>NC_066585.1:149052423-149764923 GCF_024323335.1 Lathyrus oleraceus
AGTAGCATGGCTTTCCAGAGCCCTTACCTTTTCAGCCAGCAACTGAATCTCTTTGTTCTGTGGCGGAGCACTGTACGGACCAAATGGTTCATTGTGCATCGAGAACTGATCAGCTTCTCGGTCCTCCTCCCTGTCATCGTCGACCCCAAAGAAAGGCGGGAATAGACTATCCTTCAGATTATGCCCCAGACCAGGCCCACCACCAGTAGCAGCACCAAATCCACCAGCATTGTTGTTCACCATACCCACAGTTTCTCTTTTTTCACCGTCTCTGGATCCACCCAGCCCCTGGTTGGAGACACCATCCAGGTTAACCACACTGTTAGCAGCTGAAGCTCGCTCGAGCTTCTCTACTTTGTCAGCCAAAGCTTTCTGACCAACTGCAAAACCCTGCATGATGTTGATCAGCTCAGTCATCTTATCTTTCAGCTCGAGGATATTTGTGTTTGGGAGATCCATTAGTCTGGGA
This sequence comes from Lathyrus oleraceus, assembly GCF_024323335.1. Lineage (NCBI taxonomy): Eukaryota > Viridiplantae > Streptophyta > Magnoliopsida > Fabales > Fabaceae > Lathyrus > Lathyrus oleraceus. The sequence goes on from NC_066585.1 coordinate 149,052,893, forward strand.
GTATTGCGTCGAGTAAAGTATCTGTGAGGACGGGTGGAGTGCAAAAGTACAGTTCTACGAGCGCGAGCAATGATTCCTGCAAAACAGCAAACAGGTTAATATGCATGAATGCAACGTCTATCCATATGAGGAAGATTCTGTCCTTTGATTCTGGTTTCATCGAGACAGATAATAATCCGGCATCCACATTCTGAAATTCATGATGTCTCTCAACCAGAATCTCAATCCATAATACTCCCCATAAGGCTAGATGTAGTTTAAGTGCAGATGAATGCAAAATGAGAATGATGTATGAATGCAATGCACTGGGCTATCCTCCAAGTCATCTGATCATCTGTTGCTCTGAGCCACAGCCCCGACCCTGAACTGATCACAACCATCTGAAGGAACATGTAACCACAAATCCGCCTCAAGGGTTCCGAAATAAACGGAAGAAAGATACATCATCATCATCACCAAACCATCTCTGAGCAGATACCCAAAACCATCTGAATCGGCCCGGGGAATCCTGAAATAAACGGATCCCCACTGATAACATCGGCCCGGGGAATCCTGAAATAAACGGATCCCCACTGATAAATAACTGCGGACAGCACTCCGGCGTCTTAGAAATAAACGGCCATAAATCCGACTTATAAATAGGACTCCAATCCACGGAACCAAAAGTCACCATATGAGTCACCATCTGAACATGCATCTGAAAGAATCACCCTCCCCTCACAGGTAAATTCTAAACAGGTCATCCTAAGGCGGATAATAGTCTCGACAATCGGGCGGAGATACTCAATGGGTTTGCCCTTTCGGGTGTGCCATTGTAGCTCCCTTAAGATCGTCTAAACCAAAGATCCGGGAAATGATCGGTCACCAGAGTCAATAGTTCAGATGAAGTAACTTAGCCAAAGTGGGGTACCCCACAGAGGCAAGCACTATCAAATGAACCTCGTCTGGCTTGTGGTATGTCACGTTGCAACAATATGCTGATAAAGCAAATGAGGAACGCGAGACCACACTAATCCTAGGTGTATACTCGGGCCTGGGTTTTAGCCCCACTCAGAACACCCACCCCAAACAGAGGAACCACCTGCACAGAGGACGGCAATAACATGATAGTATGATGCATGCAAATATTTATGCAAATATATACACTGGTTAGAATAATAAATGCAATAAATCAAGCAAAACAAGCAACCTAAACTATCCTAAAACGCTAGGAAGGACTCGCTTAGGGAAGATGGACCAGCACAGGTCTACATCCGTAGTCCCCAGCAGAGTCGCCAGCTGTCGCATCCGCGAAAAAACAACCGGCGAGGCTCAAATAAAAACACAACACAGAGCCGCCACTGCGCGTTATTTATCCCAAACTAGGGAAAGGAAACGCTCAGAGAAACCTGGAAAGGAAATGGTCTTGCGACCAAAGAGAAAGGGTAAGGGAGTCGGTTACGCAAGGGGAAGGTATTAGCACCCCTCACGTCCGTCGTACTCGACGGGATCCACGTTCTAAGAAAAGAAAAGGTTGCTAAACATCACACACACACAAGGAAACGCAGGTGGGGTTAAGAGAAGGGAGCTCGATAGGACATCGCATCCTATGCCTACATATCTCGTCTGGAACGAGAATCAGAGCCACTGTAGTTCGGCTTACGCACGCCAAACAACACAAAACGCACAAACAGATGGCAAACATGGAGCCTGACAACCACTCGATGGAATTACGTCAGCATCCGAACCAAAACACACAAGAGGGCAAACGTGGAGCCCGACCGCCAATCACTGGACTTACGTCGGCATCCGAACCCAACACACAACAGATGACAAGTAAACACACGCAAAAAGAAAAAGGTTGCCCGGAGTGGTCTCGCACGACCACCTGCCTACATACCTCGTCTGGAACGAGGATCAGGGCGATGTAGTTCCCCCGAAAGGGAAAGAAAATCTAGCCAGAAACCAAGGGAAGACACACTACCAGGGAGCTGTACTCGAGCCTAGTGTTGTCATGCATCGTTGCCCTACGTTCAGGTTTCTACCTACTTGCACAACTGCAAGCTAATCCTATCCAGGAAAGAAGCAAGCATACAAGCATACAAGCATTTCAAACAAACATGTCACACAAATATTCACAAAGCACACACTATAACCAATCAAGTGGGCTCACACAATGGGTTTGACTGCCGAGGCAAGTCATCTGTACAAGGGTATGATTCGCTCTTAACCTTGCCATTACGAGGCTAAGGTGAAGCAGATGAAAGGTGAAGTGAGGATGAGACCTCACAGCTCTTATCCCTGGCCAGGGAGAGCTTTTAGACAAAGGAGCGTGGGTCCAGAATGGAGGGACCCTTCTACGCTCAAAGACTCTGACTCGATTGTGCAACAGCACAAGATCTTGGGTTTGTGTCCCAATGCATCAACACACAGCCGTGTGAGCAGAGGGACGACTCACAGAATAGTGGGGGATAGATTGCATATCCCTTTGATCCACCAATTGCCTTAATCAAGGACTTCACCTGCTTAGGCACAATATTAAACAATCACAAACATCGCCTCTTAAGGAGGACTTCAGACAGTTTGCCCGGCCAAGTAACAGGCCGGGTCTCCAGACTACATGAAGAATAGAAGTCCTACCTCAAGTGGTTTAAAAACCAAGCAGCAGCAAGCAAGTTCTTAAAGAACTGTAAGCAACTAAATGTACCTGAAATCAATCAAGTATCATTAGTACTCAGACAAACAACAATAAACAGCAAATGTTAATCAGTCAGACTATACAGATTAATGCACACAAAGGCAAGCTATAAGCTCAAGCTCAAGCTTCACAACCTACAAAACAAATTCATGTTAGTTCACAACACCAAACAATCTCAATTTAATTGACTTGAAGCATTCTCCTTAAGCATCATGCATTTCATCCTGAAAAGTCAATCCAAATGTGAGAAACTAGACCACTAGGCCAAGCCTAGGGTCCAAAAGTGAGAAAAATTCTAAACAGCAAGGGATCTTCAACCAAAATCAAGCTAAAGCAATTCAAAAGTAAGAGCAATTGATCCCATACTCATATCATTCATCATATTCATTTCATGACCAAAACAAGTCAAACTAGGTCAAATGCAACATCCAATGTCCAAACAGAACTATTGCACTCAAAAGCATATCAAATCAATTCCAAAAATCCTCAAATAATTCACACCTAAACAGGACATATTCAAGGTATAGCATGTCAATTTTCAGCTCAATTGGACAAAAGGAACTAGGCCAATGAAAATCAGGAAATCCAGACACAATTATGTAGGCCAATTCAAGGTATCAACACAAGCATTCACTTCAAAAATTCATAAATCAGTGAAAACAATTAAGAAATGAATGGGACCAAAACAGGGATGTCCTACAATGTGTCTACAACCAGCATACCAAATTTCATGTTCATCCAAAACCATATGAGCATTTCACATTAAATTTACAAACATGTGTCATATGAACTTGCACAATTAACATACAGAGAAGAAAAATATCAATCAAATTGAAAATGCCATATAAAAATCCAGAAAAATTCACATAACATCTCAACATGTCAATAATCATTCATGCAAAATTTCACTCCATTTCAACAATCATAGGTCATGCAAATAAATCCAGAAAGTTGACCTAACTAGGTGTGACACAAATTGTCACACCTAAGTTCAAAAAATCATAACTTACTCCACAGATATCCAAAAACCACAAACTTTATATGTAAATCACCATCAACATGTCTATAATAAGCTCAAAAAATTTCAGACATTTCTTTTATGGTATGAGCATTTCACAATGAAAATGGCAAAACATGTAAAAAATACACACAAGTCAAACATCCCTAGGCAAAGTCAACATTTCATCATGCACAACTTGTAAAATCATGTCCATAAAAAACTAGAGGGAATTTGGGATCTAACAAAAAAATCCTCATATTTTTCTGACTTATAATTATTTTTCTATGAATTTTCTAAGATTAAAATGAATTGTTAATAATTATTTAAATGTTTTATTAAATTAAAATGAGTTAATGGCAATGCTGTAATTATCCAGTCCCAGACCAAAACGCAGCGTAGCATTAATGCGGTGGAGGCGTGTGATTGGTTAGGATTCCGCGGGAAACAACATTCAAACTCGGCAAGGCGCTCCAATGGATCAAACAAGGCGTGGTTCATCATTTTTTTCCAGAAAATCTCCAGCAAGCTCAAGAACACATGAACAATGAATCTCAACAAAAATCAACATGCGTATAGTCATTGGAACCGTATGAACACCAGGATCACGAATATGTAATTATTTTTCCCTAATTCCTACTGTACGCACGAGATCGATCGAAAATGCAAACACACATCAAACTAAAAATCAAGATAACTTTCTCTACAGTTAATCTTTTCACAAACTATTCATATCAGGATGATCTACATGGAATGATCTATAATAAGCATGTCTCAATTCAAGAAACCATGAGATTCGAAAACTAACCTCAAATTGAAGACAGTTGTTGTTCTTGATGTTTCTGGACGTGAGAACCTCAAACAGATGCGTGCCAAGCTTCCTTAGGTTGAATGGAGAAGTTTCCTTAGCTCAATCGCGATCCAGGAAGAAGAATTCACAAAACTCCATTGTTGAGCATGATGAAGAACAGCCACGGATTTGGTGTTGTTTGATGATGAATTGCCAAAACAGTTGAGGAAGAAGATGAATGGAGGAGGAATCAACAAGAATTACACGAATTGATGGAGAATTGAAGAAGTTTTGATGAATTTTGCTCTTGAAGCTTCTTGAGAAATCTTGAGAATTGGAGGGAAAAGTGGTTACAAATTTTGTGAATCGTGATTTCTTTCAGAAGTTAGTTACAATTAGGCTTAAGTACTTCCTATTAATCCAACTCTTAATCACCAAATTAGCAAAATGAAATGTAATTAGCAAAGTGTCATTTTCAAAGGCAAGGGCAAAATGGTCTTTTCCTATGGGCTCTGTGACAGCTCATTGACAGCTCACACACTCTCAAAATGACATGTGTGAGCTGTTGCAACTTGTCCCATGATCATTGGATGTGTAATTCTCATTTTCACTATGTCATGGCAACTTTGTACAATTTCAAGTGCATTTCAAAAGTGAATTCTTCAACCATTGCACCTTGACCTGTTGTGATGATTCAAACCATTTCCAAATAGCATTGTTGAGGTGTTACAAAAATCCCCATTCAAAAATTCCCATTATTTCACAAGTTGGACCATTTTGCCCCTGGATCTTTAACTGTACACTTGAAATTTGACTTTTTGCATTGACCATTTTTGATGAATTCCAATTATGCACCATGAAAGTACATGTCAAATGGAGTTTTTGCATAAAAAGATCATTCAATTTGGACACTCCATGTGGAAGTTATGCCCCTCTGATTATGGGTCATTTTTGAAATTGAATGGACCATAACTTGCCAACCATGCATGGGAATTTCAAGTTCTTGGACTTTTTGGAAAGGTGAGACCAAGATCTACAACTTTCATGTTGAACAAATTTTCATTTGAAGCTTCCTTGGACACGTGGTCTTGAGGTCAAAAACTTTCCATTTTTGGAAACTTCTATTACAAGTCACTTTCTATTTTTGGCAGTTTTTTGTTCTGACTTGATTTTCTCCATTCTTGAGTTTTGAAATGTCAAAAAACATTTGTTTCAACATGAATGGAGTGTATCCAACTCAATCCCACCTCCAAATCCATTAAATCATGCACAGTTGACCACAGTTGACTTTTTCTACTGATAGATGAATTTATCATAGCATAGATCAATCTGAGCTCCAATCCTCTGATGAAATGGCCCAAGGATGAAACCCTAGCCTCAATAATCTCCATAAAACCGTGGGATGATCCCCATATCCATCATAGACCCCATCTCCTGATTATGCCCTGATTGGCCCAATACAACTGATTAGGGTTGACCAGTGGTCAAAACCCTAATCCCAAGGAATCACTTGATGATGACAAACCATGATGATGATGAATCATTTCAATCAAGATGAAGACCAATCTCCTTTGAGAATCATGAAACCCTAACTTGAATCACCACCCTCAGATGATTAATGATCCAATCCACTGAAACCCCAGCTTGCACTTTGACTTCTTCATCTTCTGACCAAGACTTGTGAGAATGGCTTGCACACTGTAACCACATGATATGCAATATGCAATGTCTAATGACCTAAAAAAATGATATGCAATATGTTAGCTAGTCCCAAGAGAGGAGGGCAAATTTTGAGGTGTTACAGTGTAGGACAGATTTTGGCAACAATTAGTAGAGATCCTAATTATCAAATGCTTCCAATAGTTTTTTCTGTTGTGGAGGGGGAAACAAAAAATAGTTGGTCATGGTTTTTGGAGTTTCTAATTAATGGTTTAGGGTGTAGGGATTGTAGCACCTCAAATTTGCACCTATCATTATGCATACATTTTCATATTAGGCCATAACATGTCATGGTTCATTGCATAGCATTGCATTGTTCCCAGTTTCCTCAAGAGCAAGCAATCAAGAACCAGGTCAAACTAATCTCCTGATCAGTCAACCAAGCAAGCAAAGGAATTTCTCATTGAATCAAGGCCTTGAGGTTTGTCCAACAAGTTCACATGGCTTGGAGGTCTATTTGAAGTGTTCAAGTCAAGGGTTGAAGGCTCAGAGGTCAGCAGTTCATACACAGGCAGTCAAAAAACCTAAAAAAAAAAGTCAACTGTCAGTCAAAGCAGTGGATGGTGGTCATTCTTGTGGAATTTGGGCACCATGGTCAATAATCAAGAGTCCATACAACTTGAGACATCTTTTGAAGTCAAGTCCTCAAGGAATTAGGGTTTGGAAGTCATCAGTCAATGCATAATCAGTCAGAAACCCTAAAAGTCAACTGTGGGTCAACTGTCCATTTAATCAGTGATTTGATGAGTGGAATTGGTTTGTGAGAGTTCATTCATGTCCAAATAGTCATCATATATCATGCCAAACACCATCATGGAAGAATTTGAAGCCAGATCAAAAATTTCCAAAAGAAGAAATTGGGCCTGTAACTGAAACCTGCCATAAATGGAAAGTCTTGATCCTCAAACCTACATTTTGATACAAGCCTCAAATGAATTTTTGCCCAACATGAAAGTTGAAGATCTTGTTCTCCCATTTCCAAAAAGTCCAAGAACTCTCAATTCCCATGTGTGGTTGGCAAGTTATGATCGAATCGATTTCAGAAAATCTTGAACTTCAGAAGGCCATATCTCTCAAACCGTTTGACCAATTTTGGTGGGGTTTTTTCCTACAAGTCACATTGGATCCCCTCTTTCCAAAAATATAAATTTCATGAGCCAAAACTTCACCAATCAAAATGGCATATTTTGACCTTTTTCATTTAAATGCAAGTTTGACCAAGAGTTGACTTTTTGATTTAAACATTTTTTCAACATTTGGCCAATTGGAACAGCTCATAAATATCATTTTAAGTGTGTTTGCAAGCTCAAATTATGCAGCACATGTGAATCATACTTGGTTGCTTGAATTGTAAGAAAGGTACAATTTCACCATACTTGTCTATGCTTCCACCATGCCTTGCCTTGTACCTCAAAAGGACAGCATTGTGCATCATTTTTTCTGTCATTTGTGAACCTAATTAGCAGCCTAACCAACAGCAAAACAAGGGGGTCATACTAACTTGCCTAAAATTTGGAAAGTGAAAGTACTTTGCAACCATCCATCCATGCTTCCACAACCATATTTGTACTGTCCCATAGCAGAATTTTTGCCATGATTTTCTGTCTAGAACAACCATACCTTGCACATGTCCCTACTGTCATGTTGAATTGCATTTTGCCTCATCACAACCACATAACAGAACTGATTTTGAGACTGGACTTGGCATGTTGCAGTTTTCTGTCAAAGAATTCCCAAAGAAACCCCTCTCACTTGCAAGACTCACCATGAACCAAACCTAACCTGGCTTTGTTTGTGACTTGATAAAAAACTCATTTTCTGTCAAAACATAACAAAAAAAAAACCAAGAGAGCTTCATTCATAAAAAGACCACCTTGACCATTTTGCTAAAAAACTGCCAAAAAACTGACAAAGTGAACCAAGCCTGGCTTTGATACAATCAAAAAAACCTCACAGTGCTGTCATGCAGTAGCAGCAAGCCAACACTGCAGCAGCCTCACTCATCTTGCTTTACATTTCAGGAAATCTGTCAACACAACCAACAGCAAACCAGACTTCATTTCTTTGCCACCAACAAATGCTGCAGTCAACTTAACCAACAAACACAAGCCAATTTCATCCTACTTGCATTTTCCAAAACAAACAATGAACCAAACATAACTTAACCTTGCTTGACTTCACATCAAAACAGACCTCATTTGGCATTTTACAAGAAAAAAAACTGAGCTTTGCATTTTGTGCTAAAGAACCCTGCTAGCCAACAAAAGAACTTCAAACCACCTTGCTGTTGCTGTTTGGAGCTGTCAAGAAACACCTTGCAGGCAGAACTGGATTTGGTTTTCATGACTAGGAAAAAACCAACTGAACAAAACCTCACTCTCTCTCAAATCCATTCTTTGGCCATTTTCCAAAGTTCTTCCCAAAACTCCATAGAACATGACATAACCTAACCAACAAAACTCACCTCACTTGCATTTTACCAAAAAAACCTGTCAAAACTGAAAAAAACCAAACTTGAGCCTTGCATTTTGACAGTCCAAACCATGCCTTGCCAACATAGGACAGCAAATTGAAGCACCCTTTTTTTTCCTGTCATGAGAAGACATATAGCAGCAGCACAGCAGATAGAAATATAGAGCTTCATTCATTCAAACTCACCTTTTTGCATTTCAAAAATTTCCTGCACAATACCAAAACAGCAGGACTTTTCATCCTTGTCCTGTCATCTGAAACATAATTGACATCCATCAAACACCAAAGAACCAAATCCTGCAAAACAAAGAGGCAACATCCAACAGTAGCACTTTCAAAACACAGTCCAAAACCTCAAAGGAACTTGAGCCTGGCATTTGCTTCCCAACATCCAGTCATCATTTCCTGTCAACAATGAAACCAGAAGCAGCCCAAAACCACTGCTCCATTGGAAGCTTGGCCATGGCAGATTTGGATGCAAGCACGAGCAAGTTTCATTGAGCCAAGTTTACTTCCCCATTCATCTTGTAGGAGCACATTCTTCATCTGTTTCAAGCCCTCACCAGCAAAAAGTGGCTGAATCTTCACTGCTCATCATTTTGGTCAGTTTTTCGACTGGCTCTTTTTGCTAAATCATGCTGTGTTTGTGAAAGATCTTGTTATGCTAAAATCAATGCCACTTGAACCATTGAAAATGATCCACTATGATGTGAGAAATATGGATTTCAACTTGTATGCTCAAATGTGTTTTGGCTCGATTTGGTTTGTTTAAACTGATTTAATGAAATCTATTGCTGAAATGTTGATGTACATGGCTTGATGTTCCAATTGGTGTGCTCCATTCTCATTTCTAGAAAATTTTCGATTTGAGCTTGTTAAAGATGATGAAGATCATGCTGTGTTCAAACTTTTGTTCTGCTCAGAAAATTCATGAGTGTGTTGGTTGTTTAGAGGTTGCATCATGATGTTATTTCACGGCCATGCTGTATGCTTGATGCTGTCGAATTTTACGTTGGATGATTGCATAATGATGAATGTTCATGATGTTGTGTTTAAACCCTAACCCTGCCCAGAAGAATGAATTTCGATTGGCTGTTTTTGCTCCTGGTTACTGTTCCATTGGTTGCTAACCAATTAAAACATTTCCTGGCCTGGCCTTAAACGCAGGCGTTTTGATAAGTGGGGCGTGTATTTACAGCATTGCCACTGGTCAACCCTTGTTTGACCATTCCTTCATGCTATTTGCTCATGTTTGCTCAAATTATTCACACAACTCCCACAATTCACATTTCACTCAAATTAAATCCAAAAATTATGAAACTTTTTCCATCATTTTCACAAGAGTGTCTAGTATTTGATTTTGATTTTTAATGAATTTTTCACTGGCTGGATTTTAATTGGTAATTGTTTTCCCAACATGTATGCATAAATGATACACATTGCCATTCCTTTTGTGAAATACTCATATTACATCCTTTGGTCTTGAAATTTTTTGTGGTAAAACTAGACACACTCATGGTGATTTTGGTATAGAGTTTATGAATTTATCATTTGTGGTTTGTGAGATATGATTTTTTGAATTAGGGTGTGACAACTTGTGTCACACCATTGATGTCCAACTTCATGATTTTCATTACTATGCTTCCTTACATCCAAATGACCCCAAATTTTGCATGAACCTACTCTTGTATGTCTAGTTCACATGTGAATTTTCTTGGATTTATTTGAGCTATTTTCCTAATTGTTTGAGATTTTCTCCCCTGCCTAGTCAATAGTTGACTTTGTGTGACATATGTTCCCATTTCATTTGTGAAATTCTCATACTTTATTAGATGGACATGAAATTTGATATGTGATAACTAGACATCTCAAGCTTGGCATTGGTGTTAATCTCATTCATTTCTCATCTGTTTTCAATTTGATATGATTTTTTGAAGTTGACCCATGCTTGTTGACTTTCTTTGTGCATGCTTGAATTTGGTTTGACTTCATGATTTTCATTGACTGCCTTCCTCTCATCCAAATGGGATGAAATTTGACATGCTTACCATGCTATGTGTTAGGTTTGATCATGATTTATTTGGTGATTTTTGGAAAATGTTTAGATTGCTTTTGAGTTAAGTCTTGCTGTTGACTTCTATAAGCTTCTGTTTGTCACACTTTGACCTAATTTGTTCATGAAATGATGATAGTGATTGATATGAATGTGAACCCAATTGGTTTTGTTTCTTAGTGGTTTGAACATGATTTTGGATGCTTGCCCTTTGCCGTTTTGGCTTTTTCATTCCTTTTTGACCCTAGGCTTGTCCTAGTGGTCCTGTTACTCACTTTTGAGCTTGTGTTTTCAGGTTAAGCTACAAATGACCAATGAGACCAATTCTTTTTGATTGAGCTTGCTTGAATATCATTGTCTAACTTGATTGTTTTGTAGGTGGCTTGGCTCACATGCCTTAAGCCTTGTGCCTTGCACATTCATTTGCTTCTGATTAACTGATAATGTCTGTTTCCTTCTGCTTTGTTTTGAAGTTGCATACTAACATCTGCTTGACTGTTTCAGGTGCTTTTAGTTGCTTAGTTCCTTGTGAACTTTTGCTTTGCTTTGCTATTTAGCAATTTGCATTGAGGTATGCTTCTAATCTTCATGTAGTCTGGAAGACCTGGCCTGTTACTTGGCCAGGCAACCGTCTGAAGTCCTCCTTAAGAGGCAATGTTTGTGACTGTTTACTTTTGTCCTTGTACAGAGTCAAAGACCTCCTAAGTGAAGAGGCAATTGGTGGAAGGTAGGGATATGCAATCTATCCCCCACTATTCAGTGTGTCATCTGCCTTGCTCACACCACTGTGTTGATGCATTGCAGATACAAACCCAAGATCTTGTACAACTGTACAGTTGAGTCAGTTTTAAATGTGTAGAAGGGTTCCCACTTTCTGAACCCACACATTCTTGTCTTGAGCTCTCCCAGGCCAGGGATAAGAGCTGTGAGGTCTCATCCTCACTTCATCCTTTCATCTGCTTCACCTTAGCCCCTCAATGGCAAGGTTAAGAGCACGTTCACCCCAGTTCCAGAGGTTTGTTTGTCGAGGTTGATGTGACCCCTTGACTAAAACCTAACACCTTGTTTGAGCCACTTGCTTGTGTATAGTGTGTGCTATCTGTGCTTGTATGTTTGTTTGACTTGCTTCCTGTGCAAGTTAGGGTTAGTTTAAACTTGCTTCCTGTGCAAGTTGGGTTTTGCTTGGCTTGCTTCCTGTGCAAGTTAAGTGTGTGTGGCTTGCTCCCTGTGTGAGCCATACTTAGGATAGGTTGGCCCTTGTGCCGTTTAGCTAGAAACCTTAACTTAGGGATGATCTTGCATGATAACATCTAGGCTCGAGTCGTAGTCTCCCTAGTTGTGTCTCCCTCTGTTATCTGGTTAGGCTAGGTCCTTTATCCCTGCGTAGGGGAACTACATCGCCCTGATCTTCATACCAGATGAAGTATGTAGGCAGGAGATTGAGCTGATCTCTCCGGGCGCCCTTTCTTTCTTTTGTGTGTGTTGTCTGACAGTTGCTGGGCTCGAGTGCCTGACTCCTTAGCAATTTGTTGTCTGTTTGTTTGAATGCGTGCTTGACAGTTATAGGCTGAGTCCCCGACTCCCTATCAACCTGTTGTGTTGTTGTGTGCTTGGAAGCCGATGTAAGTCCATCGAGTGGCATTTGGGTTCCAGTGTGTGTGTGTTTTGGTTCGGATGCTGATGTAAGTCCAGCAATTGGCATTCAGGCTCCACGTTTGCCTTTTTGTGTGTGTTTTGGTTCGGATGCTGATGTAAGTCCAGCAATTGGCATTCAGGCTCCATGTTTGCCTTTGTCTAGTTTGTTTGTGTGCGTGTCAGCCGAGCTACGAATGCTCTGATTCTTCTCTCGTCCGAGAAGATACGTATGCATAGGATGCGATATCCTAGCGAGCATGTGTCGTTTCCCTAGTCCGAACTACTTCGACTCTGACGTCTATGCCTGATAGACTAAGTAGGCCCAGGATGCGATATCCTGCCGAGTCAGTTTCAGTCAGTCTCTTTCGTTTCTTTCAGCCAGTGTGTGTGAATATTTGAGCAGTGTTTAGCAACCAATTTTCCTTTCTAGTGTGCGTGGATCCCGTAGAGTACTACGGATGCGTAGGGGTGCTAATACCTTCCCTTCGCATAACCGACTCCCGAACCCATTCTCTTTGGTCGCGAGACCATGTTCTTTTCCCAGGTTTACTCTGAGCGTTTCCTTTCCCTCTTTTGGGATAAATAACGCACGGTGGCGGCTCTGTTGTTCTTCTTTTCCCGCCGGTTTTTCGCGTGATGCGACAGCTGGCGACTCTGCTGGGGACATAAGAGAAGTTGACCTGTGCTGGTCCATCTTCCCTAAGCGAGTCTCTCCTAGCGCTCTCTAGGTTAGGGTTTTGGTTGCTTTATGCTGTGTTTATTTATTGCATTCATTATTTACTGTTTGCATTCATTGTCTATTGTTTGCATTTATGTTTGCATTAATGTTTGCATTTATTCATCTGTTCACCTGGCTGGTTGTTTGTTTCTCTCTGTGTGGGGGGGAAGAGTCAGTTGAGGTAAAAGGTCCAATACCCAGACCATGAGTACAATCTAGGATACCTAGGAATAGAGTGATTCATGGGAAGCGGGTGGTATGGCGCCACTTAGCGGAACATTGATATCACGAGCAGTTCAGACCCTGGTAGGATGCTGTCGTTACATACTTCGGGTGTGTATATGACAGTATTCTGCGAAAGGTTATTTATGCTGCGTTTCTCTCGACCTTACCCTGGCCTAGACTACACCCGTGAGTGGGGAGGGAATGATCATTATTACAGGTACCGTTGGTGACTCGGTTCTGTTGGTGACTTGGTTCTGTTGGTGACTCCAGTTCAGACAACAGTTTTTCGGTTGACCTTAAGTGGGATTTATGTTCTGATTTTGACTGAAGCTTCGACCTAGTGATCAGAGATTGCACAGCCAGCCAGTCCGGTCTGCATCATGTGCATCATAGCATATTTATTTTTCAAAAGAAACGCAATAAAAAAAAAATCCAAAAAAAATCAAAAAAAAAAAGAAAAAAAATTAATCTCTGCATGCATATCATTTCTCAGGTACATTCCCGAGCTTGTCTACTGATAGAGATGGCAACAGTTCCCGAGTTGAAGCGGAAGACCTGTTCCTACAGTTTCCACCGTGAGCCGTTGACTCCGCTAGTTGAGTTGGGTAGCCTCGTGACAGACGATCGACTGAAGAGTTTTGTTGGGCGGTACGGAGATATCTTGACAGTATTGAAGACAGTAGTGGATCCAGTGCCTCTGCAGACACTACTTCAGTTTTATGACCCAGAGCTCAGATGCTTCACTTTCCAAGATTACCAGTTAGCACCTACTCTCGAGGAGTATTCTATCCTGTTAGGTATCTCTATTCAGCATCAGACTCCCTTCTTGGACGTTCCAAAGGAGGTCGACTTCAGATTGATTGCCAGAGCTCTCCGGTTGAGTGTTGAGGAGGTCGGTAAGAATTGGAAACCCTGTGGGGAAGTTGTAGGTTTGCCGTTGAGGTTTCTGTTGAAGATTGCCAGAGTTGAAGCAGAAAAGGGGAATTGGGAAGTTTTTCACGCACAGTTAGCTGCCATGATCTATGGTATCATCCTATTTCCCAGTATGCCAAATTTCATTGACTTCACTGCTATCAGCATTTTCATCAGAGGGAATCCAATCCCTACTCTTCTAGCAGATACTTACTATGCCATTCACAGCAGGCATGGTAAGGGAAGAGCCATCAGGTGTTGCCTACCTCTTTTGTTCAAATGGTTCATGTCTCTTCTGCCAGCCAGTGGACCATTTGTGGATACCCAGAGCACTCTTAAGTGGACTCAGAGGGTCATGTCGCTCACTTCCTATGACATCAGGTGGCAGTCATACCGGATGGATGTGAAGGATGTCATCATAAGTTGTGGTGAATTCCGGGGCGTGCCACTCATAGGGACCAAAGGTTGCATCAATTACAACCCAGTTCTTTCTCTTCGCCAGCTAGGGTTTGTTATGAGTGAAAGACCGCTCGAAGCAGAGATAGCTGAGAGTTTTTGTTTTGAGAAGAAGGATGACCCTGTTAGGTTGGAGCGGATAGGGAGAGCCTGGAGAGATGTGGGAGTGAAGGATGGATCCGTCTTAGGGAAGAAGTTTGCCATTGCAATGCCCGATTACACTGATTGGGTCAAGAAGAGAGTGGAAACTTTGTTGTTACCCTATGATAGGATGGAGCCGTTGCAAGAGCAACCACCCTTGATCCTTGCTGATAGTGTACCTGCTGAGCACTATAAGCAAGCCCTGATGGAGAATCGTCGTTTGAGAGAGAAGGAGCAAGAGACCCATATGGAGCTGTACAAAGCTCAGGCTGATAAGCTGCACTTGGCCCATCAACTCAGGGAGGTGCAAGGAGAAGATGCTAGCAGACTGAGAAGCAAGAAGAGATCCTACGAGGAGATGGATAGTATGTTAGATGCAGAACACCGGGAGCGCTTGAGGCTGCAGAGGGCTGAGGCCAGTTATCAGAAGAAGATCAGAGACTTGGAGAAGCAACTCAGAGACAAAGATGCTCAGTTGAAGAAAGAGATGGAGTTGAGACAGAAATCAGAGGACCACCTTGGAGGAGAAGTCTTGGAGCTCAGAAGACAGTTGAAGGAGAAGATCACCCCTCTACCAGATTGTGCAGAATGCTCACTGTTGATAGACCAGTGCCATTACCTGAAGACCCTCATTCCGGAAGACCGTCTGTCTTAGTTTGTATCTCTGATTGTATTTTGTTGAGAATCACCTCCAGGCTTGTTGGATGGGATTCATTTGCGTGTAAGCCATCTCTTGGATCTTTTGTTAAGAATCACCTCCAGGCTTGTTGGATGGGATTCTTTTTCTTTGTACGTTGTTTATTCAGATATTCTGTTGACATTGGTTGTATGCCTTTTTACCCTTATGTATATATAAGGATGTCAGCATTTCCTTGTATCTGTTTGTTCTCTTGTTGCTGCAGGTTGCCATCTTTTCAGGATGGGTCAGGCTCTTTGAATGCCTGAGAAATGAGCATATCATGTGCATCATACGCGTCATTAGCATCATACTCATATCATTTTGCATAACAGGTGTTCTTGGTCGTGGCTTCTCACTCTGGTTCCTGTTTTAGGCAGGATAGCTGATCAACGTCCGCACCGCTACTCAACAAGACTGAATCAACAGAGAAGTATGGATCAATTTCAAGCTGAGTTGGCTGAGATGAAGGCTAGCATGGCCCAGTTTATGAATATGATGCAAGGGGTTGCGCAAGGTCAAGAAGAACTTCGAGCTATGGTTCAGAGACAAGAGGCTGCAAATCCACCGGTCAACCATGCTCCGCCAGAGGGAGGTCCGGTCAATGATAACAATGTCGCTGCTGCTGTACCCGTCAACAACTATGCTGTAGGTGATGAGTTGGGGGGTATTCGGATCAACGGTCAACCTATTGTTCCAGATGCCGCTAATGCCAGAGTAGTCCGTGCTCCGGCCCGTAATCCTGTTCCGATTGTTGACAGACAAGAGGATATGTTCTCTCTGCTCAGCGAAGACGAAGACGTTCTGGGAAGGGTTAATGAGAGAGATCGCAAAGTTGAGGCTCTTGCTGAGAAGATCCGTGCTATGGAAAGTCAGAACTCTCTCGGTTTTGATGTTACTAATATGGGATTGGTTGAAGGTTTGAGAATCCCTCACAAGTTCAAAGCGCCGTCCTTCGACAAATACAACGGTACTTCTTGCCCTCGCACCCATGTGCAGGCTTATTATCGAAAGATCTCTGCGTATACTGATGATGAAAAGATGTGGATGTACTTTTTCCAAGATAGTCTATCTGGGGCTTCTTTGGACTGGTACATGGAATTGAAGAGAGATTCGATCCGCTGTTGGAGAGATCTGGGTGAGGCCTTCTTGAGACAATATAAACATAACATGGACATGGCGCCTAGCCGGACTCAGCTGCAGAGTCTATGTCAGAAATCCAATGAAAGCTTCAAGGAGTATGCCCAGAGGTGGCGTGAACTGGCTGCTAGAGTTCAACCCCCTATGCTGGAAAGGGAGTTGACAGATATGTTTATCGGTACTCTTCAAGGTGTGTTTATGGACCGGATGGGGAGCTGCCCATTCGGTAGTTTTTCTGATGTTGTCATTTGTGGAGAGAGGACTGAGAGCTTGATCAAAACTGGGAAGATTCAAGATGCTGGTTCCTCTTCTTCTAGGAAGCCATTTGTTGGGGCACCTCGTCGAAGAGAGGGTGAAACTAATGCTGTTCAACACCGCAGAGATCAGAACAGAATTGAATACCGTCAAGCTGCTGCAGTAACCATTCCGGCACCTCAACCTCGTCAACAACAACAACAACAAAGAGTTCAACAACCGCAACAACAACAACAGCAACGTCCGTATCAGCCCAAACAGAGGATGCCTGATCGACGTTTTGATTCGATACCTATGACGTACGCCGAACTGCTGCCCGAACTACTCAAGTTGGGGATGATTGAGTTGCGTACAATGGCTCCGCCTACAGTGCTGCCTCCTGGTTATGATGCAAACGTCCGTTGTGACTTTCACTCTGGGGCACCAGGCCATCATACTGAGAAGTGTCGAGCTCTCCAACACAAGGTTCAAGATTTGATCGATGCCAAGGCAATCAACTTCGCTCCAGTGCCTAACGTCGTAAACAACCCTATGCCTCAGCATGGTGGGCATAGAGTGAACAATATTGAGGGGAAGGAAGCTGAAGATCTGGTTGTTAATGTTGATGATGTTCAGACTTCTCTGCTAGTTGTGAAGGGCCGTCTGCTGAATGGGGGTGTCTACCCGGGCTGTGATGAAGATTGTTTGGGCTGTGCGGAATCTGAGAATGGCTGCGACCAGTTAAGGACCGGTATCCAGGGTATGATGGATGAGGGTTGTTTGCAATTCAGTAGGGCTGTAAAAGATCGTGGAACAGCGTCAACTATCACCATTTACTTTAAACCGTCTGAAGAACGTGGACAAAGGGTCGTCAGTGCACCTGCAGCAAATGGTACCCCAGTTACCATTCCCGTGCCTGTAACCATCAGTGTTCCAACTACTATCGTCGCGTCTGAAAGAAGGGCTGTTGAGAATAGTAGAGTTGTGCCGTGGAAGTATGATAATGCTCACCGCAGTTACAGAAGGGCTGAAAGTCAGACAAGACCAGTGAATCAAACTCCAGTGACAATTGGTTTACCGAATAGAGTTCCTGCAACTGTTGGTCCGGCTGTGGATAATGTAGGGGGTCCAGGAGGTTTTACCAGGAGCGGTCGTCTGTTCGCACCGCAGCCTTTGAGGGACAACAATGCTGAAGCTCTCGCCAAAGCAAAGGGTAAGCAAGCTGTGGTTGAGGAAGAGCCTGTCCAGAAAGAAGCGCCCGAGGGGTCATTTGAGAAGGACGTGGAAGAGTTTATGAAGATAATCAAGAAGAGTGACTACAAGATTGTGGACCAGTTGAATCAAACTCCGTCCAAGATTTCTATACTTTCACTATTGATGTGCTCTGAGGCACACCGTAATGCCTTGCTGAAGATGTTGAATCTGGCTTACGTGCCTCAAGAGATTTCTGTCAATCAACTGGAGGGTGTGATGGCCAATGTGAGCACCAGACATGGTGTGGGTTTCACCAACCTGGACTTACCGCCTGAAGGGCGAAACCATAACAAAGCCTTGCACATTACCATGGAGTGCAAGGGGGCAGTGTTGTCTCATGTATTGGTAGACACCGGGTCGTCGCTAAATGTGTTGCCTAAGCAGATTCTGAGGAAGGTTGATGCGGAAGGGTTTGTGCTTAATCCCAGTGACCTGATCGTTCGTGCTTTCGACGGCTCCAAACGTTCTGTGTGTGGGGAAGTTACCTTGCCTGTGAAGATAGGTCCTGAGGTATTCGATATCATCTTCTATGTTATGGACATCCAGCCTGCCTACAGTTGTTTGTTGGGGCGTCCATGGATTCATGCAGCAGGGGCAGTCTCGTCGACTCTCCATCAAAAGCTCAAGTATGTCTGGAACGGTCAGATTGTGACTGTGTGCGGTGAAGAAGAGATTCTGGTGAGTCACCTATCCTCGTTCAAGTATGTTGAGGTGGATGGCGAGATCCACGAAACCTTGTGCCAGGCATTTGAGACCGTGGCTCTTGAGAAAGTGGCGTACGCTGAGCAGAGAAAGCCAGGTGTTTCAATTACTTCTTACAAGCAGGCTAAGGAGGTTGTTGATTCTGGCAAAACTGAAGGCTGGGGCAAGATGGTGGATTTGCCGGTTAAAGAAGACAAATTTGGTGTTGGTTATGAGCCTCTCCTAGCAGAGCAGAATGGTCAAGCGGGTCCGAGTACCTTTACCAGCGCTGGGCTGATGAATCATGGCGACGTTTCTGCAACCGGTAGTGGAGACTTTGACAGTGATTGCGATTTGGACAACTGGGTTCGCCCGTGTGCACCAGGGGGGTCTATCAACAACTGGACGGCTGAAGAAGTGGTTCAAGTTACTCTTCTGACAGAGTAATTTTCTGTTGTTTTGTCATTTTGCATGAAAATCCTACGTTCTGCCCAAGGCGTAGTGATTCATTTTTGTAGGGCCTCATCATGTTTTAATGATTATCATTAATGAAGGACATTTTTTGAACAAACTTTGTGATCCTTGTCTTTCTATTTTTTGCTTTCATTTTTCTTTTTCAAAAAACAATAAAAATGGCAATGTTTTTTGTTTTTGTGACTTTATTGAACTCTTTTTCTAAAACAAAGCATCAAACATGCAGAAGCGATCTTATGGCATTCACTATGAACAGTTCTGTTATGGCTCAGTATGATTTCGGCAATCCCATATACCAAGCTGAAGAGGAGAGTGAGGAAGACTGTGAACTCCCTGCAGAATTGGCCAGATTACTGAAGCAGGAGGAAAGGGTCATCCAACCTCATCAGGAGGAGTTGGAAACTGTTAATCTGGGTACTGAGGACGACAAAAGAGAAATCAAGATTGGGGCTGCTTTAGAAGACTCTGTCAAGAGGAGGCTGATTGAGATGCTGAGAGAGTATGTGGAAGTGTTCGCCTGGTCGTATCAAGATATGCCTGGTTTAGATACAGACGTTGTGATGCATCGATTACCTCTTAGGGAAGGATGTCCTTCGGTCAAGCAGAAGCTTCGTAGAACGAGTCCCGACATGGCAACTAAGATCAAGGAAGAGGTTCAGAAGCAGTGGGATGCAGGTTTTCTGGCTGTTACCAGTTATCCACCGTGGGTGGCCAACATCGTTCCTGTGCCGAAGAAGGATGGTAAAGTCAGAATGTGTGTCGATTACCGGGATTTGAATAGAGCGAGTCCGAAAGATGATTTCCCATTACCTCACATTGATGTATTGGTTGATAATACGGCTCAATCCTCGGTATTCTCTTTCATGGATGGTTTCTCCGGATATAATCAGATCAAGATGGCGCCAGAGGACATGGAAAAGACGACATTCATTACACCTTGGGGCACGTTCTGCTATAAGGTGATGCCATTCGGGCTAAAGAACGCCGGTGCTACCTATCAGAGGGCAATGACGACTCTCTTTCATGACATGATGCACAAAGAAATTGAAGTGTACGTGGATGATATGATTGCGAAGTCGCAGACAGAAGAGGAGCACCTGGTTAGCTTGCAGAAGCTGTTTGACCGGTTGAGAAAGTTCAAGCTGAGGTTGAATCCGAACAAGTGTACGTTTGGGGTGAGGTCAGGGAAGCTTTTAGGCTTCATTGTCAGTGAGAAAGGGATTGAGGTTGATCCAGCGAAAGTCAAAGCTATTCAAGAGATGCCTGAACCGAAAACGGAGAAGCAAGTCCGTGGGTTTTTAGGGAGGTTGAATTACATTGCAAGGTTCATATCTCATCTAACTGCTGCATGTGAACCAATTTTCAAACTACTCAGAAAGAATCAGGCGATCAAGTGGAATGATGATTGTCAGAAAGCTTTTGACAAGATAAAGGAGTATTTACAGAAACCTCCAATCCTTATACCTCCAGTTCCAGGGAGACCTCTGATAATGTACCTGTCAGTGACTGAGAACTCGATGGGGTGTGTATTGGGACAGCATGACGAGTCTGGTCGAAAAGAGCATGCCATATACTACCTTAGCAAAAAGTTTACCGACTGTGAAACAAGATATTCACTGCTCGAGAAAACTTGCTGTGCTTTGGCCTGGGCTGCTCGCCGACTAAGACAGTATATGTTGAACCATACTACCTTATTGATTTCTAAGATGGATCCAGTAAAATACATCTTTGAGAAACCGGCTCTCACCGGACGTGTTGCTCGTTGGCAGATGATTCTAACAGAATATGACATTCAGTACACGTCACAAAAGGCCATCAAAGGTAGTATTTTGTCAGATTATCTCGCCGAACAACCAATCGACGACTATCAGCCTATGATGTTTGAATTCCCTGATGAAGACATCATGTATCTAAAGATGAAAGATTGCGAAGAGCCTCTTGTCGAAGAAGGACCGGACCCGGATGACAAATGGACGCTGATGTTTGATGGGGCTGTGAATATGAATGGTAACGGTGTTGGGGCAGTACT
This sequence comes from Lathyrus oleraceus, assembly GCF_024323335.1. Classification (NCBI taxonomy): domain Eukaryota; kingdom Viridiplantae; phylum Streptophyta; class Magnoliopsida; order Fabales; family Fabaceae; genus Lathyrus; species Lathyrus oleraceus. Next base: position 149,074,176 of record NC_066585.1, read on the forward strand.
GATCAATCCTAAAGGTGCTCATATACCTTTTTCTGCCAGATTGACGTTTGACGTCACCAACAACGAAGCTGAGTATGAGGCTTGTATCATGGGGATAGAAGAAGCCATTGATCTAAGGATCAAGACCCTTGATATATTTGGAGATTCCGCTCTAGTGGTCAATCAAGTCAACGGAGATTGGAATACGAATCAGCCGCATTTGATTCCGTATAGAGATTACACCAGAAGAATACTGACGTTCTTCAAGAAAGTGAAGTTGTATCATGTCCCCCGGGATGAGAATCAGATGGCTGATGCCTTGGCTACTTTGTCGTCTATGATCAAAGTTCATTGGTGGAATCATGTGCCACATGTTGCGGTGAATCGACTTGAGAGGCCCGCGTATGTGTTTGCAGCCGAGTCTGTTGTGATCGATGAGAAGCCGTGGTATTATGACATCAAGAATTTCCTCAAGACTCAGGAGTATCCTGAAGGGGCGTCGAAGAATGACAAGAAAACCCTGAGAAGGCTAGCTGGAAGCTTCTATTTGAATCAGGATGATGTGTTGTATAAGAGAAACTTTGACATGGTCTTGCTCAGATGCGTGGATAGACCCGAGGCAGACATGTTAATGCAAGAAGTTCATGAAGGTTCCTTCGGTACTCATGCCGGCGGACATGCAATGGCTAAGAAATTGTTGAGAGCGGGTTATTACTGGATGACTATGGAATCCGATTGTTTCAAGTATGCTCGGAAGTGCCATAAGTGTCAAATCTATGCTGATAAGGTGCATGTACCACCAAGCCCTCTGAATGTCATGAATTCGCCTTGGCCGTTTGCCATGTGGGGCATTGATATGATTGGAAAGATTGAGCCTACTGCTTCGAATGGACATCGCTTCATCTTGGTTGCGATTGATTACTTCACCAAATGGGTGGAAGCAGCTTCCTATGCTAACGTTACCAAACAAGTGGTTACCCGGTTCATCAAGAAAGAAATCATCTGTCGTTATGGAGTTCCTGAGAGAATCATCACTGACAATGGTTCGAATCTCAACAACAAGATGATGAAAGAGCTTTGTAAAGATTTCAAGATTGAACATCACAATTCTTCTCCCTACAGACCGAAGATGAATGGTGCTGTAGAAGCGGCGAACAAGAATATCAAGAAGATTGTGCAGAAGATGGTCGTTACGTACAAGGATTGGCATGAGATGCTGCCTTTCGCTTTGCATGGGTACCGTACCTCAGTACGTACGTCGACCGGGGCAACCCCTTACTCCCTTGTGTATGGTATGGAAGCTGTTCTACTACCTGTTGAAGTGGAGATTCCTTCTCTGAGAGTTTTGTTGGATGTCAAGCTGGACGAAGCCGAGTGGATTCGAACAAGGTTTAACGAGTTGAGCCTTATCGAGGAGAGACGGCTAGCAGCTGTATGCCATGGACAGTTGTATCAGAGAAGGATGAAGCGAGCCTTTGATCAGAAAGTGCGTCCTCGAAGCTATCAGGTCGGTGATTTAGTTTTGAAGAGGATCCTCCCTCCCGGTACAGATAACAGGGGCAAGTGGACTCCTAATTATGAAGGTCCGTATGTTGTGAAGAAGGTCTTCTCCGGTGGAGCCCTGATGCTTACAACTATGGATGGTGAAGATTTTCCGTCTCCTGTCAACTCAGATGTAGTCAAAAAATACTTCGCATAAATTGACCCGCTGGACAAAAGAAAAAAGAGTCCAGGCAAAAAAGGGCATCCCGGCGAACCAAAAAACAGAAAGAAAAGGTTCGGGCAAAGTTAGGGATAAAATAAAAAATGTGTACACCCGGTAAGTCGAAAACCCGCAAGGGCGGCTTAAGCAAAAATGGGTATCCCGGTGGATTGAAAACCCGAAAGGGCGATCCAGGCAAAAGTTAGGGATTAAAGCGAAGACTACAGTCTGAGTTGTCTGTACTTCATCACGCTTCGTCAGCTGCCATCTCGAAAGATGTGATCGGTCCAGTCAGTCTGCTCAGAAAGCAAGGAGTTGGGAGGAAAACTGATGATCTGTGAGTTATAACAGAATTTGGAAATAGTGGATGCCGTGTTCACATTGCCATTAGGATAGATTTTTCCTTTTGTGCGCAATTACCTCTTTCTAGGAATTGCTTCCCGATGTATTTGCCTCTTCAGGCACATTTTCAATCAATAAAAGTCGTTATTCAGATAAATAGCTCTTTCGTTTTTATTTTTACTGTTTTGTTTGCAAAAATGTCCGAATTTTTGATAAGCATTGCATATAAGAACATGAAGGCTATACAATAATTTGCAGAAAGATGAAACATTTGAAAATCATTTTGAATGTTGAGGACACTTGAGCGTATCTTGTCCATGTACCCCCTGGGGGCATTTTGTTGTGCTGTTTTTCAGATTGGCATCCGTGAGGACGTTTCCTCAACAGATATTCTCCCCAAGCAAGTTTGGAGGCTATCAGAGCTATGTTCCCCCGCGAAGACGTCTGTGGATAGTGCCCTCTATTCCCCAACAGATCTAAGGATTGCCTATCCCCAGCAGGCCTGTATTTGCCGATTTCCTCCCCGAGTGAGGCAGGTTCACTGAAATTTATCTCCAACATTTATCCTACTTGTGGACTGAAGGATATCCCCGGCGGAGTTTATCTTTCCCCAGCAGCAGTGCTATTCTTCAACATGAGTGTGAAGTCGCTTTACCATTCCTCAAGCAGAGTTCCCCGCAGAGTATTTCCCCAAGAGGAGTCTCCCCACAGAGTCAGAGTACCTGATCATTTCGGCTCCCTAGCCAGGGTTCATTTGCATTTTGCATGTAGTAATCATTGCATCCTCAAATTGCGTAGCATTCCCATTCAATATGGAGCATTACGCCATAGAAAAATTCAAACATATGCATTCATTTGTTAACCTCATCAGACTGTATCCCCGACAGAGGCGGATCATTTTTGTTCAACATCAGCACAGCAAGTCTGCTACAGTTGCTCTTGACAGCATTCATGATTGATACCCCCACAGAGGTTTATTTCCTCACCCGATGATGACAAAAGCTTGTTTCTCCCCCAGTGAGACCCCCAGCAAGTGGTCAGCCTTGCTTCAACATATCCCAGATTTTGTTCTTTGTGATACCAGTAAGTGTCATGTCAACACCCGCGTGTGTCTTCTCTTTTTGATGTCGGTAAACATCATCTTTCGATGTCGGTAAACATCAAGTATTCACCCAGTCATCAGTAAATGTCTGGTCATTTTTGGTGTCGGTAAACACCATTGTTTCGGTGTCTGTAAACATCGAGTTTCACTCCAGTCATCGGTAAATGTCTGGTCATTTTTGATGTCGGTAAACATCATCTTTCGATGTCTGTAAACATCGAGTCTCCACCCAGTCATCGGTAAATGTCTGGTCATTTTTTTTTGGTGTCGGTAAACGCCATTGCTTCGGTGTCGGTAAACATCGAGTCTTTCTTTCAGTCATCGGTAAATGTCTGATAAATCCCCAGCTAGAAATCCCCAGTAGAGTCATCTGTAAATGTCCTACCCGGTTTTCAGTTGCAAATATTTGTTTGTCTTTCCCCGATAAATTTCCCATCTCCAGTCATCGGTAAATGTCTGGTCATTCTTTTTGATGTCAGTAAACATCATCTTTCGATGTCGGTGAACATCGAGTCTCATCCCAGTCATCGGTAAGTGTCTGGTCAACAAAATCAAAACCCCCAGAAGTCGTCGGTAAACGTCTTGTCTGGTAACACCACAAAGATTTTGTTCCTCCCCACGTGGAGATGCCATCAGTAAATGGCCCAGTTTTCTTCGATATCGGTAAATATCGAATCCCCAGTTGCAGTAGCCATCGGTAAATGGTCTTGCTAAGTTGACATCGGTAAATGTCAGGATTCCTTGAAGCCACCATCGGTAAATGGTTTTGCTTCCTTTCTACATCAAAATCTGTTTCCCAGCAGCCATCCGTAAATGGTCGTGCTGAAGTTGATATCGGTAAATATCAAGGTCCCAGTTCTAACCATCGGTAAATGGTTTTGTTTTTCAGAAGTTTGTTTTCCCCAGCCGCCATCGGTAAATGGTCGTGCTGAAATTGATATCGGTAAATATCAAAGTTCCAGTTCTTCAACCATCGGTAAATGGTTTCGCTTTTCTGAAGCTGTCAATTGCAGTCGTCATCGGTAAATGACGTGGTTCTTTGGTATCATATCCAGTCTGTGCAAATTCTACGGTTCTTGGTATTCAATCCCTGTTTACCCTGAAAGTCTGACAGCCGTTGCTATCATCCGTTCGGGTTCCCAGCTGATTGAATAGGGGCAGCTGTAGCACCTCAAATTTGCACCTATCATTATGCATACATTTTCATATTAGGCCATAACATGTCATGGTTCATTGCATAGCATTGCATTGTTCCCAGTTTCCTCAAGAGCAAGCAATCAAGAACCAGGTCAAACTAATCTCCTGATCAGTCAACCAAGCAAGCAAAGGAATTTCTCATTGAATCAAGGCCTTGAGGTTTGTCCAACAAGTTCACATGGCTTGGAGGTCTATTTGAAGTGTTCAAGTCAAGGGTTGAAGGCTCAGAGGTCAGCAGTTCATACACAGACAGTCAAAAAACCTAAAAAAAAAAGTCAACTGTCAGTCAAAGCAGTGGATGGTGGTCATTCTTGTGGAATTTGGGCACCATGGTCAATAATCAAGAGTCCATACAACTTGAGACATCTTTTGAAGTCAAGTCCTCAAGGAATTAGGGTTTGGAAGTCATCAGTCAATGCATAATCAGTCAGAAACCCTAAAAGTCAACTGTGGGTCAACTGTCCATTTAATCAGTGATTTGATGAGTGGAATTGGTTTGTGAGAGTTCATTCATGTCCAAATAGTCATCATATATCATGCCAAACACCATCATGGAAGAATTTGAAGCCAGATCAAAAATTTCCAAAAGAAGAAATTGGGCCTGTAACTGAAACCTGCCATAAATGGAAAGTCTTGATCCTCAAACCTACATTTTGATACAAGCCTCAAATGAATTTTTGCCCAACATGAAAGTTGAAGATCTTGTTCTCCCATTTCCAAAAAGTCCAAGAACTCTCAATTCCCATGTGTGGTTGGCAAGTTATGATCGAATCGATTTCAGAAAATCTTGAACTTCAGAAGGCCATATCTCTCAAACCGTTTGACCAATTTTGGTGGGGTTTTTTCCTACAAGTCACATTTGATCCCCTCTTTCCAAAAATATAAATTTCATGAGCCAAAACTTCACCAATCAAAATGGCATATTTTGACCTTTTTCATTTAAATGCAAGTTTGACCAAGAGTTGACTTTTTGATTTAAACATTTTTTCAACATTTGGCCAATTGGAACAGCTCATAAATATCATTTTAAGTGTGTTTGCAAGCTCAAATTATGCAGCACATGTGAATCATACTTGGTTGCTTGAATTGTAAGAAAGGTACAATTTCACCATACTTGTCTATGCTTCCACCATGCCTTGCCTTGTACCTCAAAAGGACAGCATTGTGCATCATTTTTTCTGTCATTTGTGAACCTAATTAGCAGCCTAACCAACAGCAAAACAAGGGGGTCATACTAACTTGCCTAAAATTTGGAAAGTGAAAGTACTTTGCAACCATCCATCCATGCTTCCACAACCATATTTGTACTGTCCCATAGCAGAATTTTTGCCATGATTTTCTGTCTAGAACAACCATACCTTGCACATGTCCCTACTGTCATGTTGAATTGCATTTTGCCTCATCACAACCACATAACAGAACTGATTTTGAGACTGGACTTGGCATGTTGCAGTTTTCTGTCAAAGAATTCCCAAAGAAACCCCTCTCACTTGCAAGACTCACCATGAACCAAACCTAACCTGGCTTTGTTTGTGACTTGATAAAAAACTCATTTTCTGTCAAAACATAACAAAAAAAAAACCAAGAGAGCTTCATTCATAAAAAGACCACCTTGACCATTTTGCTAAAAAACTGCCAAAAAACTGACAAAGTGAACCAAGCCTGGCTTTGATACAATCAAAAAAACCTCACAGTGCTGTCATGCAGTAGCAGCAAGCCAACACTGCAGCAGCCTCACTCATCTTGCTTTACATTTCAGGAAATCTGTCAACACAACCAACAGCAAACCAGACTTCATTTCTTTGCCACCAACAAATGCTGCAGTCAACTTAACCAACAAACACAAGCCAATTTCATCCTACTTGCATTTTCCAAAACAAACAATGAACCAAACATAACTTAACCTTGCTTGACTTCACATCAAAACAGACCTCATTTGGCATTTTACAAGAAAAAAAACTGAGCTTTGCATTTTGTGCTAAAGAACCCTGCTAGCCAACAAAAGAACTTCAAACCACCTTGCTGTTGCTGTTTGGAGCTGTCAAGAAACACCTTGCAGGCAGAACTGGATTTGGTTTTCATGACTAGGAAAAAACCAACTGAACAAAACCTCACTCTCTCTCAAATCCATTCTTTGGCCATTTTCCAAAGTTCTTCCCAAAACTCCATAGAACATGACATAACCTAACCAACAAAACTCACCTCACTTGCATTTTACCAAAAAAACCTGTCAAAACTGAAAAAAACCAAACTTGAGCCTTGCATTTTGACAGTCCAAACCATGCCTTGCCAACATAGGACAGCAAATTGAAGCACCCTTTTTTTTCCTGTCATGAGAAGACATATAGCAGCAGCACAGCAGATAGAAATATAGAGCTTCATTCATTCAAACTCACCTTTTTGCATTTCAAAAATTTCCTGCACAATACCAAAACAGCAGGACTTTTCATCCTTGTCCTGTCATCTGAAACATAATTGACATCCATCAAACACCAAAGAACCAAATCCTGCAAAACAAAGAGGCAACATCCAACAGTAGCACTTTCAAAACACAGTCCAAAACCTCAAAGGAACTTGAGCCTGGCATTTGCTTCCCAACATCCAGTCATCATTTCCTGTCAACAATGAAACCAGAAGCAGCCCAAAACCACTGCTCCATTGGAAGCTTGGCCATGGCAGATTTGGATGCAAGCACGAGCAAGTTTCATTGAGCCAAGTTTACTTCCCCATTCATCTTGTAGGAGCACATTCTTCATCTGTTTCAAGCCCTCACCAGCAAAAAGTGGCTGAATCTTCACTGCTCATCATTTTGGTCAGTTTTTCGACTGGCTCTTTTTGCTAAATCATGCTGTGTTTGTGAAAGATCTTGTTATGCTAAAATCAATGCCACTTGAACCATTGAAAATGATCCACTATGATGTGAGAAATATGGATTTCAACTTGTATGCTCAAATGTGTTTTGGCTCGATTTGGTTTGTTTAAACTGATTTAATGAAATCTATTGCTGAAATGTTGATGTACATGGCTTGATGTTCCAATTGGTGTGCTCCATTCTCATTTCTAGAAAATTTTCGATTTGAGCTTGTTAAAGATGATGAAGATCATGCTGTGTTCAAACTTTTGTTCTGCTCAGAAAATTCATGAGTGTGTTGGTTGTTTAGAGGTTGCATCATGATGTTATTTCACGGCCATGCTGTATGCTTGATGCTGTCGAATTTTACGTTGGATGATTGCATAATGATGAATGTTCATGATGTTGTGTTTAAACCCTAACCCTGCCCAGAAGAATGAATTTCGATTGGCTTTTTTTGCTCCTGGTTACTGTTCCATTGGTTGCTAACCAATTAAAACATTTCCTGGCCTGGCCTTAAACGCAGGCGTTTTGATAAGTGGGGCGTGTATTTACAGCATTGCCACTGGTCAACCCTTGTTTGACCATTCCTTCATGCTATTTGCTCATGTTTGCTCAAATTATTCACACAACTCCCACAATTCACATTTCACTCAAATTAAATCCAAAAATTATGAAACTTTTTCCATCATTTTCACAAGAGTGCCTAGTATTTGATTTTGATTTTTAATGAATTTTTCACTGGCTGGATTTTAATTGGTAATTGTTTTCCCAACATGTATGCATAAATGATACACATTGCCATTCCTTTTGTGAAATACTCATATTACATCCTTTGGTCTTGAAATTTTTTGTGGTAAAACTAGACACACTCATGGTGATTTTGGTATAGAGTTTATGAATTTATCATTTGTGGTTTGTGAGATATGATTTTTTGAATTAGGGTGTGACAACTTGTGTCACACCATTGATGTCCAACTTCATGATTTTCATTACTATGCTTCCTTACATCCAAATGACCCCAAATTTTGCATGAACCTACTCTTGTATGTCTAGTTCACATGTGAATTTTCTTGGATTTATTTGAGCTATTTTCCTAATTGTTTGAGATTTTCTCCCCTGCCTAGTCAATAGTTGACTTTGTGTGACATATGTTCCCATTTCATTTGTGAAATTCTCATACTTTATTAGATGGACATGAAATTTGATATGTGATAACTAGACATCTCAAGCTTGGCATTGGTGTTAATCTCATTCATTTCTCATCTGTTTTCAATTTGATATGATTTTTTGAAGTTGACCCATGCTTGTTGACTTTCTTTGTGCATGCTTGAATTTGGTTTGACTTCATGATTTTCATTGACTGCCTTCCTCTCATCCAAATGGGATGAAATTTGACATGCTTACCATGCTATGTGTTAGGTTTGATCATGATTTATTTGGTGATTTTTGGAAAATGTTTAGATTGCTTTTGAGTTAAGTCTTGCTGTTGACTTCTATAAGCTTCTGTTTGTCACACTTTGACCTAATTTGTTCATGAAATGATGATAGTGATTGATATGAATGTGAACCCAATTGGTTTTGTTTCTTAGTGGTTTGAACATGATTTTGGATGCTTGCCCTTTGCCGTTTTGGCTTTTTCATTCCTTTTTGACCCTAGGCTTGTCCTAGTGGTCCTGTTACTCACTTTTGAGCTTGTGTTTTCAGGTTAAGCTACAAATGACCAATGAGACCAATTCTTTTTGATTGAGCTTGCTTGAATATCATTGTCTAACTTGATTGTTTTGTAGGTGGCTTGGCTCACATGCCTTAAGCCTTGTGCCTTGCACATTCATTTGCTTCTGATTAACTGATAATGTCTGTTTCCTTCTGCTTTGTTTGAAGTTGCATACTAACATCTGCTTGACTGTTTCAGGTGCTTTTAGTTGCTTAGTTCCTTGTGAACTTTTGCTTTGCTTTGCTATTTAGCAATTTGCATTGAGGTATGCTTCTAATCTTCATGTAGTCTGGAAGACCTGGCCTGTTACTTGGCCAGGCAACCGTCTGAAGTCCTCCTTAAGAGGCAATGTTTGTGACTGTTTACTTTTGTCCTTGTACAGAGTCAAAGACCTCCTAAGTGAAGAGGCAATTGGTGGAAGGTAGGGATATGCAATCTATCCCCCACTATTCAGTGTGTCATCTGCCTTGCTCACACCACTGTGTTGATGCATTGCAGATACAAACCCAAGATCTTGTACAACTGTACAGTTGAGTCAGTTTTAAATGTGTAGAAGGGTTCCCACTTTCTGAACCCACACATTCTTGTCTTGAGCTCTCCCAGGCCAGGGATAAGAGCTGTGAGGTCTCATCCTCACTTCATCCTTTCATCTGCTTCACCTTAGCCCCTCAATGGCAAGGTTAAGAGCACGTTCACCCCAGTTCCAGAGGTTTGTTTGTCGAGGTTGATGTGACCCCTTGACTAAAACCTAACACCTTGTTTGAGCCACTTGCTTGTGTATAGTGTGTGCTATCTGTGCTTGTATGTTTGTTTGACTTGCTTCCTGTGCAAGTTAGGGTTAGTTTAAACTTGCTTCCTGTGCAAGTTGGGTTTTGCTTGGCTTGCTTCCTGTGCAAGTTAAGTGTGTGTGGCTTGCTCCCTGTGTGAGCCATACTTAGGATAGGTTGGCCCTTGTGCCGTTTAGCTAGAAACCTTAACTTAGGGATGATCTTGCATGATAACATCTAGGCTCGAGTCGTAGTCTCCCTAGTTGTGTCTCCCTCTGTTATCTGGTTAGGCTAGGTCCTTTATCCCTGCGTAGGGGAACTACATCGCCCTGATCTTCATACCAGATGAAGTATGTAGGCAGGAGATTGAGCTGATCTCTCCGGGCGCCCTTTCTTTCTTTGTGTGTGTTGTCTGACAGTTGCTGGGCTCGAGTGCCTGACTCCTTAGCAATTTGTTGTCTGTTTGTTTGAATGCGTGCTTGACAGTTATAGGCTGAGTCCCCGACTCCCTATCAACCTGTTGTGTTGTTGTGTGCTTGGAAGCCGATGTAAGTCCATCGAGTGGCATTTGGGTTCCAGTGTGTGTGTGTTTTGGTTCGGATGCTGATGTAAGTCCAGCAATTGGCATTCAGGCTCCACGTTTGCCTTTTTGTGTGTGTTTTGGTTCGGATGCTGATGTAAGTCCAGCAATTGGCATTCAGGCTCCATGTTTGCCTTTGTCTAGTTTGTTTGTGTGCGTGTCAGCCGAGCTACGAATGCTCTGATTCTTCTCTCGTCCGAGAAGATACGTATGCATAGGATGCGATATCCTAGCGAGCATGTGTCGTTTCCCTAGTCCGAACTACTTCGACTCTGACGTCTATGCCTGATAGACTAAGTAGGCCCAGGATGCGATATCCTGCCGAGTCAGTTTCAGTCAGTCTCTTTCGTTTCTTTCAGCCAGTGTGTGTGAATATTTGAGCAGTGTTTAGCAACCAATTTTCCTTTCTAGTGTGCGTGGATCCCGTAGAGTACTACGGATGCGTAGGGGTGCTAATACCTTCCCTTCGCATAACCGACTCCCGAACCCATTCTCTTTGGTCGCGAGACCATGTTCTTTTCCCAGGTTTACTCTGAGCGTTTCCTTTCCCTCTTTTGGGATAAATAACGCACGGTGGCGGCTCTGTTGTTCTTCTTTTCCCGCCGGTTTTTCGCGTGATGCGACAGGGATGAATGTTTGTCCTAAACATTCATTTTAGATCAACAAAAGGTATGTTGTATTTATGTTAATTTTCATGTTTGTTATGAAATTGCAGCCACATTATCATATGACATCGTTTTATTTGTTTTGATGTTTTTGTCAATTGAGTGCATATGCTTGTGTTTATTCGCTTATTTGTAATTTGATTATTATTCAAATATTTACGTGTTTATTATTCATTCACATTATGAGTTGTATTGCATTCACTTCATTTATTTAGCATTGTACCATTAAGACCCTTCATCATTCAATAAATTAGAGTTTTGATCCATGATGGTGTTTTTTTAGCCTAGCAAGTTGGTGTTTGTCATTTTATCAAATATTGCTTGAATCACAAGTTAGAACACTTAAGTCAAGGTGCCTAATAATTTGATTCGAATCATGTGTAATGTGTGACTCGAGTCAAGCTTCTTGTGAAAATTTGCCTCTGGATGATTTGATTTGAATCATGGTTTGAACTTGACTCAAATCATAGCTCTCCATGAAAGCTAGGACTGGGCTCTGCCCAATTTGACTCGAATCGTGAATTAAACTGACTTGAATCACAATATTTTGTGACTCGAATCATGATTTCTTCTTCACTTGAATCATAGCTTAAAATGTTCAATTTTCCATTTTAGATTAAATGGTTGTTTCTTTAATCCAAATACAAGTGTGCGAAACAATGTGAGTGAAACCTATTGAGACAAAATGTCAATTTGTCTTCTCTTCTTTAGTGTGTCTATTCTTAGCACCTTTGATTCTTTATCTTGTTTTGAAGATCGACTTCTTAAGTGTTAATCCATGTCATGTTCACTTCTTTTTGTTACACATTATTCTTACGTAATTTGTTGTTGTTTGAGGGGAAAACAGAGAAATATAGTTGACCAATCTTGTAGTGATTCATGGTTGATCAAGCTCATGAGAACCATCAAGAACTAAAACCCATTTACTTAGGAATTTGATAGAACCTTATGTGTGTTCTTCATTCACCAACACTCAATTACTTGATTAGCACCTTGTGAATTAGAACGTGTGTGTGAAATTCCTCTGCCAATGTTCATAATCTTCAACCTTAGTCCTTTTCCATTATTGTGGACCTTCATCTCTAAAGACTGGGTGTTTGAGGGAGACTAGTGGTATATTAGGGTATCTAATGTTTTTGGTAAAGTTTGTTATTTGTAACAGGTACATGAATCATTTCTTGATTGTAGTTTGGTTTACATTGGTATCTATAAAGAAGAGAGTTTTATTATACTTCATGGAAGATTTTGGTGAGGTCGAGTACAGACTGTTCGTAAGGAGGAGTTGAAAGTTGTCCAGCTTTGGTGAAGTTATGTAAAGACTGTTCATAGACAAAGTTGGGAGTTGTCCAATCAACTCTTAGCTAATGGAAATCGCTCTGACAAGAAATCAGTGTGATCAAGGTGGATTTCCACATACGAAGACTTGGAACAGGTTATTATGGATAGCAAGGTTATTGGATCAAGATCTTTTTGGATCTTGTTTTTATTAGCAGTTTGAGTGTCTGCATCAACAGAGGAAATTATCGTGTGTTATTTCATTATAATCAAAATGCTTGCATAAAACTTATCAAAATAGTGGAAGAACGTGATTATTTCCCAATGATTCTTTAACACCATTGAAGAATGGATTGGGCAAAGCAAGGACGAACGTCGAACCACTATAAATTTGTGTGTATATTTTCTCTCTTCCCTTATATCCTTTAATTTTCTAGCATTCATTAATATGGATATTGCATTAGTGCAAAATTTCATCGTTTATTTGTCATTTAGGTTCGACCCTTCTTATAGAGATTTAATGTGTAAGCTTAAGTTTGTGATGCATCAGTCTTATTGGATCATCATAAATCCAATTATCCCTTGAATGAGTATCTATGTAAAGTGTTTTTAAATCGCTTTATTTAAAGTGTCTTTGGTTATCTTGTAATTGATTTACATCAAAAGGAATCAAGTACTTAGTGATATCTTGAAATAATTTTATTGGTTTAATTTATTGAGATGTTTTCAAGCTCTCTTAGTGTTGTGTTTTGCTTCTGTGCATTTTAAAATATCTGATTTCGTTTATAAGACCTAAAATATTTTTGAAATTGTCTTATTGCAGATAAGTCTATTCACTCCCCCTATCTAGATCTCTTTGTGTCCATATTATCATCCAACAATTGGTATCAGAGCAGGGTTTTAATCAAAGTCTTGTGACTCCAATAGTTGAGGATACAGTTCCTTCAATCTTAGACAAATTTTTCTGTTCGTTTGGAAGCTTATGAAATTTAATGAATTCCAATGGTATTATAGTGATTTCCTAATGTTCGACAATTTATTGCATGCATTATATAAATTAACTTAAATTAAAATCTTACTAGCGTATTCATCAAACATTAATTGTATTTAAGATATTATATAAGTTTTGATTCATCTAGGATTAAACCGACAAGAGTTTAAGGTATGTGCAGTGTAGCTGGAAACCTGGCACTATGTCTTGAAGTGAGTTAAGATTGGTAACAAGCATATAGTTACAAGCACTACTACGGAAAACACATATCACAACGGTTGGAAAAGGGATACCACCATGATGAACCAACCGTTGTGAGGTAAGGTGTGATTATATGTACGATGATTACCACTAGGGTCATGCGACCGTAATTATAAGCTATGTAGCGCACGATCTATCACAATATTTAATTTAAACAACCGTTGTGATATTCTTTAATGCATAATATTTAACAATAGTTGGTATAAACAATTATTGTGATATATACAATTGAGTTTATTATAAATTATGTGGAATGCTTATTTCGGCAATGCTGACTAAACATATAACCTTTCAATCTGATCTAGAACATTATTGTAGAAGATAGGCCTAGATCTATAGGGGGTGAATAGATCCTGAGTTAAAAACTTGACAAAAAAAATAGTTTGAAAAATTTATGGCACGAAAGCAAGTTACAAATATCCTGGGTCAAAAATCGTCTAACTGAACCCGTTATCAAAAAGCTCGGATATACGTATTAAAGGCAATGGTATGATAATGATTCACAAATCGATCAACAACAACTAATCACCACAAGTTGAATGCAAAGTAATACAGATAAGTCTATCTCCAATGATAATTCACACAAAAGTACAAGTGAAGCAATTTGTCGAACACTTAGTGTGTGATCGAAATGTTTGAAATTTTATGTGGTATTGTTGTTATAGAAATCCAATCACAACCAAATGGTTTGTGATCTACACAACAACACCAATTTCAAAATATGTTCAAAATTATGGTCCAAACAAAATTGATCAAACGATCAATGCAATCGATAATTTGCTAATTAAAATTTAGAGAGAGAGAGAGAGAGAGAGAGAGAGAGAGAGAGAGGGAGAGAGAGAGAGCACAAGGATTTTTTAGGCAGTTCCCCAATCGACCTCGCTACAGGTACGTCTGCCTTCAATTCGAATTTGAATTGAGATATTATATTATATCTTACTTTTCAAATGTGAGAATACAAGAGATGAAGGAATCTCACCCTAAAAACCATGGGTTTGATGTTGATTCTACCACCTCCAATACCCTTGATCAAAGATTGATCAAGTAACCAACAATGTTGCTTCAATTCACCGTTCTCACGTTACTTCTTTGAACGAAACCCCTTGTTCTTCAAAGCTTTAACTAGGTCGAATTAATTTCAAGTGCATACTTGTTCAAACCCAAGATTTACGAATATGATTTACTGTTCAACGCTACTCCTTTGCCAAATAACCTCTCGTTCTTCAAAGACTTCACTAGGTCGGATCCGGATTGCATAATCTTATCCAAAACCTAACGATCTTGAAGGAAAACCCCGTCTTTGTTTTCTGATTTGAAATCCTCAAAGTTCTCAACCTAATATCAACGGTACAAACAAACTAATTGGACGTTATCGACCCTAATCTAGACGACACCCGATCAAAAAATGAGTATGTGTGGTTTGATTGTGTGTATGCATAAAAGAGAGATTGAAGATGATGAGAATTCTTTGAAATCCCAATTTCGTATAGGTTTTACTCACTAGAAACCTTACTAGACAATGATGCATGTACCAAGTATATATATATATATATATATATATATATATAATATATATATATATATATATATATATATATATATATATATATATATATATATATATTATATATATATATATATATATATATATATATATATATATATATATGGAGCAAAATGAATGCAAAAGGAATAGAGAGAAAAAACATATTTTCAAGATTTTTGATCTATAGGTCGACCTATACAAGTCATGAGTCGACCTATACATGATGTGTGGTGCTTACGTATCGACCTGAAGAGGCGTCACATGAGTCAGAACCCACATGCTTCAATATTGCAGCATGGGTGTCGACTTATGCATCATATGTGTTGATCTGTAGTAGAAACAATTCTTCTATAGGTCGACTTATAATCGTATGTGTCTACCTGTAGACAGTTTTTCTTCTATAGGTCGACTTGTAAAGCGTATGTGTTGACCTATAGGCAGATTTTCACCAAAAAATGAATCTTTTATGCATAAAATATTTTCTTGATGCATAAATCTTCTCTAAACCAGTTCCAACCATGTTGTCATGCTTTCTAATGCAAAATGCACAACTAGACTCAAGTTGATACCATCCAATGTACATAAATGCTAAACATAAAGTTTTGACATCATACAAAACACATCTAAATGGAAAGTTGCACTCATATACTCCCATTTTTAATGATGGCAAAACTTGAGACGATACGTTTCGTGTCCATGAAAGGCTCCCCTTGAATGTATGCATCATAGCTTCATATACTTCTCCCCCTTTGACAATATCAAAAATAAATAAAGCAAGCTATTAGCAATATCAAATCAAATATATGATATACGATACAGAGGCAGTTGTAAAGATAAGACGTGCACTCACATATTCTCACCATACATGAAAATACATAAAAATAATTATAAAAAAACAACATTACACATTAATCATTTAAAACAGTAGACATTAGTACACAACCATTGTCATAAATTTAAACAGAGAAGTGATATTGTTAATACATAAACCACAACAAAACAAACCAATAAAAGGAACAATGTATAATGACTCAAAGCATGACTCAGCAAAATGCATAATGAAACATGAGACCAAAAGACACAATCCAAGACATCATCATAACACTTCATTTAAAAACACTTCATATTCCTCCCCGTCCCTTGGGCATTGGCTTGTATCCCCTATGCCATCCTTGACCATTATTCCCATAATGATAATCCAAGAAATCACACATCTTTCTATAAAACTGAGCATAATGACGATGATTTTCATTATGAGTTGCAATCATGTGGTTGATTCTGGAAATCGTGGCAGCATGATTCGTGTCCATCTCATTTCTTAAGGACACAAGACTCACTGTCACATACGAAGCAAAATCCTCAAAGTTGGCATCCTAAGTAGTCATATGCTTCTGCATCAGACGAAACAACTCCATTTATACAGCTCCAAAGACATCTCGCCTTTGACAGACCTCAACATATTTTCGTAAAACAGACAAATAAAAATCAAATTTTGCAGTAACATAAAAATAAAAGGAATTAAAATGAATAAAAATCAGTATCGAAAATGTACCAAGAAATAAAATGAACGTATTAAAATAATTTATGCAAAACATACTTATGTAAAACAGATAAAGATCAAATTTTGTAGACAAAAGTACCAGGATGAAAAGGCTCAGACATATCTCAGGCAAACCACAACCACATAAGTGGCACCCTTATTCACAAAAATGGATGTGCCAACCAAGTACAACATATATGCTTTTAATGCGTATGAGTTATGTTGCATAACTTAATCATCATCACCAGCGGTCTGCTCTGCCACATTCAATTGTTGTGTATACAGCCTCTCCAAGAATCAAAACCTAGCATGACACCCTTGGGTGTCTTCTATCTCCTACATAACGTCCCTCAGGTCAGCTCCCAAATAGGCCACCATCAGCTTCACTGTCTCATCTCCAATGATCCTGGCGTGGTCTTACAGTCTTTCCCTAATCAGAAGATGCAGTAGACATGAGACATCATTCCGTGTGATGGACATCTCACCATGTGGAAGATGAAAATATGACATCTCAGAGTATCATTTTTCTACAAACGCATAAAACATACAATGGTTAATAGCAATATAGTCGGTCATGCACAAGTCTCGCAACCCAAATAGCTTTATCACATCCTGAAACCATTGTTCAACAGGTTGCAACAGACCCACAATCTTTCAGCTATAGTTGATGCATTTTAAAGCATCACAATGCTCTAGAAAAATAAATCATCATCAGAAACTTCAAATATTATAATAAATGTGTTTCAAGGGATACAATTTAATTTTACATCTCCATCCCACACATTTATGACAACATGGTCCAGATATCGAGGCAACGACGATAAGTCGGACAGGTCTCCATCAAACCTCTAGTGTGGCTTCTTGGGCATCAGGAGGTGACACCTACCTCCTTTTGGGAAAACGAAGGAGGAGATGCATGAGCCCTAGAAGTTGACGCCTATGCATCAACCGAACTAGAACCGATCGGTGCCTGCGAGACTCTGACTCTTTTCCTCCGAACCGATGCATGTTGCGCAACTCGGTCGTGCCTAAATCTAGCTTGATTATCAACCATAATGCCTATAATTAAACCACACAAATATTATACAAATGAAACACAATGAAAATAAAGTCAAACAATGAAAACATACTAAATACGGAAATGCATTTTCGAATTCTAGAAAATTAAAACGTTGAACAAATTCGAAAGTCTATTTCAGTATTATTTTGCAACTCAGTGAAGAACGAAAATGACAAAAATGCCTTTGAATGAAACATTCAAGAAAATACATTGATCATTTAAATTATCCATCAAATACATGGTTCATGATTCAGTTAAATAACTACCTGCTACATAATTTAATGCTCAATTTCTATAAATGTATAAAGAAATAATTTTTTTACTAAATATGAGTTTTGATGTTGAACTCTTTGATTGTATGATCTTAGGATTTTACTCACCTCCACTTCCATTGTTCTCTACACTCCTTGCAATTATGTGTGCATAGCATTTTTGCTGTCCTACTCCTACCACAATTTCCTGGAGCCACATATTCCGGGAAAAAAATTCCTCTATCAGCCTATACCGGACAAGTAATCGCTAACTAAAACGGGATATGTCTTAAGGTCTTAAGGTTATATAGAAAGACTCTCCTTATTTTCATTCCACTTAGAAACAACAAACAACTTAGCTAACCAAACATTCTACACCAACTCATTGTTGCTGATGTTTAGCTTTGGATTCAAAGGACAGAAGCACTTGGCTTTCCTGTTGATATAAAGGCTCGGTTGATAGAATAGTCAAATAGACGCTGCCAAGGAACTGTAATTCTGTATTCAATCATTAATCAACATAATTTTAATTCTTCAAATATATTTTACATATTTATGGTACAATAACTTTGTCATATTTTTAAATTCACTTTTATAAAATAACAAGACTCTCACATGTTGTATCATGTACAAGGGACGCCATGAGCTAGTGAAGCTGCTGAATTATGTGAATGTAGTTAACCTTTCAAGCTTCGTAAAGCATTCCAACTTCCATCCGTTGCTGTAATGAAACTCCTAGAGCAGGCAGGCCAGATCTACAGTTACTGTGCATGAATTCATAAAAAGCAAGCATAATTTTATCAAACCAGCCACAGTTCAGGCCGATATAAAATCTTGTCTTTCCGCGAACATGAACGACGCCAGCAAGTCGCGCTTCTTCTATGCTGGAGACCTCTTCAATCTTTTGAGAATCAGAAGAAAGATTGTCGGGGCAGTTCTGTATATGTATTTTCAAATTATTTATAACTTGATCTACAAAATCACATCCTTCTGTGTTTAGAGCATCTGCATAACCATACTGAATAACACAACAATATACCCCTTCGAGATTTGATTTCTTGATGACAATCCTCTCATGTGGAGCAACCTTGGGGACTAGCAAATATTGAAGAGTTGTAAATACTGCAACCTTATGAAGGGATTTCATGTTCTTTATGTAGTGTCCAAGAATAGGAGTTAGCCCATCTTGAATGTTAGAATAGAAAAAGCATAGCCCGGGAACCCTTTGAACACTGCAGTCACCCAAAAGATATTCAAGTCTCTCAAAAGTTATCTTGTGGGTTAACTCGTAATCTATCTTTCTCTGTCTACCATAAAACCAACCGAACATGATGAAGGCGAGGATTAGTGATATGGCAAAAGGAATCCATCCACCTTCAGCAAATTTAGTGAAAACTGCACTGACATAAACCCCTTCCATAACAAAAAACACACAGAAGTACATGGAAACCAGCACCACATGAGTTTTCCATATCATAATCATGACTAGTGTAAGTAATATAGTGGTGATAAGCATCACCAGGCTCACGACAACACCTGCAACAATGTTATACCATCAATGAGAAGATTTCAAAGACTAAATAATTCCAAACAATAAAATATAAGACAATCCTAATGTCACTACAGCCAAAAGCTATGTTTATTGGTAGACATGAGTAACAATCATAGAACTTTAGGATTGAGAAGAACCGCCAGATTAATGATAACAGAACACTTCTATTCATCTATTATGTGTCGTTGACAAAATTCAAATTCAAAAGAGTTGCTAAACAATGTTATGTAGTTTGATGATGTGAATAAAAGAGTTTTGTGTTCTCTTAATCAGGTGGTAACTGATTGATGTTATTATATGTCAAAAGAGCAATGGGTTTCAGAAACTGCCATACCAAAAGCATTTCCAATATCTTTTCCATCTCCAAATATAAGTATGACAGCAACACAAAGGATCATAAGGATGTAGTTCACTTCAGGGGAGTAAACTTCCCCTTCATTATTAGGAGATGTGTGTACAATCTTCACTCGTGGAAAATAATCCAGCACTACAGATTGCTTGATCACAGAAAAGGTGGCTGATATCAATGACTGGCTAGCAACAATTGCAGCCGATGTTGCAATGATAAAGATAGGCCAGTAAACTGGAGTTGGTATAAATTTGTAAAAGCCATCATTATGATCATTGGGATTTTTTATCAGGTATGCTGTCTGCCCCGCATAAGTCAGAACTAAAGATGGGTAGATTGTGAATATAAAAGCTATCTGTTACAAAAAAACAAAGAGAAAGATCATTACTTGTTGAAAAGGAATCACAGTCTGGAACTAGAGGCCAAAAAATATCATAAAAGTTACCTGAATGGAGCGCGGATTGAAATGACCAAGATCAGCAAACATTGCCTCAGAACCTGCAAAGTGAAGAAATCATTAAAGAACAAACGGAAAAAAAATGTACTATAATATGCATGCATGTCCATTTGGATAAGTACATCTTCCCGTGCAACATAAAAAGTGATCAAATTTTAAAATTGAGTACATGATTGCTATATTCCTGTCACAGGTCAAAAGACTCGGAATAATAAAAGAACTGGCTTGCTCATCTAGACAAGCTTCCGCCTAATTTTCAGTGCTTGGACGTGTTCTAGTGAGTCCCTCGCTATTAGCTTGCAAGATTTTCTTTTGCTCAATTCACATATAATAACATTATTTCGTTTATGACTTGCTCAGCAAGTAGTAGAACACAACACATGAATTTATAATATGATTTGACAGAGAAATAAAGGTGTTCATCAGTGATAATTTTTTCAGACGTGCGTCAAAAAGGCATATCTTGCAAGTCGCAAAAAGGGTGGATAAGAATAATAACAGTAAGATACATACCTGTAATGCAAAGGACAGTACCACCAAGTAAAAGCCACCCAGATTTTCCATTTCTCAAAAAGAACTGGACAATGTAGTGCGGAGATAAAGCCTTGAATATAGTTGGATAGTTGTGTATGATGCTGTAAATTCCCACAAGTGGAGTACAGAGGGTCCATGCACCCATTATTGGAGAAAAGAGGAAACTGACACGAGATGTACCAAATTTTTGCAACAAGAACAGAAAGATCAAGACAACAGCAGATAGTGTTTCTACCCATGCTGCAAAAGCATATGCAAAGACAGGAATCAGATTGCATAAACCCGGAGAACAAATTGCATTACAAAGTCAACAAAATCTGACCTGCTCTAGAACTAGAAAAGTAGAAATACCATATAATTTGATATTGTTACATGCCAAGCAGATTGATTATATCGGACATGCAGAGAACTGTGTTATTCAAATCATTTAAATAAGTTGATGGTCACAAGCTACTCATCCTAAGTTGGCATTCCAGTATACAATAACAGTTAGGAAAGCACTAAAAGGTGCGAAGAACTTGTGCACAAAATGTACTAAAAGAAAAGTGGCATTGTAGGGTTACTTTATCGCCCATTTTTTCTATTCACCGGCATTTGTTCGTGGATAATGCATGGTCAAATTCTCCCTTTTGTTACAGTTTCCTAAACAAAAATTTATCATAACATTGAACAATGTTCTAACAGTAAGCGTTCAAGAAGGCATCCTACTCAACATTTCAACAAAATCTGAGCAAGAAAAGCAATTTATTATTTGCAAATATTTGATGAAAGTTGCCATGTGTCAAAACCTACTTAAATAACGGCAAGGGAGTAAAAACAAAACAGCACGCAAAGTATAAAAAGTTTCTAGTTGTAACTGAAAACTTACTTTTGCTAAAAGAAGGAAAAGGCGCTCTAACTCCATCCATTGCGGACAAGACTGAGAAGGTAAGCAAATCCACAAATTAACCCAAATAAAACCACATTTCAAAGAGACCAAAAATAAAAATTCACAAACCTGAAATTGCAGGTGTGAGTATACCATCACCAATAAGCATACAAGTACCCAACATAGCAATGAAAAGCAAAAGCCTTCTCGCAACGAGGCTAGTTTCAAACAACTTAGCAAGCCAAGTATGCGATTCGGTAACCTTAGGTGAGTTCAAACCAACTTGTTTAGAAGGCAAAATCCCAATATTGAAATGCCTGCAAAGTAACGAATACAGAGCAAATGTCCCTCCTGCAATGTAATTGAAATTCATTATTATGAAAATTTTAGTGCATGTTTGATTCAGCAATAATAAAAATTGATTTTAGCTGAATTGATTTTGTAAGATTGCTTTTACTTAAAAGTTAGTTACCTCTAAAGTGGTTACGTAAAAGTTTTAAACAATAAATTTCACAATTAAAATCATGTTTAGATCAAAACTACAAATTATATCTTCAAATTAGAATCAATTCAGAAAGCAAAATCAGTCATACTTAGGAGCAATTAAACATGTCAAAAAAATTTTACACCTACAGAATCAATTCTAGTTGCTCCAAGCATGAAACCAAACATATGTTTCAGGAGAGTTAAAGTAACCTAGCAGTAACACAAAACTAACAGACACCCGACACAACTGCAATTCTACTTAAGAGCAATTAAACATGTGAAATCAATTCTACACCTCCAAAATCAATTCTAGCCACTCCAAACATAGGGTTAGGGAAAGTAATAGTAACCTAGTAGTAACACAAAACTAAACAGACACCCGACACAACCGCAATTCTACTCAAGAGCAATTAAACATATAATGTCAAATCAATTCTACACCTCCAAAATCAATTCTAGCCACTCGAAACATAGGGTTAGGGAAAGTAATAGTAACCTAGTAGTAACACAAAACTAAACAGACACCCGACACAATCGCAATTATACTTAAGAGCAATTAAACATATAATGTCAAATCAATTCTACACCTCCAAAATCAATTCTAGCCACTCCAAACACAAGGTTAGGGAAAGTAAAACTAACACAGACCCTGGACATAACCGCAATTATACTTACAATTATACTTACAAGCGTTTAAACATGTCAAATCAATTTTACACCTCCAGAATCAATTCTACCCACTAGAAACATGAAACAAAAATAACAGTAACCTAGTAGTAACACAAAACTAACAGACAGCCTACATAACGCTAACATGCACATGTATTAACTAGATCACATGGTCTTTCGACACTCAGACACGCCTTCAATAAGAGATGTCGATATTTAGTTAAAGGTAAGTGACGTAAGGTACCTTCGCCGTGATCATCTGCTTTAATGGCGATGTTAGCATACTTAACAAGACCAATGAGAGTGAGAGTCCAGAACATGATACTGTAAATTCCCAAATAGTCCTCTTCGGTTGGAGAATTGAGAGGCATTGAAGGGTAAACGTAAAGCGGTGAAGTAACAAGACCTCCGAAAACGACACCTAGAGTCTTGTATGCAAGGACTATATTGTCCTTTTTCCCCTTCCCCTGCAATTGCATTGATGATTAATTCATAAAAATAATAACCGATAAAGAACCGAAGGAAACGAGTACGAACCTGTTTTCGAATACATGCATGAGAATAGGGAACGTTGACGACGACGTCGTTTGAGGAAGGAGGAGGGAGATTATGGTCATCCATGGAGCCAAACTCTGAAAACTAAAGGAAAACGAAACGAAAACAAAACTAGTCGCCAAACTCCACGTGAATATATATACGCAATGTCACCACTCCAATATTCATTATGGGTAGGACTTCAATTTTTGACCCACCTTACCAATTATTATCAATAGAGACAAATACACAATTTTTAAATTTGGCTAAATGCAACTGTGATACCTTTATTTTGATTTTGTTAACTTTTAAATTTTTTTTTAAATCAATTTTTTTTTTAAATCAATTTTTTTTCCTTCACTTTAATATTTTTTTGGTTTTATTTTGTCCCGTTCAAACTTTATTGAATTTTTTTTAAAATTATCATAATTTTTAAAATAAATTTTAAAATAACCAATTTTTTTTCTTTCAAAATAACCATCTTTAAAAACAAATGTGTCAGATGAACTGGCGCATCCATTTTCCATCAAGAGGAGGCGCCAAGGCCTAAGGCACCTGCATTGGAAGTCTCATGAGGAGGCGCCAATGCCTATGGCGCCTGCATTGTGCCTCATGAGGAGGCGCCAATGCCTATGACGTCTGCTTATTGTATGTGGTGTATGCGTCAATTCATTTGGCGCATAAACCATTGTATTATTTTTTATTTTTTTTAATTTTGTTTATTTTTTTTAATTTATGAAATAATAAAAAATAATATAAAAAATAAATTTTATTCATGACATAATAAATGTTACATGGGATTGACAAAAATTTAATGACCGGCCCGATCGAAACGTTCCCCTGTTCCACATCCAGGTGCGTTAGTTTGTCTCTGAGGTCTCCCACGATTTTCCTAAGGTGTTTGGGGTCTTTGCGTGCTGACCTGATCGAATGATGACTGATGTGAAGGTCTCGCGGAAGTTCCGATGGTATTTGACAGATGTGTCATCATTTGTTCCCAATATCCGGTGGGCTCTGGCCAACGACGCTTCCGTAATGGAGTTCGGTGCCCATGTCATCGTAGTTAGGTCGATGGGGTTGGGTGGATTATGGACGGTATAGTTGCCCAAATTGGGACATTGAATCGTTTTGGAAACAAAGCAATGGTTCTTGGGGCGTACTATAGTTAAACAATGGTTGTGTGTTTTGGTGATGGGATGTTTGAGTGGTCATTGGTGGGGGGCTATGATGAAGTGATCCATATGAATCATTCGGGCTATAGACGGTTGTGGTTGAAGCGTATGGTTGTTGGTGGGTAGGGTTTGATTCTTGGTTTTGTGGTTGGATGGGTGACATGAATGGATTGCGACGTTGGGTGTTTGGTTGTTGGGTGGATGGCATGAATGAGTTGCGAAGTTGGGTGTATGTGGTAGGTTGATGGTGTGAGGTTGGTTGTTGGGTTCAGGTGGTTTGACATTGGTGTTGGACGGGGACTTGTTGTTGGGCGTACGGTGACGAAGCTAGTTGGCGTAGATCTATCAAATACTGCGACTCAGACACAAATTGTTGCGTTGTTACCGACCTAAATCATGCCATATATCGTTGAGTTGGTCTTGCACCATGGATGACTGGTTTGTTTAAGATGTGTTGTCGTTGATTCCTCCATTGACGACACATCTCTTTTGCAAAGTCTCTCCAGTCGGAATAATCTCATTGGGCATCAACTCTTTTTTTATGCCAATTCCCCAAACACGTCAGAGGTTCTGGAATCTGTTGTTGCATGCCGAACTGCAGTTTTAACCGGTCACTCTGGTGCATTTCCACAGTAGTGAACCGGATAATTGGTGTCTTTGTTGTCCAAACTGCATCATCATCATGGTTCACATGATGATCAAGATCTTGATAAGTATTTTTAAATTAAAATATAGTTGTGTAGGAGTATTACATCGTCTGGTCCAATAAATTGCGATAGACTATTATAGCGTGTTTCAGACACCTATTGTAGTTCATCCCCCTTACTGACCACCTAGATCAAAAAAAATTGAAAAGTATTATTTACAGTTAATTGTAATATAAAGTGTAATTAATTAAATGATAAAGTGTTACACTTACTTTGTTGCAAACGGGAACATGAATGGGTTCTCGTTTATCGGGGCGAGTGACGACATTCTTGACCAACCCCATGCTTGTAGCAAATGCGCACATGAAAAAAACGTACAAGTATTCTTTTTTGCATTTTTACACATTGTACTATATAGATTGGTCAACACAGTTGAACCCCAACTATATGTTCTTACCTTATTAATGTTGCGTAACAACGATAAATACATAATATTTACTGAATTACCTGTACTTTCTGGAAATAAAAATTACCAAATAAAATCATAATATAACACTGAGCTTTAATTATTTTTTCGTACTCGGTTGATTCTTCAGACAATATTATACTCGCATAATATTGTTTAAGGTATTTTAAATTTATACCTTTCCCCCTTGCTTGACCGGATGACTCTCCCTCAGTTTGGTCGTCACACAAAGGGGCACCCAATAAGTCGTTGTAGATAGAGTTATCCTGATTTACTCTACCATTCACGGCCTTACCATCTATACGGAGACCCAACAACATGTATACATCCTCAAGGGTGATGGTACACTCACCGAAAGGAAGGTGAAATATGTGGGTCTCGGGTCTCCATCTCTCCAATAAAACAAGAATGAATTTGTAGTCCACCGAGTACGAGAATATGTTGAGGAGATTTCAAATCCATATCCTCTAATATATGGTTATATCAAAGGATCGTGGGGTACATATTCACGTACGCGACATCGAAAACGCTTTGGATCCTAATAACACATAAGTGAGAAATACAATAAGAAGAATTAATATATAATACAAACATAGATAAGAAAGGTATATGAATTAAATATGGAATAAGTAAAAAGAGAGTGATAACATACAAATGTTGAAATATTCTCGAGTGTTCCTGTGTTAAACACCCATAATCAACAAAAACATAATTTGATGTTGCAGAGCTTAAGTGTGGCAGAGAAAGAGTGTGGTAGAGAAAGAGTGTAGATGATTAGTGTTGGAGATGATTTGATGTTGTGATTTGAAGCCTATTTATAGACGAGGGAGTCCTACTAGGTTTGTAACCTACACAACATGTGATTGGTTGCATGCATGACAAAGTGTAGAGTAGCCATAGCCTTAGGTAGGGGTGGCAAAACGGGCCCGGCCTGCTGGGCATGCCCGTTTTGCCCGCACTTTAGTGCGAGGCGGGTCAAGGATTTAGGCCCTCAACCTCTAATGTGTCTGCCCCGTCCCACCCCATTTTTTTCGCGGGCTTTTGCGGGCACGTGCATTTACATAATTTTTTGCATTTTTAGGCTTAAAGAGTGCAGCGCCCGTGGGCTTTCCCCGCTCCGCCCTCACTTTTTTGCGGGGCGGGCCTAAGTTTTAAGCCCACATCCTCAATTATGACCGTCCCGCCCCGTCCCATTTTTTTGCGGGCTTTTG
Organism: Lathyrus oleraceus; assembly: GCF_024323335.1. Taxonomy (NCBI): domain Eukaryota; kingdom Viridiplantae; phylum Streptophyta; class Magnoliopsida; order Fabales; family Fabaceae; genus Lathyrus; species Lathyrus oleraceus. The sequence continues at coordinate 149,100,947 of NC_066585.1, forward strand.
CGGGGCGGGCATGCCCGTTTGCCACCCCTAACCTTAGGCGCATGCATGTGAATATTCACATGCAAGGAAGAGGTGCACATGGTCTTGGCGTCTGCATGTGAATATTCACATGCAATGAAGATGCGCTCTTGGTCTTGGCGCCTAAGAGTCTTTTTCATGAAGGGGCGCTCATGGTCTTGGAGCCTAGGTTGCTTTATGCGCCTAGGGAATGGGCGTCTATTTGGACTATTAGGACAGAGATTCTCTTGTGATATTCCTTGTGTGCAGAGATTTCTTGGGCACATGCATTGTGTGTTCTTGTCACTGTATGCATTCCTTGTGTGTTCTTGTCTCTGCATGGTCAAGTCTGTGCAGATGAATTGTGTGATCAATGCAGTCAACGTTTACGTTATTTAAGTGCATTTGAATAACATATCAATGCATTCAATTTCAGTATATAAAAGAAAGTTAGATTTAAAAAAATGTCTTCCTCACAATATTACATGATCAGTGCCCATATCGAAGGTGAAATATGTGCAAATGCAAGGATCTTTGAAACAAGGAGACACATTTCGCACAAAAGAGGATTGTGTAAAAGCCATTAAAAAATTTCACATGCAACTATCAGCTGATTTTATAGTTGATAGAACTAATGCATTGAGGTACAAAATTTATTATTCAAATGAGCACTGCCTTTTCAGGTTGTCAGCTTCATACAGAAAGAGGAGTGATTCTTGGGAGATTAGATCCATTGGTCCAGTTCACACATGCTTGCTGACAAACCCAATGCAAGATCATCGGAAACTAAGCTCTCAGCTAATATGCGATGAAATATTGTCTGTCATTAGCGATAATCCATCATTAAAGGTGAGTACAAGAATATCACATATTATGGCAGAGTACCAGTACACTCCATCATATAGGAAAACATGAATAACTAGGACAGAGGTTGTTGAAAAAGTGTTTGGCAATTGGGAGGAGTCTTACAAACAACTTCCAAAATACATGTTGGCTCTAAAATAATATGCTCTAGGGACTATTGTCAAGTTGGAAACATTTCCCGCGTATAGACAAGACAAAACGTGTGTTATTGGAAATGGAATATTCCACCGTCTCTTCTGGGCGTATCAATCATGCATCATAGGTTTTTATTTCTGTAAACCTATTATACAAATTAATGGTACATGGTTGTACGAGAAATACAAAAGAACGTTACTGATGGCAGTGGCACAAGATGGCAACAGCGACATTTTTCCAATCTCCTTTGCCCTTGTTAAAGGGGAGACTGGTGAGGGGTGAAGTTTTTTCCTAAGAAATCTCCGATTGCACGTTGCACCGCAGCCTAACTTATGTTTGATCTCCGACAGACACCCTTCAATCATTAGTGCATATAATAACATTGATAATGGTTGGCAAGATCCTCCTTCGACGCATGTTTTTTGTATTAGACATATTGCTCAGAATTTCATGCGGTAAATCAAAGACAAGACGTTGCGGAAGAAGGTTGTCAACGCAGGTTACGCATTATCAAAACCTTCTTTCAAACACTACCGCGAAGAAATAAGATTGTCAAATGCAAATGCAGTATTTTGGATCGACAATGTTCCATTGGAGAAGTGGACTATGGCATACGACAACGGTCAATGTTGAGGCCACATGACAACAAATCCTGCGGAATCAATGAACTCTGTCTTCAAAGACATTTGTAACCTACCTATAACCTCTTTGGTGCAGACAACACATTTCAGGCTAGGGGTGCTATTTGAGACCAAACGTTCCAAATGGAGTTCAATGTTGCAATTTGGGCAGTTGTTCAATGATGCTTCAATGAAATTCATTAGACATGAAACTGCCAAAGCAAACACACATGTGGTCATGGTGTTTGACCGCACTAAAGGTTGGTATAGTGTTGCCGAGTCCATGGATCACACTGAGGGCATGCCGATGGGACAGTACAGAGTCGAACTAGATAGAGGTTGGTGTGACTGCGGAAAGTTCCAAGCCTTTCGTACGCCCTGCTCCCATGTCATTGCGGCATGTTCAAAGGTTCGAAGGGATCTATCCTACTTACTATCTAACGTTTACAAAGTTACCAGCCTATCAAATGTATATAAAATTAGTTTTTCCGTAGTAGCAAAATAGAATTACTGGCCAGAATATCAAGGGGGCATCGTCTGGCACAACGAAGTTATGCGAAGGAAGAAAAATGGTCGCCCAAACAACACCCGTATTTGAACCGAAATGGATACGGCGAATAAAATGGTTAGATTATGTAGTTCATGCCGTCAGCCAGGTCACAATCGTACTAACTGTCCTAGTGTTGGAACAAGCACAATCAGATAAATTCACATGTACCTTTGTTGCAATATATGAAAAATAATATTTATTTCATATTATAAGTTTGTGAGGAAAATACCATTACATAGACAATAACACAACCAATTAAAATAACTACAATACAATAACTATGCGATTACAACCATCAAAATAATTTTGAACATGTAATGCATCATCCTATGAACGTCTCGGTCAGTCTTAATATCCACCCATTCACGCACTTCTCCATTTTGGTTGAACGTAGACACAAGCCATTTGATTCTTCTAATCCTTTCACCATCTCCAATTTCTCCATTTAACCAATTGTTCAACGTCCGATTAAGACGTTCAAACGAATATAGATTCCAGAGTCGAATCTTTATCGGAGACGCAATAACGGAAAATATTAAATCGACATTTTGCTTGTGAATGTATTCAGACATGGTTAAAACTCAAAAACTTGAAGGAGAAAACTTGAAGGAGAGTGGAGTTGAATGAAAGAAAATATGGTAGTAGGGGAAGATTTTGTGTGAAAATTATTACATGGCAAGGTATTTATACAGAGGAGATAGAAAATGCATGCGCCAAGAGGCTAAGCGCCTAACATGTCAAGACATGTAGGCGCCATAGGCATTGACGCCTCCTCATGAGACACAATGTAGGCGCCATAGGCATTGGCGCCTCTTCATGAGGCACAATGCAGACGCCTTAGGCCTTGGCGCCTCCTCTTGATGGAAAATTGATGCGCCAGTTCATCTGGTGCATCTGTTGACCACATGTGTGTTTGCTTTGGCAGTTTCATGTCTAATGAATTTCATTGAAGCATCATTGAAGAACTGGCCAAATTGCAACATTGAACTCCATTTGGAACGCCTGGTCTCAAATAGCACCCCTAGCCTGAAATCAGAAGTCTTATTTTGGATTTTTTTTGAAAAAATAATTATTTTAAAATTTATTTTGAAAATTGTGGTTATTTAAAAAAAAAATCAAGTTTATTAGTTGGCAATGAATAGAGGTGTTCCCCATGATTTTTTCTAATATATTTATTCTGAAAATTAGAAAAAATTAAATGATAAATAATTTATCTTTATAATTTTTTGTTTTTTAAATATAATAATTTATATTATTATTTAACATTAATTTTAAATATGTGACATAACAGATTTAAGTGATGTGGCATTATAGGGACGTTGTCATGTCATTGCCGACTAATCAAATTTGAAAGGGAGTAAAAAAATCCAAGAAAAATTAAAGTGAGGGATAAAAAGCTGATTTTGTTAAATGAGAGATTAAAGAGCTAACAAAATCAAAATAGAGGGATCAAATGTGTATTCAAGTCTTTAAATTTAAATTTATATTATTTAATATTATTAAAAATATATGTATTTAATTGTTTTAATATTTCCAAATACATTTTATATATTATACATTAATTACAATTACTAAATATATCAATAATGTTAGGTTACACATCATCACTAGAGTTTGAATTTTGATATTGATAATTGTATGAGTTTTTAGTATTTACTACATTTTTCTCGTATATATATATATATATATATATATATATATATATATAATATATATATATATATATATATATATATATATATATATATATATATATATATATATATATATATATATATATAGATATATATATATATCTATATATATATATATATATATATATATATATATATATATATATATATATATTATTGTTTCAAATATATCTAGTAGTTTTGAATATGAAAAATTAAATATACACATATTAATATATAAAAGATATTTCTAGAATTCAATTAAAAAAAAAATTATCAAGAATTTTCTTAGTGTGTTGATTTTTTTAGCACAACAACAAGTATTATTGTTTAAATATTTACGAAAATATTTTACTAGACTAGTATAGAGTTATATTTTTATAAAAAATATTATAAAATATATATGTACGCTTTTTGTATTGTTATTTCAATTAGTTTTGTTTAGAAGGATAAAAAAGAAATAGATAAATGGTAATTTTGTTTAGCTGATGAGATTATAAATTTATTAGTTAATTAATCCTACTTGTTTTTTTAATAAATCCAGTATCTTAGGTGCCGAGAGAGGACCACTAGACAGCAAAGCTCTTATTTAAGGCTTCTAAAGATTTAATATTATTATATGATTAGAGCTGAATTTAAACTCAGATTTGGTTACCGTTAGTAGAAACACTTACTTACTCTTGGGTATTAATAATTAATAGTTGATACAAGATAAATAAACAAGGTTATCTTAAATAATTTAAAGGTCGTTTTTCAATCTGAAATTTAATCATCAATAAAAAGAAGTATAATTAATATTTTAACTTTAAAACGGTTAAATATACTCTTGGGTGGTTATTAGAGATTATAATAATGTTTTGGAGGATAGAATACGGGGATGCCCTCTTCAAGAGATGGAGTATCAAGATCTTGAAATGATGATGAAGTTTACTGGTTTATTTGAGCACAACACGCATGAGAGTTATCACACTTGGTCTAAGAAGCACATTAGTGGGATAATTTACTCAAGGATTGATCGAGGTATTTGCAATAGGGAATGACACTTGAAATGCCCTAATAATGAGATTGTGATATTGCCCCCTCATATCTCTGACTACTCTTGTTCGCGCGATTAAGAGTATGTCGGAATAACTAACTACAAGTGTATCGTCTATCGCATAATTTTAAAAGATATCGATCCCACAAAGACCTAACTGTCAATCTATCATTTTTAGTTGCTATGATGTTTATCTAAGGCGAATCAATTAAGCGAAGGAGAGATAAAATAAATAACTTTAATAAATTCAGACAAATAATACAGGGACGCGACTCTCATCAAACAACAGTACTCTAGATTGTTTCTAAATAGGATCATTGTATGGGGCAATATTTTCTACTTTGAAAATAATGTAATTGAACAGGAAATGTCACTTTCGCGTATTTAGAACCGGATTTGACTCTCTAATTTATATCGTTCACTGTCACGTGTGACCGGCGCTTTTTGCGTTAAAATGGTAAATCTTATTTTAAGAAATCAGATTCTTTACTCAGTTGAAAAGTAATTTTGATTGGAAAATTTAACTTAAAATGGTTCCAAGCTTTCGCTCTAGAAATATTTCAAAACTATTTCTAGAAGGAGGTTTTAAAACTATTTGCGGACGATATAAGTTAAATTTTAAGTTGAATACCGCGTCCGCAAATAGTTTTAAAACCTCCTTCTAGAAATATTAGACCTTTCTAGTTAATTAACAAAGTGCTTTCACGGTATTCATTAATAAAAAACAAACCAATCTTATTCTTTAATGTCAGACAACTTTCGATCTTACCCGATGTTTTCACGACTCTACTTTCGTAGTGACCGATTTAATTGAGTTCAAAAAGATCGCATTAAAAGCAAAATAATCCACAATCGAAATCCTAAAGAAACAACAGTTAGAGTACCGTCAAGTGACGGTCCTCACATCCCAGCATCTATAAATTAGCTGGACATGCTTATGACAAACATGAAAACATAAGTTTAAAGCTTAGAAGTAGATATTGCAGAAAAGTAGTTTAAAATGATATGGTACGATAAATAAGGCTTGAAAATAAAAGAAGTAGTGTGAGGCGAGGAAAATAAAGTGCGAGTAAATAAATAAAGCGATAATAAAATGCGAAATATGATGAAAACCTGCTCCAAACGGAGGCTTGAATCTCGTACAAAATAAATTGCTGAAGACTTGTAAAGAAATATAAATGGCGACAAGATTAAAATGCGGGAAAATAAAGTGCTCCAAACTTCGTACAAACTCAATACTCTCTGGTGTTATAACCCCTCGATGTGACGAGTTATAACTTTCATCGATAATTTTAATGCTCAAGATTGTGCTAAGTTTGAATGCCTTGGAAAATGAAGCTTAAAGCCTATTTATAATGTTCCAAAGTCCAAAATATTGAGTGGGGTGGTTCTTCATTTGTGGGAGAAAATGTAGGAGTACATGGGGTGAGTGGGAGACCAAGCAAATCCATTTTCTAACTGTCTGGCCTTCACAAAGGATGGTGAACGTCATGTCAAGGTGGCAAAAATCATCTTCCCAACGTGTGGAAGAGTGGTTCAATCTGTCTGTTGGTGAGTGAGACACGTCATTTCTCACATGGCATTATCCATGGCGAACGCCATGTAGGTCGCCTTGTGTGTAATTTTCCCATTTTTCTTTGTTTTGTATTTGAATTGCTTTGTTTCTTTGTGTTAATACCTTAGGATTGACATTAATTTTGTAAAACAAATAATGTAATCATCTATGTTGTTTTAATATGTTGGGTTGAAGAAGTTCAACATCTGGACCAACATGTCATGTACGATGTCACGACATCATGTATGTGACATCGCACATGTGTAGAAAACTGAATTAATTAATTCAGTATATATTCTGGGATTAGTGAGGATATTTGGTGAATATCCTAACTCCCATGTGGAGGTCTTAAAGACTCAATCAGAATATATATAGGCTCCAAATATGGAGATATATATGGAGAGATTTTAGAATTGAAGACCTTGTTTGTAGCAGAAATTTTCTGCTGTATGTGTAACAGCAAAGGAGAAGGTTGCTGCGATTTCTGAAGGCCCAAATCCAGTTGGGTGATTAGGTTATAAATAGCATATTGTAACCTAGTTTTTGTAAGCCTCTTAGAATGAAAAATTAGGGGTGTGTGTGAGGTAAACCTCCCAACTTGTGGGAAGGTTACCATGTGTTTCTCAGTGGTCAAAGCTGAGAGTATTTGTAACTCAAAGCCTGTAGGCAAGAGTGATTATGGTCTTGAATGAAGTTGTGAAGCAAGTTCAAGTTGTTTTAACATTACATTGTATTTGTAGTGATAGGAATGGAAATTGGAGGTTTCTATCTAGGAGTTCCTAGTTATAGATTGCATTGGGTAGGGATTAAGTGAAGAGTTGTAAACGGGGGAGTTTAACTCTGAATTAATACTGCTGATAGTGGATCTTCTTCCTGGCTTGGTAGCCCCCAGATGTAGGTCATGTTGGACCGAACTGGGTAAACAATTTTCTGTGTTTGTTTTCCTTCTGCATGTTATAATCCTGTCTGCCATAACTCAAGTTGTAATTCAGTCTGTTTATCAAGTTAATGACAGACCTGATACACAGCCTTCTGTTTGAATGTCAATCAGAATGTTTTGACATTCATCATTAACACCACATATTGAATAATAGGCATGTTGATCTCAGTTCAGTATTTAGTTAAGTCTGGTCTTCAAGAGGATAACAGACCTGGCCAAAGGATCATAGTGAAACTGTCAAACTGGAAGTCTTGACAGTTGTACGTGTAGACAGATACTGAAGTAGAGACTGATTAGTCTTTCACAGTATAGTAAAGTTAGCACAGTAGTTTTCAGGAACATAACAGAATCAGCATGAGGTATATGTTCTGAATGTCAAACTAAATGTTGTGACATTCACACCTGACAGTTGGTGCTAAATTGTAGGATAATTAGTTTTTCTGTTTCAGCATTTTTCTCAGGCTAATTTAAGGAATCCAACAGCTGAGCTAAAATCCAGGAAAATAACAACTAACCTACAATTAATGAACCTAACAAATAGACTATTTGTCAGCTCCCTAATGTGTGGAAATTAGGTTACCTTGTTTGACTTTTAGTTTAGGAAACACGAGTACTAAGCCAGCAAATTGAAATACAGTAACAGGTGATGTGCAAATCAATATTGATATATCATGCTGATAACTGTCCAAACACAACAGAAGTAAGTATGGTGTTTGATCTCTGCTGTGTCTTTGTACAAGAAGGACAGAACTAGGTGTTCTTCCATTCTAAGGTAATACAGTAGCAGATGTCGTGACTACTGTGAAAGCGTGCTTGAGTACAGGGTTTTAATTGGTATAACTGTCTTGCTGTATTAGTAACAATGTTGGATCAGATGTCATGACTTGGAGTATAACATCTGAATTCTGACTATGCCAGAATTTCAAATGGTATCAGAGCAGGCATCCTGTTCTGTTTCTGGATGAGATCCATGGGTGATACTTTCTGGTATCTTGCAAGGAGTTGTGTTAATACTGATGTTGGAACCTGTGGAAGGTTCTGTGATGTCCCTGAATGGTCCCTTGAAGTAGGTGGATGGACTGTTCATGACAGGAAATGTGTGAACCTGTCTCTGGAGGCTGGCAATTGGCTCTTGCGTGGGACAGCTGTGCCAGTATTGAATCATATTCAAACTTGGTATGGTCTTGGAGGCTGACCTGGTGAAGTGTGTGTTCATAGGTTGAGTTGTATTATGATTTCCGCTGCATAATACCTGGAAAAACTCAAACTCTGATGTAGTTTCCCCTCATGTAGATGAAAGGCTGCTGTATTCAAGATTTCATCATAATCTATTGAAGATGTCAAAGATACTCGAGTCTCCTCAAGACCACTCATCATGCCGCTCTCACTTCAGGATGGTAAGAATCAACTGATCACTGATTCTTTTACTCTTTTGGGTAATGTATATGAAGACCTTGAAGAATTTCAAGGAAAGTTTGTTCCAAGGAGGTGGAACTAATGTTCTATGTGATGTTAGAACATGTTGTTCAACACGTATGCAGCTACTGGTTGAAGAGTAGATGTTTTTAGGTGTCAAACAAAGGGAGACCTTGTTTGGAACCTACTCCTGACCTGGAAGAGGAGACATCTGTGAGTGCTAAGTTGACAAGGGTAGGGTCAACTGTGTGTATGCTCAAGAAGGTCACTTTTAGAAGTCTGATCTCTAGAAGTGGAGCTGGCTGAGATGTGACATTGTGCAATTTCCTGCTGCTTGTCCTACTCCTGTAGATTGATCAGGGCTGGATAGCTGTTCTCTGGAGTACTAGGGTGTGTTGGAAGACAAGTCCTCTGGATGTTAGAAGTCAATAATGGGGTAACCTGATTGCTATTTCATTTAAGAGGATTGGACCCATGAGTCTTGTTATTCAAACACCTCACTCAGAAGTGGCAGTTCTTTCAAGGAGTGAGAATATGAAGATTCATAGGTCGGTTGATGTAGTATGCTCTGGCAATGCATGTCTGCTATTGACTGGTGTTCCTTTAGTACTTATGGTCAGCTAAAGTCTGATTGGTGTGATTCGAGTGTGCATAGGTATAACTCATAGAGTTAGTTGCAACTGGTAGGGATAGTGTTTGTCATGTTGAGACACTTGTGTACAATGCATGGATATTGGTGTGGAGTTTCCATGATTGGTAATTTGAGGGGGAGTTTTGGTTAACCTCCTCACGGTTAGTCAGCCTAGGGTCTGGTTGGCTGTTGACCTGTGTCACATGGGTTCTGGGTGTTGTGTGACACATCTGCAAGGAAGGATTCATCTCTCTCATTCCTAAGGGTGAATCTAATCTGGAAAGATTCTCAAATCTGTTGAGGTGCTTGCAAGCAGAAGATGCTTACACAAGAAGAGTATTTTCAAAATATTCTTTTGATGGAAGTATCTGAAAGGATAATTGGGAAAGGATTTAAGATCAATGTCTACTTGTGCCAAGTACAAGTATTTAATTGATTATCCTTGGAGCTCAAGATAACTGATGTTCTTAAAGATGTTGGAACATCTCTTCTTCAAGACCCTGTGCAGAACCATAAGAAGGATAGTACATTGGTTTATGGTCTATCTCTTTGGTGGTAGCAAAAGCATATGATCTCTGAAAAGGTTTCCTGGCAAGAAACATGTTCAGCCTTGGTGTGTACAAGAAGAAGAAGACATCATAGTCTTGATGGTGGTTACTTGGATCAGTTTATTTCTGATCTAGGTAAGGAAGTGCATTGGCTAATGCACACTGTGGAGTTAAGAACAAGTGGCAGCATTCTTGACTTCATGGAAACAGCCTTGCTTTAGGAAGTGGAATCCTTGGCATAGCTGAAGGGATAGTTTCTAACTGGTCCTTCTGAAGACTCATGCATCAGAATGTCTGATGTCTTTGGAGAAGAAGCAGGGATTCATCAAGGTGTGAGCTTGGATGACTTAACTGCAAACCTGCAGGATGGAGGTCGTTTACTCAAACTTGGTTCCACAATCAAGTCTATGAGAGCGTTGAACTCTTGTTCTGTGTAGGGAGGAAGTTCTTTCAAGTGGCAGAAGAAGGAGCTGAATTCAACAGCTAGATGTTAAAACACAATGTTGTGACATTTGGTTCAACATCAGAATCTTAGTTGGTGAAGTGGCACATCAACTTAAGATAGAAGGGTCTACAGAGTTGTAGATTGGGTACTTCAAAAAGATCGTTCTCATTGCAGTCCTTTGGAGTTGCTAGATGGAGAAGATGTTACATGTTGATGTCTTAGAGAATCTAAGTCTTGTTTAACATGTAGCTTGAAGTTCAAGTCTCACTTGGAAGGTCAGAATATCTTTGGGAGAAGTCTGATAAACGTGGAGAGGTCAATAAGTGGCACTTGACTTTTTCATATGAGGATTCATGAAGGAGGTAATCAACCAGTGGCATTTGGTCTATCTCAGAAGTGATTTCGAAGGATCAAGATAATCAACAGATGGCAGCTGATTATTCTTGAGGAAAGTCTGAGACAAATTACTTTTGAGCAGAAAAGTAGTAAGTTGAAGACAAAAGGAGATGTTTTTCTATTCATCTCTTGGAGCTTGTGGTAGAAGTTCTAAGCTATCTATGGAAGAGTATCTCTTATAATGGGATGAGAATGTATATGTCCCAATTTGTGTCTGGTTTCTTTTGGATTAAGCTGGTGACTCAGTGATATCTGAAGATTATCAGATGGTGTTCCTTGTTATGTTGTGAGGATGTCCTAACTAATGTTAGAACATTTTGTGAAGTGGTTTTCTGTTCTGGTTAGAAGAGAGATTGACACAGAGTGTGGATGTGTTCAGCCAAGAGGGTTGAACAGAGGGTGTGCTCTTGAAGACATGAAGATGCGTCTTATGTTTTCCATTCATCAAGTGGTCTGGGTTCTCTTTGAATCAGGAAGTATGTGAAGGTCCAACTTTGGGGGTGTTGGATATGTTCATGTGTGATCTCCAAGGTTCAAGAGGAGATTCGGTTGTTCATGACAGGGGGAGTTCTGTCTTTGTGCTGCAAGTAACCATCAAGCTTGTGGTCTATGTGTTCTCAGCTAACTGGGTATGACACCTTGTTAGTTATCAGGATGATGTGGTGTATGTCAAGGCTGAGTGAGCAGAAGAATGTCTGACCGGATGTCATGACATTGCCTTGGACAATGATGTTATTTCCTTCTGAACATTTAAAGTCATGAGGAATTATGGATGTGGTGTGTCTAATTATGATAAATTAGAATAAGCCTGATTGTTACAGTTGTGTGGTATAGGGGGAGTAACCATCTACTGGTGTTTGTGATTTTGGCTCTAGTGGTGCTAGATGTTAAGTTTCTACTGGAGGTACGAAAGCGGTCTTAGGAAATGTTGAGAGGAAGAATACTTGAAGAATGCAGGCAAAAGCCACGTTGAATGTTAAGACATCACGTGCAACGTGACTGACTGCATATAGGGAATAGTCTCCATGCACTGGAACTGCTGTTTTGGAAAAGAAACAGTCAAGAGCTATAAAAGGTATTCAAAGATCGTCTGAGATTTTGTTGGCGATTCTCTGACTGTTTCTTAGCAAATATTAATGAATCTTGACCAAGCATTTATTCCTACCGTTAATTCCTAAGCACGGGCTGGACTATTTAAAGGATGTAATAGCCCTCTTCTTCTCACAAGAGAAACACTCCATTCCCTCTGAATCATGAGGTATGTTAAGGTTTGGGCAAACAACGCCTGGATCTGGTTTTGTGAGGGGTTCCTTTACAAATGTTTAGCTAAAAAGGGGGAGAGAAATATAGTCCTGAGAATGTACCAGAAGCAAGTAAAATGTGGTAGCAAGCAGAAGTTGGCTTCGGGCGCAGAAGTCACTAACTGGGCATATCACTTGTGTCTTGTGATCTGAGTTAAGAGGACAGTTGTGTCTTGTGATCTGAGTTACATTGTCTATGTACTCAACATTACATATTCTTCAGGAAGCCCTCCTGCTGAGGGGAAGGGCTGTGATGCATCTGCTCCATGTACCTCTACTTCCTCATGTACACCAACTTTGGTGTTTGTGGTGGTGGAGATAATGACAGAGGCTTATTTGTTTTAGCTAAAATTTGCCAAAGGGGGAGATTGTTAATACCTTAGGATTGGCATTAATTTTATAAAACAAATAATGTAATCATCTATGTTGTTTTAATATGTTGGGTTGAAGAAGTTCAACATCTGGACCAACATGTCATGTACGATGTCACGACATCATGTCTGTGACATCGCACATGTGTAGAAAACTGAATTAATTAATTCAGTATATATTCTGGGATTAGTGAGGATATTTGGTGAATATCCTAACTCCCATGTGGAGGTCTTAAAGACTCAATCAGAATATATATAGGCTCCAAATATGGAGATATATATGGAGAGATTTTAGGATTGAAGACCTTGTTTGTAGCAGAAATTTTCTGCTGTATGTGTAACAGCAAAGGAGAAGGTTGTTGCGATTTCTGAAGGCCCAAATCCAGTTGGGTGATTAGGTTATAAATAGCATATTGTAACCTAGTTTTTGTAAGCCTCTTAGAATGAAAAATTAGGGGTGTGTGTGAGGTAAACCTCCCAACTTGTGGGAAGGTTACCATGTGTTTCTCAGTGGTCAAAGCTGAGAGTATTTGTAACTCAAAGCCTGTAGGCAAGAGTGATTATGGTCTTGAATGAAGCTGTGAAGCAAGTTCAAGTTGTTTTAACATTACATTGTATTTGTAGTGATAGGAATGGAAACTGGAGGTTTCTATCTAAGAGTTCCTAGGTATAGATTGCATTGGGTAGGGATTAAGTGAAGAGTTGTAAACGGGAGAGTTTAACTCTGAATTAATACTGCTGATAGTGGATCTTCTTCCTGGCTTGATAGCCCCCAGATGTAGGTCATGTTGGACCGAACTGGGTAAACAATTTTTTGTGTTTGTTTTCCTTCTGCATGTTATAATCCTGTCTGCCATAACTCAGGTTGTAATTCAGTCTGCTTATCAAGTTGATAACAGACCTTGCCAAAGGATCATAGTGAAACTGTCAAACTGGAAGTCTTGACAGTTGTACGTGTAGACTGATATTGAAGTAGAGACTGATTAGTCTTTCACAGTATAGTAAAGTTAGCACAGTCTGTTTTCAGGAACATAACAGAATCAGCATGAGGTATATGTTCTGAATGTCAAACTAAATGTTGTGACATTCACACCTGACAGTTGGTGCTAAATTGTAGGATAATTTGTTTTTCTGTTTCAGCATTTTTCTCAGGCTAATTTAAGGAATCCAACAGCTGAGCTAAAATCCAGGAAAATAACAACTAACCTACAATTAATGAACCTAACAAATAGACTATTTGTCAGCTCCCTAATGTGTGGAAATTAGGTTACCTTGTTTGACTTTTAGTTTAGGAAACACGAGTACTAAGCCAGCAAATTGAAATACAGTAACAGGTGATGTGCAAATCAATATTGATATATCATGCTGATAACTGTCCAAACACAACAGAAGTATGTATGGTGTTTGATCTCTGCTGTGTCTTTGTACAAGAAGGACAGAACTAGGTGTTCTTCCATTCTAAGGTAATACAGTAGCAGATGTCGTGACTACTGTGAAAGCGTGCTTGAGTACAGGGTTTTAATTGGTATAACTGTCTTGCTGTATTAGTTACAATGTTGGATCAGATGTCATGACTTGGAGTATAACATCTGAATTCTGACTATGCCAGAATTTCACTTTGCACATAGCTCCTATATGGTCAAATACCTGAAATGCAAACAAAATATCCACATAACACTGGAAATGGAGGTAAAATGATAATAAAACAAATACAAAACGAGTCAAAATAACTGTATAATTTGGTGTTTTCAAACTCCCTCATACTTGAACCTTTGCTTGCCCTCAAGCAAACACTTATGAAGAAGAAACAGTGGTGTCTTTTTAACTGTTCAAGGCTAAAGACTCTAATCACTCAAGGTCATATTGATAGGTACTAACTCACAAACCAAGGGTATCGTAATAACACATTCCACGTTTGCGGTCATAAATCTCCTTTCTATACAAACCAATTTGCATTATGTCGTTTTGCCTAGGCCTAACTTGCTCGTTTCATGGTTCGTTCTTTTTCATTCAGGCGCAATCACATTAAGCCTGTTATCTGTTCACACACGGAAATCGAACCTGTTAGTGACCATGATCCATATTATGTCAAAAATTCTGATGAATATGAAATATGCTTAGAGGTTTCACAGTCGTTAGGCTATATGACCGGGTGAGGGTCACCTAACTTAGAAGGCGAATTCTTTTTTTTCTTTTTCTCACTTTTCCAGATTTTTGCTTCTCTTTTCTTTCTTTTTACCGCGAGATCATTCACCTATTTGCATCGGTCCGCTTACTCGATGGTAATTTAGATGATGCTGACTACTAGGAAAAACTACTCAAAAACTTATTTAGGGGCGAGATTTCAGGGTTGTGGCATAAAAAGTATCCAAATTGATCTTCATAATTAGGAGACTTATGGTGTTAAGACGATACTGATTTTTTGGGGGGTTTTCCCAAGTCTCTATAACCTCTTCGTAATTTGTCTGATATTCATGAAATTTCAAATAACACTTGTTCTTTTAAAAAGATTTTTTTTTGTATGGTTCATGAAATGGAAGAATTAATAACCAGAAAAATACACGCATAAAGACTAAAAAGAAATAAATTTATCTAGAAAATAGGGGAAATAATAAAAACATACATTAAAGATTAGAAAAATGAGCATAAGTCCAAAGGTGCATAATGGAAATGAGTAAAATAACTGCAAAATAAAAGTAAAGTAAATTTAATAATGGTGAAAATAAGTTCCTCCCCCGCACAAGAACTAATCATTGTCCTCAATGCCTAAAGATCCTCGGATGGAGCAGAGTTCTTGATAAATGTGGTCCATATGTTTCTGCATAGAATCCACGAAGTGATGTAGAACGTTACTGAGAGTTGAGATATCAATTTTTATTGCAGTAACTTCAGCGGTAAGTGGGTCATAATTAATGGGTTCAACCATAGGTGATGAGGGGGCTTTGTCGATATCAGATGATTGGTACTCTGCTTGATTTCCCAAAAGGTTCGCCAGTTGTCACGATTATGTACGTTGGTCTTGTCCGGGTTTGGGATAGTTAATTGGTGTACTGGTTCTCGAAGGACTAGAATCTTATAGGTATTGGGTCCTTCTTGTCTCACTAATCCTCTATTTAGGCAATGTTCAATGTTGATCAGGTTATAACCATATAAAGGTTCTAGATGCCCGACTTGGTTGTGAAGGCCTAACGTTATAGCGATATGGGTGACCATATTGCCGACATAAATGTTCTCGACAACCTGGGCGGCTATTTTGGCTAAACCTGCCATCAAGAAAGTAATAGAGTGTACGAAGCGGGATTGAAAAATACTGAATAAGATAAATATCTCCTCTTTACTGACAGGTCCAATATTTTCAGCTTTTCCAAAAAAGCTTTGGGCCGCAACCATCTGGAAATACCTGATGGCGGGGTTATGGATTAGATGGGGGTCATTATATCATAATCAGGCGGATAATCTTCAGTAATTCTACCCCGGAAAAAGTCAAGTTCCCATTGCATATGATCACCTACTGGTACTTCGGTGTAGGCTTAGGGATCACACTGAAAAGCTAAAAGTTCGGCTAACTCATTATGTGTGAGTCAGTATTCCTTCCCAAAGATTCCTACACTACGGTTGTATCGGTAGGAGCTTAGGAATTCAAATGTTAGGTTCTTATAGGTTGGATGTTTGTGCATAGATAAATGGTCCCAACTGAGCTGGTTAAACATGTACTTCACATTGTCGCAAAGACCTAAAGCTATTAAGCTAGGGAAGTCAGGGTATTGGGTTGGTGAAATGGTTCTTGTAGCCAAGACTTTATAGCATCTTCTTTGAGCTTCATTTCTGAAAATAAATCGCATGTTATCAGTACCTTCCATCTCTAAATTATTAGTAGGAAAATTAGTCTGAGTTAGGCCTGTAACGTAATCAATTAAAAGTTAGTCTTGTTAGTAGGATTAAAATAAATCACTGTTATTGAAAGAAAAGTGCAAAAATATAAAAAATAAATGACAATGAAACTGTGGGTTTCCTCCCACGCAATGCTTTGTTTAATGTCGGTAGCTCGACAATGGTGTAAATCAGGCTATTTATGTAGCAAATGGTGGTTCAATTAAGTCATGGCGAGAATAATAGGTAGGTATATCACCGTCGGTGTAGTGTTTCAGTCTTTGTCCATTAACCATGAACGGGTCAGCTGATTGGCTCTTAATCTCAACTGCACCATATGGCATGACTTTTGTGACCTCAAACGGTCTGGTCCATCTGGAACATAGTTTACCAGGAAATAGGCATAATCTAGAGTTGAATAAAAGTACTATGTCGCCTACACAAAATTCCTTCCTTACGATATGCTTGTCATGCCATGCTTTGGTTAGCTCTTTGTAGATTATAACATTTCCATAGGCAACGCGTTGGAGTTCCTCTAATTCATGGATATCTAACCGTCGTTTGTTTCCAGCTTCTAAATAGTCCATGTTTAGGGCCTTAATGGCCCAATAGGATTTATGTTCTAGTTCGAAGGGTAAGTGACATTATTTCCCATAGACTAAATTGAAGGGTGTTGTTCCTATATGGGTTTTATAGGCAGTCTTATAAGCCCACAGTGCGTCTTGAAGTCTAGAGGACCATCTTTCCTAGAAAGTGAGACAATTTTTTCTATAATTTATTTTATTTCTCGGTTTGATACTTCTACTTGTCCATTGGTTTGTGGATGATAGGGTGTAGCTACTCTGTCTCACGCCATATTTGTTCAAGAGTTTTTCAAAAATTCTTGAAATAAAATGAGATCCATCGTCGCTTATAACTAGGCGAGGTGTCCTAAACCTATGGAATATGTAGTTATTAAACATCCTAATTACCACTCGTGCATCATTGGTAGGTGAGGCGATAGCCTCTATCCATTTTGATACGTAGTCGACAACAACAAGTATGTACTTTTTTCCCAGAGATGAAAGGAATGGACCCATAAAATCAATACCCCATACGTTAAAGATTTCTACTTCCTGAATATTCTTTAGGGGCATCTCGTCGCGCCTTGATATGTTTCCAATGCGTTGGCACCAATCACATTTAATTATGAAGGTATGCGCATCATGCCATAAAGTTGCCCAATAAAGGCCCTCTTGGAGGATTTTAGCATAAGTTTTGGATGTGTTGGCATGTCCGCCATAAGGAGCAGAGTGGCAATGAGTTATGATATTTGGTGCCTCCTCTTCAGGAAGACAACAATGAAAATGTCGTTTGCTTCCCTCTTGAAGAGAAGGGGTTAGTCCCAATAGAAATGTTTCACGTCATGGAAAAACTTTTTCCTCTGTTGGTACGTCAATCCCTGAGGTAGTATATTAATCGCGATGGAATTTACGAAGTTAGCGTACCAAGGTACACTAGTCACTACACAGGAAGATTCAATGTTTAACGCTACCTCATCTAAGGCTTCTTCGTGACTTATACAATTGTCGACTGATGTTATCAGCCTATCATATGCAAAGTCATCATTGATAGGGATATGGTCGGGTTTCAGGTACTCTAATTTGGAGAGATGGTCAGCTACCACATTCTCAGTCCCTTTCTTATTTCGGATCTCTAAGTTAAATTTTTGTAATAAAAGGATCTAGCGAAGCAGAATAGGTTTTGCATCCTTTTTGCTCAATAAGTACTATATGGCAGCACGGTCTATATATACGATGATTTTAGCTCCAACTAAGTAGGATCTAAATTTGTCCATTGCAAATACCACAACTAGGATTTCCTTCTCTGTTGTTGCGCAACTTAGTTTGACTGCATCTAAGTTTCTTCTAGCATAGTAGATCACATATAATCTCTTATCCTTTCGTTGTCCTAAGACAGCGCCTACAGCAAAATCACTAGCATCGCACATAATCTCAAAAGGTTGGTTCCAATCGGGGGGTTGCATAATAGGTGCAATGATTAGTGATTTCTTAAGAAGATTAAATGCTTATAGACATTTTCCGTCAAAGGTGACCTTTAATCGGTCTATCATCTCTATCTTAGCTCTATCGACCTGAATTCCCCTTTTTGATACTATGTGTCCTAGGACTATTCCTTTTGTCACCATGAAATGACATTTCTCCCAATTTAGCATTAGATTAACTTGTACGCATCTTTCTAGGATTCTCTCTAAGTTATCCATGCAGTTTTTAAAATTGGATCCACATACCGAGAAGTCATCCATGAAAACTTCCACGATTTCATCCAAGAAGTCTGCGAATATGGACATCATGCATCGTTGGAAGGTTGCAAGAGCATTACAGAGTCTGAATGGCATTCGTCGATAATCGAAAGTGCCATATGGACATGTGAACGTTGTTTTTTCTTGGTCATCTGGGTGGGTGGGGATTTGGAAAAGTCCGATCTAAACGTTCTAGCATTTGGTCAATAAACGGAACAGGGAAATGATCCTTTCGGGTTACTTTGTTTAGCCTTCTATAATATATGCACATGCGTCATCTGCTTTCTATGCATTTTTCTACCGATTCTCCTTTCTCATTTTGTACGACCGTGACACCTCCTTTATTTGGTACTACATGCACATGACTAACCCATGTACTATCAGAGATTTGGTAGATAATTCCTGCATCTAGAAGTTTTAATACTTCCCTATTGACTATATCACTCGTTATAGGATTTATCCTTTTTTGATGTTCCCTAGAAGGTTTAGAATCTTTCTATAGCATAATCTGATGCGTGCACACAGAGGGACTTATTCCTTTCAAGTCGGAGATGGTATAGCCTAGAGCTATAGGGTATCTTCTTAAGACCTCTAAGAGTTGATCGGTTTCGCCTCTATTAAGGTTGGCATTTACTATAACTGGACGGTTGAGTTCTTCATCAAGATACTTGTATCTCAAGTTCTTAGTCAATACTTTAAGCTCTATTATGGGTTTCTTAATGCTTGGCATATGATCAGGGGTAAGTGATAAGCATTCATTAAGGCTATCGTCTATGTAAGGTGTACCTAGAAGGATAGGGATTTCTTCGTCCACCTTAATATCCATTACGACAAAGTCAGTAAGGATATAGAGTTGTCTGATTCTAATTGAGATATCTTCTAATATACCTATTGGGTATTTAACCGATCGATCAACCAGTTGAATGGTCATCCTAGTTGGTTGCATGTCTCATAGGTCTAGCCTTTCACAAACTACTAAAGGCATCAAACTTATGCTTGCTCCTAAATCCAATAATGCGTTGTCTATAACATGTCTTCCTAGAACACATGGTATCGAAAAGCTTCCAAGATCTTTATGTTTCTTGGCTAATTTGTTTTTGGCAATTGCATTGCATTCTAAGGGTTTGGGATCATCGAGCATGCGATTGTTTATTAAGATGTCTTTTAGGAATTTGGCATATGATGGTATTTGGGTGATGGCTTCGGTGAGGGGTATCTCGACGTGAACTTTCTCGATTACTTTCACGAACTTCTTGTATTGGGTGTCTTATTTAGTCTATTTAAGTCTTTGCGGATATGGAATCGGTGGTATGTAGGATGGCGGTGGTACATATATTTGATTCTCTTGGTTATGATTTATTGCCTCCTTATCATTAATATCCTACTTTCTTTATTTTTCAGGTTCTGCGGGTTCCTCTTTTCGTTCTTCCAAGGTAGTCACAACATTTTCTTTTGGTGGTTCTGAAATTTTAGGCCCATCATATTGAGTTCCACTTCGTAGCGAAATGGCGTTAGCATGGCCTTTAGGGTTAGGTTGAGGTTGTCCAGCTAATAATCCTCTTGGTGTAGCCTGAGCAGCTTGTTGTTGTGCTACTAGAGAGATTTGGGTTTTCAGCATCTTGTTGTGGGTCACCACATAATCAACCTTGGTTCCTAATTATGGAATTAATTCATTAATATGTACATTTTGATTCATGAGTTCTTTATTCTGTCGAGTTTGAGTCGTGATAAAATCTTCCATGATCTTCTCAAGGTTTGACTTCTGAGGTGTAGTTTGTATCGGTGGTGTAGGTCTTTGGGCTTGGAAACCTGTTGGTCTTTGAGGAGTAGAGTTTTGGGAAAAAGCAAAGTTGTGTTCTTGTAAGAGAAGTTTGTGTGATTCCTCCATCCAGGGTTATAAGTGTTCGAATAGGGGTTTCCTTAGGCATAATTGGCCTGGTCTGGGTTTGTTTTAGCTAGTAGACTGCACTCAGCAGTCACATGTCCTGGTGTTCCACATATTTCGCATCCAGGTTGCACTGCAACTACGGTAGCTGTATGGTTTATGACTAAGCTTTCAACTTTCTAGGTTAGGGCGTCCATTTTGGCGTTCATATGGTCGAAGTTGCTAACCTCATATATACCTCATTTAGTCTCTTTCTTCTCTACTTGTACATGCTTTGTACCCCATTGGTAATGGTTTTGAGCCATGTCCTCAATGAGTGCGCATGTCTCGGGGTACGGTTTGTTCATTAGTACACCATCGGAGGTAGTGTCTATAGTCATCTTAGTGTTATAGAGAAGACCATTGTAGAAGGTGTAGATGATTAGCCATTGTTATAATCCATGATATGGACAAGCTCTTAATAGCTCATTGTACCTTTCTCAGGAGTCAAAGAGGGACTCACCATCCTATTGAGTAAATCTGGTAATTTGGTTACGTAGGACGACGGTCTTACTAGGTGGAAAGTATCTAGCAAGGAATATTTTCTTCAGGTCATTCCAATTAGTGATGGAATTCGCTGGAAGGGACTTTAGCCATGATCACGCTCTGTCTATGAGGGAGAAAAGGAATAAACGTAGAAGTATCGCCTCAGGAGCAATGTTATTGCATTTTAGTGTATCAGCTAGTTGAATGAAGACTTTTAGGTGTTGATTTGGATTCTCTGTTAGGAGACCAACGAACTGGTTCTGTTGCATGATTTGCAACAAAGCAGACTTCAATTCAAAGCTGTTAGCTGTAATAGCTGGGTTGACGATACTTGAATGAGGCTCTTCGTTAGATGGTAGGGTAAACTCTTTGAGTGGCCTACAGTTTTGGTCTTCTGCCATTGTTCTTTTGATTCGTTGGAGCAAAAGTCGAGCTCTTATGTACTTTTTTAGTTCAACTATTGGATCTTCAAAAGTTCCGGTGTTGCAAGTTCTTCAAATTGAACGACGAGGGTTACCTTAATCTAGACGGTGTAACAACAGGATACTAAATTTGGTGGTATTGGTCCCCACAGAGACCTAAATGTCAATCTATCGTTTCTAGTCGCTACAATGTTTATCTAAGGCGAATTAATTAAGCAAAGGAGAGATGAAATAAATAACTTCAATAAGTTCAAGCAAATAATATCGGGACGTGGCTCTCATCAAACAACAGTACTCTAGATTGTTTATAAATAGGACGTTGTATGAGGCAATATTTTCTACTTTGAAAAGAATGTAATTGAACTGGAACTGTCGCTTTTGCGTATTCAGATCCGAATTTGAATCTATAATTTATACCGTCCACTATCATGTGTGACCGGTGCTTTTTGCGTTAAAGTAGTAAATCCTATTTTAAGAAATCAGACTCTTTACTCAGTTTAAAAGTAATTTTGATTGAAAAATTTAACTTAAAAGGGTTCCAAGCTTTCACTCTGGTAACCGGATCCTAAACCTACAAATGCGTCCGCAAATAGTTTTAAAACCTCATTCTAGAAATATTAGACCTTCCTAGTGAATTAACAAAGTGCTTTCGTGATATTCATTAATAAAAAACAAGTCAATCTTATTCTTTAATGTCAAACGACTTTCGATCTTACCCGACGTTTTTATGGCTCTACTTTCATAGTGATCGATTTAATTGAGTTCAGAAAGATTGCATTAAAATCAAGATTAAAAATGCGGGAAAGTAAAATGCTCCAAACTTATGTTATTTCATATTTATATATCATATATTAATATATTTTTTAAATTAATATTTGAAATTTTCAAAATTATGAGGCACTTACTAAGATCTTTATTGTTTTCTTGTCCTATCTTACAAAGCCAATCCTAAAATTGTTTTGATAAAGAGCTCACAATTAAATTAACTTATAAATATGAAATAAAATAAAATAATTTGAATGATATATTTTTAAGTATGAATGAAAAAACATTATCATATAAACTACTTGAAATAGTTTATTAAAAAATATTAAAAGTTAGTAAAAATAAACTATAAATCTGAAAAAAAAAAGCAGTTATCAAATTAAAAGTTTTAATGATAGAATTTTATAAACTATCGACTGTGACTTTAACCAGTTTTTTTGTCAATATATATTATTTTATTTTTTTGCTAATATTTGCTATTATATTTTAGCCCATAGTTTTTTAATTCTAGGTAAACTTTAACCATTAATTAATAATCAATCCTAGCCAAACAGGACAATAAATTTTTAAAAGTGTTTAGTCTCTATTTAAATTTAGTCCACTATAATAATAGTTTTTTTTAATTTTTTATTATTAAATATATTTTTTAACCCTTGAAATAATTTCAATAGAATGCAAATAAGGATTAAAGGTGGATAAATCTTTTTAAGAAGCTAAACTTAAAATTTTGTGATTTTATGTGGATTGAAAATATGTTTAACTTTAAACAATAATAAAGACAATAAAAATAATAATATTAATAATTTTGCATTTACTTTTTTTTTAAATAGATATTTCTAAACTTTGATATACTAGTAAAGATATGCTTTCTTACCAAAAGTTATCCTAATTTATAAATATATAAGCCTGACTGTAGATTCATTTCTATTTCTTTTTGTAGTTTTATTCTTTATCTAAAATAGTAGATATTTGTTTTTTACGAACAATTTTTTTTTATGAAGTAAAAATTTATGTTATTAGCAATTACTTGTTCGTCTAGAAAAATAATTGCTCTTTTTTGTTTTAACTTTTAATACAATTTTTCAAACGCCTGTCTTTCTTTGTCAAAAAAAAACCCAACAAAAGCATATTCTATGCTTCTTTATTTTAAGTAAGTTTTTTAAACCGCATGTCCTCGTATTAAAGATCTTATATGGACTTTTGTATGTGGTGTGGATGGATTCTTGTATGCGATGACTTCTTTTCAATGTTTGAGATAAAGCCTATTTTTAAGTTGTAAGTTTTTCTTTAATTACTCTAAAGAGTATTAAGGATCTCATAGAGTTGTCAAAATGAGTTATATGGGTTGGTCTGTCATATCCGAAAAATCACCGAATTTTGACCTTAAAATTATAGTTCATATTTGAGGATTTTTTAATGTACTCTATAACCTTCTTAAACACCACGCAAAAATTTAAAAATACCCCCTATTTTCGGAGACACATCTCCTGACTCATCCATTAGACACTTAATGCTCTTTTTTTGTTATGCCCGATTATATTGAAGTCATAAGACTAATTTTGTTGTTGAGCATTCTTAAGATGTTGGGTTGATTTATAACAACTCTTTTATTTTTTTATTAGAATTGAAGTTGAGACTAAATGTCATTACTTGATTTATCTTTCATAATTGTTGATGATAGTTCTGTTGCGATGATATTTTAAAATGGAAGTGAGGGTGCGATGATAGGTAATTAATGTCTTATTATGTGAATATGTGATACTGATCATATGAGATGGATGTCGTGTAAACATCTCAGGCATGATTCAGATAAGTTGGATGTCGTGTAAACATCTTTATTACAAATGTGTGTGTTGAAATTTACTGTTGAAACCCGTGTTATGGAGCATGTCGTGTAGTTTATGAATGTGTGACACTCTACGTGGTTATATTTTATATTTAAATTATGTGATAAATTATGTGCGGGATTTAGGGTGTTACATTAGTGGTATCATAGCAGGTCAGTCCGTCCGCCCAGGTTGTTTAATTATGTTTATTCCCTAATATGCGACATGTGTGTGAGAACACTGACGATGCTTTTTTTTTGTTTTCTATTTGCAGGTTGGGAATGAAACAAGTGAGAGACAAGTGTCTGCTTCTCTTGGATGTTCCAACTATTGAGAGCTTTGACATTATGTTGCTGCATGTGAGAGTGCAATGTTGATTAGTTCAACTGTTTTGAGAATGTTGTGCTTTTCTTGAACCCGAAGATAGGTCAAATTTGAGGATGGTGTCGGTTAGCAAATGGTGTGATCCTTGAGGGAAGACGACCAGGTGTTCTCGTTGTTCGCTTCCTTGTGATGGGGAAGGGAATGTTTTGGCTAGAGATGAGCTAGTGGTGTGTTGGGTATCCTAGCATGTTTCCTAAGGATGTGTACCAATTGTTTTGATAAGTTGGTGCAGTATGTGGCTGATTACAAGAGCTTGGGCGATGTTAAAGTTGCGTTATTCCTGACACTGAAGATGTTGTAGATTTGAGATTCATATACGTCAGTCAAGTTGGGATGTCTTTAGGGAAAACGATTAGGTATTGTTGATGTTTGCTTCTTAGAGAGTAGAGAGCAATGTGACGGCTAGTGTTATGCTAGTGGTGTGTAATTCCTGAAGATATCTGCAACTTGCCTCCAGAGCATGAATCTAAGTTCGATGGAGGTGAAAAGTTGATGTTTGTATATGTTAAGCAAGTGAAAGAGTATGTGAAGCATAAGACACAAGTGTTTGTGATGTTTGCTTCGTTGGAAGATTGAGGCAAGAGAGTAGTTCACGATCTTCTTGCGGTGTGTGAATTTCCAGAAGTGTTTCCTGAAGACATCAGTGATTTTCTGCTAGAGTGTGAAGTGCAGTTCTATAGACTTAGTACCCGGTACTAGTCCGGTGTCGATGACTCCTTATAGGATGTATGCTTCAGAGATGGGTGAATTGAAGAAGCAACTAGAAGATCTGCTTGAGAAGAAGTTTGTTCGTTCGAGTGTTTTTCCATGAGGCGTCAGTGTTGTTAGTGAAGAAGAAGGACGATAATATGAGGCTATGCGTGGAACATCTGAGAAATGTATTGCAGACATTGAGAGAGAACCAGTTGTACGTAAAGTTTTTCAAGTGCGAGTTCTGGTTAAGAAAAGTGAGTTTCCTTGGTCATGTGATTTCTAGTGGTGGTATAACTGTGGATCCATAGAAGATAGATGTTGTGTTATAATGGGGGACTCCGAAGTCTGTCACTAAGATTAGAAGTTTTCTTGGATTAGCTGGTTGCTACAGGAAGTTCATTGAAGGTTTTTTGAAGTTAGCACTGTTGTTGACTCAGTTGACTCGAAAAGTTCATGCCTATGTTTGGGATGTGCATTGTGAAGAGAGTTTCCAAGAACTCAAGAAGAAGTTGACGTCTGCTCCTGTTTGGATTTTGCCAAATCCAAGTGAGTCTGTTGTTGTATATTGTGATGCTTTGAAGATGATTATGGGAGATTTGTTTATGTAGAATGGTCAGGTGGTAGCTTACGCTTCTAGACAGTTGAGAGTTCATGAGAAGAATCATCCCACACATGATCTAAAGTTAGCAGCAGTAGCATTCACGTTGAAGATTTGGAGGCACTACCTGTTTTGGCAACAAATTTGAGGTGTTTAGTGATCACGAGAGTTTGAAATATTCGTTTGATCAGAAGGAATTGAATGTGGGGTTGAGGAGATGACTCGAGTTCCCGGAAGATTATGATTTTGGTCTAAATTAACATCCCAGCAAAGTGAATGTGGTAGCTGATGTGTTGCGCAGGAAGTCCTTGCATATGTCAATGTTTATGGTTCGAGAATTGAAGTTGCTGGAACAATTCCGAGATATGATTTTATTATGCGAAGAAGCTCATGTCAGTGTGAAGTTAGGTATGTTGAAGCTAACTAGTAGTATTCTGGAAGAAATCAGAGAGGGTTAGAAGATTGACTTAGGATTGATGGATTGTTGGGTGTTGATTAATCAAGGAGAAGGTGGAGAGCTCAAGATTGATGAGAATGGTGTGATGATATTTAGATGTCAAGTTTGTGATTCAGGTGGGCCAGACCGTAAGAAAAGTATTCTTGAGAAAGGATATCTAAGTGGTCTGAGTATTCATCCTGGTGCTACAAAGATGTATCAAGACATGAAGAATTTGTTTTGGTGGCCCGATATGATGAAAGAGGTCGCCGAGTTAGTTTATTCTAATTTGACTTACCATAAGTCATATATTAAACATTAGAAGTCGTTGGGTCTAATGCAACCATTGAGTATTCCATAATGGAGATAAGACAACATTTCTATGAATTTTGTGTCAGGTTTGTCCAAGACTGCTAAGGGCAATGATTCTATTTGGGTGATAGGGGATAGATTAACTAAGTCGGCTTAGTTCCTACCGATGAAGATTAATCATTCCTTGCAGAGGTTAGCCGAGTTTTATATTGAAGAGATTATGAGACTGTATGGTATACCTTCAAGTATTGTGTCAGATAGGGATTTGGGGTTTAGATCAAGGTTCTGGGAGAATTTGCAAAAGGCTTTGGGTACAAAGTTGAAAATGAGTTCTAACTTATCATCCACAAATAGACGGTCAAACTGAAAGGACTATCCAGTCTTTGGAGGATCTGTTGAGGGCTTGTGTGCTAGAATAAGGTGGTGCTTGAGATAACTACTTATTGTTGATTGCGTTTACCTACAATAACAATTTCCATTATAGTATCGGAATGACACCGTATGAGGCATTGTATGATAGGAGGTGTAGAACTCCTTGTGTTGGTATGACTCAGATGAAGGTGTTATGCTCGAACATGAGATTGTTCACCAGACGACTGAAAAGATCAAGATGATCCAAGAAAAGATGAAAGTGTCGCAGAGTCGTCAGAAAAGTTACCATGACAAGAGGACGAAAGCACTTGAGTTCCAGGAGGGAGATCACATGTTTTTGAGAGTTACGCCGGTAACTCACGTTGGTCGGGCTTTGATGTCTCGAAAGCTCACATCGCGTTTTATTGGTTCGTACCAGATTTTACAGAGGATAGGAGAGGTGGCCTATCATATTGCTTTGCCACCGCCGCTTGCTAATCTTCATGATGTGTTTCATGTGTCTCAATTGAGGAGATACATTCAGGATCCGTCTCATGTGATCTAGGAGGATGATGTGCAGGTGAGAGATAACCTAACTGTTGAGACATCACCCGTGCAGATAGAGGATCGGGAAGTGAAGCAGTTGCGTGGTAAAGAGATTGCCTTAGTGAAAGTAGTTTGGGGTGGACCAACTAATGGGGGCATGTCTTGGGAGCGTGAAGAGCAGATGAGGGAGTCGTATTCGACTATATTTTCCTCAAGTAATTTTCGAGGGCGAAAGTTATGTAAGTGGGGGATAGTTATAACACCCAATTTTCAATTATTTATTTTTATTGAATTATTTGTGACTTATGCATGTATTGTGGATTTTGATGTATTGATGGGTTGAGTCAATTAAAATAGTTATGTGGTGTATGTCATACGGTGAACTGACTTTAGGTGTTTTTGCTTTGGAAAGCAAATGTCGCGGTTAGCAAGAGTCGCCACCGACTTTTCTTTTATCCAATAAGGAAAGGCGGAAAAGAACAAGAAAGACCTTAATTTAGATTTTGGGTTCGGGAGGTACATTATACAAAAGGGAAGGTGTTAGCACCCTTTGTATCCATGGTTATCCATGGGCTCTTAATTGCTTAATCACTTATGTTTTTCTTGTTTGAAAAAGTGTTTGAGAAATGTTTAGAAAATGTTTTGAAAAGGAGAATTTAACTTTGTAATGATTCTTGAATGAATGTATACAAAGTGGTTATCTCGTTTAGTTTTGAAAGTCGTTTAGAAAAATATAACCCGGCAATGATTCTAGTACGAATGTATACCAAGTGGTGATTTTCTAAAAGATGTTTTGAAAGGTGTGAGGTGTGAAAAGTATTTTAAGTTGTGAATAAGCAATTGAGAGTTATACCTACCCAAGGTCTTTATGGGCATTTCCTATCCTTATGAGGGTAAAACTGTCCTTACTATTGAGAAGTAAGTAGCTTTATCCTTTGGATGTAAAAAGGGTCATCGTAGGGTCATCGATTGGTCATTGAAGGCAACAGTTGTGAGGATACCTTAGCATTCGAAGGGACCATCATCATTTAACCGTAGGTTACACCGAAGGGTCATCGGGGGACAAAGGCAACATTCGAGGGACTATGATGATTTAACCGAAGGGTCTTTGCTAAGTGTATCCCCATATTCGCGGGACATGACCGTAATACCGTAATCGTAGGGTAACAAAGAGAGGTCCAAGATCATTTATTTAAAGGCAAAGTTTTACAATTAATTAGATAGCCGTAATCAATTAGGTAATTAGGGTGAATTTCCACATTAAAATCGATTAAACAATTAGGATGAATCTCCACATTAAAATCAACTAAATAATTAGGATGAATCTCCACAAGGGTATCCCACAAATAAAGTGGAATACCTAGCAAGCTACTTGTTCCTGGGAATATGTGAACCTTTACAACATTCAGCACACAGGTCAGAATACCAAATGGGGGTGCAATCGAGGATTACACCGCAAAGGAAAATACATCAGTAGGAATGTCAGGCAAAATAACGCATGATTAACATAGAACAGATCAAATAAGCATAGAACAGAACAACCAAAATATTAGCGACTGTCACGTTCGCCTCTGCCTCGCCTAGCGAAGGCCTAGCGAATATTCGCTACATGCTCGCTTAGCGATGTGCTAGCGAGCGGCTGCGGGTTTTGAATTTCAGAACAGTATGACCTCAGCCTGCTGCACGCCTTATGGCATCCAATACACAAATTACATGATTTAGCATTCACAATATTCAGGCATACTTAAATTCACATGCAAAACCTCAAATATGTTTATGAATTCAATTATAATATCACATGCAGATTAAAAACATAAAGCAGTAATGGTAATACAAACCTGTTTGCAATCGAATGGCAACCTTGAATTGGCAAGTCGGATTGAGTTGGGCGGAGATAACCTTGGTGCAGATGAACTTCCTTTAGGGTTTCCTTTAGGGTTGCTCTGAACTCTCTGGGTTAGCCTCCAGGGTTTGCTGTGCCTTCTCTCTATCTCCCGTCTTCGTTTCCTTTCCGTTCCGTTTTTCTGAATGAAGTCCTTAGTATTTATAATGCTTTTTCGTGACCTAATGGGCTCAGAATGAAGCCCAAAATTTTCTGATATCCGCAAGCTTCGCTAGGCGAGCGGTATAGCGAGGGGTTCGCTAGGCGAAGGATTTGCTCGCCTAGCGAGCAAGCCAGTTTGGGCCATTTTCTGGATTTGGCCATCTGTGAGCTGGGCCTTTGTTCTTTTGAGATCAATGCCTTGAAAAATAAGTTGGGGTGCCTTAGAAATGCCTTGTAATATTAACGGGCAAATTTTGGGGTATGACAGCTGCCCCTGTTCAATATTCTTGAACCGAGAGAGTTAGAATGGTATGTACGCCATTCGTGGTCTGGAGGTGGAAGATTATTGAACATTAGAATGCCCCAAAAATTTGCACTTGTTAATCAGAAGTTATTCCTGATGGAGATGGGCTTTAAAGATGCCATCCAGGAAGTTTGATGATGGAAGATCAAAATGGATCATACGCTGCTGGGGATGAAGGATCAGAATGGATCGTACGCTAGATCGTATCTGAGGATTTGAAAATCCAAATGGGTCGTACGCTAGACTACACCCCGGAATGTACCGTACGCTAGGCAGCATCTGAGGATTTGAAAGTCCAAATGGGTCGTACGTTAGACCGTATTGGAGTTGCAGAATGAGCCGTACGTTAGGCTGTATCTGAAGAAGAAAGTAGTTGTACGCTAGACTACACCCCGGAATGTACCGTACGCTAGGCAGCATCTGAGGATTTGAAGATCCAAATGGGTCGTACGTTAGACCGTATTGGAGTTGCTGAAAGTCAGAATGGATCGTACGTTAGATCGTATCTGAGTTGAAGGAGTCATGTGTTGGGCTGAATCAGAATGAACCGTATGTTAGGCTGTATCTGATAATATTTGTTGTTGTATTTGCAATGAATATCTGGGGTGGGCTTAAAGATGCCACCATTAGAGGATATCAGAATGCTTGTCAGAACGAATGTTCATATGGATTATATCTGAAAGATGTGTCTGAATCTTGGATGTGATCAGGAGGATAATTAACCTGAAAAATCAAGTTAGTTTCATGCAATGTCATGATGCATGAGATGTTTTATGCCTGCGAACATGGTATGCATGTGCATGCTATGAAATGATGTAATGTATAAGATGCGGGATGATGCATGAATGAATTATGTGTCTGAAATGTTTTGCCAGGGGAAAATAAATCCCCATATTCTGGTTGGAGATATTTGTATTGATGACCCTTTCTTAGCTGAGGATACTTGATTTCTGTCTAATGGTGGAAATATCCAACAGAGCCTGGCTGGGGATAGAAGAGATGACCCGTCTGTCTGGTGATGCCGACCTCTTCTGGGAAATAGCTGGTTTTTGTGCCGGAGGAATAGAATTAGCAACCGGATTCCTTGGAACGCATGGTTAGACCTTCTCCTCGATCCTGAAGTCCTTTAGTAATTGCTATTGCTATTTTATGCATGTATTTTTGGTAAGTATCAATCATATTCAAATGCATATATTAATTCGAATTAAATCAATGGACGTTTATGCAAACAAAACAGAGAAGTAAACAAAAGCATTTTTCCGAAATAAAATTGTATTGATTTTGAAAGAGGGCCTATAAATAGGCAGTTTGAGCACAAGGAGACAGAAATCCTAGTAAGAGGAAATTGTCAGGAAAACAACGAGAAAGCTATGCAGAAAAAGTCCTATTGATTTTAATTCCACTACTGTCATTATGTCTTCAAGCCTCTCATCACCTACTGTCGAATAGAAGTGATTGGCTTGTTCAGTCCCTTGAACTTGGGTGAAGCTGACAGAGAACGGGACATAGTCATACGCTTTAATCCCTAATTTTTGCCTGGACCGCCTTTTCAGGTTTTCAGTCCACCAGGATACCCTTTTTTGCCCAAGCCGCCTTTTCAGGTTTTCGACTTGCCGGGTGTACGTTTTTATATGTTTATCCCTAATTTTTTGCCCGAACCCTTTTGGTTCGCCGGGATGCCCTTACTTTTGCCTAGATACGTCGATCTAGCGGGTCTCTTTTATGCGTAGTATTTCTTAACTATGTCCGCGTTCACAGGATGCGGGAAATCTTCGTCATCCATCGTAGCAAGCATCATGGCTCCACCAGAGAATACCTTCTTAACTACAAATGGCCCTTCGTATGTGGGAGTCCATTTGCCTCTGGGATCACCTTGTGGTAGAATGATACGCTTGATCACCAAGTCGCCAATTTGATACACCTGCCTCTTGACTCTTTTGTTAAATGCATGGGTCATGCGTTTCTGATATATCTGCCCATGACAAACAGCCGCAAGTCTCTTTTCATCAATCAAATTTATCTGATCGAGTCGAGTCTGAATCCATTCATCCTCGTCTAAACCTGCCTCTTTCATGATTCTCAGAGAGGGAATCTGAACTTCCACTGGTAAAACGGCTTCCATTCCGTAGACTAAAGAGAAAGGGGTTGCCCCTGTCGAAGTGCGGTAACCATGAAGAGCAAAAGGTAACATCTCATGCCAGTCTTTGTATGTTACTGTTATCTTTTGTATGATCTTCTTGATATTGTTAGCAGCCTCCACGACGCCGTTCATCTTTGGCCGGTACGGAGAAGAGTTATGGTGTTTTATTTTGAACTGCATGCAGAGTTCAGTTTAGTACCATTATCAGTGATAACTCTTTCAGGAGACAGCAGGTTTCTCAAATAGATGTTTGATAGAATCCATCTTAGAAATCAATAAAGTGGTATGATTCAACATATACTGTCTTAGTCGGCGAGCAGCCCAAGCCAAAGCACAACAAGCTTTCTCGAGCTGTGAGTATCTTGTTTCACAGTCGGTACCTTTTGCTAAGGCAGTGTATGACATGCTCTTTTCGACCAGACTCGTCATGTTGCCCCAGCACACCCTATTGAATTTTCTAACACGGTCAAATACATGATTAGAGGTCTTCCTTCAACTGGTAGCATCAGAATTGGAGGTTCTTGGAGATATTTCTTGATTTTGTCATTCATCATTCCATACCATCTCTTGATTTTTCTTTTTTAGTAATTTGAAGATGGGTTTGCAGGTAGCAGTCAAGTGTGGGATGAATCGAGCAATGTAATTCAAGTGTCCCAAGAAACCTTTGACTTCTTTCTTGTCTATTTCAGTACCCAGATTTACAATTTCAATTGATTCCTCATGCGGCTGTATGGTCTTTTCTTCTTGTAGTACCAGTCTGGCAAGTTCTCAGGTACTTCACAATCTTTCTCACTTCCATCCTCGGCTTGGTAGATCGGATTTTCAAAGTCATAGTGAACAGTAGCAGAACTATTATCAACGGGATCCAGAGTGGATATGGATACGCAATTTGTTACGTGAGTGTGTGCAAGAAAACATAGCTTGTTTGAAAAATGACAAGAAAGATAAAGAGCGCAATATTTGAATGCAAAAAGTCCATTGATTTATTGAATGTAAATATGCTTATGAAAATGACAAAACCCTTGAAAAATTAGCTATTATGCCCCGGGTATAGACACAATGCTTTGAAACACAAAAATAGCAATAACAATTACTCCTGACTAAAGGAAATCGGGATAGTGTCTTCAGCCTTCCAATTATTGAGTCCGTCACCAATTGTTGGGAAAATCCAGCTATCCAAGTCACAATCGTTATCAGCATCTTCCACAGCATTGACAGTCTTGTCATGATTAGGCAGAGGAGCAGTGATGTCATTAGGAGTCTCCGGAGGATCAGAGGTAGCCGCCTGTATCTTTCCACTTCGAATGCCGCTCTCCACACGTTCACCTGTCAATATAAGTTCAGTGAAGCCTGATGAAGAACTTCTCAATAGATGGCTGTAGAATGAGCCAGTCAGTGTACCCATGAACATGTCCACTAATTCTCGATCCGTCATAGGGGGTTTGACTCTGCCAGCCAAATCTCTCCATTTCTGAGCAAATTCTTTGAAGCTTTCTTTAGATCCCATAGTCATATTCTGCAACTGTAGCCGAGTGGGCGCTGATTCAGAATTATATTGGTAGTGCTTGTAGAAAGCTGTTGCTAAATCAGTCCAGGTGCGGATGTTAGAGCTCTCGAGCTGATAGTACCATTCCAACTGTGTGCCAGACAGACTCTCTTGGAAGAAATGGATCCATAGCTTCTTATTAGTGGTATACGGCTGAATCTTTCTCACATAAGCTCTCAGATGCATTTGAGGACAAGATGCCCCATCATACTTAGTGAAAGCGGGGACCTTGAATTTGCGGGGAATGACCACATCAGAGACCAGACCTAAGCCTTCGAAATCCAGACCGGGCGTCTTCTGGCCCTCCATGGCTAGCATACGTTCTTCCAGCAACTTATACTTATCATCTTTTGGAGAGTACTGTTCATTTTCATAATCTTCATTGTCGTCCTCAGGGTTGAAGAGGTCAACATTCCCCTCTTCCGAATCACTCTCTGTCTCCTCTCCTTGATCCTTCGGAACTCTAATCTTGACTCATGTAACCTGTCCTTTAAGCCTTCTTCCCGGGTTAATGTAACTCACAGGTTTCTTGTCTTTTTTCTTCTCGAGCAAGAGAGCCTTCAGTTCCTTCTGCCCCTTGGATAAGTTCAAGATCATCTCCTGGAATTGAGCATTCTGAGCCTGGAGATCTTTGACAGTTTGTTCGAGAGCCATTTTTCTGTTTGGAGGAAAACCGTGAGAACATTGATCCCTTTAGAGTACCTATTATGCAATGTTATGTTATGCTATGCAATGTATAAAATGTTTTCACTGTTTAAAGCCCTTGAAATGGTTAATATAATGCCATGATGTCATGATGTTACGATGTTATGATGTTATGATGTTATGTAAATAACAAGCACAAGCAAGTCACACAACAATCATTCCTAGGTTGTAAGGCTTGCATGAGTTCCATAGGTAAGTACCCTCCCCACTGAAGTTTGGTTGGTTCAACCTGTCCTAGAATAGTAACCGGGTTCTAGAAGGATCTCAAATCATCGACCTTTCCTTAAGTCCACTTCAGTGCAACGCCAAGTGGTTGACCAAAGCTTCCCGAAAGTCCAATCTCAAAGAGTGTAGTATCGAGTATCAACCAACCCCAGTCGAAACCGAAGTCAGTTATCTCACTACTTTCTAATGGCTAGGATGAGTCAATTAGGGTTCTAAAGGTCTGGTTAATGCTTTGATGACACCACGCGAATGCCAAATTTTTCCTCAAGTAAACATGAGGAACATCAGGACATCCAAAGTGTCACATTAACCATTCCAGTATACGCCGGATAGTCACGATGATCTATTGCTACTTACCTAAGGTACACTAGATCCGGGTGTAGGATCTTTCACTCAAAAATTCCCTTAAAAGAAGGAACAATTTGAAAACATAAATGATTTTTTAAGGTGACCTCTCTTTGTATTCCCCAGCAGAGTCGCCAGTTCTGTCATACGGTGAACTGACTTTAGGTGTTTTTGCTTTGGAAAGCAAATGTCGCGGTTAGCAAGAGTCGCCACCGACTTTTCTTTTATCCAATAAGGAAAGGTGGAAAAGAACAGGAAAGACCTTAATTTAGATTTTGGGTTCGGGAGGTACATTATACAAAGGGAAGATGTTAGCACCCTTTGTATCCATGGTTATCCATGGGCTCTTAATTGCTTAATCACTTATGTTTTTCTTGTTTGAAAAAGTGTTTGAGAAATGTTTAGAAAATGTTTTGAAAAGGAGAATTTAACTTTGTAATGATTCTTGAATGAATGTATACAAAGTGGTTATCTCGTTTAGTTTTGAAAGTCGTTTAGAAAAATATAACCCGACAATGATTCTAGTACGAATGTATACCAAGTGGTGATTTTCTAAAAGATGTTTTGAAAGGTGTGAGGTGTGAAAAGTATTTTAAGTTGTGAATAAGCAATTGAGAGTTATACCTACCCAAGGTCTTTATGGGCATTTCCTATCCTTATGAGGGTAAAACTGTCCTTACTATTGAGAAGTAAGTAGCTTTATCCTTTGGATGTAAAAAGGGTCATCGTAGGGTCATCGATTGGTCATTGAAGGCAACAGTTGTGAGGATATCTTAATGTCATACCCCAAAATTTGCCCGTTAATATTACAAGGCAGTTTTCAGGACACTCCAACTTGTTTTTCAAGGCATTGATCCCGAAAGAACAGAGGCCCAGCACACAGATGACCAAATCCAGAAAATGGCCCAAACTGGCCTGCTCGCTAGGCGAGCAAAACCTTCGCCTAGCGAACCCTTCGCTATGCCACTCGCCTAGCGAAGCTTGCGAATACCAGAAAATTCTGGGCTTCATTCTGAGCCCATTAGGTCACGAAAAAGCATTATAAACACTAAGGACTTCATTCAGAAAAGGGGGAACGAAAACGGAAGGAAGACGGGAGCAAGAGCGAAAGCACAACAAACCCTGAAGGCTAACTCAGAGGATTCGAAGCAACCCTAAAGGAAACCCTGAAGGAAACTCATTCGCATCAAAGCCACCTCCGCCCAACTCAATCCGACTGGCCAATCCAAGGTTGCGATTCGATTGCAAACAGGTTTGCGTCACTATTACCGCTTTATGTTCTTAATTTGCATGTGATATTATAATCGAATTCATGAACATATTTGAAGTTTTGCATGTGAATTTAAGTGTGCCTGAATATTGTGAATGCTGAACCATGTAATTATGTATTGGATGCCATAAGCCATGCAGTAGGTTGAAGTCGTACTGTTCTGAAATTCAAAACCCGCAGCCGCTCGCTAGCACATTGCTAAGCGAGCATGTAGCGAGTATTCGCTAGGCCTTCGCTAGGCGAGGCAGAGGCGAACGTGACAGTCGCTAATATTTTGATTGTTCTGTTCTGTGCTTATCTGATCTGTTCCATTTTAATCATGCGTTATTTTGCCTGACATTCTTACTGCTATTTTGCTTTTTTTGCGGTGTAATCCTCGATTGCACTCTGATTTGGTATCCTGACCTGTGTGCTGAATGTTGTAAAGGTTCACATATTCCCAGGAACAAGTAGCTTGCTAGGTATTCCACTTTATTTGTGGGATACCCTTGTGAAGATTCATCCTAAATTACCTGATTATTTAGCTGATTTTAATGTGGAGATTCATCCTAATTATTTAATCGATTTTAATGTGGACCTAATTACCTAATTGATTACGGCTATCTAATTAATTGTAAAACTTTGCCTTTAAATAAGTGATCTTGGACCTCTCTTTTGTTACCCTACGATTACGGTATTACGGTCATGTCCCGCGAATGTGGGGATACACTTAGCAAAGACCCTTCGGTTAAATCATCACAGTCCCTCGAATGTTGCCTTTGTCCCTCGATGACCCTTCGATATAGCCTACGGTTAAATGATGATAGTCCCTTCGAATGCTAAGGTATCCTCACAACTATTGCCTTCAATGACCAATCGATGACCCTACGATGACCCTTTTACATCCAAAGGATAAAACTACTTACTTCTCAATAGTAAGGACAGTTTTACCCTCATAAGGATAGGAAATGCCCATAAAGAACTTGGGTAGGTATAACTCTTAATTGCTTATTCACAACTTAAAATACTTTTCACACCTCACACCTTTCAAAACTAAACGAGATAACCACTTTGTATACATTCATTCAAGAATCATTACAAAGTTAAATTCTCCTTTTCAAAACATTTCCTAAACATTTCTCAAAACACTTTTTTCAAACAAGAAAAACATAAATGATTAAGCAATTAAGAGCCCATGGATAACCATGGATACAAAGGGTGCTAACACCTTCCCTTTGTATAATGTACCTCCCGAACCTAAAAATCTAAATTAAGGTCTTTCCTGTTCTTTTCCACCTTTCCTTATTAGATAAAAGAAAAGTCGGTGGCGACTCTTGCTAACCGCGACATTTGCTTTCCAAAGCAAAACACAAAAAAGTCAGTTCACCGTATGACAGAACTGGCGACTCTGCTGGGGAATACAAAGAGAGGTTACCTTAAAAAATCATTTATGTTTTTAAATTGTTCCTTCTTTTAAGGGTATTTTTGAGTGAAAGATCCTACACCCGGATCTAGTGTACCTTAGGTAAGTAGCAATAGATCATCGCGACTATCCGGCGTATACTGGAATGGTTAAAATGATGGCTCCGGTTAATGTGACACTTTGGATGTCCTGATGTTCCTCATGTTTACTTGAGGAAAAATTTGGCATTCGCGTGGTGTCATCAAAGCATTAACCAGACCTTTAGCACCCTAGTTGACTCATCCTAGCCATTAGAAAGTAGTGAGATAACTGACTTCGGTTCCGACTGGGGTTGGTTGATACTCGATACTACACTCTTTGAGATTGGACTTTAGGGAAGCTTTGGTCAACCACTTGGCGTTGCACTGAAGTGGACTTAAGGAAAAGTCGATGATTTGAGGTCCTTCTAGAACCCGGTTACTATTCTAGGACAGGTTGAACCAACCAAACTTCAGTGGGGAGGGTACTTACCTATGGAACTCATGCAAGCCTTAAAACCTAGGAATGATTGTTATGTGACTTGCTTGTGCTTGCTATTTACATAACATCATAACATCATAACATCATGGCATTATACTAACCATTTCAAGGACTTAGGGATTTAGCTTTGCTCTGTTAAACAGGTTATGGCTTCCAGGAAGACTATCCGGATCAATCTTGTAACGATCTCTCCTTAACTCAAGGATTTAGTGTCAGAACTTCCCGATCATGCTCAGTTCACCAAGAAACATGGTTCTCTCCTCAATTTGGTTACCACTGGTTTCAGAGAAGATATGATGAGAGTTCTATTCCAGTTCTTCGATCCTAAACATCATTGCTTCACCTTCCCAGTTTATCAGTTGGTACCCACATTAGAAGAATTCTCCAAGTTGCTTGGGATACCTATTCTTGATCAGACACCTTTCAGTGGTTTAGAAAAGATTCCGAATTCTGAAGAAGTTGCCGCAGCTTTACACATGACAAAGTCCGACATTGAGACTAATTGGGTAACAAGAAGTGGAGTTAAGGGTTTACTTGCCAAATTTCTAATAAATAAGGCCCGAGAATTCCTAAAAGTTATGAATGTCCATGCTTTTGAAGATGTTCTAGCATTGCTAATCTATGGTTTGGTGTTATTCCCTAATCCAGACCAATTCATAGACATGAATGCTATTAAGATATTCCTCACTCATAACCCTGTGCCTACCTTGCTTGGAGACATTTTGCATTCCCTTCACACTCGTACTATGAAAAAGCAAGGGACTCTCATGTGCTGCGTACCTTTGTTGTCTAGGTGGTTTATTTCGCACCTCCCCCAATCAGTCTTGAAGAATGATCAAAATTTGAAATGGTCTCAAAGGATA
This sequence comes from Lathyrus oleraceus, assembly GCF_024323335.1. NCBI lineage: Eukaryota > Viridiplantae > Streptophyta > Magnoliopsida > Fabales > Fabaceae > Lathyrus > Lathyrus oleraceus. Next base: position 149,139,703 of record NC_066585.1, read on the forward strand.
ATGTCGCTCTCCCATTCAGACATCCGCTGGTGTCCTCATCTCAGAGAAAATGTTATCATCATTAACCGTTGTGGAGAATTCTCTAATGTACCACTCCTGGGGATAAGAGGGGGTATTACTTATAACCCAGCTTTAGCCCTACGTCAGTTTGGTTACGCTCGAAGAGATGGTCCACATGAAGTAATCCTTCAAAGCACTGTGTTCGACTATGACAATGACTCTCAAGATCTCCGTCAAAAGTTTGTACGAGCTTGGGGCATGGTGAAAAGAAGCACTTTAGGACAGAAAAATTCTATTCCTATGGAACCCTATCTCAGATGGGTACGCGCAAGAGCTCGTGAACTTGTCATGCCATATCTTGCAGTCGGGCCATTGATTGTTGAACCAGGAGTTGAAGGAGGTACTTCTCAGATCATTCCTTATCCAGATATGCCTACCGATGTTGAGGAATTGAAGAGATCCTGGACCCAGTTGAGAGAGGAAAGGGATACTTTCGAAGCTCAGTTCAATGCAGAAAAGAAGAAAGTACTAGAGCTCACCAGCCAGCTTAATGAGGAACGAAGACTCAATGCATATCTTCGCCCAAAAAGAAGCCGCCCCTGGGAGACTTAAGCTTTCATTGTATTTTTATTATTATTTTTTGTAATGAACATTGATCAAGAAATTAGTAATAAAAGTTCCTCTCTTTTTGGTAGTTTACGCAAAGTTAAATTCCAAAAGTCCTTGAAAACATTTCATACATTGCATAACATAACATAACATTGCATAACAGGTACTCTAAAGGATCATATTCTCACGGTCTGCCTCTTAAACAGAAACATGGCCCTCGAACAAACTGTCAAGGATCTCCAGGCTCAGAACGCTCAATTCCAGGAGATGATCTTGGGCTTATCCAAGGGGCAAGAGGAACTGAAGGCTCTCTTGCTCGAGCAGAAGAAAGACAAGGAACCTGTGAGTTACATTAACCTGGGAAGAAGGCTTAAAGGACAGGCCGCAGGAGTCAAGATCAGAACGCCGAAGGATCAAGAAGAGGAGAATGCTGATCTCTTCAGCCAGGAGGACAACGATGAAGATTACGAGAATGAACAGTACTCTCCAAAAGATGGCAAGTACAAGTTGCTAGAAGAGCGTATGCTAGCTATGGAAGGCCAGAAGGCGCCCGGTCTGGATTTTGAAAGTTTGGGTCTGGTTTCCGACGTGGTCATTCCCCGCAAATTCAAGATCCCCACTTTCACTAAGTACGATGGTGCGTCTTGTCCTCAGATGCATCTGAGAGCTTATGTGAGAAAGATTCAGCCGTATACCACTGATAGGAAGCTATGGATCCATTTCTTCCAAGAGAGTCTATCTGGAACACAGTTAGAGTGGTACTATCAGCTCGAGAGCTCTAACATCCGCACCTGGACTGATTTAGCAACAACTTTCTATAAACAGTACCAGTATAATTCTGAACTAGCACCTACTCGGCTACAGTTGCAGAATATGACTATGGGATCTAAAGAAAGTTTCAAAGAATATGCTCAAAAATGGAGAGATTTGGCTGGCAGAGTCAAACCCCCTATGACTGACCGGGAATTAGTAGACATGTTCATGGGTACGCTGACTGGCCCATTCTACAGCCATCTATTGGGAAGTTCCTCATCGGGTTTCACTGAACTTATATTGACAGGTGAACGGGTGGAGAGCGGCATTCGAAGTGGAAAGATACCGGCGACTACCTCTGCAAGCACCAAAAGGTCCTATCAGGGGAGGAACGAATCAAATGCTGTGTACAGTCAAAGGGGTCGTAGCAAGAAGAATCGTGACCATACCATTGGAGCAGTTACGATTGCAGCACCGCCATCTCAAAACTTCCAGCACAGACAAGACAGGCCAAGAAGGCAGTTTACCAAGATCAATATGACTTTAGCACAGGCACTGCAGGGTATGCTAAAAGCAAATTTGATTACCCTCAAAGATCCACCTACAAATCCCAACACTACTTCCCCTCGTTATAATCCCAATGCCAGGTGCGCGTATCACTCCGATAGCCCCGGGCATGATACAAACGATTGTTGGTCGTTGAAGAATAAAATCCAGGATATGATCGACGCTGGGGAAATTGAATTTGAGCCTCCGGAGACTCCTAATGTCATCACTGCACCTATGCCTAATCATGACAAGGCTGTTAATGCTGTGGATGACAATTCTCACATTTCTAATGTAGCTGACTTAGCATCTCCTCTCCTGGCCATCAAGAAGAAGTTGTGGCAAGCTGGTTTATTTCCAGGTTGTGCTGAAAATTGCGATCTTTGTATATCCCGACCCAGTGGTTGCTTGAAGTTGAGAAATGGTATTCAACGGCTGATGGACGATCATACAATCCTCTTCGAAAGGATTCCTAAGGTGGAAAACACTGTTGAAGAAATATCTGTGATTGTAAGGTCCAAAGTTCCAGTGAAGATTACTGCTCCCAGAGTACCTGTGAAGATTACTGCTGAGCCCAAGGTAGCTCCCCTGATCATTACTGCACCTGGCCCATGTAAGACCCCAATTTTGGCCCTAAGATCCCTCATGGCCCATATCATATCATATCATGGCCTCAAGGATCATTGCATGCCCTAGCTTCCCTCCTAGTGGGTGGTTTGCCTTGTGAGCGTGGTTCTTGATCACCAAGCATGCTTTGCATTTGTATATCTTTGCTTTTCATATGTTTACTAACCAAAAGTACAAAAATATTGTCATCTAACCATGTTACTTGCAGCTGAAGCAATCATCAGCCAATTAGGTCAAAATCAGTCAAAGTCAGTCATTGCAGTGGATGGTGGCCATTCTTGCAGAATTTGGGCACCATGATCAATAATCAAGAGTTCATATATGTTGTGATATCATTTGGAATCAAGATCTCAAGGAATTAGGGTTTGGAATTCACCAGAACATGCTTCAGTCAGGCAAAACCCTAGAAAAGTCAAACTTGGTCAACTATGGATTTAATCAGTGATTTGATGATGGGAATTGGTCTGAGGGAGCTCATTCATGTCCATATAGGCCTCATATATCATGTCAAACACCATCATGGAAGAATTTGAAGTCAAACAGAAAATTTCCCAAAATGGAAACTTGACCTGTAATTTTCAACTGCCAAAAATGGAAACTTCTTGATCCTAAACTTGCATCATGATACAAGCTTCAAATGAATTTTTGCCCAACATGAAAGTTGAAGATCTTGTTCTCCCATTTCCAAAAAGTCCAAGAACACTCAATTCCCATGTATGGTTTGCAAGATATGATCAAATCATTTTCAAAAATTGGTGAACTTCAAAAGGCCATATCTCTCAAACCATTTGGCCAAATTTGGTGAGGTTTTTTCCTACAAGTCATATTTGATCCCCCCTTTCCAAAAATGTCATCTTCATGCATCAAACCATCACCATTCAAAATGGCCTTTTTGGACTTGCATTAATTAATTTCAAGTGTGGTGCAAAAGTGAAATTTTAAATTAACCATTTTTAATCCACTTTGCCAATTGGAAACACTCAGAAAATGCATTTTGGTCATGTTTGAAAGCCCAATTCGTGCAGCACACACACCCCATTGCCAAGTTGGTGAAATTTAGCAAAATGACCAAAATTACCTCATTTAAGTTAATTGTGTTTAGCATCCCATTAGCAAACCTTAAACAGCAAATATATACCTCATTTTCTGTCAATTGCAACCCTAGCAGCCACACATTCAAGACAGAAAAATTTCATTTCTCTCATTTGCTCATTTCTTCCATTTTGAACTTTCTGCAAAAAATCTTCAAAGAGCATAAGCTTTGGTCGATGGTTTCTTGATCTATCATCATCTTGGTACCATTTTCAAACCCCATTTCTCTACTGTAAAGCATTTGCACAACTGTTCCATTGAAGAACACATCCATGGCAAATTTCGAGCTGAGCAATTTCAAGCTTTTTTGAGCTAAATTTCCTTCACCATTCAACTTTAGGAAGCTTCTTGAGCAGCTGTTTCAGGCATTTGGCATCCATACATCGCTGTTTCATCAGTTCTTCAAAATCAAGTGAGTTTTCGATTTGCTCCATTTGCCAAACTATAACATGCTTATGATAGAGTTTGCTATGCTGGTCATTCTGAAACTTGAATCGTGCAAAATGGTTGAGTGATGAGTGAGTAATTTGGTTTTAAAGTTTGATGTTCATTTATGTTTTCACACGATTCATCCATGATAGCCCGATTTAGAATGAATGCTTGCTGTTTTGATTTTCTACATGGTGAGACGTTTCGATTGGTATATTGCTTGCATGATTTCGTGAAAATTTGTTCGTGAGTGTGTGTTGTGTTTGCTGTTCTGTCATCTTCTTCGTGAAGAAATCGCGCATTCGCCTAGCGAATGATCTGTTCGCCTAGCGAGGGCGAAGAAGATGAGTGCTCGCCTAGCGAAGCTTCCGGTTCGCTTAGCGAAGGTCTCCAGTCGAAACGCACCGTTTCATAGAGACGCCAGATTTAAATATTTCGCTGGATTTACAAGTTTGCCACTGGCACTAATTATTTCATATTATTTTCAAATGTTTATTTCATTTTCCTCATGAACTTCAAAAATTCATAAGTTGCTCATTTTTAATCCAATTTGGATGGGATTTTTTGTGGGTTGTTCATCCTGACCTCTAGTTTTTAATCATATTTTTCCCAGAATTTTTGCATGAGTGAATTTTAATTGGTATTAGGGTTTTGATCATGTGCTCATATTTTGTACCTTTTGCCAAAACATTTGTGAAATGATGATGATATATCCAATGGCCCTGAATTTTTTTGTGCATAAACTAGACTCATCCATGGTGGTTTTGGTATAGAGTTTGTGAATTTATCTTATCTGGTCATTGAGTTATGAATTTTTGAATTAGGGTGTGACAATTTGTGTCACACCAATGATGTGCAACTTCATGATTTTTGATACCATACTTCTTGACCTCCAATTGATCTGAATTTTTGCATGAACCTACTCTTGGATGTCTAGTTTACATGTGATTTTTTGTGGAATTGTTTGTGGCATTTTCCAATTGATTGAGATTTTTGTCCCCTGTTTGACCAAAATGTTGACTTTTGTGACACATGTTGCCATTTCATTTGTGAAATCCTCATACTTTATTAGATGGACATGAAATTTGATATGTGATTACTACACATCTTAAGCTTTGCCATGGTGTTGATCCCATTCATTTATTATATGCTATCACTGAGTTATGAATTTTTGAAGTTGATGCATGTTTGGTTGACTTCTTTGAGCATGTTTGAAATTGTTTTGACTTTCTGATTTCGATTGACTATCTTCCCATGATCCAATTGAGCTGAAATTTTATATGCATGTCATGTTATGGATTATGATTGATCATGAATTATTTGATGATTTTTGGAATTGTTTATGATTGGTTTTGAGTTAAGTCTTGCTGTTGACTTCTATGAGCTTTCATTTGCCATGCTTTGACTTCTTTTGTTTATGAAATGATGATGATGCATGATATGAACTTGAAACCAATTGAGTTTGCTTCTTAAATGTTTGAATTTGATTTTTATTGGATATCACTTGCTGTTGTGACTTTCTCATCCTCTTTTGACCCTAGGCTTGTCCTAGTGGTCTTATTGCTTATGTTTGAGTTCATGTTTTCAGGTTGAGAAGCAATTGCCTCAAAGAAACTTATACAAGTTAAATGAGTTTATTTGATTATCATGAGCTAATCTCCTTGTTTTGTAGGTTGCTTGGTTCACAAGCTTTGAGCCTTGTGCATTGCACCTTTTAATCAATTGTGTTGACTGTTGATCTTACCTCCTGTTGCTTTAACTTTTGAATTGTGTACTGATTCTGTTTGACTATTTCAGGTACCAATAGTTGCTTAGTTCTTTGAACTTGCTTTGCTTTGCTATATAGCAATTTGCATTTGAGGTATAATCCCTTTTCTTCATGTAGTCTGGAAGACCTGGCCTGTTATTTGGCCAGGCAACTGTCTGAAGTCCTCCTTAAGAGGCAATGCTTGTGTATGTTTATTTTTGTCCCAAGCAGGAAAAGTCCTTCAAATAAGGCAATTGATGGATATAAGAGATATGTAATCTATCTCCCATTATTCTGTGAGTCTTCTCCTTGCTCCCATTACATGGTTGTAGCATTGAGATCCAAACCCAAGATCTATAGAGTCTTATCTGTGGAGAGAGTTCCTACTTTCTGAACTCCCACACCTTCTGATATTCAAATGCTCTCCCTGACCAGGGATAAGAGTAATGAGGCACACCCCTCATATCCTTTCATCTGCTTCACCTTAGCCCCTCAATGGCAAGGTTAAGAGCACCATTGACCCTACTCCAGTTGGCTTCAATGCCTAACCCTTTTGTATGAGCCTCCTTGTTTGGTTATAGTGTGTGCTGATTGCTTTCATTGATTGATTGTTGCTTCATATGCACATGTTTGCTTGTATGCTATGCATTTATCATCATTGATTGCTCATTATTGCATGATCATCTCATTTGTCTTTGTGACATTATCATTGTTGTTTACCCATTGAGGGCAATTGTAAGACCATCCTTTGGCCATTGTTCCTATGATATGGAAGTGAGTTGTAAGACCATTTCATTGGCCACTCATCTTATCTTTGCTTGATACATTTGTTTGTTGTATGTGAGGATGCAATTATAAGTCCCTGTGATGCGGCATTTGTATTCCTAGGACCATACTGTGGAGGTCAGAATAAGCCCAGATAAATTGGCATCTGACATCCATGTTTTTGCTTCTGTTTGTTTATGTGAGGATGCAATTATAAGTCCCTGTAAGTTGGCATTTGCTTTCCTGTGATCATAAGTTGCTTTCTTTGTTTATGTGAGGATGCAATTATAAGTCCCTGTAAGTTGGCATTTGCTTTCCTGTGATCATAAGTTGCTTTGTTGATTGTATGTGAGGATACAATTGTAAGTCCGTGTAATTTGGCATTTGTATTCCTATGATCATATGTTGGAGTTTAGAGTAAGCCCAGATAGATTGGCGTCTGACATCCAAGTGTTTGTTCCCTTTGTTGGAGATTGGTATAAGTCCAGATAGATTGGCATCCGATATCTACTTTCTTTCATTTTCTTTGTTAAGGAGATTAGTGTAAGACCATTGAGTGGCCTCTGATATCCATTTCTGTTTTAGGAGACTGGTGTAAATCCATTTATTGGTATCCGGTATCCGCTTTTTGTTTGTGAGATTGGAGTAAGACCATTGAGTGGCGTCCGGTATCATTTGTTTGTTTATTTTGTTATTGCTTATTGCCCATTCCAAAGGACACACTTGAATCATCGTCTATATGATCTCAAGAGGTGAACCTTCTAAGAAGTTTTACAATCCATCTTCATCCATTCATCCCATTATGTCCTAAACCTTTTCACACATTACTTTCAAACTTGAGATAGATATTGTGCAAACATCTTCATGCTTTTCAAATTAAAAACCTGGACCCAAGTCCTTGACTTTTTTTCAAACTCCATTTCATAATACTTCTTCTGAATTAATCTTAATCATACTTTGACCCTACTTTCATAATCATAATCAATTAACTTCACCCATTCAATTGTTTTGGCTTTGTCCATTGTTAATCTTTTCATACATGAGCTATAGGTTTGATTTATCTTAGTTGGTTGATGTCAATCTCACCTATTTGTCCTTAGTTGATTGAATTGTAAGTCTTCCTTGCTTATTATAGGGTTAACCCCTCACTAGCAAGTTGAAGCTGTTCTCACATGGTGGACCTGTTGTTTGTATAAGGTTGAGTTTTCTCCCGTGGATAACGTAAGACCTTAGGGCTTGTGTTTAAAATTGAATCCACTAATTTTTTGGAAATCTTTTAGCCGAACTACGGCGTTTTGATCCTTACCTTTGATGGAAGGTACGTAGGCAACGGGTTCATCCGTTCAAACCCAATAAAAATTGTATATTCTTTTCTCATCATCCCAATCATGTTTGCACAATACTTATGTCATAACAAATAACAATTTTATACAACAAGTGTGAAAAGGGCTCCCTAGGAGTACCTAGGACGTAGTGGGTGCCTAACACCTTCCCATTGCGTAATTTACCCCTTACCCAGACTCTCTGATCTTTTTATTAGTTTTCTACGTGTAAAACTTCTTAGGCTTTTGTTCGCTTTTTAGCCAGTCCTTTGGATAAATAAAAGTGCGGTGGCGACTCGAAATTCATTGTATCCCTTGCTTATGATTTAACCAATAGATCATATAGCGACGAATACACCGCTACAGAAAAGTGGCGACTTCACTGGGGAGATCCTCACCAGAATCCTTGGTGGTATTGCCTACTTTTCACCCTTGTTGTGCTATATTGTTATTATTGTTATTTGACATATTTTTGTACAATTTGGGATGACTGTATTGATTGTAATGTGTGAATTGCTTGATATACAATTGCTGTTTGCTTTGGTGATCTGTGAGATGGGTTCTGTACCCGAACTCGAGTGCACTCTAGGATAGGAGAATGGCATAGTCTTGTTGACTGGTGTGGAGTATTCCTTAGCCAGTTGACTTGCGAGTCCATTCACTTGGTGGAGGTCATGTTGAACTAATAATGTCACACAAGTTATTTGTGGTTAGGCATTATTCTTTCAATCATGTTCCGCAGAAGCCAAGGACCGTAGTTTACCAAACCCATCTTGGCCTATTTTTAGGACCGTAGTGCGGAGGTCGTTCAGATGTCAGTTCTGATACGATTGTTACGCGATACTACACTCATAAGAGTTTCTCTTGAGAATATTCTTGGAATACGAGTATTCGTTCCTCCGATAATATTCGAAAGATGGAACGATGATTATGGGAACCTCTGGTAGAACATGTCTGGCAGGTTTAAACCCTAGTACACTCCCTTTGGGTGGTTCTTAACCGAGACTCCATGCTCGTGACTCTCAGCAAACCCTTGATTCATGGTTGAGTCGTTCAGACACCGTTAATATCAATGGATCCCGGATCAGGTGTAAAACCTAGAATCCACCAAAGCGGCTGGTTGATATTAAGGGTGTTCGAGCCGGTTCATGTACCGTTAATATCAATGGAACTTGGGTGTTGATAAGGTGAAAACCTAAATCCACCAAAATGGATGATTGATATTAGGGATACATAGAGCTTTCCCATGACCTTTGTTTGGTGTGCTTTGCTTGATCCTTGAGTGTGTTTGTTGCATTCATACATTCATGCATTCATTTGCATCCATGTCATCAAAAAAAGAAAATTTTCAAGGAACTTAAAGGGTTTATTTGCAAAAATTTTCAGACATGGAAAGACCAAAAAGGCATACAAAGAAGTACAGCTTTAGACAGCCCGATGTAAAAGAGTTAAGGAATCTGACATCGTATGTATTAGATCCCTTGGGTTTCAAAGCTCGCTATGGGAAACTTCTACCACTGCTGACTACCCAGGTTGATGAAGGGTTGATGAGTACCTTAGCTCAGTTCTACGATCCGTTGCATCATTGCTTCTTATTTCCGGACTTCCAGCTGTTGCCGACTTTGGAGGAGTATTCTCACCTTATTGGGATTCCGATTCTGGATCAAGTGCCGTTCAGTGGCTTAGAGGATATTCCATCTGCTCGAGAGATTGCTAGCTTGTTGCACATAGATGAAGATCTGATTAGAGCTAATCTGACTACCAAAGGCGGAATTCAGGGTTTTCCTTCCGAGTTCCTCATTGCCCAAGCTACCTTTTATGGGAAGGCCATGAGTGAGGATGCCTTTGAGGCTCTGTTTGTGCTACTCATCTATGGATTGGTGTTGTTTCCCAACTTCGACAAGTTCGTGGACATGAATGCTATTAGGATCTTCGCAGTTCTTAATCCAGTTCCGACTTTGTTGGGCGATACATATGTTTCCTTGAACTCCAGGAATGCGAAAGGAGGAGGAGTTATTGTCTGCTGTCTACCCCTGCTGTACAAGTGGTTTATTTCGCACTTGCCGCAGACAGTTGCTTTCAAGGAGAACAAGGGATGTCTACGGTGGTCTCAGAGACTCATGTCTCTCACCAATGATGATATCACCTGGTATGATCGCGTGTATGATACCGTCCAGATCATCGATTATTGTGGTGAATTCCCTAATGTGCCTCTTCTTGGCACATGTGGTGGAATTAGCTACAATCCTATTCTCGCACGTCGTCAGCTTGGGTTCCCCCTAAAGGATAAACCCCATAACATTCTGTTAGAAGGTGTATTCTTTCTGGAGGGTAAAGATCCCCAAGGCCTGAAAGCCAGATTTGTCCGTGCTTGGCGCAGTATTCGCAAGAAGGGTAGGAACGAGTTGGGTCCAAAGAACTGCATTGCTTTGGAGCCTTACACCTCTTGGGTCAGACAGAGGGCTGCTACCTACCTGATGCCGTATGATTATCCAAGACCTACACAGTTGGATGTGGCTGGGCCTTCAACCCTCCCTACCCAACGTGTAGAGGAGTTGAGAGAAGAAGACCTTTCGCGTGCTTGGATCCGTGAAAGGGAGGAATTGCTGCAGCAGCTCAAGGAGAAGGATGCTATGATTGAGTTCCTCGAGCACCGAGTGATCGACGATCCGAACGACACTTGGACATCTCTGCTTCCTCAGTCTTCCAAATTCTGGAAAAGGAAGTATGATCAGCTTGCAAAGGAGAAAGCGGACATGGAAGCTGCCTATGAGAGAGAGATCAAGAAGTTGTGCACTTCTCGTCTTCCAGCATCCCGAGCTAATAGGGATCCATAGGATGTCATTTACCTTTTCTCTTTGTAATAATTAAAGAATGCTGTACTTCTTTGCCTTGATATTTTGAATGAAATATTTTCCATGAGTAATTAAAATGCTTCAACAATTCAAAATATTGCAAATAATACCCTCAGGGTTCCTTGAAAATAAGCAAAGCATTTGCACAAGCATTTCATGCATCATTCTTGCATAAGCAGGTACCCTTTGTTTCTGGTCTTCTGTTCCTAACCCTGTGTTCTTCATTTATTTTGAAGACAAGCTGACTCACCGGTATTATACGCGAGTCAACTCTGCCAGAGTCATGGGGCAATTGGAACAAGAGAACCGAGAATTGAAGGAAGAGGTCGCCAGACTTGGCGCTTTGATGGAGCAACTTCTTGCTGCCCAAAATCAGCCTACTCCGCCTCCTGCAACTCCTCCCCAAAGGACAGTTATTTCGGAGATAGCCACTTCTACAGTGCCGGTCAGTGTTCATCAGCCCAATGCTATGCATGCCGGGTTCCCTTGGGGGATGCCTCCAGGCTTTATGCCTGATATTCCTGCGCCAACATTCGCTCATATGCCGGCATCTAGCCCGGTCCCTGTTCCCGCTCCTCCTGTCGTGCATACCATGCCCAGGGTAGACGACACCATCTATCACTCTGAACCATCTGAGGGCTCAGACGTTCGTGAGAAGATGGATGCTATGAATGATCAATTCCTTGAGCTGAGAAAGGAATTGAGGACTCTTCGAGGCAAAGATCTCTTCGGCAAGTCTGCAGCCGAACTGTGCTTAGTTCCCGGTGTCAAGATACCAGTCAAGTTCAAGGTCCCTGACTTTGAAAAGTACAAGGGGAACACCTGTCCATTAGCTCACCTGGTCATGTACGCCAGGAAGATGTCAACACAGACTGATAATGATCAACTCCTGATTCATTATTTTCAGGACAGTCTATCCGGTGCCGCACTCAGATGGTACATGAGCCTAGACAGTGCCAACATCCGATCTTTCAACGACCTTGGCGAGGCTTTCGTCAAGCAATATAAGTACAACGTCGATATGGCGCCTGACCGAGATCAACTCAGGTCCATGTCGCAGAAAGATAAAGAGTCGTTCAAGGAGTACGCCCAGAGATGGCGAGAGCTGGCAGCTCAAATCACCCCACCGCTGGAAGAGAAAGAAATGACCAAGATTTTTCTGAAGACTCTTGGCTCATTTTATTATGAGCGGATGGTAGCTAGCGCTCCCTCTGATTTCACCGAAATGGTGAACATGGGGATGCGTCTCGAAGAAGGTGTCCGTGAAGGACGGTTGGCTAAAGATGATAGCTCTTCCTCTAAACGATATGGAGCGTTTAAGAGGAAAGAAGGGGAAGCACACGCTGTGCAGTCTCAGCCCAAACATAGAAGACCCTCTGTTCAGAGGAAGCCTGCACATCGTGCCGGACATCAGCACCAGGTGGCTCATATAGCACCTGTATTCAAAGATAATGCTCAGCAATATCAACATCAACAGTATCAGCATCAGCAACAATATCAGCAACCGCAATACCAGCAACAACAGCAACGTCCACAGCAACAGGCTTACCAGCCTCGTGGAAGTACGACCAATCAAGCTAATGTGAATTATGATAGGAAGAAGGTCAGCTTCGATCCAATTCCTATGACATATGCAGAGCTTTATCCTTCCTTGTTGGAAAGGAAATTGGTTTCTCCCAGGGATCCTCCTGCTATTCCTGCAAATCCTCAATGGTGGTACAAACCAGACCAGCATTGTATCTATCATTCCGGTGCTCAGGGCCACAATGTAGAGAACTGTTTCCCACTGAAGACTAAGGTGCAAGACCTTATGAGAAGTGGAATTCTGAGTTTTGAAGATTCAAGCCCGAACGTCACCAAGAACCCATTGCCTTCGCATGGGAAATCTGTGAATATGATTCAGGAATGCCTTGGGAAGTACAAGGTTAAGTATATTAGCCACATCAGGCAGTCATTGGTTGGATTACACCGTATGCTGTGTCAGTACAGTTACTTGGAGCATAACCATGACAAGTGCCGCGTCTGTTCGGTTAATCGCTGGGGTTGCGATCAAGTCCGCAGAGAGCTTCAGAGTATGTTGAATGAAGGTACCATTGAGATTCTGCAGAATCGCAATGTTGATACAGCTGAGCCTGAAGTGAATGTCATCTCACCCGTGTTCAAGCTGCCTGAGCCTGTTGTTATTCGCTACAATAGCAACAAGCCTAAGGCTTCCCCTTCTTTGATTATTAAACCTGCCGGCCCTGTGCCATATTCATCTGATCGAGCTGTGCCATTCCGGTACAATCCTGTTGCTGTCCAGGATGGAGTCGAAGTGCCTTTGCCTTCCACTTCCGTGACCAATGTTGCTGATGTCAGTGGGTTGACCCGAAGTGGTCGTGTGTTTTCCGCGCCTGCCAAAGCTCCTGCTGTTGTTTCTGAATCTGTTGAACGTCCGGTGGGGACTGCTGTTAAAGTTCAGAATCCGGCACTTGATGTTGCCAAACCCTCCTCATCCGTACAGAAGACTCCTATTTCTTCAGTTGGCCCGAGTGGCATTGTTGATGAAGAATCTGATGAGATGCTGAGGCTCATCAGAAAGAGTGAATATAATATTGTAGACCAGCTTCTGCACACGCCCTCCAAGATTTCCATTCTTTCTTTGCTGCTGAATTCAGAACCCCATAGGGAGTCTCTGCAGAAAGTCTTGGACCTGGCGTACGTTGATCATGACGTCACCCTTGAGCAGTTTGATAGTATTGTTGCAAACATCACCGCTTGCAACACTTTGAGCTTTTGTGACGCTGATCTCCCTGAGGAGGGAAGAGACCACAACATGGCCTTACATATATCCATGAATTGCAAATCAGATGCAATGTCCAATGTGCTGGTGGACACTGGATCATCCCTTAATGTATTTCCGAAATCCACACTCTCTCGTTTGTCATATCAAGGTCCTCCTATGAGGCAGAGTGGGGTTGTTGTGAAAGCATTTGATGGGTCGCGCAAGACCGTGATTGGGGAAGTTGATCTCCCAATCAAGATAGGACCAAGTGATTTCCAAGTTACTTTTCAAGTAATGGATATCCACCCATCGTATAGCTGTCTCTTAGGCAGACCATGGATTCATGAGGCTGGCGCCGTGACATCCACCCTACACCAGAAGCTGAAGTTTGTCAAAAACAAGAAATTGGTTGTAGTAGGGGGAGAAAAGGCTCTCCTGGTTAGCCATCTGTCTTCTTTCTCGTACATTGACGCAGAGGATGAAGTTGGAACTCCATTCCAAGCTTTATCTATTGATGAACCAATCGAGAAGAAGTCTCCTTCATTCACTTCCTACCGAGATGCTAAGCTGGCCATTGAGTGTGGTGCAGTTGCTGGATTAGGGAAAGTGCTTGAACTTGAAGACAACCGATCCCGGGCTGGCATTGGCTACTGTTCTGGGGCATATAATGAGCAAGGGCTGTTCAAGAGTGGAGGTTTCATCCATGACGACCAACCTGAGGAAAAACCGCTGCTATCTTTGAAGAAGATGCAGAAGATGCGAACAATTTTGTTATTCCTGGTGGTGTCTGCCACAATTGGGTCGCTGTGGATGTTCCTACAGTTATCCATGGATCAGAGTAAATTGTTCACTTTGTTTAAAACCCTTCTCCCATGCCAAAAGGAGAAGTGATGACATTGTTGGCAAAGCATATATACAATGATGTTTTCATTCAATTTTTTACATTGTTAAACATTTGTTTTTCCTTTGTTTTCACTTTTTGCTTTTCATTATGAAATCAGTGATCACAAAAAACCCATAAAAACAAAAATAAAATCAAACATTTTTCATCTGCATAATGATTTGCTTGATTAAATTCTGAAGTGTTTCCCTAACCAAAATCATTATGCAGGTTGATCCTAAAACCCATTGAACATAATGATCCAACGCCATCTCCCAATTTTGAATTCCCTGTATTTGAGGCAGAGGAAGATGACGTTGAAGGGATTCCTGATGAAATCACCCGTCTCCTTGAGCACGAAGAGAAGATCATTCAGCCGCATCTCGAAGACTTGGAAACAGTCAACTTGGGGTCTGAGGATTGTGTGCGCCTGGTGAAGATTGGGGCACTTCTTGAAGGGTCTGTTAAGGAAGATTTGATTAGCTTGCTACGAGAATATTCAGATATCTTTGCTTGGTCCTATGAAGATATGCCAGGTTTAGATACGGATATTGTGCAACATTTCCTGCCTTTGAAGCCTGAGTGCGTGCCTGTGAAGCAAAAGCTTAGAAGAACTCATCCAGATATGGCAGTGAAGATCAAAGAGGAAGTTCAGAAGCAAATTGATGCGGGGTTTCTGGTGACTTCTACGTATCCTCAGTGGGTGGCCAACATTGTGCCTGTTCCTAAGAAGGACGGAAAAGTCCGTATGTGCGTTGACTACAGAGATTTGAATAAAGCTAGTCCCAAAGATGATTTCCCTCTACCACACATTGACATGTTGGTAGACAATACAGCTAAATTCAAAGTCTTTTCCTTTATGGACGGATTTTCCGGATATAATCAAATCAAGATGGCACCAGAGGATATGGAGAAGACAACATTCATCACACCTTGGGGAACATTCTGTTATCGAGTGATGCCCTTCGGTTTGAAGAACGCCGGAGCCACGTATCAACGAGCTATGACTACCTTGTTTCATGATATGATGCACAAGGAGATAGAAGTCTATGTTGATGATATGATTGCTAAATCCCGAACGGAAGTTGAACATGTTGAGCATTTGTTGAAGCTTTTTCAGCGCCTGAGGAAGTTCAAACTTCGTCTGAATCCGAACAAATGTACATTTGGAGTCCGTTCCGGCAAGCGGTTGGGTTTTATGGTAAGTGAAAGAGGTATTGAGGTTGATCCTGCAAAGGTCAAAGCAATACAAGAGATGCCCGCACCCAAAACTGAGAAGCAAGTCCGAGGTTTTCTTGGCCGCTTGAATTACATTTCCAGATTTATATCCCACATGACTGCCACATGTGCGCCGATATTCAAGCTCCTCCGGAAAGATCAGTCTCATGATTGGACCGAGGATTGCCAAAAAGCTTTCGACAGTATCAAAGATTATCTGTCCGAACCTCCGATTTTGTCTCCGCCTGTGGAAGGAAGACCTCTGATTATGTACTTAACAGTTCTTGAAGACTCGATGGGTTGTGTACTCGGTCAACAAGATGAATCAGGGAAGAAGGAGTTTGCTATCTACTACCTCAGTAAGAAGTTTACTGATTGTGAGTCTCGGTACTCTACGCTTGAGAAGACGTGCTGTGCTTTGGCTTGGGCTGCTAAGCATTTGCGCCAGTACATGATAAATCATACAACTTGGTTGATATCCAGAATGGATCCGATTAAGTATATCTTCGAGAAGCCTGCTTTAACTGGGAGGATTGCCCGTTGGCAGATGTTGTTGTCTGAGTATGATATTGAGTATCGAGCTCAGAAAGCTATCAAAGGTAGTATCTTGGCTGACCACTTAGCGCACCAGCCGATTGAAGATCATCAGTCTGTTCAGTATGACTTCCCGGATGAAGAAATTCTGTATTTGAAGATGAAAGATTGCGATGAGCCTACACTTGATGAAGGTCCTGAACCTGGTTCCAGATGGACGATGGTGTTTGATGGCGCTGTTAATCAATATGGAAATGGAAGTGGGGCAGTGATTATTACTCCTCAAGGTTCACACATTCCGTTTACAGCAAGGCTAACTTTCAAATGCACGAATAATATGGCGGAGTATGAAGCCTGTATTATGGGACTTGAAGAATGCATTGATTTGAGAATCAAGTATCTTGATGTCTATGGTGATTCGGCCTTGGTTGTCAATCAGATCAAGGGTGAATGGGAGACGAATCA
This sequence comes from Lathyrus oleraceus, assembly GCF_024323335.1. Taxonomy (NCBI): domain Eukaryota; kingdom Viridiplantae; phylum Streptophyta; class Magnoliopsida; order Fabales; family Fabaceae; genus Lathyrus; species Lathyrus oleraceus. The sequence continues at coordinate 149,156,309 of NC_066585.1, forward strand.
GCCAGGTCTCATTCCGTACAGAGATTATGCACGGAGAATTTCAACATTCTTCACAGAAGTTGACTTTCATCATATTCCTCGAGAGGATAATCGGATGGCAGATGCCCTTGCTACGCTTGCTTCCATGATTGTAGTCAGATGGTGGAATGATGTTCCCAATATTACTGTGATGCGCTTGGACAGACCAGCTCACATATTTGCGATTGAAGAAGTGAAAGATGACAAGCCTTGGTATTTTGATATCAAGAATTTCCTCCAGAACCAGGTCTACCCGCCTGGGGCATCTGTGAAAGATAGGAAAACTTTGAGAAGGTTGTCAGGCAGTTTCTACCTCAGTGGTGAAGTGCTATACAAGAGAAATTTTGATATGGTTTTGCTCAGATGCGTGGATAGACACGAAGCAAACCTATTGATGACTGAGGTCCATGAGGGTTCATTTGGTACTCATTCCAATGGACATGCCATGGCTAAGAAAATGTTGAGAGCAGGCTACTATTGGCTGACAATGGAGTCTGACTGTTGCAAGTATGTGAAGAAATGTCACAAGTGTCAAATTTATGCGGATAAGATTCATATTCCTCCGACACTCCTGAATGTGATTTCATCACCATGGCCTTTCTCTATGTGGGGAATCGACATGATCGGCATGATTGAGCCGAAAGCGTCCAACGGACATCGGTTTATTCTCGTAGCAATTGATTACTTCACCAAATGGGTTGAAGCCGCTTCGTACGCAAATGTAACCAGGCAGGTGGTTGTGAAGTTTATCAAGAACCAGCTGATTTGCCGTTATGGTGTGCCAGAGAGGATCATTACTGATAATGGATCCAATCTGAATAACAAGATGATGGATGAGTTGTGCGCTGAATTCAAGATTGCACACCATAATTCCTCTCCCTACAGACCTAAGATGAATGGGGCTGTTGAAGCTGCTAACAAGAATATCAAGAGAATTATCCAGAAGATGACTGTCACCTACAAAGATTGGCATGAGATGCTGCCATTTGCTTTGCATGGATATCGTACGTCTGTACGCACTTCAACAGGGGCAACCCCTTTCTCTCTTGTTTATGGCATGGAAGCCGTTCTCCCAGTAGAGGTGGAGATCCCATCAATGCGAGTCTTGATGGAAGCCAAGTTGACTGATGCTGAATGGATTCAGAGTCGTTATGACCAGTTGAATTTGATTGAAGAGAAGCGATTGACTGCCATGTGCCATGGTCAGTTATATCAGCAGAGAATGAAGAAAGCATTCGATAAGAAGGTCAAGCCTCGTGTGTTCAGAGAAGGTGACCTTGTGCTCAAGAAAGTTTTGTCTTTCGCGCCCGATTCCAGGGGCAAGTGGACTCCAAACTACGAGGGTCCATATGTTGTTAAGAGAGCCTTTTCAGGCGGTGCTTTGATGCTTACAACAATGGATGGGGAGGATTTCACTCGTCCTGTGAATTCAGATGCAGTCAAGAGATACTTTGCCTAGAAAAAAAAAGTATATGCAAATGAAAAAAAATGAAAAAAACAGAATAGCTCGTTAAGTTGAAAACCCGAAAGGGCGGCTTAGGCAAAAATGAGCGTCTCGGTGGAGAACCCGCAAGGGTAATCCAGGCAAAAATTAGAGACTTGGAAAAAAGAATATATTTGCATCCCGCTAGATTGAGTACCTCACTCTAGGGCAATCTAGGCAAAAATTAGGGATTTGGCAAGTAACCGCATCCTGACAAGACTTTCTGTTCGCCAGTCGTCATTTCGTCAGAAGATTCTTGATTCGTCGTCAACTGAAGCTTCGGATACTTCGAGATTCAAATTGGTAGAGAAAGGATCATTATGTTCAATGTAGCCCTCTTCCAATATATATCACTGATTTCAAATTTGTATAGATCTATGGAGTCTTGCCATTTGCAGACTACCATTCTATCAAATCAATTTGAGCTTTTTATCCAATTATTTGCACTCTTATTTGTTTCAATTCAACAAATGCTTTGCATGTTTTTAATTGATAAAATGTCATTGTTTTAAACAAATCAAATTTTTCAAAATTGTTGTTTTATACAAAGTGAACATTCACAAGATTGAAAGGATACTCAAGAATATCTCAGTGCTCTCCCGAGGGTGGCATGATCTCCAACAGGTAAGACATTCGTTCATATTCCTGGTTTGGTTGCATCTTCTTTCTTCAGATCTTTGTTGGGGTTGTTCCTCAAACAGAGTTGTTGTTGGGGTTGTTCCCCAAGCAGAATGTTGTTGAAGACTTCGTTTTTCCCAGCAGCAATCTTCCCGAGCATGGGTGTTTTTCTTGTAGAAGTTTCGGCGGTTGATGGTTTGTCATCTTGGTGCCCCGTCACTTTCTCCAGTTGGGTCGACATTCCCAGACTTTATTTGTCTCCTCAACACAGTCACGAGTAGAGCTGTTATTAATATCCCCATCAGGGTCGCGAGCAGAGTTGTTATCACTCTTCCCAGTGCAGTTGCCAGCGGATTTGTCTATTTCCTCAGCATGATCGCTTTCCTTGTGAAGGTTTGGTAAGTCAGTGGTTTGATACCCGGTACTTTACCTTTTCCCCGGCAAAGTCGTCTGCGGAATTGTTGCTATCTCTCCATCAGAGTTACTCTCTCCAGCAGAGCAGGATTTATTTTCCTACTCATTGTTTGATTTGGGTTGACATCCCAGTCTTTTCATCCATTTTTTCCTCAGCTTAGTCTGCAGGGTGGTTGTTGCGGCAGTTTTTCCTGTTGAATATTCCTTCAATCCCCAATATGGTTGGATGTTGGCTTTGGCCTCCAGCGAACGGATTGATTTCCTGACTGTTTGTGATCCCCAGTAGAGTGGCTTATATTGCAGAATCTACTTGTTGTGATCAGTTTGCTGTGTATTCCCCCCAAGTAGAGTGGTTTGTTGCAGAATCTACTTGTTTGATCTGTCCTCCCTCAGTGGGTTGTTCCCCAAGAGAGTAGCCGACAGTTTTCCCCAGTAGAGTTGCTTATGCAGTTAGATTCTATCTGGATGATATCATTCTCCCTCAGTGGGTTGTTCCCCAGTGGAGTTTTGTGGAGTTGCTTCTACAGCAGTTCTTGCTTATGCAATGCATCTTTTGTTTCTCAGTTGACACTGGGATCCCCTGCAGATATCTTGGATTTTCTCTTGATCCCCTACAGATTTGTCTTGGTGGCTGTTTTGCCCGTTGTGACTTTCTGTACCCTGATTGGGTTGTCTCCTGATATCTCCGACTCTCTGCTTCTCCAGCAGTACCCGCGGATCTTTGCTTTACAGCATGTTAGATCTCCGCAGATTGGCTCTCCAGTTGGTTTTTACCTCTGGAAGTATAATACCGGGCGTTTGATTCCTGGACTTGTTTGTGTTAGAATTGTCTGTTTTGTCAGCATTCATCAAACATAAATCGCGCATATTTATGCATATTCATTAAACATTCAGATATTCATGTTGCATTTCTTGCCATATATCCTTTGATTTTATACACCTTTTATTCCCCAGCCAGATTTGTTGGTTTTCTACCTAACAGTTGGTAGTTGTAAATCCTACTTTCCTGCTCTCCAGCAGTTTGTGGTTTGTTATAAACGCTATTTTGGTTTCCCGGGCGGATTTGTGATTTGTTCTATCCCCACGCGGAGTTGTTGGTTTTCTACCCCGTATTCGGTAGATGTAAACCCTAAATTTGTGGTTATCTCCATCTAGTTCTTGATGTTGAGTTTCCTTTGCTCGGATAAGTTGCTCAGATAAGCACTTATATCCCCAGCAAATCGTTTGTGGATAATTGCCGTATGCTAGCAATTTTATCCCCAGTGGGTCCTTTCACCTTTTGTCAGTGATTGCGTTCCCCGGATAGTTGATTGTCATCATTATATCCCCAGCCTGTTGTTGTGGATAATTGCTGTTTATGCAATTCATCCCTGGATCATTGATTTTCACCAGTGAATCCTCAGCAGATCGCCTTTCATTTACCCTCTTGTTGGTAATGTCTGTTGCTCCTTTTGATTGGTCATCATTATATACCTAGTTTGGTATCCCGATGCCTTTCTTTTCGGTTGATTTATCCTTTATTAACCCAGTAACCGGTTGTGGATAATCTTCCACGCGAGTATGTTATTCACGGTCTGCCGGTAATGAATAATATATCTCATGCACTCTTCAGTCGAAACCTTTTGTGTTTCCCCAGTCGAGTAAGATTCGTTATTTCCCTTTGTGGAATCGAATATTTCTTTGTTGTCGGATAATTGCCGGATGCTTGCAATTTGTCCCTTTGAGTTGTCTTTCGTTTACCCGGATGCTTGGTATCGATTGTCTCTCTTGTTGGTTAGTCACCTATTATATACTTCGGTATCTCTGGTGTCTTTTCCTTTCGAGTATATTATTCACGGTCTGCCGGTAATGAATAATATGTCTCATGCGCTCTTTAGTTGGAATCCTTTGTTGATTTTCCCCAGCTGAGCAAGATTCGTATTCTTTGTAGAATCGAATACCCATCCTTTAACCAGTTTGTGTTCTGGATGATGAGTGTTTTGGCATATATACCAATTAACGTTTTCGGTAGATCACCTATTATATACCCAGTAACCGGTATCTCTGGTGTTTCTTACCATGCGAGTTTATTATCTACGTTCTGACGGTAATAGATAATATATCTCATGCGAGTATTCTTATCCACGGTCTGCCGGTAATGGATATGGTATCTCATGCACTCTTTGGGTTTGTGTCCCCATTTGAGTAAGATTCGTTTTCCCGTTGTGGATTCGAATGTCCATCCTGTAAGTCGATTTGCTTTTTCAAGCCCTCCTTTCGGATGATGAGTGTCTTGGCATGTATACCAATCCACGTTTCGGTCGGTCACCTATTATATACCCAGTAACCGGTATCCCTGGTGTTCCTTCCTTTCTGCTCCCTATTATGACTTTGGTCCCCTGTGGAGTCAGATTTTCCTGAGTTTATGTACCTTTTTCAGGTCTTTCTCAGATGTTGGTTGATTGATATCTCTCACCCTTATACCGGTCTTAGATATTCATTCTTCCTGAGTTTGTTACCCTTATACCGGTAACATCTCATTCTTTGGTGTTTCCCCAGTGGAGTTTCTTGTTGCTTCTCCTCAGGAGTCAGCTTGTGTCTTTCCAATGGATTTATTTCCCTTTAGAATTCTTTTCCCCAGTGAAGTCTCCAGTCTGTTTTTTGTTCCATAACCAGAGTCGTGTCTTGTTCACGCATTTTCTTTTCTCTTACTATCCCCAACTAGAGTCTTGTTAGAGTCTCTGTTCCGGGTGAGCGTATTACTCCGATGGATCGTCTTTTCTTCTGTGTGAACCATATTCCCCACAGAGTTTGTGTCTTTTACATGCATACATTTGCATCATGAGGTATCTTAGGGACCAAAATTTGTCTCATTACTGTTATTTAAGCCCATTCTACCGCGTCGAGATGAAGATTTCTAAACTTCACTTCTCCGGCTAGAATGACCTTAAATAGGGGCATCTGTAAGACCCCAATTTTGGCCCTAAGATCCCTCATGGCCCATATCATATCATATCATGGCCTCAAGGATCATTGCATGCCCTAGCTTCCCTCCTAGTGGGTGGTTTGCCTTGTGAGCGTGGTTCTTGATCACCAAGCATGCTTTGCATTTGTATATCTTTGCTTTTCATATGTTTACTAACCAAAAGTACAAAAATATTGTCATCTAACCATGTTACTTGCAGCTGAAGCAATCATCAGCCAATTAGGTCAAAATCAGTCAAAGTCAGTCATTGCAGTGGATGGTGGCCATTCTTGCAGAATTTGGGCACCATGATCAATAATCAAGAGTTCATATATGTTGTGATATCATTTGGAATCAAGATCTCAAGGAATTATGGTTTGGAATTCACCAGAACATGCTTCAGTCAGGCAAAACCCTAGAAAAGTCAAACTTGGTCAACTATGGATTTAATCAGTGATTTGATGATGGGAATTGGTCTGAGGGAGCTCATTCATGTCCATATAGGCCTCATATATCATGTCAAACACCATCATGGAAGAATTTGAAGTCAAACAGAAAATTTCCCAAAATGGAAACTTGACCTGTAATTTTCAACTGCCAAAAATGGAAACTTCTTGATCCTAAACTTGCATCATGATACAAGCTTCAAATGAATTTTTGCCCAACATGAAAGTTGAAGATCTTGTTCTCCCATTTCCAAAAAGTCCAAGAACACTCAATTCCCATGTATGGTTTGCAAGATATGATCAAAATCATTTTCAAAAATTGGTGAACTTCAAAAGGCCATATCTCTCAAACCATTTGGCCAAATTTGGTGAGGTTTTTTCCTACAAGTCATATTTGATCCCCCCTTTCCAAAAATGTCATCTTCATGCATCAAAACATCACCATTCAAAATGGCCTTTTTGGACTTGCATTAATTAATTTCAAGTGTGGTGCAAAAGTGAAATTTTAAATTAACCATTTTTAATCCACTTTGCCAATTGGAAACACTCAGAAAATGCATTTTGGTCATGTTTGAAAGCCCAATTCGTGCAGCACACACACCCCATTGCCAAGTTGGTGAAATTTAGCAAAATGACCAAAATTACCTCATTTAAGTTAATTGTGTTTAGCATCCCATTAGCAAACCTTAAACAGCAAATATATACCTCATTTTCTGTCAATTGCAACCCTAGCAGCCACACATTCAAGACAGAAAAATTTCATTTCTCTCATTTGCTCATTTCTTCCATTTTGAACTTTCTGCAAAAAATCTTCAAAGAGCATAAGCTTTGGTCGATGGTTTCTTGATCTATCATCATCTTGGTACCATTTTCAAACCCCATTTCTCTACTGTAAAGCATTTGCACAACTGTTCCATTGAAGAACACATCCATGGCAAATTTCGAGCTGAGCAATTTCAAGCTTTTTTGAGCTAAATTTCCTTCACCATTCAACTTTAGGAAGCTTCTTGAGCAGCTGTTTCAGGCATTTGGCATCCATACATCGCTGTTTCATCAGTTCTTCAAAATCAAGTGAGTTTTCGATTTGCTCCATTTGCCAAACTATAACATGCTTATGATAGAGTTTGCTATGCTGGTCATTCTGAAACTTGAATCGTGCAAAATGGTTGAGTGATGAGTGAGTAATTTGGTTTTAAAGTTTGATGTTCATTTATGTTTTCACACGATTCATCCATGATAGCCCGATTTAGAATGAATGCTTGCTGTTTTGATTTTCTACATGGTGAGACGTTTCGATTGGTATATTGCTTGCATGATTTCGTGAAAATTTGTTCGTGAGTGTGTGTTGTGTTTGCTGTTCTGTCATCTTCTTCGTGAAGAAATCGCGCATTCGCCTAGCGAATGATCTGTTCGCCTAGCGAGGGCGAAGAAGATGAGTGCTCGCCTAGCGAAGCTTCCGGTTCGCTTAGCGAAGGTCTCCAGTCGAAACGCACCGTTTCATAGAGACGCCAGATTTAAATATTTCGCTGGATTTACAAGTTTGCCACTGGCACTAATTATTTCATATTATTTTCAAATGTTTATTTCATTTTCCTCATGAACTTCAAAAATTCATAAGTTGCTCATTTTTAATCCAATTTGGATGGGATTTTTTGTGGGTTGTTCATCCTGACCTCTAGTTTTTAATCATATTTTTCCCAGAATTTTTGCATGAGTGAATTTTAATTGGTATTAGGGTTTTGATCATGTGCTCATATTTTGTACCTTTTGCCAAAACATTTGTGAAATGATGATGATATATCCAATGGCCCTGAATTTTTTTGTGCATAAACTAGACTCATCCATGGTGGTTTTGGTATAGAGTTTGTGAATTTATCTTATCTGGTCATTGAGTTATGAATTTTTGAATTAGGGTGTGACAATTTGTGTCACACCAATGATGTGCAACTTCATGATTTTTGATACCATACTTCTTGACCTCCAATTGATCTGAATTTTTGCATGAACCTACTCTTGGATGTCTAGTTTACATGTGATTTTTTGTGGAATTGTTTGTGGCATTTTCCAATTGATTGAGATTTTTGTCCCCTGTTTGACCAAAATGTTGACTTTTGTGACACATGTTGCCATTTCATTTGTGAAATCCTCATACTTTATTAGATGGACATGAAATTTGATATGTGATTACTACACATCTTAAGCTTTGCCATGGTGTTGATCCCATTCATTTATTATATGCTATCACTGAGTTATGAATTTTTGAAGTTGATGCATGTTTGGTTGACTTCTTTGAGCATGTTTGAAATTGTTTTGACTTTCTGATTTCGATTGACTATCTTCCCATGATCCAATTGAGCTGAAATTTTATATGCATGTCATGTTATGGATTATGATTGATCATGAATTATTTGATGATTTTTGGAATTGTTTATGATTGGTTTTGAGTTAAGTCTTGCTGTTGACTTCTATGAGCTTTCATTTGCCATGCTTTGACTTCTTTTGTTTATGAAATGATGATGATGCATGATATGAACTTGAAACCAATTGAGTTTGCTTCTTAAATGTTTGAATTTGATTTTTATTGGATATCACTTGCTGTTGTGACTTTCTCATCCTCTTTTGACCCTAGGCTTGTCCTAGTGGTCTTATTGCTTATGTTTGAGTTCATGTTTTCAGGTTGAGAAGCAATTGCCTCAAAGAAACTTATACAAGTTAAATGAGTTTATTTGATTATCATGAGCTAATCTCCTTGTTTTGTAGGTTGCTTGGTTCACAAGCTTTGAGCCTTGTGCATTGCACCTTTTAATCAATTGTGTTGACTGTTGATCTTACCTCCTGTTGCTTTAACTTTTGAATTGTGTACTGATTCTGTTTGACTATTTCAGGTACCAATAGTTGCTTAGTTCTTTGAACTTGCTTTGCTTTGCTATATAGCAATTTGCATTTGAGGTATAATCCCTTTTCTTCATGTAGTCTGGAAGACCTGGCCTGTTATTTGGCCAGGCAACTGTCTGAAGTCCTCCTTAAGAGGCAATGCTTGTGTATGTTTATTTTTGTCCCAAGCAGGAAAAGTCCTTCAAATAAGGCAATTGATGGATATAAGAGATATGTAATCTATCTCCCATTATTCTGTGAGTCTTCTCCTTGCTCCCATTACATGGTTGTAGCATTGAGATCCAAACCCAAGATCTATAGAGTCTTATCTGTGGAGAGAGTTCCTACTTTCTGAACTCCCACACCTTCTGATATTCAAATGCTCTCCCTGACCAGGGATAAGAGTAATGAGGCACACCCCTCATATCCTTTCATCTGCTTCACCTTAGCCCCTCAATGGCAAGGTTAAGAGCACCATTGACCCTACTCCAGTTGGCTTCAATGCCTAACCCTTTTGTATGAGCCTCCTTGTTTGGTTATAGTGTGTGCTGATTGCTTTCATTGATTGATTGTTGCTTCATATGCACATGTTTGCTTGTATGCTATGCATTTATCATCATTGATTGCTCATTATTGCATGATCATCTCATTTGTCTTTGTGACATTATCATTGTTGTTTACCCATTGAGGGCAATTGTAAGACCATCCTTTGGCCATTGTTCCTATGATATGGAAGTGAGTTGTAAGACCATTTCATTGGCCACTCATCTTATCTTTGCTTGATACATTTGTTTGTTGTATGTGAGGATGCAATTATAAGTCCCTGTGATGCGGCATTTGTATTCCTAGGACCATACTGTGGAGGTCAGAATAAGCCCAGATAAATTGGCATCTGACATCCATGTTTTTGCTTCTGTTTGTTTATGTGAGGATGCAATTATAAGTCCCTGTAAGTTGGCATTTGCTTTCCTGTGATCATAAGTTGCTTTCTTTGTTTATGTGAGGATGCAATTATAAGTCCCTGTAAGTTGGCATTTGCTTTCCTGTGATCATAAGTTGCTTTGTTGATTGTATGTGAGGATACAATTATAAGTCCGTGTAATTTGGCATTTGTATTCCTATGATCATATGTTGGAGTTTAGAGTAAGCCCAGATAGATTGGCGTCTGACATCCAAGTGTTTGTTCCCTTTGTTGGAGATTGGTATAAGTCCAGATAGATTGGCATCCGGTATCTACTTTCTTTCATTTTCTTTGTTAAGGAGATTAGTGTAAGACCATTGAGTGGCCTCTGATATCCATTTCTGTTTTAGGAGACTGGTGTAAATCCATTTATTGGTATCCGGTATCCGCTTTTTGTTTGTGAGATTGGAGTAAGACCATTGAGTGGCGTCCGGTATCATTTGTTTGTTTATTTTGTTATTGCTTATTGCCCATTCCAAAGGACACACTTGAATCATCGTCTATATGATCTCAAGAGGTGAACCTTCTAAGAAGTTTTACAATCCATCTTCATCCATTCATCCCATTATGTCCTAAACCTTTTCACACATTACTTTCAAACTTGAGATAGATATTGTGCAAACATCTTCATGCTTTTCAAATTAAAAACCTGGACCCAAGTCCTTGACTTTTTTTCAAACTCCATTTCATAATACTTCTTCTGAATTAATCTTAATCATACTTTGACCCTACTTTCATAATCATAATCAATTAACTTCACCCATTCAATTGTTTTGGCTTTGTCCATTGTTAATCTTTTCATACATGAGCTATAGGTTTGATTTATCTTAGTTGGTTGATGTCAATCTCACCTATTTGTCCTTAGTTGATTGAATTGTAAGTCTTCCTTGCTTATTATAGGGTTAACCCCTCACTAGCAAGTTGAAGCTGTTCTCACATGGTGGACCTGTTGTTTGTATAAGGTTGAGTTTTCTCCCGTGGATAACGTAAGACCTTAGGGCTTGTGTTTAAAATTGAATCCACTAATTTTTTTGGAAATCTTTTAGCCGAACTACGGCGTTTTGATCCTTACCTTTGATGGAAGGTACGTAGGCAACGGGTTCATCCGTTCAAACCCAATAAAAATTGTATATTCTTTTCTCATCATCCCAATCATGTTTGCACAATACTTATGTCATAACAAATAACAATTTTATACAACAAGTGTGAAAAGGGCTCCCTAGGAGTACCTAGGACGTAGTGGGTGCCTAACACCTTCCCATTGCGTAATTTACCCCTTACCCAGACTCTCTGATCTTTTTATTAGTTTTCTACGTGTAAAACTTCTTAGGCTTTTGTTCGCTTTTTAGCCAGTCCTTTGGATAAATAAAAGTGCGGTGGCGACTCGAAATTCATTGTATCCCTTGCTTATGATTTAACCAATAGATCATATAGCGACAAATACACCGCTACAGCCCAGTACCATATTCCTCAAGCAAAGCCATTCCGTGGAATTATGGAGGTGATGTTTACATCCATGGTGTAAAGCAAGATGATAATTCTGCTAATTCTGATGACATTGACATTGTTGGGACTAGTAGAATTACTCGAAGCGGAAGGATCTTTTCTCCAGAGATCTCACCTCCAGTTCCCGAAAACCGAGGAAAGGAACCAGTCAACCCTTCTCAGTCAGAGACACCGGTCGAAGTTACTACTGAAGATGTTGCCAAACAAGAAATGGAAGAAGTGCTGAAAATCATCCGCAAGAGTGATTTTGATGTGGTAGAACAGTTGGGGCATACCCCGTCTAAGATCTCGATGTTATCCTTGTTGTTATCTTCTGAATCTCATGCCAATGCCTTGATAAAATTCTTGAAGACTGCCCATGTACCTCAGGAGACCTCCGTCGATCAGTTCGAAAACTATGTTGCTAACCTGACTGTTGACAATGGCCTAGGTTTTTCCAATGCTGACCTGACACCAGCAGGGAAGAATCACAATAAAGCTCCGCATATCTCCATTGAGTGTAAGGGGATCACCTTGTCTCATGTGTTGATCGATAATGGCTCTTCTTTGAATGTACTACCGAAAGCCGTGCTCGATAAACTTGACTGCAAGAGCATTGAACTGAAGCCTAGTGACATTGTGGTGCGTGCTTACGATGGTGCGAAGAGTGTCGTCCATGGTGAAGTGGTTCTCCCTATCAAGATAGGACCTCAAGTCTTCAACACTACCTTTCATGTGATGAACATTCGTCCCGCCTATTCCTGCTTGCTGGGACGCCCTTGGATTCATGGGGCAAGTGCTGTAGCTTCGTCTCTCCATCAAAAGCTGAGATATCCAATAAAGGGTAAGATCGTCACTGTGTGTGGGGAAGAAGAGTATATCGTCAGTAGTGTACATACCTTCAGATACGTCGAGATGGAGGGTGAATTCTTTAAGACTCCGTCTCAGTCATTTGAAGTAGTTCCTCCGACTAATCCTGTCCTTAAGCCAACTTCCTGTGCGCCCAATGTTACTCGTGCTCCTCCTACTATGATTTCTCTGAAAGATGCTCAAGCTGTGGTTGAAGATGGTGGTCGTACTGGCTGGGGTCAACTGATCAATATACCATACAAGTCTGATAGATTTGGCCTAGGGTTTAGCTCTAAGAAGGTAGTCAAGAATCAGATTAATGCTGTAGAAGATGCTGATAGCGATTGCAACTTGGATAGCTGGATTTTCCCAACAATTGGTGACGGACTCAATAATTGGAAGGCTGAAGACACTATCCCGATTGCCTTTAGTCAGGAGTAATTGTTATTGTCTATTTTAGTGTTGCAAATTTTTAATTTTAATGTTTACAATTGAACTTCTTAAAGCATTGTGTCTAGGCCCGGGGCACAATAGCTAGTTTGTTAAGGGTTTTGTCATTTCATAAGCATATTCACATTCAATAAATCAATGGACTTTTTGCATTCAAATATTGCGCTCTTTATCTTTCCTGTCATCTTTGAAACAAGCTATGCTCTCTTACACACACTCACATAATAAATTGCAGATCCATACCCACTCTGGATCCTGTTGATAATAGTTCTACTACTGTTCACTATGACTTTGAAAATCCGATCTACCAAGCCGAGGATGGAAGTGAGGAAGATTGTGAAGTACCTGGAGAACTTGCCAGACTGTTACTGCAAGAAGAAAGGACTATACAGCCGCATGAGGAGACAATCGAAATTGTAAATCTGGGTACTGAAGTAGACAGGAAAGAAGTCAAAATAGGAGCAGGCTTGGAAAACAGTGTCAAAGAAAGATTGATTCAGATGTTACATGACTACGTAGAGATTTTCGCTTGGTCTTATGAAGACATGCCCGGATTGGATACTGGTATAGTAGTGCATCGGCTGCCGATGAAGGAAGATTGTCGTCCTGTTAAGCAGAAGGTTCGTCGCATGCGCCCGGAAATGTCTGAGAAAATCAAAGCCGAAGTTATGAAACAATTTAACGCCGGTTTCCTAGCCGTTACTTCTTATCCTCAATGGGTTGCTAATGTGGTACCAGTGCCGAAGAAGGATGGTAAGGTGCGAATGTGCGTAGATTACAGAGATTTGAATAAAGCAAGTCCCAAAGATGACTTTCCACTCCCGCACATCGATGTTCTGGTAGATAACACCGCTCAACACAAAGTATTCTCCTTCATGGATGGATTCTCGGGTTATAATCAGATTAAGATGGCACCTGAGGACATGGAGAAAACTACGTTTGTGACGCAATGGGGCACTTTCTGTTACAAAGTAATGCCATTCGGTTTGAAGAATGCAGGAGCAACATACCAGCGTGCTATGGTAGTTTTGTTCCATGATATGATCCATCATGAGATAGAGGTATATGTGGATGACATGATAGCTAGATCTCATACTGAAGAAGAACATCTCGACCATTTATACAAACTGTTTGAGAGGTTGAAAAAGTACAAGTTGAGATTGAACCCGAACAAATGCACCTTTGGAGTAAGATCCGGTAAACTCTTGGGATTTATTGTCAGTGATAAAGGAATTGAGGTTGACCCGGCTAAGGTGAGAGCTATTCAAGAAATGCCAGTTCCTCGTACGGATAAAGAAGTCAGAGGTTTCTTGGGACGGTTGAATTACATTGCCCGATTTATCTCCCATTTGACCGCTACCTGCAAACCCATCTTCAAATTACTGAGGAAAAATCAAGAGTTGATATGGAATGATGAATGCCAAGAAGCTTTTGACAAAATCAAGAAATATCTCCAGGAACCTCCAATTCTGGTACCACCCGTTGAAGGAAGACCTCTAATCATGTATTTGACCGTGTTAGAAAATTCAATGGGGTGTGTGTTGGGCAACATGACGAGTCTGGTCGAAAAGAGCATGCCATATACTACCTTAGCAAAAAGTTTACCGACTGTGAAACAAGATACTCACTGCTCGAGAAAACTTGCTGTGCTTTGGCCTGGGCTGCTCGCCGACTAAGACAGTATATGTTGAATCATACCACTTTATTGATTTCTAAGATGGATCCTATCAAATATATATTTGAGAAACCTGCTCTCTCCGGGAGAATAGCAAGATGGCAGATGATTTTAACAGAATATGATATCCAGTATACTACCCAGAAAGCAATCAAAGGAAGCGTGCTAGCTGATCATTTGGCTCATCAAGCGGTGGACGATTACCAATCTATGAATTTTGAGTTTCCAGATGAGGATGTCATGCTTGTTACTGATGAGGAAAAACCTGGACCGGATGAAGGACCCGAACCGGGATCCCGATGGACTATGGTTTTTGATGGAGCTTCTAATGCATTGGGCAATGGTGTTGGTGTTGTAATTATTTCTCCCAGGGGTTGCCATACACCTTTCACTGCTAGACTATGTTTTGATTGTACCAACAATATGGCTGAGTATGAAGCGTGTATTTTGGGACTCAAGGCTGCTATAGACTTAAGAATCAAGTTTTTGGGTGTGTACGGAGACTCAGCATTAGTAATCAGTCAGATCAAAGGAGAATGGGATACTAAACATCCAAATCTCATCCCTTATCGAGAGCGGGTGTTAACATTAATCCCGTACTTTGAAGAGATTACCTTCGAACATATTCCACGAGAAGAGAATCAGTGGGCATACGCATTGGCTACCATGTCATCTATGTTCAGAGTCAGATGGGACAGTGAAGCTCCCAGGATCACTATTGAATGATTAGATGAACCAGCATATCGTTATGAACTTAATACTGAGGGGGTAGAGGAGAAACCTTGGTTCCACGAAGTGAAAAGATATCTAGAAACTCAGGAATACCCTGAAGGGGCATCCATCAATGACAGGAAATTCCTGAGGAAGTTCTCCGCTAAATTCTTTCTGAGTAATGGAGTATTATACAAACGTAATCATGATTCGACTCTGCTTCGCTGTGTGGATAGAAAGGAAGCTGAAAGGATTATGGAAGACATGCATGACGGTATCTTCGGGACCCATTCTAGTGGACATACAATGGCCAAGAAGATTCTGAGATCGGGATATTATTGGTCTACTATGGAAACTGATTGCCACCATCACTCCAGAACCTGTCACAAGTGCCAGATCTATGCGGATAAGGTACATGTGCCTCCTGCTCCATTAAATGTGTTGACAGCCCCTTGGCCCTTTGCAATGTGGGGCATTGATATGATTGGAGAGATTAAACCTACTGCTTCTAACGGACATCGTTTCATTCTTGTTGCTATTGATTACTTTACAGAATGGGTAGAGGCAGCCTCATTTGCTTCTGTTACCAAGAATGTGGTGGCACGGTTCATCAAGAATAGTCTTATTTTTCGATATGGCATCCCTGAAAGAGTTATCACGGACAATGGCACCAATTTGAACAACAAGATGATTACTGAACTCTGCACGCAGTTCAAAATAAAACACCATAACTCTTCTCCGTACCGGCCAAAGATGAACGGCGCTGTGGAGGATGCTAATAAGAATATCAAGAAGATTATACAAAAGATGACAGTAACGTACAAAGACTGGCATGAGATGTTACCGTTTGCTCTCCATGGTTATCGCACTTCAGTGCGCACTTCGACAGGGGCAACTCCGTTCTCTTTAGTCTATGGAATGGAAGCCGTTTTACCAGTGGAAGTCCAGATTCCCTCTCTAAGAATCATGAAAGAGGCGGGCTTAGATGAAGATGAATGGATTCAGACTCGACTCGATCAAATAAATTTGATTGACGAGAAGAGACTTGCGGCTGTTTGTCATGGGCAGATATATCAGAAACGCATGACCCAGGCATTTAACAAAAGAGTCAAGAGATAGGTGTATCAAATTGGCGACTTGGTGATCAAGCGTATCATTCTACCACAAGGTGATCCCAGAGGCAAATGGACTCCCACATACGAAGGGCCATTTGTAGTTAAGAAGGTATTCTCTGGTGGAGCCATGATGCTTGCTACAATGGATGGCGAAGATTTCCCGCATCCTGTGAACGCGGACATAGTTAAAAAATACTACGCATAAAAGAGGCCCGCTAGGTCGACGTATCTAGGCAAAAGTAAGGGCATCCCGGCGAACCAAAAAGGTTCGGGCAAAAATTAGGGATAAAAATATAAAAATGTACACCCGGCAAGTCAAAAACCTGAAAAGGCGGCTTGGGCAAAAAAGGGTATCCTAGTGGACTGAAAACCTGAAAAGGCAGTCCAGGCAAAAATTAGGGATTAAAGCGTATGACTATGTCCCGTTCTCTGTCAGCTTCACCCAAGTTCCAAGGACTGAACAAGCTAATCACTTCTATCCGACAGCAGGAGATGAGACGCTTGAAGACATAATGACAGTAGTGGGGTTAAAATTAATAGGACTTTTTCTGCATAGCTTTTCTTTGCTTTCTTGACAATTTCCTCTTACTAGGATTTCTGTCTCCCTGTACACGAATTGCCTGTTTATAGGCCCTCTTTCAAAATCAATACAATTTTATTTCCAAAAAGATGATTTTGTTTTTACTTTTTCTGTTTTGTTTGCGTAAACGTCCATTGATTTAATTTGAATTAATATATGCATTTGAATATGATCAATGTTTGCCAAAAATACATACCTAAAATAGCAATAGCAATTACTAAAAGACTTCAGGATCGAGAAAAAGGTCTAACCATGCTTTCCAACAAGTCCGATTGCTAATTCTATTCCCCAACAAAAACCAGCTATTTCCCAGGAGAGGTCGGCATCACCAGACATATTGGTCATCTCTTCCATCCCCCAGCCAGGCTTCTGTTGAACGTTTCTACCATCAGACAGAAATCAAATACCCCCAGCTGAGAAAGGGTCATCAATACAAATATCTCCAACCAGGATGTGGGGATTTATTTTCCCCAGGCAAAATTCTCAGACGCATAATTCATTTCATGCATCATTTCACATCACATACATGCATACCATGTTCGCAGGCATAAAACATCTCATGCATCATGACATTGCATGAAACTAACTTGATTTTTCAGGTTAAGTATCCTCCTGATACGGTCAAAATAAAGATCCATTCAGACGGGCATCTTTATCGATTACAGATACATCTTTCAGATATACTCCATGTCAACATTCATTCTGACATCCTCCCAATGGTGGCATCTTTAAGCCCACCCCAGATATTCATTGCAAATACAACATATACAAATGCTATCAGATATAGCCTAGCGTACGGTTCACTCTGATTCCGCTCAACATATGACTCCTTCAACTCAGATACGATCTGACGTACGATCCGTTCTGACCTTCAACAGCTCCAATACGGTCTAGCGTACGACCCATTTGGATCTTCAAACCCTCAGAGGCTATCTAGCGTACGGTACATTCTGAAGTGTAGTCTAGCGTATGACTACCCCTTTCACAATCAGCTTCAGCCTAACGGACGACTCATTCTGCTGCTCAAGACGGTCTAGCCTACAACCCATTTGGATGCTCACCCCCTCAGATACGATCTAGCGTATGACCCATTCTGATCTTTATTCCTCAGATACTACCCAGCATACGGTACATTCTGAAACGTGGTCTAGTGTACGACTACCCTTTCATCCTCAGATACAGCTTAACGGACGACTCATTCTGCAACTCGGATACGATCTAGCGTACGATCCATTCTGATCTTTCATCCCCAGTGAAATCACCCGCCTAATGGATAACTCCTTCTGCGATTCAGATACGGTCTGGCGTCTGGCCCATTCTGATCCCTTATCCCCAACAGCATATAACACTCTGACTCCCCGGCGAAGTCGACAACCTAATGGATGACTCACCATACGGTCTAGCGTATGACCCGGTATGACACCCATGTCTTCAGATATCATCTAATGTACGACGCACTCTGAAGTTCTCATCATCAAACTTCCTGGATGGTATCTTTAAGCCCATCTTCATCAAGACTAACGGTTGATTAACAAGTGGAAATTTTGGGGCATTCTAAGTGTTCAATAATCTTTCACCTCCAGACCACGAATGGCGTACATACCATTCTAATTCTCTCGATTCAAGAAAATTGAACAGGGGCAGCTGTCATACCCCAAAATTTGCCCGTTAATATTACAAGGCAGTTTTCAGGACACTCCAACTTGTTTTTCAAGGCATTGATCCCGAAAGAACAGAGGCCCAGCACACAGATGACCAAATCCAGAAAATGGCCCAAACTGGCCTGCTCGCTAGGCGAGCAAAACCTTCGCCTAGCGAACCCTTCGCTATGCCACTCGCCTAGCGAAGCTTGCGAATACCAGAAAATTCTAGGCTTCATTCTGAGCCCATTAGGTCACGAAAAAGCATTATAAATACTAAGGACTTCATTCAGAAAAGGGGGAACGAAAACGGAAGGAAGACGGGAGCAAGAGCGAAAGCACAACAAACCCTGAAGGCTAACTCAGAGGATTCGAAGCAACCCTAAAGGAAACCCTGAAGGAAACTCATTCGCATCAAAGCCACCTCCGCCCAACTCAATCCGACTGGCCAATCCAAGGTTGCGATTCGATTGCAAACAGGTTTGCGTCACTATTACCGCTTTATGTTCTTAATTTGCATGTGATATTATAATCGAATTCATGAACATATTTGAAGTTTTGCATGTGAATTTAAGTGTGCCTGAATATTGTGAATGCTGAACCATGTAATTATGTATTGGATGCCATAAGCCATGCAACAGGTTGAAGTCGTACTGTTCTGAAATTCAAAACCCGCAGCCGCTCGCTAGCACATCGCTAAGCGAGCATGTAGCGAGTATTCGCTAGGCCTTCGCTAGGCGAGGCAGAGGCGAACGTGACAGTCGCTAATATTTTGATTGTTCTGTTCTGTGCTTATCTGATCTGTTCCATTTTAATCATGCGTTATTTTGCCTGACATTCTTACTACTGTTTTTCTTTTTTTGCGGTGTAATCCTCGATTGCACCCTGATTTGGTATCCTGACCTGTGTGCTGAATGTTGTAAAGGTTCACATATTCCCAGGAACAAGTAGCTTGCTAGGTATTCCACTTTATTTGTGGGATACCCTTGTGAAGATTCATCCTAAATTACCTGATTATTTAGCTGATTTTAATGTGGAGATTCATCCTAATTATTTAATCGATTTTAATGTGGACCTAATTACCTAATTGATTACGGCTATCTAATTAATTGTAAAACTTTGCCTTTAAATAAGTGATCTTGGACCTCTCTTTTGTTACCCTACGATTACGGTATTACGGTCATGTCCCGCGAATGTGGGGATACACTTAGCAAAGACCCTTCGGTTAAATCATCACAGACCCTCGAATGTTGCCTTTGTCCCTCGATGACCCTTCGATATAGTCTACGGTTAAATGATGATAGTCCCTTCGAATGCTAAGGTATCCTCACAACTGTTGCCTTCAATGACCAATCGATGACCCTACGATGACCCTTTTACATCCAAAGGATAAAACTACTTACTTCTCAATAGTAAGGACAGTTTTACCCTCATAAGGATAGGAAATGCCCATAAAGACCTTGGGTAGGTATAACTCTTAATTTCTTATTCACAACTTAAAATACTTTTCACACCTCACACCTTTCAAAACTAAACGAGATAACCACTTTGTATACATTCATTCAAGAATCATTACAAAGTTAAATTCTCCTTTTCAAAACATTTCCTAAACATTTCTCAAAACACTTTTTTCAAACAAGAAAAACATAAATGATTAAGCAATTAAGAGCCCATGGATAACCATGGATACAAAGGATGCTAACACCTTCCCTTTGTATAATGTACCTCCCGAACCTAAAAATCTAAATTAAGGTCTTTCCTGTTCTTTTCCATCTTTCCTTATTGGATAAAAGAAAAGTCGGTGGCGACTCTTGCTAACCGCGACATTTGCTTTCCAAAGCAAAACACAAAAAAGTCAGTTCACCGTATGACACTTAGCATTCGAAGGGACCATCATCATTTAACCGTAGGCTACACCGAAGGGTCATCGGGGGACAAAGGCAACATTCGAGGGACTATGATGATTTAACCGAAGGGTCTTTGCTAAGTGTATCCCCATATTCGCGGGACATGACCGTAATACCGTAATCGTAGGGTAACAAAGAGAGGTCCAAGATCATTTATTTAAAGGCAAAGTTTTACAATTAATTAGATAGCCGTAATCAATTAGGTAATTAGGGTGAATTTCCACATTAAAATCGATTAAACAATTAGGATGAATCTCCACATTAAAATCAACTAAATAATTAGGATGAATCTCCACAAGGGTATCCCACAAATAAAGTGGAATACCTAGCAAGCTACTTGTTCCTGGGAATATGTGAACCTTTACAACATTCAGCACACAGGTCAGAATACCAAATGGGGGTGCAATCGAGGATTACACCACAAAGGAAAATACAGCAGTAGGAATGTCAGGCAAAATAACGCATGATTAACATAGAACAGATCAAATAAGCATAGAACAGAACAACCAAAATATTAGCGACTGTCACGTTCGCCTCTGCCTCGCCTAGCGAAGGCCTAGCGAATATTCGCTACATGCTCGCTTAGCGATGTGCTAGCGAGCGGCTGCGGGTTTTGAATTTTAGAACAGTATGACCTCAGCCTGCTGCACGCCTTATGGCATCCAATACACAAATTACATGATTCAGCATTCACAATATTCAGGCATACTTAAATTCACATGCAAAACCTCAAATATGTTTATGAATTCAATTATAATATCACATGCAGATTAAAAACATAAAGCAGTAATGGTAATACAAACCTGTTTGCAATCGAATGGCAACCTTGAATTGGCAAGTCGGATTGAGTTGGGCGGAGATAACCTTGGTGCAGATGAACTTCCTTCAGGGTTTCCTTTAGGGTTGCTCTGAACTCTCTGGGTTAGCCTCCAGGGTTTGCTGTGCCTTCTCTCTATCTCCCGTCTTCGTTTCCTTTCCGTTCCGTTTTTCTGAATGAAGTCCTTAGTATTTATAATGCTTTTTCGTGACCTAATGGGCTCAGAATGAAGCCCAGAATTTTCTAATATCCGCAAGCTTCGCTAGGCGAGCGGTATAGCGAGGGGTTCGCTAGGCGAAGGATTTGCTCGCCTAGCGAGCAAGCCAGTTTGGGCCATTTTCTGGATTTGGCCATCTGTGAGTTGGGCCTTTGTTCTTTTGAGATCAATGCCTTGAAAAATAAGTTGGGGTGCCTTAGAAATGCCTTGTAATATTAACGGGCAAATTTTGGGGTATGACAGTGTATAAATTAGTGGAGTTATTTAGAGTTCTTTTAATGATTAAATAATAACAATATTTATTTAATTAGGTGAATATATATTAGAATAGTTAACATTTAATTATTATTAAAAAGAAATAGAGAAATTAGTAAAAATAAGAATGGGTCAATTGTGTGAATTGAGGAAAGTTTGTGGTAAGAGGAGAAGAGCTAGAATTAATTTGGACAATAATAATTAGGAAAACGTAATGAGGTTACTATATATTCTAAAAGTTGGGAAATTTGGGTTTTTAGAGAAACCATTTGACAGTACCTAGAATTGGAAAGCAAAATAGGAAAATGTAAGGTTGGCTAGAGGTAGGAGAAGACGAATTCAAGAGAGAATTGCATCACTTGCTAGGAATTCAGATAAAGGAGAGATGTGCTTCTATAATAGGTGTTAAAACATGAGGGATAAATGAAGGAACCCTTAACCTCCTTAGGATTGGGTATTTAGATTTCTAATTCTGAATTATGATAATTGATTGTTGTGTATGATGATTTTCATGATGATTTTTGTGTGCCTTGATTATATACATTTTTCTGTTTTGATGAATAGTTTTTGTTAAGCCATTGATGAGACTTTGGAAGGTTTTATGAAAATGTAAAGTTATGGAATATATGTTTTTATTGATTCCAATCGGTGATATATTTTGAAATTATTATTTTAATCATTAGATAATTGTAATACATCGAATTCTGAGCGTTTGGGTTTTACGAAATCAAAATCGAAGGCCCAAAAGACCTCCAACGGTGAAAAACGTAAAATATATGTTATGAAGGTCCATGGCGAACGCCATAAACCCATGGAGGACGCCATGAAGCCTCTGATGGAGGGCGCCATGCCCCTAGTGCTTCATCCATCGCATCGAGGCAGAATTGAGTCCAAATACGGTTTCAGTAATAATTTTTGATCTGTAAGTCCAAATCGAGTTCCGTTTGAAGCGTTAGAAATGATTGATTAAGCATGATTATGGTTGGGGTGTTGTTGTGAATATTTTTATTGTTTTTATGTGTATGTATGTTATTGTTTATGTGAACTATGTTGTTGGTGGCATGCTAGTCAGAAGAGGGAATCAATCCTATGGTGGGGATCATGGAGTAAAATGAACTCAAGTATTCATAATTTGTATCACATGCATGTTGAGTCAGTTGTTGAGTATATTTGCATTTGTGTTGCATTTAGTGATTTTTTTGGTGTTAAGACATGTGGATGAGAATACTTGATATGTTGATGTTATTATAATTAATGTGTGATGTTGTTAGTTAATCTACTTTCGATTGTTTTTCACTGCTAATTATTGGGTGTATTCTCACCCCTTATGTTTGAATGTTGTCTTTACATGGACGTAGTGTAGATACTCAGAAGTAGCATTGCTGAAGTAGGTAGAAGACATCTCTTGGAGTTACTTTTTTCTTTTTTGCCGCTTCTACTGGTACCTTGCTCTGATCATGTAACATCAAGTTGTGTTAAACGCTTGTTTTATTCCTTATGTATGATTATGTTAAAGTCATAAGACTAATTTTTTTGTTGAGAATTCTTAAAATGTTGAGTTGATTGATTACAAATCTCTTATTTTGTTATTAGAATTGAACTTGAGACTAAATATCATTAATTGATTTATCTTCCATAATTGTTGATGACAAATCCGATGTGATGATAATTTAAAATGAGAGTGAGCGTGCGATGATAGATTATGAATGTCTTATTATGTAAATATGTGATACCAATCAGATGAGATGGATGTTATGTAAACATCTCGGTTATGATTCAAATAAGTTGAATGTTGTGTAAACATCCTTATTACAAATGTGTGTATTAAAATTTACTGTTGAAACCCGTTTTACGGTGTAGGTTGTAACACCCTTCTAAAATACCCCAATAATTAAATTAAAACAACGAAATATAAATTAGAGTAAATATGCAATTAAGGGTGTCACACTTGACACTTCACACCATTCATCAAAATAGCTTGTCATGCTCATTTATAAATCAAATTAAGACATTGCACAATTCACAGCGGAGAGAAGATCTAACAGTATGCAAACCATGTAACACATTACATGTAAAACTGTTCAACAACCAACAAATGAAACAAGGTAAAACATCCCGTCCCGATGTTACATCTACCAGAGCATGACCCACTAAGGAACTACACTAGACTCCAAGCACTAGCTTCTACTCAATCACTGCTCGTTACCTGAAACATAGTTGTAAGGGTGAGTTCCTCAATCGATATAATAAGCATTATAAAATATCATGTAATGCTAAGTAATTTAACACACATCATCACCCTAATCAGATCACACATTCAGCAACGGCAACATCAACTCATAATCATAATCATACTCAACACCAACACAAAACAACACGTATAATATTGGAATACGTCCATTCATATTATACGCCATACATACATTATGCAATGAGACTCCATGCATGTGGTACCGACTATTCGTGAACATATAGTTCAACCTCACCGATCAAATCCAGATACGGCTACCAAGCTCACTAGTCCCACTCATTTGAGACCTAGTGACTCACTCACTAATTCCTCACCATGGGAATTAGCTACCACCCTGAAGGCCATGCTATGCACGCTAATCACCTAGCATGCAAACATCAAAAACAATCCAAGATGGACATATGCTCACACTCTAAGCCATAAACAGTCCATTCACAATTGCATACATAACAGATACATTCACAGCATTACGCATACAATCATACATCATCAGCATATTTATCTCAGAATCACATCATGTCAAATAATCAATCACAGTATTAGCACACTCTACTAATACCTACACTACTCAAAACAACGGGAAATGGTCCCTACTATAGCATACATCAGCTAAATTACATTACTCAGCTGAAACGACCAAAACTGCACAACAACAGCTCAGAAAAATCACAATTCTGCCCATACGCGTATGCCTCATGCCCATACGCGTATTGGCCTGCCCATACGCGTATGCTACGCGTACCACTTCCTCATACGCGTACCAACAGAGACAAAACTACGTTAAAATCGTTATCTTCCTCATCCATACGCGTATGGCCTCACCCCATACGCGTACCAACACAGGATACGCGTAATACACGCGTATGGCGCGTTTCAGCGCCAGTTTTCCCCCCCTCCAGGCCATCTCATACGCGTATTGCCTAGTGCCATACGCGTATGACCAGAACCAGAATTTCCAGATCTGCTATGGGTTTTCTCTGCTACGAGGTTTCCCAAATCCAACCTCCCACAGTCCAATTTTTACACAGAATTCATTCATATCATCTAACACGAATCATACCCTATTCAATTTCACAAATTCTAACATTATTCCATCTAATTCTTACGAATCTTCTCCCATTATAACCCATATCTCGTTCATCCATCAGTTCCCAATTTACAGCATTCATCATTCCAATTAGGGACAATTCAATGGCTTATCACTACCCATTACATGTTAAACCATAATACCCATTAAACGAAGATAAACCCCCTTACCTGAGTTAATCCGGCAACCTTTTGCTTCCAGCTTTTTCCTTTCTTCAACCCTCGTTCTCTTGCTCTTTGCCCTTTTCCACTTTAGAGTCGTTTCTCTGTTTTCACGTGAAAACCCCCTTTTACCAAATGGGACCTTTTTATTTCCAACTCTATTATTCCAATAATAATAATAATAATAATCCAATAATAATAATCCAATTATTTAATTAAATTAATAATATACTATTAACTTAAATTAAATAATTATCATATTTTATCGGGGTGTTACAACTCTCCCCCACTAAAAGAGTTTTCGTCCTCGAAAACATACCTCAAGCGAATAACTCTAGATAAGACTCCTTCATCTGACTCTCAAGTTCCCAAGTCACATTGCCACCTGCTGGTCCTCCCCAAGCTACCTTTACCAAAGCAATCTCTTTACCCCGCAACTGCTTCAACTCTCGATCCTCGATCCTCATAGGTGATGTTTCAACAGTCAGGTTATCTCTCACCTGTACATCATCTACTTGGACCACATGCGACGGATCAGGAATGTACCTCCTCAACTGAGACACATGAAAAACCTCATGCAAATTCGCAAGTGACGACGGTAAAGCGATACGATAGGCTACCTCCCCTATCCTCTCCAAAATCTGATAAGGACCAATAAATCGAGGTGTCAACTTCTTCGACTTCAAAGCTCGACCAACCCCAGTTATCGGAGTAACACGAAGAAACACATGATCTCCCTCTTGAAACTCAAGTGACTTCCTTCTCTTGTCGTGATAACTCTTCTGACGACTCTGAGCAATCCTCCTCTTCTCCTGAATCATCTTAATCTTTTCCGTAGTTTATTGAACAATCTCCGGTCCAACCACAACACTCTCACCGGTCTCATACCAACATAAAGGTGTCCGACATCTCCTACCATACAAAGCTTCAAACGATGCCATACCAATGCTCGAATGAAAACTATTGTTGTAGGTAAACTCAATCAAAGGTAAATAACAATCCCAAGCACCTCCCTTTTCCAAAACACAAGCCCTCAAAAGGTCCTCCAGTGACTGAATCGTCCTCTCAGTCTGACCATCAGTCTGCGGATGATATGCAGAACTCAATCTCAGCTTAGTTCCCAAAGCCCTCTGCAAACCTTCCCAGAACTTCGATGTAAATCTAGGATCTCTGTCCGAAACAATACTCGACGGAATACCATGCAAACTTACAATTTTCTCAATATACAACTCAGCTAATCTCTCTAACGGATAATCCATTCTGATCGGAATGAAATGAGCCGATTTTGTCAATCTGTCCACAATCACCCAAATAGCTTCAAAATTTTTAATTGTCCTCGGTAAACCAGAAACAAAATCCATGCTGATACTATCCCACTTCCACTCTGGAATAGCCAACGGTTGCATTAGCCCAGACGGCTTCTGATGCTCAATCTTTGACTTCTGACAAGCCAAACAAGAATAAACAAAACTCGCAATTTCTCTTTTCATTCCTGGCCACCAAAATAACTTTTTCAAATCATGATACATCTTCGTAGCCCCAGGATGAATACTCAAACCACTACGATGTCCTTCCTTAAGAATACTCTTCTTAAGTTTGGTAACATCCGGAATACACACCCGATTACCAAATTTCAAAACACCATTCTCATCAACTCTGAATTCACCACCTTGACCTTGATTCACTAGAGTCAACTTATCAACCAAAAGCACATCGGATTTCTGACCCTCTCTAATCTCATCCAGAATACCACTCGTTAACTTCAACATTCCCAATTTAACACTATTGTGAGTACTCTCACACACCAAGCTCAAGTCTCTAAACTGCTCAATTAAATCCAATTCCTTAACCATTAACATAGACATATGCAATGATTTCCGACTCAATGCATCAGCAACTACGTTTGCTTTACCCGGATGGTAATTCAAACCAAAGTCATAATCCTTCAGAAACTCTAACCATCTCCTCTGTCTCATATTCAGCTCTTTCTGATCAAACAAATACTTTAAACTTTTATGGTCACTGAAAACCTCAAATCTTGACCCGTACAAGTAATGCCTCCATAACTTCAGAACGAATACCACAGCTGCCAACTCTAAATCGTGTGTCGGATAGTTCCTCTCATGAACCTTCAGTTGTCTCGAAGCATAAGCTACAACCTGCTTATTCTGCATCAAAACACCACCCAAACCCAACAATGAAGCATCACAGTAAACCTCAAACGGTTCCGACGGACTTGGTAATATCAGAATAGGAGCAGTAGTTAACCTTCTCTTTAACTCTTGGAAACCTTCTTCACATTTTGAGTCCCAAACAAACGCTTGCCCCTTTCTAGTCAACATCGTCAACGGTAACGCCAACTTAGAAAATCCCTCAATGAACTTCCTATAATAACCTGCAAGTCCAAGAAAACTCCTTATCTCAGAAACTGACTTCGGAGCTTCCCACTTCGATACCGCTTCTATCTTAGAGGGATCAACAGCAACACCACCTCTTGAAATCACATGACCAAGAAAACTAACCTCTTCTAACCAAAATTCACACTTAGACAGCTTAGCAAATAACTTCTTTTCTCGTAGAACTCCTAAAACCATTCTCAAATGCTCAGCATGCTCTTCTTCCGATTTCGAATACACCAAAATATCGTCAATAAACACCACAACAAACTTGTCTAGGTAAGAATGGAAAATCCTATTCATATACTCCATAAATACTCCAGGCGCATTAGTCACACCAAAAGGCATTACAGAATACTCATAATGTCCATACCTTGTTCTGAAAGCAGTCTTCTGAATATCCTTAGTTTTCACACGTATCTGATGATACCCCGATCTCAAATCTATTTTGCTGAACACACTCGCACCAACCAACTGATCCATCAAATCATCAATCCTCGGCAAAGGATACCGATTCTTGATCGTCACTTTATTCAGTTGCCTGTAGTCCACACACAATCTCATAGTACCTTCTTTCTTCTTAACCAATAACACTGGCGCGCCCCACGGTGACACACTCGGACGAATGAATTTCTTATCCAACAGATCTTCCAGCTGACTCTTCAATTCAGTTAACTCAACAGCAGACATACGGTACGGAGCCATCGATATCGGCCTAGTACCAGGTACTAAATCAATCGAGAACTCAACTTCACGCTCTGGTGGTAATTCATTCACTTCTTCAGGAAACACATCAGGAAAATCACACACCACGGCTAGATCGCACATCACCAGTTTATCTTTAGCCTCCAAGGTCGCTAACAGCATAAACAACTCTGCCCCATCTGCTACTGCCTCATTCACCTGCCTTGCTGATAGAAACAAACTCTTTCCTTCCTCAATCTCAGGAAAGATCACAGTCTTATCAAAACAGTTGATATAAACTCGGTTAAACACCAACCAGTTCATACCCAGGATAACATCAATCTGCACTAGTGGAAGACACACGAGGTCCATCCCAAAGTCTCTACCAAAAATACTCAAAGGACAATTTAAACAAACTGAAGTAGTAGTCACTGAACCCTTCGCAGGAGTATCAATCACCATACTACCATGCATCTCAGATATCTCTAATTTAAGTTTCACAGCACAATCCAAAGATATAAAGGAATGAGTCGCACCTGTGTCAATAATAGCTACAAGAGGAAAGCCATTAGTATAACACGTACCTCAGATCAAACGATCATCTGCAGAAGTCTCAGAACCCGATAAAGCAAAGACCTTGCCCCCCGACTGGTTCTCTCTCTTCGGCTTAGGACACTGTGGACTGATATGACCCACCTCTCCACAGTTGAAACAAGTCACAGTCTTCAACCGACACTCTGCAGCCAAGTGACCACCTTTTCCACACTTGAAACACTTCTTCTCAGTACTGGTACACTCATGGATACGATGTCCAGCTTGACCACATCTGAAACACTTAGCAGGGGCACTGGAGTCTCCCCCACTAGGTCTCTTCATCCCACTCTGTCTCTGGAAACCCTTGCCAGCTGCATACGGTTTTCCATGATCATTCTGATTCTTGCCTTTCCTATCAACCCTCTGCTGATAGCTCTCCGCTATGGCCTTGGTATCCTGTTCAAAAATCCTGCAACAGTCCACCAAGTCAGAAAACACTCTAATCCGCTGATATCCAATAGCCTGCTTGATCTCGGGACGTAACCCGTTCTCAAACTTCACACATTTTGAAAATTCCCCAGTAGCCTCATTATAGGGAGTGTAATACTTCGACAGCTCTGTGAACTTAGCAGCATACTCAGTAACAGACCGGTTGCCCTGCTTCAATTCTAAGAACTCTATCTCTTTCTTTCCTCTGACATCCTCGGGAAAGTACTTCCTCAGGAATCTCTCTCTGAACACCGCCCAAGTGATCTCAGCACCCCCAGCAGCTTCCAACTCAATGCGGGTAGCAACCCACCAATCATCTGCTTCCTCTAACAGCATATGCGTACCGAACCTGACCTTCTGGTTATCGGCACACTCAGTCACTCGGAAGATCCTCTCAATCTCCTTCAACCACTTCTGAGCACCATCTGGATCGTATGCTCCCTTGAACATTGGAGGATTGTTCTTCTGGACCTCACTCAGTTGACGAGCAGCTCCCAAGCCCACAACATTCGGATTCCCTCCAAGTACTCCAGCTAGCATACCCAGAGCCTCAGCAATCGCAGCATCGTCTCTACCTCTTCCAGCCATTCTATTCTGAAAGTCCAACAAGCTAAAACAATAAGTACTGATAGGGTTACACAACACCTATCCCGTACAGGGGAACAGAATAATTACGACTCGACTCGACCGACTATGCTCTGATACCACTAATGTAACACCCTTCTAAAATACCCCAATAATTAAATTAAAACAACGAAATATAAATCAGAGTAAATATGCAATTAAGGGTGTCACACTTGACACTTCACACCATTCATCAAAATAGCTTGTCATGCTCATTTATAAATCAAATTAAGACATTGCACAATTCGCAGCGGAGAGAAGATCTAACAGTATGCAAACCATGTAACACATTACATGTAAAACTGTTCAACAACCAACAAATGAAACAAGGTAAAACATCCCGTCCCGATGTTACATCTACCAGAGCATGACCCACTAAGGAACTACACTAGACTCCAAGCACTAGCTTCTACTCAATCACTGCTCGTTACCTGAAACATAGTTGTAAGGGTGAGTTCCTCAATCGATATAATAAGCATTATAAAATATCATGTAATGCTAAGTAATTTAACACACATCATCACCCTAATCAGATCACACATTCAGCAACGGCAACATCAACTCATAATCATAATCATACTCAACACCAACACAAAACAACACGTAGAATATTGGAATACGTCCATTAATATTATACGCCATACATACATTATGCAATGAGACTCCATGCATGTGGTACCGACTATTCGTGAACATATAGTTCAACCTCACCGATCAAATCCAGATACGGCTACCAAGCTCACTAGTCCCACTCATTTGAGACCTAGTGACTCACTCACTAATTCCTCACCATGGGAATTAGCTACCACCCTGAAGGCCATGCTATGCACGCTAATCACCTAGCATGCAAACATCAACAACAATCCAAGATGGACATATGCTCACACTCTAAGCCATAAACAATCCATTCACAATTGCATACATAACAGATACATTCACAGCATTACGCATACAATAATACATCATCAGCATATTTATCTCAGAATCACATCATGTCAAATAATCAATCACAGTATTAGCACACTCTACTAATACCTACACTACTCAAAACAACGGGAAATGGTCCCTACTATAGCATACATCAGCTAAATTACATTACTCAGCTGAAACGACCAAAACTGCACAACAACAGCTCAGAAAAATCACAATTCTGCCCATACGCGTATGCCTCATGCCCATACGCGTATGGCCCATTTTCTAGCCAAACCCATACGCGTATTGGCCTGCCCATACGCGTATGCTACGCGTACCACTTCCTCATACGCGTACCAACAGAGACAAAACTACGTTAAAATCGTTATCTTCCTCATCCATACGCGTATGGCCTCACCCCATACGCGTACCAACACAGGATACGCGTAATACACGCGTATGGCGCGTATCACCGCCAGTTTTTCCCCCCTCCAGGCCATCTCATACGCGTATTGCCTAGTGCCATACGCGTATGACCAGAACCAGAATTTCCAGATCTGCTATGGGTTTTCTCTGCTACGAGGTTTCCCAAATCCAACCTCCCACAGTCCAATTTTTACACAGAATTCATTCATATCATCTAACACGAATCATACCCTATTCAATTTCACAAATTCTAACATTATTCCATCTAATTCTTACGAATCTTCTCCCATTATAACCCATATCTCGTTCATCCATCAGTTCCCAATTTACAACATTCATCATTCCAATTAGGGACAATTCAATGGCTTATCACTGCCCATTACATGTTAAACCATAATACCCATTAAACGACGATAAACCCCCCCTTACCTGAGTTAATCCGGCAACCTTTTGCTTCCAGCTTTTTCCTTTCTTCAACCCTCGTTCTCTTGCTCTTTGCCCTTTTCCACTTTAGAGTCGTTTCTCTGTTTTCACGTGAAAACCCCCTTTTACCAAATGGGACCTTTTTATTTCCAACTCTATTATTCCAATAATAATAATAATAATAATCCAATAATAATAATCCAATTATTTAATTAAATTAATAATATACTATTAACTTAAATTAAATAATTATCATATTTTATCGGGGTGTTACATAGGTCGTGTATTTTATGAATGTGTGACACCCTACGTGGTTATATTTTACATAAAAATAATGTACGGGGTTTAGGGTGTTATATCACTTATCTGGCCTAGGAGTCACAGGGTGACTCTGCGTTACTGATGGGGAGAATATCACCCCTTCTTGTGCAGTTGACGGTATAGCCGTCACGTTGGATATGGAGGCAATTGCTTCAGTCGAGCTTGCAGCGACCGTATCTTCCCCCGTGTTATTGAAAGGTTGTTCTCCATTAGTGTTGTTATTTTTGGGATTAACCATTCTCCTAACGTATCTCCTGGTTGGTTTTCTAACGTTTTTCTTTTGTTATCCTACCACTCCTCAATCTCTTGTACACTCAAAGATTTGAGAAGTTTAATAAATGAAGAACTTATGCAAAAAAATTTAAAGAAAAATGTAAATTTGCGCACAAAAAGTCCCACCAGGTGTGCTAATTTGTTTATTGTGAAATTTGGTAAACAAAGACAAGTTTTATTTCACTTAAGGGATTAAACTTGAAAAAATCATAGGACAAATTGTGCAAAAATTATGAGTTTGAAACAAATTTGACATTAAAGTAAAAAATAAAGAAAAACTTGAAAATAACTTGCAATGCAGTAAATGACTTAAAAATAAGAAATTTAATTCATAAAGTGGAGTGCAAATACATACATTTTTGTTGGAAATCCACCAAAACCTATGGAGAATTTCAACCAATCTTGATAAACAAGATTGTTATCACCCACACAATAACAATGAAAAGAGAAGAACAATGGAGAAAGAAAGAAAATAAATAACGATGAAGGAGAAGAAGAACTAAATTCTGCAGAGTTTCTCTCTACCCATAAACTGTGGAAAACTTCTTATTCACTTTGCAATTGCAAAATACTATGAATTAAAAATCTTATGAATACTCTATTCACTTCATTACAAGAATAAGGGTTACTCACTCTATTTATAGATTTAGGTTAACTTGGACCTCAAGCCAAATTCCAAAACTATAAAAGCCCAAAATAACTAACACTACTAAAATAAGCCAAAGTCAAAATCCTGTGTGAAGCAACATGCTTCGACATTTCGACACAACTCAACACACTAGGTGGTTCGACACTTCCTTGCTCTTTCGAGCAACCTGCTTCGACACAAGGAATTACAATTCAACACACCACATAATTCATTGTGTCTAAGATATATACATTCATCATATCTCTTAGTCTTCTGAACACTTCGACATGCATTCCCTTCGTCATGATGTCTGCAATCCGATTCTCACTTCTGCAGTGTTCCATATTCATCTTCTCATCTGCTACCTGCTCTCGAAGATAATGGAACCTCATTTTTACGTGCTTTCTTCGATCATGTGCTATCGGATTCTTTGCCAGATTGATAGCTGACATGCTGTCGATGTTTATGGTAATTGCTCTATGACTCTTCGCTGTTATCTCTTCGACCAGATTCACCATCCACGTTGCTTGACATGCACAAAGAGAAGAATTTATGTATTCTGCTTCGCACGGCGATAATGCCACTACTGGCTATTTTCTCGAACTCCAAGCAACTGGTGCACCACCTAGCATAAACACATAGCCAACTGTGAATTTTCGATCCTCAGCATCACTACACCAACTTGAGTCGGTGTATCCCACTAATTTGCATTCTTTTCCTTCATCGGCTGCAGGAAACAAAATGCCATAATCGAGAGTTCCTTTCAGATACCTTAGTATCCTCTTCGTTGCTGCTAGATGTGATACCTTTAGCTTCTGCATGAATCTGCTCATCATACCTACATTGTATGCTAAGTCAGGCCTTGTGTGACAAAGGTATCAAAGTGACCCAATAAGTCTTCTATATTGGGTTGGGTCGACATCATTTTCACTGAATCTTTCAACAATTGCAATCTGGGGTCAACTGGAGTCGAAGTTATGTTGTAATCTTACATCTCAAATATCTTGAGTATTTCGCATGCATACCTTATTTGATGCATCATCAAACCTCTACCATTCTTGTAGAATTTGATGCCAAGGAAATATGAAATGTCACCCAAATCTAACATTTTGAATTCCTTATTGAGATCACCTTCTAAGTCTTCGATCTCCTTCTTGAAGCTACCTGTTATCAACAGGTCATCGACATAGAGACATAGTATATGCAATTAACTCTTGCTTCTTTTTACATATACTCCATGTTCAGATTTAAACTTCATGAATTCCTTCTACCTTAGAAAGCCACCTATCTTCTTGTTCCAAGCTCTTGGAGCTTGTTTAAGTCCGCACAGGGTTTTATGCAGCCTGTACACCTTTCTTTCTTCGCCTTGTTTCACAAACCCAACTGGTTGTGCAACATAAATTTCTTCTTCTAAGGGGCCATTCAGGAATGCACATTTCACATCCATTTGGCACATCTGCCAGTTGTTCATGTTTGCTAGACCAACAATCAACCTGATTGTTTCGATCCTAGCAACATGTGCAAAAACTTCATCGAAGTCGATTCCTTCTTTCCAAAGAAATCATTTCTCCATAATTCTCGCCTCATGTCGAGTCACTTCTCCTTTGTGATTTAACTTCACCTTGTATACCCACTTCACATCGATTGCCTTCTTATCTTGGGGAAATTCGACAAGTGACAAAGAGTTGTTGACTTCGATTGACTTCAACTCTTTATCCATTGCTTTCATCCACTTCAAATCTTTCAATGCCTCAGCTGCATTGACTGGTTCGACATCTGTGTAGAAAGCATAATGTATAAGCTCACCTTCTTCATTGACCATATCATCTGATGTAATCACACATTCTTGCAACCTTTGATAACGCAAAAATACATCGTATATTTGCCTTGATTTACACTAAAAAATCATACCACTTTCATTTATATTCCGATTATTCCGCAAGTGTTCGAGTTATTTTTGTAGATATTTTAATTCCTATGCTTAAATGAGCAAAGTCTAGAAAAGGAAGGAAAAGAAGAAGAAACAGAAGAGAAAACAGCAGAAAAGAAGAGAATACAAATTATGTGCATGTGACGACCGTCACAAATCCTGTCACGACCGTCATGCTCAGCCTGTCACGATCGTCACAGGCCCATCACGAACGTCACAAGGCCAAAATGAACGCATTGAATCTGTCAATAGAAGTGATCCACCAGGCCCTTATTTCTCGTTCCTCAGCCACTTTCCCGTGGATTTCTCACTCAACCAAGTCATCCTTATTTCTCTCAAATGCCAAGACAAAATGGAGAATATAAAAGGATGTGAAGTTGGAAACCTACGGGCACGCTTAATTTTCCTCTCTGAAGCCAGCTTTCAAGATGTTTCTCTGCATTTTATTTTTCCACAGCAAATTCTGTTTTTCTTTTATTTTTCTTCAGAAACATTGTTTTCTTTTAACGTTCAGAGTTTCTGTTTTCCCTTTTTCCTTTCTGTTCTTCATTTAGCCAAAGTAGTAGTTTCCTGCACTAGGGAACTACTGCAATTTATTTAATTTAGTTTAAGCAATTATTTCGAAGAAGCAGAATCCTACCGATCTGTGGAGGACTGCTCGAGTACTTCAAGATTCGGAATATTTTATTAATCCAATCTCCAGGTTTTTATTCAATTATTATTGTTATTGCTTTATTATTATTATAATCATGTTTGCTGTATTGTTGATCTGTTTATGCTCGTATGTGTTTGCGTTATTTAACATGTCCGGCTAAACTACCTGTATTGGTATGTAAACAATTTAATTAGACGGGATTTAATAATAATTAGCGTAAAACTTCTTTTCTCAAACAATCTTTTTGGCTGTGGTTTTTAATTTAAATTTAATTAACTTTGTCACAAGAGTGAGAAGCTATTTAATACGATTTTTCCACGAGAGTGGGAAATTAACTAAGGTGACAACCGACAATCGCGAGAGCGTGAGGGTCGAACTGGATAGTAAAAACTAGGCATTGATTTTAAAAACAGCGAGAGCACTTTAAAAGCAATTAGAACTTATTTATTTTCAAAAAGTATTTTTAACTTCAAATGGGACAGCGTGAGCGTACATTCTGACTTAAAGGTATAGTCCGAATCAACAATCACGAGAGTGTGAGATAAAGCCTTTTAAATAAGTATTTTCTACTGAAAGATATTTGGTACTTAAATTATACACCTGTGACATATCGAATCCCTGACGATTAATGCGTTGTATACTGATATCCCCCTATTAATATTTTCTTAAAATTTAACTTCCCTTAGATTTAATTTTCGTTCAACCAAACTTCTAAAAATCATTTAGCTAAACATAGTAACGTCGGTAGCATTAGTTTGACCATCGGTCCCTGTGGGTTCGATATCTTTTAAAACTAAAATAACTAGACTATGTACTTGCAGTCAAGTACCCGATAGACTATATTCTATATACAATTGTAGCGGTGTATTCGTCGCTATATGATTTATTGATTAAATCATAAGCAAAGCATACAATGAATTCGAGTCGCCACCGCACTTTTATTTATCCAAAGGACTGGCTAAAAAGCGAACAAAAGCCTAAGAAGTTTTACACGTAGAAAACTAATAAAAAGATCAGAGAGTCTGGGTAAGGGGTAAATTACGCAATGGGAAGGTGTTAGGCACCCATCACGTCCTAGGTACTCCTAGGGAGCCCTTTTCACACTTGTTGTATAAAATTGTTATTTGTTATGACATAAATATTGTGCAAACATGATTGGGATGATGAGAGAAGAATATACAATTTTTATTGGGTTTGAACGGATGAACCCGTTGCCTACGTACCGTCCATCAAAGGTAAGGATCAAAACGCCGTAGTTCGGCTAAAAACTTCCAAAAAGTTAGTGGATTCGATTTTAAACACAAGCCCTAAGGTCTTACGTTATCCACGGGAGAAAACTCAACCTTATACAAACAACAAGTCCACCATGTGAGAACAGCTTCAACTTGCTAGTGAGGGGTTAACCCTATAATAAGCAAGGAAGACTTACAATTCAATCAACTAAGGACAAATAGGTGAGATTGACATCAACCAATTAAGATAAATCAAACCTAAGCTCATGTATGAAAACTTAACAAGAATGGACAAAGCCACAAAAACAATTGAATGGGTGAAGTTAATTCATTATGATTATGCAAGTAGGGTCAAAGTATGATTAAGATTAATTCAAATAAGTATTATGAAATGGAATTGGAAAAAAGTCAAGGACTTGGGTCCAGGTTTTTAATTTGAAAACATGAAGACGTTTGCACAATATCTATCTCAAGTTTCAAAAGTAAGGTGTGAAAAGGTTTAGGACATAATGGGAATGAATGGATGGAAATGGATTGTAAAACTTAGAAAGTTCACCTCTTGAGATCATATAGAAGATGATTCAAGTGTGTCCTTTGGAATGGGCAATAAGCGATGATAAAGTAAACAAACAAATGATACCGGATGCCACTCAATGGTCTTACTCCAATCTCATAAACAAAAAGCGGATACCGGATACCAATAGATGGATTTACACCAATCTCCTAAAACAGAAATGGATATCAGAGGCCACTCAATGGACTTATACTAATCTCCTCAACAAAGAAAATGAAAGAAAGTGGATACCGGATGCCAATCTGTCTGGACTTATACCAATCTCCAACAAAGGGAGCAAACACTTGGATGTCAGATGCCAATCTATCTGGGCTTACTCTAACTTCCAACATATGATCATAGGAATACAAATGCCAAATTACACGGATTTACAATTGTACCCTCACATACAACAAACAAAGCAACTTATGATCACAGGAAAGCAAATGCCAACTTACAGGGGCTTACAATTGCATCCTCACATACAATCAAACAAATGCAACATATGATCACAGGAAAGCAAATGCCAACTTACAGGGACTTATAATTGCATCCTCACATACGATCAAACAAATGCAAATATGATCACAGGAAAGCAAATGCCAACTTACAGGGGCTTACAATTGCATCCTCACATACAATCAAACAAATGCAACATATGATCACAGGAAAGCAAATGCCAACTTACAGGGGCTTACAATTGCATCCTCACATACAATCAAACAAATGCAACATATGATCACAGGAAAGCAAATGCCAACTTACAGGGACTTATAATTGCATCCTCACATACAATCAAATGCATCAAGCAAAAATAAGATGAGTGGCCAATGAAATGGTCTTACAACTCACTTCCATATCATAGGAACAATGGCCAAAGGATGGTCTTACAATTGTCCTCAAATGGGTAAACAACAATGATAATGTCACAAAGCCAAATGAGATGATCATGCAATAATGAGCAATTAATGATGATAAGTGCATAAAGCATGCAAGCAAACATGTGCATATGAAGCAACAATCATTCAGTGAAAGCAATCAGCACACACTATAACCAAACAAGGAGGCTCATACAAGAGGGTTAGGCATTGAAGCCAATTGGAATAGGGTCAATGGTGCTCTTAACCTTGCCATTGAGGGGCTAAGGTGAAGCAGATGAAAGGATATGAGGGGTGTGCCTCATTGCTCTTATCCCTGGTCAGGGAGAGCATTAAATATCAGAAGGTGTGGGAGTTCAGAAAGTAGGAACTCTCTCCACAGATTAGACTCTATAGATCTTGGGTTTGGATCTCAATGCTACAACCATGTAATGGGAGCAAGGAGAAGACTCACAGAATAATGGGAGATAGATTACATATCTCTTATATCCACCAATTGCCTTATTTGAAGGACTTTTCCTGCTTGGGACAAATATAAACACACACAAGCATTGCCTCTTAAGGAGGACTTCAGACAGTTGCCTGGCCAAATAACAGGCCAGGTCTTCCAGACTACATGAAGAAAAGGGATTATACCTCAATGCAAATTGCTAAATAGCAAAGCAAAGCAAGTTCAAAGAACTAAGCAACTAATGGTACCTGAAATAGTCAAACAGAATCAGTACACAATTCAAAAGTCAAAGTAAAATGATGTAAGAATCAACAGTCAAAACAAACAGACAAATGTGCAAAGCACAAGGCACAAGGCTTATGAGCCAAGCAACCTACAAAACAAAGAGGTTAGCTCATGATAAACAATCAAGCTCAACCAAGTTGTATAAATTTCTTTGAGGCAATTGCTTCTCAACCTGAAAACATGAACTCAAACATAAGCAATAAGACCACTAGGACAAGCCTAGGGTCAAAGGAGGATGAGAAAGTCAAAACAGCAAGTGGTATCCAATCAAAATCAAGTTCAAACATTTAAGAAGCAAACTCAATTGGTTTCATGTTCATATCATGCATCATTATCATTTCATAAATAAAAGAAGTCAAAGCATGGCAAATGAAAGCTCATAGAAGTCAACAGAAAGACTTAACTAAAAACCAATCATAAACAATTCCAAAAATCATCAAATAAATCATGATCAATCATAATCCATAACATGACATGCATATCAAATTTCAGCTCAATTGGATCATGGGAGGATAGTCAATGAAAATCAGGAAGTCAAAACAATTTCAAACATGCTCAAAGAAGTCAACCAAACATGCATCAACTTCAAAAACTCATAACTCAGTGATAACATATGAGAAATGAATGGGATCAACACCATGGCAAAGCTTAAGATGTCTAGTAATCACATACCAAATTTCATGTTCATCTAATAAAGTATGAGAATTTCACAAATGATATGGCATGATGTGTCACACAAGTCAACATTTTGGTCAAACAGGGGACAAAAATCTCAATCAATTGGAAAATGCCACAAAAAATTCCACAAAAAATCACATGTAAACTAGACATCCAAGAGTAGGTTCATGCAAAAATTCAGATCAATTGGAGGTCAAAAAGCATGGTATCAAAAATCATGAAGTTGCACATCAATGGTGTGACACAAATTGTCACACCCTACTTCAAAAATTCATAACTCACAATCCAGATAAGATAAATTCACAAACTCTATACCAAAATCACCATGGATGAGTCTAGTTTATGCACAAAAAATTTCAAGGTCATAGGATAAATCATCATCATTTCACAAAGGTTTTGGTAAAAGGTACAAAATATTGATACATGAGCAAAACCTTAATACCATTTAAAATCTACTCATCAAAAAAAATCAGGAAAAATCATGATAAAAAAGTAGAGATCAAACAGAGCACAATGCAAAAATTTTCATGAAATTTGGATTTAAAATGAAGATGTTATGATTTTTGTAAGATGTTGCATCAAATTGAAATAAATATTGAAGAAAAAAATGAAATAATCATGATTTAATTGAATAATTGGACGGAGTGGCAGACTTGTAAATATGTTGCAACTTAAACAAAACGGTGCGTATTGGCAAGGCAGAGGAAATAACGTGATTGGCCAGCGCGTGATGTAACAGTGTAACCATGCAACACGTAAAAAAAAAATTCTGGGCAGCAAATGGATTTAGGGTTTGTGCGCACAGTAAAGCTTCATCTCCTTCATTCAATCATGGAAAATCAATTTGCCCAGAACATGAAATCGAGCATACCACTAGAACCAGTACACCACACACATCAAGAATCCATCATTCATTTTCATGGAAACACACTAAATAACATACATCGAGCAAAAATAACATTTAACCTCAAACTTTAAAACAGCATAACTTTCCAAATACATAGCCATTTTATGTGATTTAAAGCTCATAATACTCATGGCAAGGAGATCTATAAAAAGCATGTAATGGTTTGGTAAATAATGAAACTCGAAAGCTTACTTGATTTTGAAGAAAAGAGTGAAACAGTGATGATTTGGTTCCAAATGCTCAAAACAGTCGTTGCTTCAAGCTTCAAATGATGGATGATGAAGTTACTTTAGCTCAAGAAAGCATGAGATGGCTCGAACCAAAATCTGCCATTGATGTAGCTTCATGTAGCAACAACATGGTCTTTGATTACAGTTGGGATATGAGGCTCAACAGTGCTTCCAAATGGCTAATGAATGATGAACAAGCAAGCAGAAATCGTGTGCTTTGGCAATTTTTTAGAAAAAAAAGTTCAATGAGCAAAAATGAAAAAGTGAGAGAACAAAGGGTTTTTCTGTTTTGGTAAGAGGCTGCTAGGGTTTAGTTTGACAGAAAAGAATGAATATATATGCTGTTTAATGAGCTAAGTAGGATTAGTTGATGTTGTAATTGGGATTTGGCTAAAATGACATCTTTTGACAAAATTGCTAAAACACAAGTCAAGTTGGTATGGGGGTAGGTGCTGCACGAATTTGGGCTTACAAACATGTCTCAAATGACATGTCAAAACATTCCCAATTGGCCAAAATGATTAAAAGTGATTATTTGGAAAAGTCCAATTTCAACCTCACTTGAAATTAATTCAAGCAAGTTCAAAAAGGCCATTTTGATCCATAAGGTTTTGGTGCATGAGGGTTACATTTTTGGAAAGAGGAGGTCAAATGTGACTTGTTGGAAAAAACCTCACCAAATTTGGCCAAATGGTTTGAGAGATATGGCCTTTTGAAGTTCAAGAATTTTTGAAAATGAATTGATCATATCTTGCCAACCATACATGGGAATTGAGTGTTCTTGGACTTTTTGGAAATGGGAGAACAAGATCTTCAACTTTCATGTTGGGCAAAAATTCATTTGAAGCTTGTATCATGATGTAAGTTTAGGATCAAGAAGTTACTATTTTTGGCAGGTGAAAATTACAGGTCAAGTTTCTATTTTGGGAAATTTTCTGTTTGACTTCAAATTCTTCCATGATGGTGTTTGACATGATATATGAGGCCTATATGGACATGAATGAGCTCCCTCAAACCAATTCCCACCACCAAATCACTGATTAAATCCACAGTTGACCAAGTTTGACTTTTCTAGGGTTTTGCTTGATTGAACCACTTCTGATGAATTCCAAACCCTAATTCCTTGAGATTTTGATTTCAAATGATATCACAACATATATGAACTCTTGATTATTGATCATGGTGCCCAAATTCTTCAAGAATGGCCACCATCCACTGCAATGACTGACTTTGACTGATTTTGACCTAATTGGCTGATGATTGCTTCAGCTGCAAGTAACATGATTAGCTGACAATATTTTTGTACTTTTTGGTTAATAAACATATGAAAAGCAAAGATATACAAATGCAAAGCATGCTTGGTGATCAAGAACCACACTCACAAGGCAAACCAACCACTAGGAGGGAAGCTAGGGCATGCAATGATCCTTGAGGCCATGATATGATATGATATGGGCCATGAGGGATCTTGGGGCCAAAATTGGGGTCTTACAGATGCCCCTATTTAAGGTCATTCTAGCCGGAGAAGTGAAGTTTAGAAATCTTCATCTCGACGCGGTAGAATGGGCTTAAATAACAGTAATGAGACAAATTTTGGTCCCTAAGAGACCTCATGATGCAAATGTATGCATGCAAAAGACACAAATTCTGCGGGGAATATGGTTCACACAGAAGAAAAGACGATCCATCGGAGTAATACACTCACCAGGAACAGAGACTCTAACAAGACTCTAGTTGGGGATAGTAAGAAAAAGAAATGCGTGAACAAGACACGACTCTGGTTAGGGAACAGAAAACAGACTGGAGACCTCACTGGGGAAAAGAATTCCAAAGGAAAATAAATCCATTGGAAAGACACAAGCTGACTCCTGGGGAGAAGCAACAGGAAATTTCACTGAGGAAGTACCAAAGAATGAGGTGTCACCGGTATAAGGGTAACAAACTCAGGAAGGATGAATATCTAAGACCGGTATAAGGGTGAGAGATATCAATCAACCAACGTCTGAGAAAGACCTGAAAAAAGGTACATAAACTCAGGAATATCTGACTCCACAAGGGACCAAGGTCATAATAGGGAGCAGAAAGGAAGGAACACCAGGGATACCGGTTACTGGGTATATAATAGGTGACCAACCGAAACGTGAATTGGTATATATGCCAAAACACTCATCATCCGAAAGGAGAGCTTGAAAAAGCAAATCGACTTACAGGATGGACATTCGAATCCACAACGGGAAAACGAATCTTACTCAACTGGGGACACAAACCCAAAGAGTGCATGAGATACAATATCCATTACCGGCAGACCGTGGATAAGAATACTCGCATGAGATGTATTATCTATTACCGTCAGAACGTAGATAATACACTCACATGGTAAGAAGCACCAGAGATACCGGTTACTGGGTATATAATAGGTGATCTACCGAAAACGTGAATTGGTAAATATGCCAAAACACTCATCATCCAAAACACAAACTGGTTAAAGGATGGATATTCGATTCTACAAAGAATACGAATCTTGCTCAGCTGGGGAAAATCAACAACGGATTCCAACTAAAGAGCGCATGAGACATATTATTCATTACCGGCAGACCGTGAATAATACACTCGAAAGGAAAAGACACCAGAGATACCGAAGTATATAATAGGTGACCAACCAAAAAGAGAAACAATCGATACCAAGCATCCGGGTAAACGAAAGACAACTCAAAGGGATAAATTGCAAGCATCCGGCAATTATCCGACAAAACAAATATTCGACTCCGCAAAGGGAAATAACGAATCTTACTCAACAAAGAAAACACGAAAGGCTTCGACTGAAGAATGCATGAGATATATTATTCATTACTGGCAGACCGTGAATAATATACTCGCATGGAAGATTATCCACAACCGGTTACTGGGTTAATAAAGGATAAATCAACCGAAAAGAAAGGCATCGGGATACCAAACTAGGTATATAATGATGACCAATCAAAAGGAGCAACAGACATTACCAACAAGAGGGTAAATGAAAGGCAATCTGCTGAGGATTCACTGGTGAAAATCAATGATCCAGGGATGAATTGCATAAACAACAATTATCCACAACAATAGGCTAGGGATATAATGACGACAATCAAATATCCGGGGAACGCAATCACTGACAAAAGGTGAAAGGACCCACTGGGGATAAAATTGCTAGCATACAGCAATTATCCACAAAAGATTTGCTGGGGATATAAGTGCTTATCTGAGCAACTTATCCGAGCAAAGGAAACTCAACATCAAGAACTAGATGGAGATAACCACAAAATTAGGGTTTACATCTACCGAATACAGGGTAGAAAACCAATAACTCTGCATGGGGATAGAACAGATCACAAATCCGCACGGGAAACCAAAATAGGGTTTATAACAAACCCCAAACTGCTGGAAAGCAGGAAAGTAGGATTTACAACTACCAACTGTTAGGTAGAAAACCAACAAATCTGGCTGGGGAATAAAAGGTGTATAACCACAAATTCTGCCAAGAAGCCAGGAAAAATAGGACTTATAACTACCGGTATGAGGGTAGAGGCCCGAAAAATTCCGCTGGGGAACAACCCACTGGGAAGCACAAGATATATGACAAAACGCCAATTCGGGAATAATCCGAAAAGACAGACTGAATTAAGACACGTCCTAATGAGGATATAACTCAAATAGGAAAATCCATCCCAGTATATGTGTTGGGAGGAAACGGAAGAAACCGTCATCCACGAGGATAATCTCAGTGGGGAACTGCAGAAAGAAAGACAGGCACATTTTCTGCTTATGGGGCTGACTCTATATGG
This sequence comes from Lathyrus oleraceus, assembly GCF_024323335.1. Classification (NCBI taxonomy): domain Eukaryota; kingdom Viridiplantae; phylum Streptophyta; class Magnoliopsida; order Fabales; family Fabaceae; genus Lathyrus; species Lathyrus oleraceus. The sequence continues at coordinate 149,200,594 of NC_066585.1, forward strand.
AGAGATTTTAAAACACCCGACATCTGCTTGGGGAGACCTGTAAAGAGATCTGTATCACCCGAAAGCAGGGAACAACAAACAAAGGATATATGGCGAGAAATGCAACATGAATATCTGAATGTTTGATGAATATGCATGAATATGCGTGATTTATGTTTGATGAATGCTGACAAAACAGACAATTCTAACACAAACAGGTCCAGGAATCAAACGCCCAGTATTATACTTCCAGGGGAAAAACCAACTGGAGAGCCAATCCGCGGAGATCTGCATGCTGTAAAGCAAAGATCTGCGGGTACTGCTGAAGAAGCAGAGAGTCGGAGATACCAGGGAACAACCCAATCAAGGTACAGAAAGTCACAACGGGCAAAGACAGCCACCAAGACAAATCTGTCGGGGAACAAGAGAAAATCCCGAAGATATCTGCAGGGGATCCCAGTGTCAACTGAGGAACAAAAGTGCATTGCACAAGCAAGAACTGCTGTAGAAGCGAATCCACAAAACTCCACTGGGAACAACCCATTGAGGGAGAATGATATCATCCAAATAGAATCTAACTGCATAAGCAACTCTACTTGGGAAAACTGTCGGCTACTCTCTTGGGGAACAAACCACTGAGGGAAGACAGATCAAACAAGTAGATTCTGCAACCAACCACTCCACTCGGGGAGAATACACATAGCAAACTGATCACAACAAGTAGATTCTACAATATAAGCCACTCTACTGGGGATCACAAACAGTCAGGAAATCAATCCGTTCACTGGAGGTCAAAGCCATCATCCGACCGTACTGGGGATTGAAGGAGTATTCAACAGGCAAAACTGCCTCAATAACCACTCTGCAGACTAAGCTGAAGAAAAGATGGATGCAACACTGGGATGTCAACCCAAATCACCTGCTGAGTAGGAAAATAAATCCTGCTCTGCCGAAGAGAACAACTCTGATGGAGGGATAGCAACAAATCCGCAGACAACTTCGCCGGGGAAAAGGTAAAGTGCCGGGTATCAAACCACTGACTTACCAAACCTTCAGAAAGAAAGCGATCATGCTGAGGAAACAGACAAATCCACTGGCAACTGCACTGGGAAGAGTGACGACCATTCTGCACGCGAATCCGACGGGGATATCAACAACAGCTCTACTCGTGACTGTGTTGAGGAGACAAATAAAGTCTGAGAATGTCGACCCACTGGAGAAAGTGACGGGGCACCAAGATGACAAACCATCAACCACCGAAACTTCTACAAGAAAAACATCCATGCTAGGGAAAAAACATGCTGCTGGAGAAAACGAAGTCTTCAACAACGCTCTGCTTGCGACTATACTGGGGAACAACCCCAACAACAATTCTGTTTGAGGAACAACCTCAACAAAGATTTGAAAAAAAAGCAGATACAAACAAACCAGGAATATGAACAAATGTCTTACCTGTTGGAGATCATGCCACCCTCGGGAGAGCACTGAGATATTCTTGAGTATCCTTTCAATCTTGTGAATGTTCACTTTGTATAATGATAAATTTTGAAAAAATTTGATTTGTTTAAAACAATGACATTTTATCAATTAAAACATGCAAAACATTTGTTGAATTGAAACAAATAAGAGTGCAAATAATTGGATAAAAAGCTCAAATTGATTTGATAGAATGGTAGTCTGCAAATGGCAAGACTCCATAGATCTGAACAAATTTGAAATCAGTGATATATATTGGAAGAGGGCTACATTGAACATAATGATCCTTTCTCTACCAATTTGAATCTCGATGTATCCGAAGCTTCAGTTGACGACGGATCGAGAATCTTCTGACGAAATGACGACTGGCGAACAGAAAGTCTTGTCAGGATGCAGTTACTTGCCAAATCCCTAATTTTTGCCTAGATTGCCCCAAGGTAAGGTACTCAATCTAGCGGGATGCAAATATATTCTTTTTTTTTTCAAGTCTCTAATTTTTGCATGGATTACCCTTGTGGGTTCTCCACCGAGACGCTCATTTTTGCCTAAGCCGCCCTTTCGGGTTTTCAACTTAGCGAGCTATTCTGTTTTTTTTTTTTTTTTTTCATTTGCATGTACTTTTTCTTTAGGTAAAGTATCTCTTGACTGCATCTGAATTCACAGGACGAGTGAAATCCTCCCCATCCATTGTTGTAAGCATCAAAGCACCGCCTGAAAAGGCTCTCTTAACAACATATGGACCCTCGTAGTTTGGAGTCCACTTGCCCCTGGAATCGGGCGCGAAAGATAAGACTTTCTTGAGCACGAGGTCACCCTCTCAGAACACACGAGGCTTGACCTTCTTATGGAATGCTTTCTTCATTCTCTGCTGATATAACTGACCATGGCACATGGCAGTCAATCGCTTTTCTTCAATTAAATTCAGTTGGTCATAACGACTCTGAATCCATTCAGCATCAGTCAACTTGGCTTCCATCAAGACTCGCATTGATGGGATCTCCACCTCTACTGGGAGAACGGCTTCCATGCCATAAACAAGAGAGAAAGAGGTTGCCCCTGTTGAAGTGCGTACAGACGTACGATATCCATGCAAAGCAAATGGCAGCATCTCATGCCAATCTTTGTACGTGACAGTCATCTTCTGGATAATCCTCTTGATATTCTTATTAGCAGCTTCAACAGCCCCATTCATCTTAGGTCTGTAGGGAGAGGAATTATGGTGTGCAATCTTGAATTCAGCGCACAATTCATCCATCATCTTGTTATTCAGATTGGATCCATTATCAGTAATGATCCTCTCTGGCACACCATAACGGCAAATCAGCTGGTTCTTGATAAACTTCACAACCACCTGCCTGGTTACATTCGCGTACGAAGCGGCTTCAACCCATTTGGTGAAGTAATCAATTGCTACGAGAATAAACCGGTGTCCGTTGGACGCTTTCGGCTCAATCATGCCGATCATGTCGATTCCCCACACAGAGAAAGGCCATGGTGATGAAATCACATTCAGAAGTGTCGGAGGAATATGAATCTTATCCGCATAAATTTAACACTTGTGACATTTCTTCACATACTTGCAACAGTCAGACTCCATTGTCAGCCAATAGTAGCCTGCTCTCAGCATCTTCTTAGCCATGGCATGTCCATTGGAATGAGTACCAAATGAACCCTCATGGACCTCAGTCATCAATAGGTTTGCTTCGTGTCTATCCACGCATCTGAGCAAAACCATATCAAAATTCCTTTTGTACAGCACTTCACCACTGAGGTAGAAACCGCCTGACAACCTTCTCAAAGTTTTCCTATCTTTCACAGATGCCCCAGGCGGGTAGACCTGGTTCTGGAGGAAATTCTTGATATCAAAATACCAAGGCTTGTCATCTTTTACTTCTTCGATTGCAAATATGTGAGCGGGTCTGTCCAAGCGCATCACAGTAATATTGGGAACATCATTCCACCATCTGACTACTATCATGGAAGCAAGCGTAGCAAGGGCATCCGCCATCCGATTATCCTCTCGAGGAATGTGATAAAATTCAACTTCTGTGAAGAATGTTGAAATTCTCCTTGCATAATCTCTGTATGGGATGAGACCTGGCTGATTCGTCTCCCATTCACCCTTGATCTGATTGACAACCAAGGCCGAATCACCATAGACATCAAGATACTTGATTCTCAAATCAATGCATTCTTCAAGTCCCATAATACAGGCTTCATACTCCGCCATATTATTCGTGCATTTGAAAGTTAGCCTTGCTGTAAACGGAATGTGCGAACCTTGAGGAGTGATGATCACTGGCCCAATTCCATTTCCATATTGATTAACAGCGCCATCAAACACCATCGTCCATCTGGAACCAGGTTCTGGACCTTCATCAAGTGTAGGCTCATCGCAATCTTTCATCTTCAAATACAGAATTTCTTCATCCGGGAAGTCAAACTGAACAGACTGATGATCTTCAATTGGCTGGTGCGCTAAATGGTCAGCCAAGATACTACCTTTGATAGCTTTCTGAGCTCGATACTCAATATCATACTCAGACAACAACATCTGCCAACGGGCAATCCTCCCAGTTAAAGCAGGCTTCTCGAAGATATACTTAATCGGATCCATTCTGGATATCAACCAAGTTGTATGATTTATCATGTACTGGCGCAAACGCTTAGCAGCCCAAGCCAAAGCACAACACGTCTTCTCAAGCGTTGAGTACCGAGACTCACAATCAGTAAACTTTTTACTGAGGTAGTAGATAGCAAATTCCTTCTTCCCTGATTCATCTTGTTGACCGAGTACACAACCCATCGAGTCTTCAAGAACTGTCAAATACATAATCAGAGGTCTTCCCTCCACAGGCGGAGACAAAATCGGAGGTTCAGACAGATAATCTTTGATACTGTCGAAAGCTTTCTGTCATACCTCGATTTTGCTCCTAAATCTTTGATGTTTGTTTGGCATGCTTGGCCTAGCTTTACTTTGGTTTTGTATGAGAATTGTGGTTTTTGATCCAAGGTCATGGTGTTGTGATTGTGGATATATATCTATGGTCTGGGTCATCTGAGCAACCAAGCTTCTTATGTTTCAAGCCACTTGCTAGTCATGTTATTGGTTCACGGATACTATGTCAAAACCCCGACCTTATGGTCTCATTTCATGGCCTTGTTCATGTGCATTATCAGTCAAGTTATTTTTCAAAAGTCAAACATTCAAGTTATGATTAAACCAATTGTGAAACCAACTTCAAACCATTTTATTAATCCATTTCAGTTTTATTTCATTACATTTGATTCCATACAAGAAAAATACAAAAAATTTGACATTTTTGACCAATTGTTGACTTTAGTCAACAGTTGACTTTTTGGTCAGCTTTGACCAAAGTCAACCCAAATCCATTAAACCCTAAATTTCACCATGATCATCAATACCTTGTACATTTACAAAGAAAATACCCAAAATATGAAGTTTGGACCTATTGTTGACTTTGGTCAACAGTTGACTTTTTGGTCAACTTTGACCAAAAAAAACGTCCTCCCAATTTTCCATGTTGAAGGGGCTGCAATTCAGCAGGTTTTGGCTTAGGGTTATTGATCAAAATGGCATCGGTCTCTGGTCAGCAACAGTTCCGGTACACCCAGCCACCATCGAAGGTGCTTCATTTGAGAAACTTGCCATGGGAATGCACCGAGGAGGAACTGATTGAACTTGGGAAGCCATTTGGAAAGGTTGTGAACACGAAATGCAATGTTGGGTCAAATCGAAATCAAGCTTTTATTGAATTTACAGATTTGAATCAAGCCATTGCAATGATATCATACTATGCCTCATCTTCGGAGCCCGCACAAGTGCGAGGGAAAACTGTTTATCTGTAATATTCAAATAGGCAAGAAATAGTGCATAAGAAAATTGCTGCAGATGTTGCTGGAAATGTTTTGTTGGTAACAATTGAGGGTGAAGATGCACGCCTTGTCAGCATTGACGTCTTGCATTTGGTATTTTCAGCCTTTGGTTTTGTGCATAAGATTACTACTTTTGAGAAGACAACAGGAATTAGCAGCAAACCATGACATTTATGGCATCCTAAGTAGGTCTTCCATGCTGGCTAGCCTTGTAAGTTTGTACACAGGGATTTAAACCATTGATAAAGGCCAATGCGAACTCATTGCAATCATTTCTTCATATCACATAACAAAAAATACATGGCAGCATTTGGTTCTTTCAAACAATCATGTGCAAAACAAGTTAACCTACCGCAGTACCAAAATCCCACTATGAATGACAGACCGGCCTAATTGAGTTAATATTTAAATGCACTTCAAGTCTAACCTAACTGAGCCAACATAATTTTATGGTTTGTTAGTTTCTAACTTGCACCAGATGCCAATACTAGCGCAAAACACTCCATTGAACCATGCCAGGAACCCTGCTGCACCACATCAAGTCAGAAGGCAAACCTCAACCATGTTGCAAATTGTACCTGCTGGAAACCAATGCCTAGATGTGCAAAATCACAACATTCTGTAGCCCATACAACATCAGTCAGTTCATGACCAGATTGGAAGGGCCTGCTCCAAGAACCGGTATTTGCCAAAACTCGTTGAAATCCAAAAAGACAGTATCTGTACAACCAACAGCTTTTGAGACATAAGCTTCAGATGCAATCTCAACAATAGGTCGTCCAACTCCAACAAGCTCTTAAGCGAGATCAGATGCAACCTGCATAACAAACGGAAACCAATTCATGCGACTAAGAGTTTTTAGTACATGTTATCCAAAGGTGCATCAGTCCTTACACAGGAGAAAACTCAACATTAAATAGAAGAAGGCCAATGCAACCTGAAATCCAACCATGTTGCGAAACTTACCTTTAGAGCAACAACAGGAATTAACAGCAGACCTCACGCCAAAGTTAATTTGAAAGCATCAACCTCAAATCCTTTGTGGTTACTCATCCTTCAACAACAAAAAAAAGCTTATAATTTCGTTGGAAAAACTGGCCCTTCATCCGCCTCAGAAGGAAGGATTAGCAAATTCAACACGGCAGGCATGGTATCCATTTGAGCGCAGACAGGCAAACTCACATATTCAGGGGGATTTTCAGTAAATGTCTATCTTCAATATGAGGGCGATGTTGCTATTGTTCAAGACAGTTTTAGTTTTGGGTAGTTTCCCATAATGCTAAAGTTTAAGCGATGCAACTTGAGAGGTGCTTCTCCCCGGAAACTTGTGTCATTGAAGGAAGAGGCATCAGAAATGGGCTGTTACCTCATCGTGAATGGTCTTGAGAGAGATATTCGACCTATAATTATGTCAAAACGAAATTATCCAATGAGTACGGTACGAAGTTCATTCAGTGAAAAGCGGGAAGGATATACTGATAAAGCAGTTGTAATAAGGTGTGTAAGAGCTGATCAAACCTCATTAACGGTAAAGTTACATTACCTTCGTAATGGGAGTGCAAGGCTTGGTTTCTGGATACAAGGAAGAGAGTACATGCTTCCTGTGGGTATTCTTTTTTTTGAAGGTCCTCGTTGACACCACTGACAGAGAAATTTATGTAAAGCTGTTATAATGAAAAGTATGAAAAAGAAAAGGAGAAGCTAAGTGAAAGGATTGCAAAACTGTCTGGTGGCGTGGCTGTCATACAGGTTGGTGCACAAACTGAGACAGAACTCAAGGAAAAGAAACTGAGAGTTGAAGACGCTCTTAATGCTACAAAGGCAGCTGTTGAAGAGGGTATTGTAGTTGGTGGTGGGTGCACTTTGCTCAGACTTCCCTCCAAGGTGGATGCAACCAAGAGCTACTCTGCAGGGAACCACCGAACCTGCGGAAACAGAACGAGTTTAAGGAAATGCATTAATTTTCCGGTTTACTGATGGAATTCGCCCATGATGGAATAGGCATCAAACCAGAGCAGCAATCAAAACCGAAACTGTTTTCGGAAGCTTACCATTTATTATGACGTGAGCTGCCTCAAACCAGTACGCAATTGAGCGTTGTAGTCGGCACCGATCCTGCAACATTGCCAACAATTTGCATCAGTTAACACTGCTACATCATAATCAATGGAAAATCGTGATACACCAAAACACAAAGTAAACCGGTTAACTTTTCCAAGACAGCAAACTATGCCATGCGTATTGAAGTCGACGGTGCTTCCTGCAGTTACCTTTCTTCCTCAAATTGCTTCACATAACACTTCCTGAGATTCCACACTACAACCATTGCATTATTTTGTCTTAAGAATTGCTGCAGCAATATGAGCAACCCAAAACAGGCTCCGTTGTGGTTATTATAAATAAGCCACTGCTTTCATACTGAAATTTGCATAAATCTGGAAGGTAATCTAATTGATCCTGAAGAAGTTCAGTATTGTCTAAGGGATTCTCAAGATCATATGGTAATCCAACCTAACTTTTGAACCTTGTTAGACGTAGGCTGTTGGCTTCTATATGTGAAGGCTTTCAAGTGCAAGCTTTCATGCATCTATGAACCAATTCACTTGTTACCAAAATACAACAATCCAACTCCATGGTTATAGACCAAAATGCTCATGGGAACATGGTAACCTGCGGTAAAAAACACAAACTCATTAGTCAAAACTGTAGAAATTACCAAATATCCCAAATTGGCATTAGGACAAAAACAGAGGGAGAAAGCATGGGTTCATATTTACCTTTTCGAATCTAGCACAAAGAGGACCACTCCAATTTCTGAGCATCCAAATTGCTTTGCAGATTTACTCCTTTTGAACAGCACAGACCAAATCCAAAACCCTAATTTACAGAGGATAAATAGAGAGCAAATCAGTAAGAGGGGTGGGAGGCAAGCAACAGAAAGAGGAGGAGGCGACCACCAAAAGAAAACCTAATACGATAAAGGGGACGAACCTGTTTGCAAAAAACGGCGGGGAACTTTGAAACCTAACAAAGAGAGCTCATTGCAAGCTAGCTGCCACCGCCGAAACACATCCAAAGGTGAGCACCATTTTGTCTTCCCTCTGAATCTCTTTACTGTTGCGTCTTTGGGTTTGAGGTTGTGAGAAGTGAGAGAGACTGAGGAAGGCGAGTTCGTTGAAAATGATGACCGAAGTGAGGAAAAATTGAGGGACGGAGAGAGTAAAGGTTGGGGACGAGTGATTTTGAGTGAGCGGGCGTGAAGGAGAGACGCGATGAGAGTTTGAGAGAGAAAGAAGTCTGTCTTCTCGAGGAAGACAAACGAAACCTGGATTTCGTACCCTCCCCCAAATCATTTCCTTTTTTTATTTTTTTTTATTTATTTATTTTTATTTCATTTTTAAATAAAATAGGTTCTCGGAAATATTAAGGGTTTTAGAATTCTTAGGTTTAGTTAATAATTATTTTCATATTTTTAATTTATCCCCCATTAAAAAAGAAACCAACAGACCTTCATTTTTGTTTGTTTTATGTTCCTTTTTTTTGTTTTTTTTTTCCAATCTAGTCTGGTTTATATGTTTAAGTTGTTATGTAGATGACAACTGATGATGAGTGGTCTGGTGGAGAAGGGTAGTATCTTATTCTTGAGTGGGGTGGGTTCAATACTCATAAGTGGCATTTTTTTTTTTTTTTTTTTTACATTTTTTATTCTTTTAGTATTTTGTTAATATCTTTTTTTGTTATGTTTATGCTTCATTATTTTTCATAGTTTCATTATCATAGATTTGTTGTCTATTAAGTTCATCATGCATGCAAAACCATTTTTAAACTTATAAAAATCATACTTTTCTCGATTTAATATCGAGCCCTTTTTTTTCACACCCTCGTAAGTCGATTGCTTTTTAAGCATCGCCATCAACCTCACATAGCTTACTCTTGGGCTTTCTTACAATGAGCCGGTTCTCTTGCACTTACACTCATGCATTGCATTATTTGGACCCGATTTAATTGTTGACTTTGAACCCCCATTCATAACAAATGTACCCCTCTCCCACGAAATGTATAAAATTTACTCTTTCATTCTTTATTCATCTGTTAATACAAGAAATAAAATGAACACCCGATCACCATTTCAAAACAAGACCAAAACCTCGATCCAACGTCGAGTAATCATTTTTTCAAAACCTAACAGAACCAACACGTATTCATCCACCCTTTTGTAAGCCGATTGCTTTATGCATCGCCATCAACCTTGTAAGTCGATTGCTTCATGCATCGCCATCTACCCTTATCCCTAACCCTTCTCCTTCTCCTTGCTCCATTCGTCGATTCTTGTTCCGATTAGGTAGCACCCATTAGATAGAACCCTTTGTATGATAACATAGGTAGGATTCCCTTTTTGTATGATAACATAGGTAGAATTCCCATATTCTTTGCATGCTAACATTAGGTAGATGTTCCCATTCGTAAATCCTAACACCTAAGTACATATTGCATGACAACTCTAGGGCAGAGCTTCCCCACTTCTAGACCTTTCTGAGCGTCTCCGATCTTGTGGCATGTAGTCCGTTCTATTGCAAAGAGGTAACTTCCTAAGACTCGATTCAGCGAGCTGCGACACCTACTGCTAGGATGTGAACACATTGCCCACTCTCCTTTGACACAACTGGTGTCCTCCTTTGTAAGTCCATATTCAGATGGAAACCCCCTATCCAGGGGAACTACATCGCCCTGATCCTTGTTCCAGACGAGGTATGTAGGCAGGTGGTCGTGCGAGACCACTCCGGGCACCTTTCTTTTTTTTCTTTTTGTGTGTGCTTGACAGTTATAGGCTCGAGTTCCCGACTCCCTATTAACTTGTTTGGTTGTTGTATGCTTGGAAGTTGATGTAAGTCCATCGAGTGGCATTCGGGTTCCAGTGTGGGTTTGTTGGGTTCGGATGCTGATGTAAGTCCAGTGATTGGCAGTCGGGCTCCACGTTTGCCCTTTTGCGTGTGTTTTGGTTCGGATGCTGATGTAAGTCCAGTGATTGGCAGTCGGGCTCCATGTTTGCCACCTTTTGTGTGTAGGTGCCATGTTCAGATGGCAATCCCTATGTAGCCGAACTACGGCAACTCTGATTCTCATGTTCAGATGAGATACGTAGGCACAAGATGCGATGTCTTGCCGAGTTTGACTAACAACTAACAACTAATCCTTGTTTTCTCTCGCCCTCGTTGTGATTGAGACTTTCCCTTTCTCTTGCCCTAGTTGCAATCGAGACCCTTATATCCCGTAGTTAGTTCGAACTACGTTTTGCTCTGATTCTCATTCCCGATGAGATACGTAGGCATAAGACGCGATGTCTTAGCGAGCACACTTATCCTTCACCCATAGGTAGCCGAGCTACGAAGACTCTGATTCTCATTTCAGATGAGATACGTATGCAATGGATGCGATATCTGTGCGAGTCATTTTTCTCTTGACCCTTTTAGTAAATAGTACATTAGATATAACACACACCCTTTAGACAAGAAACAAACAAGAGTGGATCCCGTAGAGTACTACGGATGCGTAGGGGTGCTAATACCTTCCCTTCGCATAATCGACTCCCGAACCCAAGATTTGGTTGCGAGACCTTGTCTTTTCCTTTCCTTTCTCTAGGTTTACTTCGAGCGTTTCCTTTCCCTCCTTTGGGATAAATAACGCACGGTGGCGACTCTTCTGTCATTTTCTTTCTCGCCGGTTGTTTTTTCGCAGACCGTATTTTTCGGGTTGCGACAGCTGGCGACTCTGCTGGGGACAATGTTTCCCTAAGCGAGTCCCTCCTAGCTTTTGTAGGTTTCTTGTTTGTTGAGTGTTTATTCTTTTGTACAGTTATTTATTTTCAGCATTTACCTGCTTTACCTTATTGCATTCATGTACATATGTTTGTTGTATCTGTGGGTTGTTTGTTTGTTGGGTCGGGACTGTTCTACGAGAGATAAGCCCACTACCCAGGCTTGAGTGTACACATAGGTGTTAGAATGGATAGTCATGAGGCTTGCGTGGTATGTTGCTACGTTAAGTCGTTCATGAGACCCACATTCCAGACGAGGTTTCTTTTGGATATATCCTGTCCTATGGGTGTTCCATAACGACAGATATTCCTCTAGAAATCGTCGACTCTGGTGACCATTTCCCGAGAACTCAGTCGAGGCCTCTCCTCCGAGACGTGATTATGTTAGCTTTGGTGGGCGCATTCTCGCTGCTCAATCCGAGGACCCCGAGACTGGGAACTTGCTTTAGGATATCCTGTTGAGGGGAGTCAGCAGAGGTCTTTTATCCCGTAATAATGCCAAACCTTCAGTGGTAAACGTATTATTCTCGACTGAAGGGCTGAAGCTGACAAACTTCTGTTCTTAGAACCTACCAGTGAGGGGAGGGTTTGATCTCTACAGATACGGTTTCTGCCAGTGGCGCTGTGATGGTGACTTTGGTTCAGCCAAATTTATGGACATTTATTTCTGGGACGCTGGAGTTCTGTCTGTGGTTTATCAATGGGTTCCGTTTATTTCGGATCCCCAGGTTGAATTTGAAAGTACCTGTTCAGAGGATCCGACTGTCATCCGTTCAGTGGATGTTCCTGTGATGATAATGATGTAATCTCCAGTTCCGTTTATTTCGGAACTCCCCAAGTCGGATTTATGGTGACTTAGTCCCGATGTCTGTGACTGGTTCAGAGAATGGGTCTTCAGATGACTCGACGGCACAGTGACCTGCATCCATGCATTTGCATCGCATTCATCTGCATTCCACCCATGTCTATCCGTACTCAGGGTCCACTTTTTGATTAAGATTCTGGTTGAGAGATATCCAGATGTCGGAATGTTATTGATGAAAAATTATCTGTCTCTGTGAAACCAAAATCAAAGGAATATTCCTGGTACGGATAGACATTGCATGCGTGAGTCATACTAACCCATTTGCTGTTTTGAAGGTGTCAACCGGTGCGCATAGCTCTTCCATTCAGACATACAGTCAGACTCAACAAATCCAAGCTGATGGATCTTCCCAACGCCGACATCCTTGAACTGAAAGAGATGATGAGGGGATTGTTCAGTATTGTGCAAGGGCTTGCCTTGGGGCAGAAAGCCATGTCTGAGAGATTGGAAAGGATTGAGAGCTGGATGATCAAGGAGAAAGTTCAGGGAAAGGCTTCATCATCCGATGTAACAAATCCCTCTGGCTCGGTAGCAAAGAAACTCTCTGACAGTGGTCCGCTCAAAAAGGAGGTTGAGTCAAGTGGTGTGCCAGCAAAGAAAGAACGCAGTAAGGATCGTTATCATCCTTATGTTGTTGCTGTAACCACTCTTGTTGGTAACTCACCTGTACCCCCGCAACAACCACCACTTCAATAGAAGGCACCGAGAGCTAAGAGCCAGGTGAGGAAGAAGAAGGAGGATCGTCAGTTTGAGGAACCACCTGTGACTTATACCCTTTTGTTCAGGAGATTGAGAGATCTGGGATTAGTTCGGCCGAGGATTTTGATTCCTGTAGAACAGCAGCGGAGGCTTCCAAACTATGATGAGAATGCCAGGTGCGAGTTCCATTCTGAGGCACCCGGGCACAATGTTGAGGGTTGTAGGGCTTTCAAGCATGTTGTCCAAGACTTGGTGGACTCCAAGATCATCAGTTTGGCACAGATCATGGAGGGGGATGTCAACCCTGTACCCAGGCAGGGTCCTGTAAAGATGAAGATGGTGAAGAAGGTCAAGAAAGGAATGGAGATGACTGAGGAAGATCAGTTAAAGGTTCCCATGTCTGTGGTCCCAGAACCTCTGGTGCAGGATGGAGTCTTCCCTGTGGTTGATAATTGCTGTGCGGCCGTTGCCACAGAGGGGTGTGTATTGATGGGAGACACGACCCAGAAGATGAAAGAAGTAGAAATGGACATTGGAAAACTTGAAATACCCAGTCAAGCAATCGAAACCGTCCAGGTGGAGAGCGCTCTTGTTGTCGAAAAAGAGAAGAAGCTGTCCATTTCTTCTTATAAACAAGCTCTGGAGGTGGTGAAGAACCAAGAGGCCCGAGGTTGGGGCAGGATCATCGACATAGTGGTAAAGGCAGACATGTTCGGGATTGGTTATCCAGATCAAGAGTCGTCTAGACCAAACGGAGGACGTCGTCCACCGTACATCTTTGTCAGTGCAGGAATGCTGGATTCTGATCATGCTTGTTCAGTGAGTGAAGAGATCGACCGCGACCGCGAGCTCGAGCTGTGGATAAAGTCGTGCGTACCAGGCAACTGGAAGGCCTCCAAAAGCATCACTGTCACTCATCCGGAAGTGTAGTATTTCTGTGTTTCAATTTTTGTTTGCATGGAAGCCATACGTTTTGCCCGAAACGTATTGGTCCATTGTAAGGGCCATCTCATGTGTTTCATTTTGCAACGTTTTGCATCGGTAATAAATGGATGTTTTTGTGATTAAAAGCGGTGTTCCTTGTTTTTCATTTTTTTTACTGTTTAAAAAAATAAAAATGGCAATGTTTTTCGTTTTTTCTTTTGAACTTGTCTTGTTCCAACCTCAAAAGTGATTACCCTCCTGATCTCATCGATAACCATTTGGTTACACCTTTGTATGACTTCGACAATTTGATCTATCATACCGAAGGAGAAGGCGAAGAAGATTGTGATTTGTTGGAATTAGCCGGGTCGTTGAAACCAGAGGAGAAGGTGATTCAACCGCATGAGGAGTGCTCAGAATTGTTGCTCCAAGCACCGCCGAGGTCAGAAAGCGAATATTGAGGCCGCTTTAGGGGCAAGTCAAGAACAGGATGGTATATGTGCGCCTGGTTGTATCTAGATGCACCAAGGTAGGATACCAATGTTGTGGGGCACGAGCTACCATGGAGAGAAGACCGTCCTCCAGAGAAGCGGCTGGCACCGAGAAAGGATGATAAGATGAGAATGTGTGTGGACTGTCAAGACGTGAATAGAGCTAGTTCTAGAGATGAATTCCCGATACTTCACATTGATGCATTGTTTGATAGTACAACTCAATTCTCGGTGTTTACCTTCATGGATGACTTTCTGGCCAAAATCAAGTGGAATTGTCGCCAGATGATAGGGAGTAAACAATGTCAATCACACCAAAGAGTACCTTCTTGTTATAAGGTGAAGAAGAAGGCCGGTGCCACGGATCAAAGGGCTACGGTGACTTTGTTTCATGATATGATTCATCGTGAAAGCAAATGCCATGTTGATGACATGATAGCAAAGTCCCAAGCAGAAGAGGGGCATCCGGTGGATCAAGTTGTTTGACAGGTAGAGATAACTCATACTGTTGAGTTCGAATCAATGCACTTATGGAGTGTTGTCCAGCAAACTGCCGAGGCATGTTGTGAATGAAAGAGGAATCGAGGTTTTTCCTGCAAAAAAAAAAAAAAAAAAAAAAAAAAAAAACAGTGCAAGAAACGCCTGAACCATAAACAAACGAAAAAAGAGAAATCAAATGGTCAGGTGGAATGAGGACTGCCAAGAGGCAGGGAAAGACAAAAAAAAGAGTAGTAGGAACCTCTGATTCTGATACCTTCCGGGGAAGAAACGACTGCTAATCTGGTACCTGACAGCCCTTAAGGGGTCTATGAGGTGCGTATTGAGTCAGTATGACTAGTCTTGTCGAAAAGAGCACGCAATTTACCTAAGCAAAAAGTTTATCGACTGTGAAACAATACACTCACTGCTCGAGAAAACTTGATGTACTTTGGCATAGGCTGCTCGCCGATTGAGACAGTGTATGCTGGTTCATACCACCTTGTGGATGTCCAAAATGGATCTGATCAAGTATGTGCTTGAGGAGCTAGCATCGAACGGACGGGTTGTGAGAGGGCAAGTGATGTCGACTGAATACGATATTCAGTATACCTCCCAGAAAGCAACCAAGAGGAGGGTATTGTATGGTTATCTCGCCCAACAGCCCACTGATGATTGTCAACCAAGGAAGTCTGAAGTCCCTGATGAGGACATCTCGAGGTACTCGAATCGAAAGATTGAGAGTGACCGATCCCGGAGGAGGGGCCTGACCCCGAATCCGAACGGGTTTTGATGTCTGATGGGGAGATTTTAAAGAGAGTGAGCTAGTGCTTCCCCGATAACATGTGAACGCACCAATGATAGTGGCTGAGTACGAAATTGGTATCCTGAGTGCCGTACTTTGGTACGTGCATCTACTGGGGCAACACCTTCCTCATGCGGTATGGGATGGAAGTGATATTGCCTGCTGGAGGCTAGATTTCATTGTGAAGAGTCCGGATGGATGAGAAGTTAGAAAAGGGCGAACAGATGAGGACTCGATATAACGCGTTGAGCCTGGTTGAGAATAGAGGCTGACAGTTACTTGTCATGGGGCAGTTGTACCCAGTAAATGAAGCGTGTTGTTGACCGAGAAGTGCGACCTCGTGGGTAGCACGGAAGAGATGTGGTGTTGAAAAGGATCCTTCCTCCTCAAGACGATCGTGGGGCAAGTGGATAAACAATTATGAATGTCCGTTCGTGGTCAAAAAAGGGTTTTCTCTGACAGAGCCTTGTTGCTGACGACCACGGATGATGAGGATTTTCCATCCCCTGTGAATGCGGACGCAGTTAAAAGATACTTCGTGAAAAAGAGACCCGCTGGACAAAAAGAATAAAAGAGTCCAGGCAAAAAAGGGCATCCCGGCGAACTAAAAAAAAGAGAGAAAAGGTTCGGGCAAAAGTTAGGGATAATAAATGAAAAGAACTGTACACCCGGCAAGTCGAAAACCCCACAAGGGCGACTTGGGCAAAAAAGGGTATCCCGGTGGACTGAAACCCGAAAGGGCGGTCCAGGCAAAAGAGGGAATGAAACGAACAACTGTGTCTGGCATGATCGTTTGTGCTTTGATTAAGACATCACGGCTAATCTCCGACAGAGATCGAATCAGAAGCGTCTTGTTCAGAAGGCCGAAAGTGCGGAAAGTCTTGAGGACATATGAGGTGTAACCGAGTTGGAACCCGATGAGATCACGGTTTCACATTGCCATTAGGATAGATTTTTCCTTTTGTGCGCAATCACCTCTTTCCAGGGTTGCCTCCTGTGCGTCGCTCAGTTGTGAGCCATCTTTTATTCCAGTCAATAAAGCGTGTGTTCGGTCAAATAAATTTTGTTTTTTGTGTCATTACCGTTCTGATTACGAAAACATCAGTTTATTTTGATAAGAATATTTGCATTTTGAAACATAGAGGTCCCTTCCGATGCATGCTTATGAGGTTGAAATCTGGAAATCTTATTCGGAAGTTTGAGTGACTTAGGCGTTGAAATATCGGAACGCCTGGGGCATACCTGGGGCGCGCTTTTATCTAACGATCCCTGCTGCAGAGCCTGATCAGGGGCAAGAGATAGTTGAACGGTGAAAAGACAGTGAAGGATTACGACGACAGTCCTGGAAAGTTAATCAAGAAGACTCTTCAAAGTCTGATGATTGGAAAGTTTGTATAAATACCAGGAGTTCGAACTCCGTGGAGTACGGACGAGATTGGGAATACAAGATGATGGAGCAGAAAAGTCCAGAAGCATCTGGGAGTTCGTAGGAGAGGAAAGCCGACACTGTGGGTGGACGATGGATGCCGCTGTTCGGCGACTCGACAGGTGTTCTGTGTCCAATAAGCTGTATTTCCCCAGTAGGTGTGAGAGGGTTACCTCCCTAACAGATTTGAGATCAGTGTCTCCTCAGCGAGCCTGAAGGTCACTGCCTTCCCAGTAGGGTTTGTGTTGATGGTTTTCCCTCAGTGAGATCCCCAAGCGGATCGGGTTTGAGAAAATCATCCCCAGTAGAGATCAGAATGGGTTGCCTCCCCTAGCAGAGTAATCTCCAAGCAGTTCGGGTTCGATGGAGTGCATCCTCAGCAAGGTTTGTCTTTCCCCAACAGGGTGGAAGTTGACGTGATTATAAGATCCTCAGCACAGTTCCTGGAGTTCCCCGGTGTTGTCTCTGGAGGAGACGTGTGTTTATGCATTCATCATTTAGATAAGCATAGCATATTGCATCATTAGTGCATAGCATTTCCATGATCATGGGGCATTGTGTAAAACAAGAAAAAAAAACTCATGCATCAACATTGCAAACATTTCCATTAGCCCTAGGCCGTGGTGACTAGCCGAGATTGGTTTGTTGGAAAGAGTTTAGCATCGCGCCATTGGATCGGCTTCAGAATTGGGTTCATCAGCATGGTTGAGAGGTTGGTGCTTTCCCAACAGGTGGCTCCTTAGTTGAGTGGGTATCCCCAGCAGTGTTACTCCTCGAAGTTGGCAGCATCTTGCAAAGCTTGGGTCCATTCCCTTAGCAGAATTGGGTGTGTCTGATCTCTCCATGTAGAGTCTACCCCTTAAGCAGAAAGTGTCTACCATTTCCTTCTGCGCTCCCCACTGAGTTATATCCTCGTGGATGACGGTTGTTTCCGTTCCCTCCCTAACGGGATGGGTTTTCCCTATTGAGTTCTGTCCTCATTAGGATGAGTCCTGTTTCAGTCTGCCTTTTTGGATCGATCCTAAATTGGCTTCCTGTTGGCTGTCTCCCGTGCTTCCCTGGGGCATAAATGAATAGTCGCTCACTAACCGGCACTCATTCATCTCATCCTCAGCGGAATTTGCGGCTTCTACCTACAAACCGGTAGTTGTAAGTCCTATCTTTGTGGTTTTCTACCTACAAACTGGTAGTTGTAAAATCCCACTTTCACCCCCTAGCAGAGGCAACCTTTGTGGTTCATGCTGTTTATTGGCTTCTACCTACGAACCGGTAGTTGTAAATCCTATCTTTGTGGTTTTCTACCTACAAGCTGGTAGTTGTAAAATCCCACTTTCACCCCCTAGCAGAGGCAACCTTTGTGGTTCATGCTGTTTATCGGCTTCTACCTACAAACCGGTAGTTGTAAGTCCTATCTTTGTGGTTTTCTACCTACAAACTGGTAGTTTTAAAATCCCACTTTCACCCCCTAGCAGAGGCAACCTTTGTGGTTCATGCTGTTTATTGGCTTCTACCTACGAACCGGTAGTTGTAAATCCTATCTTTGTGGTTTTCTACCTACAAGCTGGTAGTTGTAAAATCCCACTTTCACCCCCTAGCAGAGGCAACCTTTGTGGTTCATGCTGTTTATTGGCTTCTACCTACGAACCGGTAGTTGTAAGTCCTATCTTTGTGGTTTTCTACCCATTAACTGGTAGCTGTAAAATCCCACTTTCATCCCCTTGGTGGAGTTAACCCTGTGTGCTCATCCTATCGATGACTGGTTACTTTTCCGTGGTTTTCTGCCTACTAACCGGTAGATGTAATCCCCTCTTTGTGGTATTGATAGTCTTGTCCCCTTTGGATACTTACCCTGATCAAGCAGTATTGTCCCCAGTGGGTCTTCCCCTTTCTTTTTGGGTATTTGCTCCGAGTTAGCAACTTTATCCTCTTTTGATTGGCCATCTTTTGCATGCCTAGTCCTGGTACCCTGATGTCTTTCTTTTCGGTCGATTATTCATTTAACAACCTACAACCCGGTTATGGATAATCTTCCATGCGAGTGTATTATCTACGTTTTGACGGCTATAGATAATATATCTCATGCACTCTTTGGTCAATCTTTTGATTGTTATCCCCAACATAGGTCTTTGCCATGCGTGCCGGCTCACGTATCATTGTTTTGCTATCTTCGCCGATGCTGATAGACATGAAGTTTTCCCGATTTCCAGATCGAAGAAGTTCTCAACAATCAGGACGAAGAACTTGTGGTGTTAAGACTAGTTTTCCCGGTATCCAGACCGAAGTGGCGTCCAGGCCAGTTCCCGGTATCCAGACCGAAGTGGCGTCCAGGCCAGTTCCCGGTATCCAGACCGAAGTGGCATTCCAGGCCAGTTCCCGGTATCCAGACCGAAGTGGCATTCAGGTCAGTTTTCCCGGTATCCAGACCGAAGTGGCATTCCAGGCCAGTTCCCGGTATCCAGACCGAAGTGGCATTCAGGCCAGTTTTCCCGGTATCCAGACCGAAGTGGCATTCAGGCCAGTTTTCCCGGTATCCAGACCGAAGTGGCATTCCAGGCCAGTTCCCGGTATCCAGACCGAAGTGGCATTCAGGCCAGTTTTCCCGGTATCCAGACCGAAGTGGCGTCCAGGCCAATTCCCGGTATCCAGACCGAAGTGGCATTCAAGCCAGTTTCCGATTTCCAGATCGAAGTGGTGTACAGACCAGATTTCCGGTGGTCAGACCAATATTGATACTCTCATATTTTGATGCTTAGTGTACAGACTAATGTGCGGCGTTCAGGCCATGGGTATTCCTGTGTTACCATTTATTTTGGTATTCAGGTCAACTTTCCGTTTCGGTACTCAGGCCGATTTTCACCGTATCAGACGGATTCTTCTTTTGAGATTGCTTCTTTGATGATGCTGACAGGCATTGTTTCATAGGGATTCAGGATCAAAATCCGGGTCTTCTTAGTATTTAACCATCTCCCACTATGATCGTATGAAGGATATCCTGCTTCATATTCTCTAGTTGAAGACGTTTAAATAGGGGCAACTGTCATACCTCGATTTTGCTCCTAAATCTTTGATGTTTGTTTGGCATGCTTGGCCTAGCTTTACTTTGGTTTTGTATGAGAATTGTGGTTTTTGATCCAAGGTCATGGTGTTGTGATTGTGGATATATATCTATGGTCTGGGTCATCTGAGCAACCAAGCTTCTTATGTTTCAAGCCACTTGCTAGTCATGTTATTGGTTCACGGATACTATGTCAAAACCCCGACCTTATGGTCTCATTTCATGGCCTTGTTCATGTGCATTATCAGTCAAGTTATTTTTCAAAAGTCAAACATTCAAGTTATGATTAAACCAATTGTGAAACCAACTTCAAACCATTTTATTAATCCATTTCAGTTTTATTTCATTACATTTGATTCCATACAAGAAAAATACAAAAAAATTTGACATTTTTGACCAATTGTTGACTTTAGTCAACAGTTGACTTTTTGGTCAGCTTTGACCAAAGTCAACCCAAATCCATTAAACCCTAAATTTCACCATGATCATCAATACCTTGTACATTTACAAAGAAAATACCCAAAATATGAAGTTTGGACCTATTGTTGACTTTGGTCAACAGTTGACTTTTTGGTCAACTTTGACCAAAAAAAACGTCCTCCCAATTTTCCATGTTGAAGGGGCTGCAATTCAGCAGGTTTTGGCTTAGGGTTATTGATCAAAATGGCATCGGTCTCTGGTCAGCAACAGTTCCGGTACACCCAACCACCATCGAAGGTGCTTCATTTGAGAAACTTGCCATGGGAATGCACCGAGGAGGAACTGATTAAACTTGGGAAGCCATTTGGAAAGGTTGTGAACACGAAATGCAATGTTGGGTCAAATCGAAATCAAGCTTTTATTGAATTTACAGATTTGAATCAAGCCATTGCAATGATATCATACTATGCCTCATCTTCGGAGCCCGCACAAGTGCGAGGGAAAACTGTTTATCTGCAATATTCAAATAGGCAAGAAATAGTGCATAAGAAAATTGCTGCAGATGTTGCTGGAAATGTTTTGTTGGTAACAATTGAGGGTGAAGATGCACGCCTTGTCAGCATTGACGTCTTGCATTTGGTATTTTCAGCCTTTGGTTTTGTGCATAAGATTACTACTTTTGAGAAGACAACAGGAATTAGCAGCAAACCATGACATTTATGGCATCCTAAGTAGGTCTTCCATGCTGGCTAGCCTTGTAAGTTTGTACACAGGGATTTAAACCATTGATAAAGGCCAATGCGAACTCATTGCAATCATTTCTTCATATCACATAACAAAAAATACATGGCAGCATTTGGTTCTTTCAAACAATCATAACAGTGCAAAACAAGTTAACCTACCGCAGTACCAAAATCCCACTATGAATGACAGACCGGCCTAATTGAGTTAATATTTAAATGCACTTCAAGTCTAACCTAACTGAGCCAACATAATTTTATGGTTTGTTAGTTTCTAACTTGCACCAGATGCCAATACTAGCGCAAAACACTCCATTGAACCATGCCAGGAACCCTGCTGCACCACATCAAGTCAGAAGGCAAACCTCAACCATGTTGCAAATTGTACCTGCTGGAAACCAATGCCTAGATGTGCAAAATCACAACATTCTGTAGCCCATACAACATCAGTCAGTTCATGACCAGATTGGAAGGGCCTGCTCCAAGAACCGGTATTTGCCAAAACTCGTTGAAATCCAAAAAGACAGTATCTGTACAACCAACAGCTTTTGAGACATAAGCTTCAGATGCAATCTCAACAATAGGTCGTCCAACTCCAACAAGCTCTTAAGCGAGATCAGATGCAACCTGCATAACAAACGGAAACCAATTCATGCGACTAAGAGTTTTTAGTACATGTTATCCAAAGGTGCATCAGTCCTTACACAGGAGAAAACTCAACATTAAATAGAAGAAGGCCAATGCAACCTGAAATCCAACCATGTTGCGAAACTTACCTTTAGAGCAACAACAGGAATTAACAGCAGACCTCACGCCAAAGTTAATTTGAAAGCATCAACCTCAAATCCTTTGTGGTTACTCATCCTTCAACAACAAAAAAAAGCTTATAATTTCGTTGGAAAAACTGGCCCTTCATCCGCCTCAGAAGGAAGGATTAGCAAATTCAACACGGCAGGCATGGTATCCATTTGAGCGCAGACAGGCAAACTCACATATTCAGGGGGATTTTCAGTAAATGTCTATCTTCAATATGAGGGCGATGTTGCTATTGTTCAAGACAGTTTTAGTTTTGGGTAGTTTCCCATAATGCTAAAGTTTAAGCGATGCAACTTGAGAGGTGCTTCTCCCCGGAAACTTGTGTCATTGAAGGAAGAGGCATCAGAAATGGGCTGTTACCTCATCGTGAATGGTCTTGAGAGAGATATTCGACCTATAATTATGTCAAAACGAAATTATCCAATGAGTACGGTACGAAGTTCATTCAGTGAAAAGCGGGAAGGATATACTGATAAAGCAGTTGTAATAAGGTGTGTAAGAGCTGATCAAACCTCATTAACGGTAAAGTTACATTACCTTCGTAATGGGAGTGCAAGGCTTGGTTTCTGGATACAAGGAAGAGAGTACATGCTTCCTGTGGGTATTCTTTTTTTTGAAGGTCCTCGTTGACACCACTGACAGAGAAATTTATGTAAAGCTGTTATAATGAAAAGTATGAAAAAGAAAAGGAGAAGCTAAGTGAAAGGATTGCAAAACTGTCTGGTGGCGTGGCTGTCATACAGGTTGGTGCACAAACTGAGACAGAACTCAAGGAAAAGAAACTGAGAGTTGAAGACGCTCTTAATGCTACAAAGGCAGCTGTTGAAGAGGGTATTGTAGTTGGTGGTGGGTGCACTTTGCTCAGACTTCCCTCCAAGGTGGATGCAACCAAGAGCTACTCTGCAGGGAACCACCGAACCTGCGGAAACAGAACGAGTTTAAGGAAATGCATTAATTTGCCGGTTTACTGATGGAATTCGCCCATGATGGAATAGGCATCAAACCAGAGCAGCAATCAAAACCGAAACTGTTTTCGGAAGCTTACCATTTATTATGACGTGAGCTGCCTCAAACCAGTACGCAATTGAGCGTTGTAGTCGGCACCGATCCTGCAACATTGCCAACAATTTGCATCAGTTAACACTGCTACATCATAATCAATGGAAAATCGTGATACACCAAAACACAAAGTAAACCGGTAAACTTTTCCAGGACAGCAAACTATGCCATGCGTATTGAAGTCGACGGTGCTTCCTGCAGTTACCTTTCTTCCTCAAATTGCTTCACATAACACTTCCTGAGATTCCACACTACAACCATTGCATTATTTTGTCTTAAGAATTGCTGCAGCAATATGAGCAACCCAAAACAGGCTCCGTTGTGGTTATTATAAATAAGCCACTGCTTTCATACTGAAATTTGCATAAATCTGGAAGGTAATCTAATTGATCCTGAAGAAGTTCAGTATTGTCTAAGGGATTCTCAAGATCATATGGTAATCCAACCTAACTTTTGAACCTTGTTAGACGTAGGCTGTTGGCTTCTATATGTGAAGGCTTTCAAGTGCAAGCTTTCATGCATCTATGAACCAATTCACTTGTTACCAAAATACAATAATCCAACTCCATGGTTATAGACCAAAATGCTCATGGGAACATGGTAACCTGCGGTAAAAAACACAAACTCATTAGTCAAAACTGTAGAAATTACCAAATATCCCAAATTGGCATTAGGACAAAAACAGAGGGAGAAAGCATGGGTTCATATTTACCTTTTCGAATCTAGCACAAAGAGGACCACTCCAATTTCTGAGCATCCAAATTGCTTTGCAGATTTACTCCTTTTGAACAGCACAGACCAAATCCAAACCCTAATTTACAGAGGATAAATAGAGAGCAAATCAGTAAGAGGGGTGGGAGGCAAGCAACAGAAAGAGGAGGAGGCGACCACCAAAAGAAAACCTAATACGATAAAGGGGACGAACCTGTTTGCAAAAAACGGCGGGGAACTTTGAAACCTAACAAAGAGAGCTCATTGCAAGCTAGCTGCCACCGCCGAAACACATCCAAAGGTGAGCACCATTTTGTCTTCCCTCTGAATCTCTTTACTGTTGCGTCTTTGGGTTTGAGGTTGTGAGAAGTGAGAGAGACTGAGGAAGGCGAGTTCGTTGAAAATGATGACCGAAGTGAGGAACGATTGAGGGACGGAGAGAGTAAAGGTTGGGGACGAGTGATTTTGAGTGAGTGGGCGTGAAGGAGAGACGCGATGAGAGTTTGAGAGAGAAAGAAGTCTGTCTTCTCGAGGAAGACAAACGAAACCTGGATTTCGTACCCTCCCCCAAATCATTTCCTTTTTTTATTTTTTTTATTTATTTATTTTTATTTCATTTTTAAATAAAATAGGTTCTCGGAAATATTAAGGGTTTTAGAATTCTTAGGTTTAGTTAATAATTATTTTCATATTTTTAATTTATCCCCCATTAAAAAAGAAACCAACAGACCTTCATTTTTGTTTGTTTTATGTTCCTTTTTTTTGTTTTTTTTCCAATCTAGTCTGGTTTATATGTTTAAGTTGTTATGTAGATGACAACTGATGATGAGTGGTCTGGTGGAGAAGGGTAGTATCTTATTCTTGAGTGGGGTGGGTTCAATACTCATAAGTGGCATTTTTTTTTTTTTTTTTTTTTACATTTTTTATTCTTTTAGTATTTTGTTAATATCTTTTTTTGTTATGTTTATGCTTCATTATTTTTCATAGTTTCATTATCATAGATTTGTTGTCTATTAAGTTCATCATGCATGCAAAACCATTTTTAAACTTATAAAAATCATACTTTTCTCGATTTAATATCGAGCCCTTTTTTTTCACACCCTCGTAAGTCGATTGCTTTTTAAGCATCGCCATCAACCTCACATAGCTTACTCTTGGGCTTTCTTACAATGAGCCGGTTCTCTTGCACTTACACTCATGCATTGCATTATTTGGACCCGATTTAATTGTTGACTTTGAACCCCCATTCATAACAAATGTACCCCTCTCCCATGAAATGTATAAAATTTACTCTTTCATTCTTTATTCATCTGTTAATACAAGAAATAAAATGAACACCCGATCACCATTTCAAAACAAGACCAAAACCTCGATCCAACGTCGAGTAATCATTTTTTCAAAACCTAACAGAACCAGCACGTATTCATCCACCCTTTTGTAAGTCGATTGCTTTATGCATCGCCATCAACCTTGTAAGTCGATTGCTTCATGCATCGCCATCTACCCTTATCCCTAACCCTTCTCCTTCTCCTTGCTCCATTCGTCGATTCTTGTTCCGATTAGGTAGCACCCATTAGATAGAACCCTTTGTATGATAACATAGGTAGGATTCCCATATCTTTTTGTATGATAACATAGGTAGAATTCCCATATTCTTTGCATGCTAACATTAGGTAGATGTTCCCATTCGTAAATCCTAACACCTAAGTACATATTGCATGACAACTCTAGGGCAGAGCTTCCCCACTTCTAGACCTTTCTGAGCGTCTCCGATCTTGTGGCATGTAGTCCGTTCTATTGCAAAGAGGTAACTGCCTAAGACTCGATTCAGCGAGCTGCGACACCTACTGCTAGGATGTGAACACATTGCCCACTCTCCTTTGACACAACTGGTGTCCTCCTTTGTAAGTCCATATTCAGATGGAAACCCCCCTATCCAGGGGAACTACATCGCCCTGATCCTTGTTCCAGACGAGGTATGTAGGCAGGTGGTCGTGCGAGACCACTCCGGGCACCTTTCTTTTTTTTCTTTTTGTGTGTGCTTGACAGTTATAGGCTCGAGTTCCCGACTCCCTATTAACTTGTTTGGTTGTTGTGTGCTTGGAAGTTGATGTAAGTCCATCGAGTGGCATTCGGGTTCCAGTGTGGGTTTGTTGGGTTCGGATGCTGATGTAAGTCCAGTGATTGGCAGTCGGGCTCCACGTTTGCCCTTTTGCGTGTGTTTTGGTTCGGATGCTGATGTAAGTCCAGTGATTGGCAGTCGGGCTCCATGTTTGCCACCTTTTTGTGTGTAGGTGCCATGTTCAGATGGCAATCCCTATGTAGCCGAACTACGGCAACTCTGATTCTCATGTTCAGATGAGATACGTAGGCACAAGATGCGATGTCTTGCCGAGTTTGACTAACAACTAACAACTAATCCTTGTTTTCTCTCGCCCTCGTTGTGATTGAGACTTTCCCTTTCTCTCGCCCTAGTTGCAATCGAGACCCTTATATCCCGTAGTTAGTTCGAACTACGTTTTGCTCTGATTCTCATTCCCGATGAGATACGTAGGCATAAGACGCGATGTCTTAGCGAGCACACTTATCCTTCACCCATAGGTAGCCGAGCTACGAAGACTCTGATTCTCATTTCAGATGAGATACGTATGCAATGGATGCGATATCTGTGCGAGTCATTTTTCTCTTGACCCTTTTAGTAAATAGTACATTAGATATAACACACACCCTTTAGACAAGAAACAAACAAGAGTGGATCCCGTAGAGTACTACGGATGCGTAGGGGTGCTAATACCTTCCCTTCGCATAATCGACTCCCGAACCCAAGATTTGGTTGCGAGACCTTGTCTTTTCCTTTCCTTTCTCTAGGTTTACTTCGAGCGTTTCCTTTCCCTCCTTTGGGATAAATAACGCACGGTGGCGACTCTTCTGTCATTTTCTTTCTCGCCGGTTGTTTTTTCGCAGACCGTATTTTTCGGGTTGCGACACTTTCTGGCAATCCTCGGTCCAATCATGAGACTGATCTTTCCGGAGGAGCTTGAATATCGGCGCACATGTGGCAGTCATGTGGGATATAATTCTGGAAATGTAGTTCAAGCGGCCAAGAAAACCTCGGACTTGCTTCTCAGTTTTGGGTGCAGGCATCTCCTGTATTGCTTTGACCTTTGCAGGATCAACTTCAATACCTCTTTCACTTACCACAAAACCCAACAACTTACCAGAACGGACTCCAAATGTACATTTGTTCGGATTCAGGCGAAGTTTGAACTTCCTCAGGCGCTGAAAAAGCTTCAACAAATGCTCAACATGTTCAACTTCCGTTCGGGACTTAGCAATCATATCATCAACATAGACTTCTATCTCTTTGTGCATCATGTCGTGAAACAAGGTAGTCATGGCTCGTTGATACGTGGCTCCGGCGTTCTTCAAACCGAAGGGCATCACTCGATAACAGAATGTTCCCCAAGGTGTGATGAATGTTGTCTTCTCCATATCCTCGGGTGCCATCTTGATTTGATTATATCCGGAAAATCCGTCCATAAAGGAAAAGACTTTGAACTTAGCTGTATTGTCTACCAACATGTCAATGTGTGGTAGAGGAAAATCGTCTTTTGGGCTAGCTTTATTCAAATCTCTGTAATCAACGCACATACGGACTTTTCCGTCCTTCTTAGGAACAGGCACAATATTGGCCACCCATTGAGGATATGTAGAAGTCACCAGAAACCCCGCATCAATTTGCTTCTGAACTTCCTCTTTGATCTTTACTGCCATATCTGGATGAGTTCTTCTGAGCTTCTGCTTCACAGGCACGCACTCAGGCTTCAAAGGCAGGAAATGTTGCACAATATCTGTATCTAAACCCGGCATGTCTTCATAGGACCAAGCAAAGATATCTGAATATTCTCGTAGCAAGCTAATCAAATCTTCCTTGACAGACCCTTCAAGGAGTGCCCCAATCTTCACCAGGCGGACACAGTCCTCGGACCCCAAGTTGACTGTTTCCAAGTCTTCGAGATGCGGATGAATGATCTTCTCTTCGTGCTCAAGGAGACGGGTAATCTCATCAGGAATCCCTTCAACATCATCTTCCTCTGCCTCAAATACAGGGAACTCAAAGTTGGGAGATGGCGTTGGATCATTATGTTCAATGGGTTTTAGGATCAACCTGCATAATGATTTTGGTTAATGAAAAACTTCAAAATTCAGACAAACAAATCATTATGCAGATGAAAAGTGTTTGCTTTTATTTTTGTTTTTATGGTTTTTTGTGATCACTGATTTCATAACGAAAAGCAAAAAGTGAAAACAAAGGAAAAACAAATGTTAAACAATGCAAAAATTGAATGAAAACATCATTGTATATATGCTTTGCCAATAATGTCATCACTTCTCCTTTTGGCATGGGAGAAGGGTTTTAAACAAAGTGAACAATTTACTCTGATCTATGGATAACTGCAGGAACATCCACAGCGACCCAATTGTGGCAGACACCACCAGGAATAACAAAATTGCTCTCATCCTCTGCATCTTCTTCAATGATAGCAGCAACTTCCTCTTCTTCAGGTTGATCAGCATGGACGAATCCTCCACTTGTGAACAAACCTTGCTCATTGCATGCCCCAGAACAATAGCCAATGCCAGCCCGGGATTTGTTATCTTCAAGTTCAAGCACTTTCCCTAATCCAGCAACTGCACCACATTCAATGGCCAGCTTAGCATCACGGTAGGAAGTGAATGAAGGAGACTTCTTCTCGATTGGTTCATCAATAGATAAAGCTTGGAATGGAGTTCCAACTTCATCCTCAGCGTCAATGTACGAGAAAGAAGACAGATGGCTAACCAGGAGAGCCTTTTCTCCCCCTACTACAACCAATTTCTTGTTTTTGACAAATTTCAACTTCTGGTGTAGGGTGGATGTCACGGCGCCAGCCTCGTGAATCCATGGTCTGCCCAAGAGACAGCTATAAGATGGGTGGATATCCATTACTTGAAAAGTAACCTGGAAATCACTTGGTCCTATCTTGATTGGGAGATCAACTTCCCCAATCACGGTCTTGCGCGACCCATCAAATGCTTTCACAACAACCCCACTCTGCCTCATAGGAGGACCTTGATATGACAATCTGGAGAGTGTGGATTTTGGCAATACATTTAAGGAAGATCCAGTGTCCACCAGCACATTGGACATTGCATCTGATTTGCAATTCATGGAGATATGTAAAGCCATGTTGTGGTCTCTTCCCTCCTCAGGGAGATCAGCGTCACAAAAGCTCAAAGTGTTGCAAGCGGTAATGTTTGTAACAATACTATCAAACTGCTCGAGGGTGACGTCGTGATCAACATACGCCAGGTCCAAGACTTTCTGCAGAGACTCCCTATGGGGTTCTGAATTCAGCAGCAAAGAAAGGATAGAAATCTTGGAGGGCGTGTGTAGAAGCTGGTCTACAATGTTGTACTCACTCTTTCTGATGAGCTTCAGCATCTCATTAGATTCTTCATCAACAATGCCACTCGGGCCAACCGAAGAAACAGGAGTCTTTTGTACGGATGAGGAGGGTTTGGCAACATCAAGTGCCGGATTCTGAATGCTCACAGCGGTCCCCACAGGACGTTCAACAGATTCAGAAACAGCAGGGGCTTTGGCAGGTGCAGAAAATACACGACCACTTCGGGTCAACCCGCTGACATCAGCTACATTGGTCACGGAAGTGGAAGGCAAAGGCATTTCGACCCCATCCTGGACAGCAACAGGATTGTACCGGAATGGCACAGCTCGATCAGATGAATAGGGCACAGGGCCTGCAGGTTTAATGATCAAAGAAGGGGAAGCCTTCGGCTTGTTGCTATTATAGCGAATAACAACGGGCTCAGGCAGTTTGAACACTGGTGAAATGACATTCACCTCAGGCTCAACTTCATCAACATTGAGATTTTGCAGAATCTCAATGGTACCCTCATTCAACAACTTCTGAAGCTCTTTGCGGACTTGATCGCAACCCCAGCGATTAACCGAACAGACGCGGCACTTGTCATGGTTATGCTCCAAGTAGCTGTACTGACACAGCGTACGGTGTAATCCAACCAACGACTGCCTGATGTGACTTATATACTTGACCTTGTACTTCCCAAGGCACTCCTGGATCATATTCACAGATTTCCCATGCGAAGGCAATGGGTTCTTGGTGACATTCGGGCTTGAGTCTTCAAAACTCAGAATTCCACTTCTCATAAGGTCTTGAACCTTAGTCTTCAGTGGGAAACAGTTCTCTACATTGTGGCCCGGAGCACCGGAATGGTAGATACAATGCTGGTCTGGTTTGTACCACCATTGAGGATTTGCATGAATGGCAGGAGGATCCCTGGGAGAAACCAATTTCCTCTCCAACAAGGAGGGATAAAGCTCTGCATATGTCATAGGAATTGGATCGAAGCTGATCTTCTTCCTGTCATAATTCACATTAGCTTGATTGGTTGTACTTCCACGAGGCTGGTAAGCCTGTTGCTGTGGACGTTGTTGTTGTTGTTGGTATTGCGGTTGTTGATATTGCTGCTGATGTTGATATTGCTGAGCATTATCTTTGAATACAGGTGCTATATGAGCCACCTAGTGCTGATGTCCGGCACGATGTGCAGGCTTCCTCTGAACAGAGGGTCTTCTATGTTTAGGCTGAGACTGCACAGCGTGTGCTTCCCCTTCTTTCCTCTTAAACGCTCCATATCGTTTAGAGGAAGAGCTATCATCTTTAGCCAACCGTCCTTCACGGACACCTTCTTCGAGACGCATCCCCATGTTCACCATCTCGGTGAAATCAGAGGGAGCGCTCGCTACCATCCGCTCATAATAGAATGAGCCAAGAGTCTTCAGAAAGATCTTGGTCATTTCTTTCTCTTCCAGCGGTGGAGTGATCTGAGCTGCCAGCTCTCGCCATCTCTGGGCGTACTCCTTGAACGACTCTTTGTCTTTCTGCGACATGGACCTGAGTTGATCTCGGTTAGGCGCCATATCGACATTGTACTTATATTGCTTGACAAAAGCTTCGCCAAGGTCATTGAAGGATCTGATATTGGCACTGTCCAGGCTCATGTACCATCTGAGCGCGGCACTGGATAGACTGTCCTGAAAATAATGAATCAAGAGTTGATCATTATCTGTCTGAGTCGACATCTTCCTGGCGTACATGACCAGGTGAGCTAGTGGACAGGTGTTCCCCTTGTACTTTTCAAAGTCAGGGACCTTGAATTTGATCGGTATCTTCACACCGGGAACTAAGCACAGTTCGGCTGCAGACTTGCCGAAGAGATCTTTACCACGGAGAGTCCTCAATTCCTTTCTCAGCTCAAGGAATTGACCGTTCATAGCATCCATCTTCTCATGAACGTCTGAGCCCTCAGATGGCTCAGAGTGATAGATGGTGTCGTCTACCCTTGGCATGGTATGCACGACAGGAGGAGCGGGAACAGGGACCGGGCTAGATGCCGGCATATGAGCAAATGTTGGCGCAGGAATATCTGGCATAAAGCCTGGAGGCATCCCCCAAGGGAACCTGGCTGGCATAGCATTGGGCTGATGAACACTGACCGGCACTGTAGAAGTGGCTATCTCTGAAATAACCGTCCTCTGGGGAGGAGTTGCAGGAGGCGGAGTAGGCTGATTCTGGGCAGCAAGGAGTTGCTCCATCAAAGCGCCAAGTCTGGCGACCTCTTCCTTCAATTCTCGGTTCTCTTGTTCCAATTGCTCCATGACTCTTGCAGAGTTGACTCGCGTATAATACCGGTGAGTCAGCTTGTCTTCAAAATAAATGAAGAACACAAGGTTAGGAATAGAAGACCAGAAACAAAGGGGTACCTGCTTATGCAAAAATGATGCATGAAATGCTTGTGCAAATGCTTTCTTTTCAAGGAACCCTTAGGGTGTTATTTGCAATATTTCGAATTTATTAAAGCATTTTAATTACTCATGGAAAATATTTCATTCAAAATATTGAGACAAAGAAGTACAACATTCTTTTAATTATTACAAAGAGAAAAGGTAAATGACATCCTATGGATCCCTAGAAGCTCGGGATGCTGGAAGACGAGAAGTGCACAACTTCTTGATCTCTCTCTCATAGGCCGCTTCCATGTCAGCTTTCTCCTTTGCAAGTTGATCGTATCTCCTCTTCCAGAATTTGGAAGACTGAGGAAGCAGAGAAGTCCAAGTGTCGTTCGGATCATCGATCACTCGGTGCTCGAGGAACTCAATCATAGCGTCCTTCTCCTTGAGCTGCTGCAGCAATTCCTCCCTTCCACGGATCCAAGCACGCGAAAGGTCTTCTTCTCTCAACTCCTCTACACGTTGGGTAGGGAGGGTTGAAGGCCCAGCCACATCCAACGGTGTAGGTCTCGGATGATCGTACGGCATCAAGTAGGTGGCAGCTCTCTGTCTGACCCAAGAGATATAAGGCTCCAAAGCAATGCAGTTCTTTGGACCCAACTCATTCCTACCCTTCTTGCGAATACTGCGCCAAGCACGGACAAATCTGGCTTTCAGGCCTTGGGGATCTTTACCCTCCAGAAAGAATACGCCTTCTAACAGAATGTTATGGGGTTTATCCTTTAGGGGGAACCCAAGCTGACGACGTGCGAGAATAGGATTGTAGCTGATCCCACCACATGTGCCAAGAAGAGGCACATTAGGGAATTCACCACAATAGTCAATGATCTGAACGGTATCATACACGCGATCATACCAGGTGATATCATCATTGGTGAGAGACATGAGTCTCTGAGACCACCGTAGACATCCCTTGTTCTCCTTGAAAGTAACTGTCTGCGGCAAGTGCGAAATAAACCACTTGTACAGCAGGAGTAGACAGCAGACAATAACTCCTCCACCTTTCGCATTCCTGGAGTGCAAGGAAACATAAGCATCGCCCAACAAAGTCGGAACTGGATTAAGAACTGAGAAGATCCTAATAGCATTCATGTCCACGAACTTGTCGAAGTTGGGAAACAACACCAATCCATAGATGAGTAGCACAAACAGAGCCTCAAAGGCATCCTCACTCATGGCCTTCCCATAAAAGGTAGCTTGGGCAATGAGGAACTCGGAAGGAAAACCCCGAATTCCGCCTTTGGTAGTCAGATTAGCTCTAATCAGATCTTCATCTATGTGCAACAAGCTAGCAATCTCTCGAGCAGATGGAATATCCTCTAAGCCACTGAACGACACTTGATCCAGAATCGGAATCCCAATGAGATGAGAATACTCCTCCAAAGTTGGCAACAACTGGAAGTCCGGGAATAAGAAGCAGTGATGCAACGGATCGTAGAACTGAGCTAAGGTACTCATCAATCCTTCATCAACCTGAGTAGTCAGCAGTGGTAGGAGCTTCCCATAGCGAGCTTTGAAACCCAAGGGATCTAATACATACGATGTCAGATTCCTTAACTCTTCTACATCGGGTTGTCTAAAGCTGTACTTCTTCGTATGCCTTTTCGGTCTTTCCATGTCTGAAAATTTTGCCAATAAAACCCTTTTAAGTTCCTTGAGAATTTTCTTTTTTGATGACATGAAGTGCAGATGAATGCATGAATGTATGAATGCAACAAACACATTCAAGGATCAAGCAAAGCACACCAAACAAAGGTCATGGGAAAGCTCATTGTATCCCTAATATCAATCATCCATTTTGGTGGATTTAGGTTTTCACCTTATCAACACCCAAGTTCCATTGATATTAACGGTACATGAACCGGCTCGAACACCCTTAATATCAACCAGCCGCTTTGGTGGATTCTAGGTTTTACACCTGATCCGGGATCCATTGATATTAACGGTGTCTGAACGACTCAACCATGAATCACGGGTTTGTTGAGAGTCACGAGCATGGAGTCTCGGTTAAGAACCACCCAAAGGGAGTGTACTAGGGTTTAAACCTGCCAGACATGTTCTATCAGAGGTTCCCATAATCATCGTTCCATCTTTCGAATATTATCGGAGGAACGAATACTCGTATTCCAAGAATATTCTCAAGAGAAACTCTTATGAGTGTAGTATCGCGTAACAATCGTATCAGAACTGACATCTGAACGACCTCCGCACTACGTTCCTAAAAATAGGCCAAGATGGGTTTGGTAAACTACGGTCCTTGGCTTCTGTGGAACATGATTGAAAGAATAATGCCTAACCACAAATAACTTGTGTGACATTATTAGTCCAACATGACCTCCACCAAGTGAATGGGCTCGCAAGTCAACTGGCTAAGGAATACTCCACACCAGTCAACAAGACTATGCCATTCTCCTATCCTAGAGTGCACTCGAGTTCGGGTATAGAACTCATCTCACAGATCACCAAAGCAAACAACAATTGTATATCAAGCAATTCACACATTACAATCAATACAGTTATCCCAAATTGTACAAAAATATGTCATATAACAAATAACAATATAGCACAACAAAGGGTGAAAAGTAGGCAATATCAACCAAGGATTCTGGTGAGAGCTTCCCCAGCAGAGTCGCCACTTTTCTGTAGCAGTGTATTCGTCGCTATATGATTTATTGATTAAATCATAAGCAAAGCATACAATGAATTCGAGTCGCCACCGCACTTTTATTTATCCAAAGGACTGGCTAAAAAGCGAACAAAAGCCTAAGAAGTTTTACACGTAGAAAACTAATAAAAAGATCAGAGAGTCTGGGTAAGGGGTAAATTACGCAATGGGAAGGTGTTAGGCACCCATCACGTCCTAGGTACTCCTAGGGAGCCCTTTTCACACTTGTTGTATAAAATTGTTATTTGTTATGACATAAATATTGTGCAAACATGATTGGGATGATGAGAGAAGAATATACAATTTTTATTGGGTTTGAACGGATGAACCCGTTGCCTACGTACCTTCCATCAAAGGTAAGGATCAAAACGCCGTAGTTCGGCTAAAAACTTCCAAAAAGTTAGTGGATTCGATTTTAAACACAAGCCCTAAGGTCTTACGTTATCCACGGGAGAAAACTCAACCTTATACAAACAACAAGTCCACCATGTGAGAACAACTTCAACTTGCTAGTGAGGGGTTAACCCTATAATAAGCAAGGAAGACTTACAATTCAATCAACTAAGGACAAATAGGTGAGATTGACATCAACCAACTAAGATAAATCAAACCTAAGCTCATGTATGAAAACTTAACAAGAATGGACAAAGCCACAAAAACAATTGAATGGGTGAAGTTAATTGATTATGATTATGCAAGTAGGGTCAAAGTATGATTAAGATTAATTCAAAGAAGTATTATGAAATGGAATTGGAAAAAAGTCAAGGACTTGGGTCCAGGTTTTTAATTTGAAAACATGAAGACGTTTGCACAATATCTATCTCAAGTTTCAAAAGTAAGGTGTGAAAAGGTTTAGGACATAATGGGAATGAATGGATGGAAATGGATTGTAAAACTTCTTAGAAAGTTCACCTCTTGAGATCATATAGAAGATGATTCAAGTGTGTCCTTTGGAATGGGCAATAAGCGATGATAAAGTAAACAAACAAATGATACCGGATGCCACTCAATGGTCTTACTCCAATCTCATAAACAAAAAGCGGATACCGGATACCAATAGATGGATTTACACCAATCTCCTAAAACAGAAATGGATATCAGAGGCCACTCAATGGACTTATACTAATCTCCTCAACAAAGAAAATGAAAGAAAGTGGATACCGGATGCCAATCTGTCTGGACTTATACCAATCTCCAACAAAGGGAGCAAACACTTGGATGTCAGATGCCAATCTATCTGGGCTTACTCTAACTTCCAACATATGATCATAGGAATACAAATGCCAAATTACACGGATTTACAATTGTACCCTCACATACAACAAACAAAGCAACTTATGATCACAGGAAAGCAAATTCCAACTTACAGGGGCTTACAATTGCATCCTCACATACAATCAAACAAATGCAACATATGATCACAGGAAAGCAAATGCCAACTTACAGGGACTTATAATTGCATCCTCACATACGATCAAACAAATGCAAAATATGATCACAGGAAAGCAAATGCCAACTTACAGGGGCTTACAATTGCATCCTCACATACAATCAAACAAATGCAACATATGATCACAGGAAAGCAAATGCCAACTTACAGGGGCTTACAATTGCATCCTCACATACAATCAAACAAATGCAACATATGATCACAGGAAAGCAAATGCCAACTTACAGGGACTTATAATTGCATCCTCACATACAATCAAATGCATCAAGCAAAAATAAGATGAGTGGCCAATGAAATGGTCTTACAACTCACTTCCATATCATAGGAACAATGGCCAAAGGATGGTCTTACAATTGTCCTCAAATGGGTAAACAACAATGATAATGTCACAAAGCCAAATGAGATGATCATGCAATAATGAGCAATTAATGATGATAAGTGCATAAAGCATGCAAGCAAACATGTGCATATGAAGCAACAATCATTCAGTGAAAGCAATCAGCACACACTATAACCAAACAAGGAGGCTCATACAAGAGGGTTAGGCATTGAAGCCAACTGGAATAGGGTCAATGGTGCTCTTAACCTTGCCATTGAGGGGCTAAGGTGAAGCAGATGAAAGGATATGAGGGGTGTGCCTCATTGCTCTTATCCCTGGTCAGGGAGAGCATTAAATATCAGAAGGTGTGGGAGTTCAGAAAGTAGGAACTCTCTCCACAGATTAGACTCTATAGATCTTGGGTTTGGATCTCAATGCTACAACCATGTAATGGGAGCAAGGAGAAGACTCACAGAATAATGGGAGATAGATTACATATCTCTTATATCCACCAATTGCCTTATTTGAAGGACTTTTCCTGCTTGGGACAAATATAAACACACACAAGCATTGCCTCTTAAGGAGGACTTCAGACAGTTGCCTGGCCAAATAACAGGCCAGGTCTTCCAGACTACATGAAGAAAATGGATTATACCTCAATGCAAATTTCTAAATAGCAAAGCAAAGCAAGTTCAAAGAACTAAGCAACTAATGGTACCTGAAATAGTCAAACAGAATCAGTACACAATTCAAAAGTCAAAGTAAAATGATGTAAGAATCAACAGTCAAAACAAACAGACAAATGTGCAAAGCACAAGGCACAAGGCTTATGAGCCAAGCAACCTACAAAACAAAGAGGTTAGATCATGATAAACAATCAAGCTCAACCAAGTTGTATAAATTTCTTTGAGGCAATTGCTTCTCAACCTGAAAACATGAACTCAAACATAAGCAATAAGACCACTAGGACAAGCCTAGGGTCAAAGGAGGATGAGAAAGTCAAAACAGCAAGTGGTATCCAATCAAAATCAAGTTCAAACATTTAAGAAGCAAACTCAATTGGTTTCATGTTCATATCATGCATCATTATCATTTCATAAATAAAAGAAGTCAAAGCATGGCAAATGAAAGCTCATAGAAGTCAACAGAAAGACTTAACTAAAAACCAATCATAAACAATTCCAAAAATCATCAAATAAATCATGATCAATCATAACCCATAACATGACATGCATATCAAATTTCAGCTCAATTGGATCATGGGAGGATAGTCAATGAAAATCAGGAAGTCAAAACAATTTCAAACATGCTCAAAGAAGTCAACCAAACATGCATCAACTTCAAAAAATCATAACTCAGTGATAACATATGAGAAATGAATGGGATCAACACCATGGCAAAGCTTAAGATGTCTAGTAATCACATACCAAATTTCATGTTCATCTAATAAAGTATGAGAATTTCACAAATGATATGGCATGATGTGTCACACAAGTCAACATTTTGGTCAAACAGGGGACAAAAATCTCAATCAATTGGAAAATGCCACAAACAATTCCACAAAAAATCACATGTAAACTAGACATCCAAGAGTAGGTTCATGCAAAAATTCAGATCAATTGGAGGTCAAGAAGCATGGTATCAAAAATCATGAAGTTGCACATCAATGGTGTGACACAAATTGTCACACCCTACTTCAAAAATTCATAACTCACAATCCAGATAAGATAAATTCACAAACTCTATACCAAAATCACCATGGATGAGTCTAGTTTATGCACAAAAGATTTCAAGGTCATAGGATAAATCATCATCATTTCACAAAGGTTTTGGTAAAAGGTACAAAATATTGATACATGAGCAAAACCTTAATACCATTTAAAATCTACTCATAAAAAAAATCAGGAAAAATCATGATAAAAAAGTAGAGATCAAACAGAGCACAATGCAAAAAATTTCATGAAATTTGGATTTAAAATGAAGATGTTATGATTTTTGTAAGATGTTGCATCAAATTGAAATAAATATTGAAGAAAAAAATGAAATAATCATGATTTAATTGAATAATTGGACGGAGTGGCAGACTTGTAAATATGTTGCAACTTAAACAAAACGGTGCGTATTGGCAAGGCAGAGGAAATAACGTGATTGGCCAGCGCGTGATGTAACAGTGTAACCATGGAACACGTAAAAAAAAATAATTCTGGGCAGCAAATGGATTTAGGGTTTGTGCGCACAGTAAAGCTTCATCTCCTTCATTCAATCGTGGAAAATCAATTTGCCCAGAACATGAAATCGAGCATACCACTAGAACCAGTACACCACACACATCAAGAATCCATCATTCATTTTCATGGAAACACACTAAATAACATACATCGAGCAAAAATAACATTTAACCTCAAACTTTAAAACAGCATAACTTTCCAAATACATAGCCATTTTATGTGATTTAAAGCTCATAATACTCATGGCAAGGAGATCTATAAAAAGCATGTAATGGTTTGGTAAATAATGAAACTCGAAAGCTTACTTGATTTTGAAGAAAAGAGTGAAACAGTGATGATTTGGTTCCAAATGCTCAAAACAGTCGTTGCTTCAAGCTTCAAATGATGGATGATGAAGTTACTTTAGCTCAAGAAAGCATGAGATGGCTCGAACCAAAATCTGCCATTGATGTAGCTTCATGTAGCAACAGCATGGTCTTTGATTACAGTTGGGATATGAGGCTCAACAGTGCTTCCAAATGGCTAATGAATGATGAACAAGCAAGCAGAAATCGTGTGCTTTGGCAATTTTTTAGAAAAAAAAGTTCAATGAGCAAAAATGAAAAAGTGAGAGAACAAAGGGTTTTTCTGTTTTGGTAAGAGGCTGCTAGGGTTTAGTTTGACAGAAAAGAATGAATATATATGCTGTTTAATGAGCTAAGTAGGATTAGTTGATGTTGTAATTGGGATTTGGCTAAAATGACATCTTTTGACAAAATTGCTAAAACACAACTCAAGTTGGTATGGGGGTAGGTGCTGCACGAATTTGGGCTTACAAACATGTCTCAAATGACATGTCAAAACATTCCCAATTGGCCAAAATGATTAAAAGTGATTATTTGGAAAAGTCCAATTTCAACCTCACTTGAAATTAATTCAAGCAAGTTCAAAAAGGCCATTTTGATCCATAAGGTTTTGGTGCATGAGGGTTACATTTTTGGAAAGAGGAGGTCAAATGTGACTTGTTGGAAAAAACCTCACCAAATTTGGCCAAATGGTTTGAGAGATATGGCCTTTTGAAGTTCAAGAATTTTTGAAAATGAATTGATCATATCTTGCCAACCATACATGGGAATTGATTGTTCTTGGACTTTTTGGAAATGGGAGAACAAGATCTTCAACTTTCATGTTGGGAAAATTCATTTGAAGCTTGTATCATGAT
Source organism: Lathyrus oleraceus (assembly GCF_024323335.1). Lineage (NCBI taxonomy): Eukaryota > Viridiplantae > Streptophyta > Magnoliopsida > Fabales > Fabaceae > Lathyrus > Lathyrus oleraceus. The sequence goes on from NC_066585.1 coordinate 149,239,988, forward strand.
GTAAGTTTAGGATCAAGAAGTTACTATTTTTGGCAAGTGAAAATTACAGGTCAAGTTTCTATTTTGGGAAATTTTCTGTTTGACTTCAAATTCTTCCATGATGGTGTTTGACATGATATATGAGGCCTATATGGACATGAATGAGCTCCCTCAAACCAATTCCCACCACCAAATCACTGATTAAATCCACAGTTGACCAAGTTTGACTTTTCTAGGGTTTTGCTTGATTGAACCACTTCTGATGAATTCCAAACCCTAATTCCTTGAGATTTTGATTTCAAATGATATCACAACATATATGAACTCTTGATTATTGATCATGGTGCCCAAATTCTCCAAGAATGGCCACCATCCACTGCAATGACTGACTTTGACTGATTTTGACCTAATTGGCTGATGATTGCTTCAGCTGCAAGTAACATGATTAGCTGACAATATTTTTGTACTTTTTGGTTAATAAACATATGAAAAGCAAAGATATACAAATGCAAAGCATGCTTGGTGATCAAGAACCACACTCACAAGGCAAACCAACCACTAGGAGGGAAGCTAGGGCATGCAATGATCCTTGAGGCCATGATATGATATGATATGGGCCATGAGGGATCTTGGGGCCAAAATTGGGATCTTACAACAATCACGACACGTATCAAGTTTTTGGCGCCGTTGCTGGGGACCTGATTTAGTCAAATAGTGCGATTTTTTCGTTGCACAGTATAGACTAAGGTAAAAACTAATTTCCTTTCCCTTATTTCCCCCGATTGCAGCCAAGTACTCGTTCACAAGGCGACAACTTAGCACCACCAATCACAGAATTAAAGCGTTTCTTATATTTAAGACGTCGAATACTAGAGTACCAACGAAGGTACAATATCCCTGATATCTTCTTTCCTACTGCTGAACCAGTTGAAAAACCAACCATGGCTACAGTGGAACCACAAAATCGTCCTCTTAAGTTCTACACTACCCCATCCCTACAAGAACCTCACAACAACATTGCTTCCCCTGCTATCAATCGAAACGATTTCGAGTTGAAACCCTCATTATTATCAGCCGTCCAACAACATCAATTTACTGGAAATCCTACGGACGACCCTAATGAACATTTGACCAAGTTTGTGCAGTACGTAGACAGTGTGAAGGCGAATGGTGTATCTCAAGATGCGATAAGACTACGCCTCTTTCCTTTCTCTCTAAGAGACAGAGCTTGGACTTGGTTGCAATCCTTGCCATCCAACTCAGTTACAACATGGGAAGAACTGAAGAACGTTTTCTTATCCCTATATTTTCCGCCAAGCAAAACTGCTATGCTGAGAGCTCAAATCAACGGATTCCGACAAAAGGATGTAGAATCTCTCTACGATACGTGGGAGAGATACAAAGACACAATGAGGATATCTCCATATCACGGTCTCGAAGATTGGGTGATCATTCACACATTTTACAATGGGCTTCTGTGTAACACAAGACATACAGTAGACGCTGCCGCGGGCGGTGCACTTATGGACAAGCCATACAACGAAACCTATCAACTCATTGAAAACATGGCCCAAAACCATTGCCAATGGGGAGGTGAAAGAACTCTAGTAGAAAAGTCCCAAACAAAAAGTGGAATGTACGAAATCAGTAGCCTTGACCACGTCCATGCAAAGGTAGATGCCCTTGTTCAAAACTTAGACAACTTGACCATATCACCCACAGCCACCGTGGCTGCCGTGACTCCAAACTGTGAGTTATGTGGAACTCCTGGACACACTGCACCAGAATGTCAGATATTAGCAAGAGTCCCAACCGATCAAGTGAATTACGCACAAGGGAACCCTTATTCAAATACATACAACCCAGGTTGGAAAAATCATCCTAACTTTTCGTATAAGAATAACAACGCTCTGTATGCACCTAGCCAAGCACCCGCTGTTCCGCCTAGATATCAAAAGCCAGCTAATAATGCTCCTAACATGCCTAGGAAGTCCAACCTTGAACTAATGATGGAAAGCTTCATAGCTACCCAAGCTCGAACAAACAAAGACTTCTTGAACCAAAACATACATACTAGTGAGCAACTTAAACACTTAGCGAGCAAAGTAGACACCTTAGCCACCCACAACAAAATGCTTGAAACACAGATTTCACAAGTGGATCAACAACAAGCATCTACTGCTGCTCCTGCTGGCCCATTTCTTGGACAGTCGCAACCTAATCCAAAAGGACATGCAAATGCCGTTATACTAAGGAGTGCAAAAGAACTAGACGGACCCATAGATTCAAGACTCCAAAATCCTGCCATGTACCAAAAACAAGACAAAATAACAACTGAGAAGGTACGTGAACCGAAGGAGAAGGAAGATAATACCCAAGAGGCTGAAGAGAAAGAAAAACCTTATGTGCCTCCACCACCTTATAAACCACCCATTCCATATCCTCAAAGACTCGCAAATTCTAAAACTGTAGGGTAATTCAGGAAATTTGTTGAACTTCTGAAGCAACTAAACATAACAATTCCCTTTACAGAAGCCATCACACAAATGCCCTCATATGCCAAATTTCTTAAAGAGATCCTATCCAATAAGAAAAAGATTGAGGATAATGAAACAATTACACTTACTGCTGAGTGTAGCGCAATAATAAAAAATAACATGCCTCCCAAACTAAAAGACCCAGGTAGTTTCTCCATACCCTGTGTCATTGGAAAGTTCGTCATAGACAAATCTCTATTCAACCTAGGAGCCAACATTAGTGTAATGCCCTTAACCATCTGTAAAAGGCTCAACATGGGAGAACTAAGACCAACCAAGATGTTTGTTCAACTAGATGACTGCTCAATCAAATATCCTGTTGGTATACTAGAGAATGTCCCAGTACGTGTAGGACAATTCTACATTCCTACAGACTTCATAATCATGGACATCAAAGAAGATGCCAATACACCTATTATATTAGGAAGGCCATTCTTAGCTACCGCCGGATCCATAATAGACGTGAAAAGAGGTAAGCTAACATTTGAAGTTGGAGAAAATAAGGTTGAATTCATCTTAACACAATTCTTACAAGCGCCAGCTATAGACGATACATGTTATCTACTTGATGTCATAGACGAGTGCATAAGAGAGATGGAGATGCAAGAAACCACATATTTTGATATAATGAAAATCCAAATCCCTCCAATCTTTGAAGATGACAATTGGCGTGAACCATACCAAAATGACAGTCTAAGCGAATGCTTAGCACTTACACCCAACCACATGCCGTGCCCGAAGGAACCAGACTTAGAATTAAAAACACTACCAAAGAACCTAAGATACGAGTTCCTAGACACTGAACTCAAAAGACCAGTTATAGTCAACGCTGACTTGGGACAGATGGAAACTGAAAAGTTACTAGATGTCTTAAGAAAATATCCAACTGCGTTAGGCTACAGCATCGCTGACCTAAAAGGAATAAGTCATTCTATCTGTATGCATCGCATTATGCTAGAGGAAGATGTTAAAACCTCTAGAGAACACCAGAGAAGGATCAACCCAATCTTAAGTATTGTAGTCAAGGATGAAGTAAAGAAGTTATTAGATGCAAGAATCATATACCCGATCCCCGATAGTCAATGGGTTAGCCCCGTTCATGTAGTACCCAAGAAAGGGGGTGTTACAGTTGTTAAGAACGAGAAGGGCGGATCTATAGCATAAAGAGTTGTGACCGAAAGTAGAATGTGCATCGATTATAGAAAACTAAACAAAGCCACTCGAAAGGATCATTTTCCTCTGCCTTTCATTGATCAAATGCTTGAATGATTGGCTAAGCATTCCCACTTCTGCTATCTAGACGGTTATTCAGGATTCTTTCAAATCCCTATCCATCCTGACGACCAAGAGAAAACAACCTTCGCATGCCCTTATGGTACGTTCGCTTATCTACGAATGCCATTTGGATTATGCAACGCTCCCGCAACATTCCAAAGATGCATGATGTCAATCTTCGCTGACTTTATAGACGACATTATGGAAGTCTTTATGGACGATTTTTCTGTTTGTGGGCAGAGCTTCGAAGGATGTCTATCAAACCTTGAAATGGTACTTGAAAGATGCATAAAGGTGAATCTCGTCTTGAACAGGGAGAAATGCCATTTCATGGTCCAACAAGGAATCGTGTTAGGACACGTAGTATCTGATAAAGAAATTGAAGTAGACAGAGCTAAGATCGAAATCATAGAGAATCTTCAACCTCCGAAAACCGTACGAGAAATACGAAGCTTTTTAGGACACGCCGGTATCTACCGACGCTTTATCAAAGATTTCTCGAAAATTACCAAACCACTTACTGGTTTATTAATGAAAGACGCTGACTTTATCTTTGATGAGAAATGTTTAACAGTGTTTGACCAATTAAAAACATCTTTAATCACCTCACCTATCATGCAACCACCTGACTGGAGATTACCATTCGAAATCATGTGTGATGCGAGTGATTATGCCGTAGGCGCAGTGCTAGGACAAAGAAAGGTAAAAAAACTTCATGCTATCTACTACGCAAGTAGAACATTAGATCCTGCCCAAATGAACTACGCCACCACTGAAAAGGAACTTCTAGCTGTTGTGTTCGCTTTAGACAAATTCCGTTCCTACTTAGTAGGAGCGAAAATCATTATCTATACTGACCATGCCTCTATTAGATATTTGCTAAGTAAGAAGGATGGCAAACTGTCGCAACGTGAAAAACAACCGGCGGAAAAAAACATGTTTACAGAGCCGCCACCGACGCTATTCATCCTATGACGGAAAGGAAGCGCAGGACTAACCTAAGGAATGAGAAAGGAACGGTCTTACGACCAGAGATTACAAGGTACGGGAGTCGGTTACGCAAGGAGAAGGTATTAGCACCTCTCACGTCCGTCGTACTCGACGGGATCCACGCTCAAAAGAATAGAATAAGGTTGCTGAATAACTGCTCAAAGAATGCACACACACTGGAACAATAAAATAGGTGAAGGAAAACGGAGGAAGGGGACTCGGCAGGATGTCGCATCCTGGGCCTACGTAGTTTGTCAGAAACAAACATCAGAGTCAACGTAGTTCGGGGAAATGGGAAACATGCTCGCTAGGATATCGCATCCCATGCCTACGTATCTTTTCTATCCAGAGAAGAATCAGAACACTCGTAGTTCGGCTAACGCACGCCGAAACAAAACACTGAAAAGAGACGCTGAGACGTCAAAAGAAAAACTCAAAAGGAAACAGAATGCCAATAGCTGGACTTATATCTAACTCCTCAAAGCAAACACAAACAAGGAAACGGAATGCCAATAGATGGACTTACATCCGACTCCAAACACACACACAAGGAAACAGAATGCCAAACATGGACTTACATCCGACTCCAAACAAGCATACACTAACCAGCGAACACCAAAACAGAAGGTTATCAAACTGACAAGCTAATAGGGAGTCTGGAACTCGAGCCTAATAGTTGTCATACAAAACACACACAAAAAAGAAAAAAAGATTGAAAAAGGAAAAGGGTGCCCGGAGAGATCTCGCACGATCTCCTGCCTACGTATCTCATTTGGTATGAGAATCAGGGCGACGTAGTTCCCCTTAACAGGGGAGAAACTCTCTCCTAACCAGAGACCAAGGAAGCAAACACACTAATAGGGAGACTAAGACTCGAGCCTAAAAGTTGTCATGCAATCAGATTTCCCTAAGTTGAGGTCTCTAATCAGAACCTAACTCACACATGAAGCAAGTCAGTTCAAACAGCAAGTAAACACCAATCATAAATGATCAGGCATCACACTCTATATGCAAACAAGAGGCTCAGACAAACTGGTTGGGCTTTAGTCAAGAGGGGTCATATCAACCTCGACAAACAAGCCAAAACTGTAGGGGTATGCTGAAGCTCTTAACCACTAACATTGAGAGTTAGGGTGAAGCTGATGAAAGGTGGTAATGAGGATTAGACCTCATGCTCTTAACCCTGGCCTGGGTGAGCTCAAATCAAAGAAAGCGTGGGGATCCAGAAAGAGGGACCCTATTCCACTTGACTGACACTGTACAAGATCTTGGGTATGTGTTCAAGAGCATCAGCACGTAGTGCGAGCATAATGAACGACTCGACGAATAACAGGGGACTGACTGCTAGTCCCTTCTATCTGTCAATTGCCTCTTCACTTAGGAGGACTTAACAAGTAGCATGCCTCACTTGGAGTTCTTTAGCATAAATGTAAACAACCACAAACATTGCCTCTTAAGGAGGACTTCAGCCAAATGCCTACCAAAAAAGCGACAGGGCTTCCAGACTACATGGAGTGAGAAGGCTAAACAACCTCAGTGGTGTATCAACCACACTCCAAAGCAAAGCAAAAGCTAGCTAGCAAGCGGCTAATGTACCTGTACAAAAAGCCAGACAATTAATATTGTATTCAGCAAGCCAACAGACAACACAGTGGAATCATCCAACAATTATACACAACGCACGTCTCAAATGCAAGCACTCAAGTGAGTTCATCACATCAATGGACCTACAACACAACAATAGTTAGTAATCAAAGCAAATTGCATCTCAAATAATGAGCAAACCAACCATTAGTGCTAGATACCTGAAACACAAACACAATTGGTGAGTACAAACCACTAGTACAAAGACTAGGGTGAAAGGCAAATCAAAAGACCAAAACAGAAGTCAATATTCCACATGAAGCACATTCAATTAAGTAAGAAAAGGTCCTCAAAAGGATCAAACTCAAATCATAAGGCAAAGCCTTCAAATGATCAAGCTTATGCAAAGGCAAGCAAAGTGCACACAATTGGACATCCAAATCATAAAATCCCAATCAAATCAGAAACACATCCAATGATCATGAAAATTTCTATGTGAACTCAACAAGTTATGAACATACATCATGCAAAAAATTAGATCCATAAGGGCTCAAATGGCATAGGAATGAAAAGGCACAAATGCAACATCAAATGTGTGACACAAATTGTCACACCATATGTTCATGTGTCCAAAACAGTGGTAGAACATGATAAAAATGCCAAACCAATTCTCAAAACTCAAGTTACATGTTAGGAACAAGCATGTCAAATTTCAATCCAATTGGATCAAGAATGAGCATTTCACAAGCAAATGAATTCAACATGTCAAAATGAACACAACGTCTAATCAAAAATCAACAAATAAAAATCCAGAAAGGCAAAAATCATGCAATTAGTATCAAAAAATACTAGACATCCAAACAAACATGTGAAAAAAAGTTGCACTCAATTTGGATCATTCTACAATTTTTTATGATTATTAGAATTTGAATGAAATAAAATGGAATAATGTGAAATAATGGAAAATGAAAGTTTGAATGAAATTTGAAAATATGCTGAAACCAAGTATTGAACTCAGGACACAAAGGTCCAAGGCAGCGCTGGAAATTAAATTCTTAAACATCATTTGCCAGGATTCGAACTCAGGAAGCCAAGGATCCAAATGAGCGCTTAAATAAAAGAAATCACAAATGCGCTAGGCCAGTATCGAACGCAGGTACTTATGGTGGATGAGCGCTAAGCTGAAAAATCACAAAAAGCACACGCGAAGGCTCGAACCCGCGTGTGGACGGTCCCTAAGCAGCACAAAACGCTGTGTTTTGAACGAGAACCAGGCAAACCCTAGCTACAGTGACATACGGTGGCGGACGGTGGTTTCCACCGTCTTCTCCGGCCGTGTACACGGCGGAGCCACCAGGAAAAAATGCAGAATTTGATGAAATTGGTACCGTTGGAAAGCTCTCACAATGAGGATCACGAATCCACGAACATCTAAGCCTAATTCATCATATATTTCACGAATCGAAGGCGAGAAGTTTCATGATCCAAACTTATATTCCACATAACTAACTCATTTCTTAACCAATTTTAATTCTAAACACATTAGAATCACCAACAATGGAAGATCTACATGATTATGTTCATAAAATAGCAAATAGTGAAGGTCAAAAATCCACCTACTTGGAATGGCAGGTAATGGAATCTCGTGTTCAAGCCTCCACAAGCTCCAAATCTTCTCTCTAACACCTCTTTTGAAGTTTTGAATAGGAATCAGCACTTGAAACTAACCAGATCCAACTTAATTCCAAACTTCCATTGATGTGTTCAAGCTCTTGGCATGCACGAATTTGCACTGAATTCCACCAAATAAACCTTGAATCTTGCTCAATAGCACTCCATGATCATGATTATGCAAGGAAATTTCAGAAATATGTGAAGAATTTTTGGTTTTGAAGAGAGAGAAAATTGAGAGGGAAAGATGAATTCTAGATCTAGAATTGTGATTATGAGCAAATTCTGTTATGATTATCTATTTATATGGTATGCTAATGACTTTGGTAATCCACATTAGGCTTGGCTAATTAAAATTAGTGAGTTAGGAATGAAAATGCAAAAAATGAAAAATGTGATTATGCATGTACAATTCCTACGTGAACGGTGCCATGCAATGGTCCAATTTTACTCAAAATTACCTAATAAACACAATGGAAGTGGTATTTTGCACATGTGATTCACCAAATTTAAATTCCCCATTTTCCCTCCAAAATGCACTTGAATGGACATTTGATCATATGAACTTTTTTCATGCAATGCAATGGTTGATTGGGAAAGTATTGGTCAAGACAAGCATTTTGCAAAAAGAGTGGCTCAATTTAGAGTTTTGAATCAAAAGTTATGGCATTTTGAAGTTCCAAGTACACATTGTGATCCTTTGGCCATAACTTCTCAACCATTCATCAGATGATCATGATCTTGGACTTTTTGAAAAGAGGAGAGAAATATATTCAACTTTCATGTTCACCAAAAATCCATTTGAAGCTTCTTTGATGTTGGAAAGTCAAGTTGAATGTGGACCAAAAACTTGCCATTTTTGGAAACTTTCAATTACATGTCACTTTCCATTTTGGGAAACTTTTGCTCTGACTTCAAAACCTTCAAGATAGATGTTTGAAATGACAAATGAACCTCTTTTGAACATGATTGAGATGTTGAAACTCATTTCCCCACCTCATAGCCCTCAGTTGACTTTACGGTTGACTTTCTGGTTCTCAACTGACCTAGAAATGCTCTGATCAGCTTGAGCCTCCACCACTTGAGGAAATGGCTCAGAAATGAAACCCTAGCTCATACAAACCCAATATGATACTCATGTGATCTTCATCCCATAAAAATACCTCATCTCCTTGAGAAAACCCTGACTGGAAGACTGGCATTGATTAGGGTTGACCAGAGGTCAAAACCCTAATCCAAAGGAACTCTAGGATGAATCATGAAACCCCTGGTGATGACATAACCATGATGATAGTGATATACCCTTGCAACCAAGATAATGCTCAATCTCCTTGAAGAACCAAGAAGCCCTGACTGAAGCACAAACCCTTAGATGGTTGACAATCAATCCATAGAAACCCTCAGGCTTGAATCATGTAACCTCTCATCTTCTGAAAAAGACTTTGGAGGATGACTTTCTTGTTTCCATATGATATGCAAAATGCAAATGCCTAATGTCCTAAAACATGAAATGCAATGTGTCAAACTAGTCCCAAGAAGAGGAGGGCAAATTTTGAGGTGTTACAACTGCCCCTATTCAATCCACTGTGAACGTGTCGATATGAACAACCTCGGCTTTCAGATGATCAGGGTGAAGAGTGATTGAATACCAAGAACAGACGAACAATTTGCACTCCGCTGGGAAATAATTAACAATGCCTGTCAGAATCGGCAAAGAAGTGATCTTAAAAGAAACATCCGTCAGGTACGGTGAGAGTCGGCCTGAATACCGAAAAAGAATATTAACTTGGATACCAAAATAAATGGTAACACAGGAATAACCATGGCCTGAATGCTGCATCATCAGTCTGAATACTGGAGACCAACTTCGATCTGAGTATCATAAGATATGAAATTATTAATATCGGTCTGAACACCGAGAGATTGGCCTGAATGCCACTTCGGTCTGAATACCGGGAAAACTGGCCTGCACGCCACTTCGGTCTGAATACCGGAACAACTGGCCTGAGTGCCATAAGCGCTTCGACCTGAACGTCGGAAACTCCTTCGATCTGGATATCGAGAAACTGGCCTGAATGCCACAAGTACTTCGACCTGAACGTCGGAAACTTCTTCGATCTGAACATCGGGAAACTGGCCTGAATGCCACAAGTACTTTGACCTGAACGTCGGAAACTTCTTCGATCTGAACATCGGGAAACTGGCCTGAATGCCACAAGTACTTCGACCTGAACGTCGGAAACTTCTTCGATCTGAACCTCGGGAAACTGGCCTGAATGCCACATCCGCTGGGGATTTTCTCCTTGTTGTTATTATTTTTATTTTTGCTTTTCTTGAACCCCAAAACTTTTGATGATGATTTTTTTTTGATTTTCTTGGACCCCAAAACTTTTGATTATCCTTTCCATCTCCGCCCGACATAAATTTCCTCCAGTATCGTACTACTGGGGAATACCGTTGACCCAACGTCACGATGCTAAACTCCTCAGAGTAACATCTTCTAACTAGCAGAACCAGTTCTCAAACGGTAACCACAGCTTGAGTCGCGCTGATCGCGTAACGTCATGATGCTAAACTCCTCGGAGTAACATCTTCACCATCCGGCGAAACCAATTCTCAAACGGTAACCACGGCTTGAGTAACATCTTCACCAACCAGCTAAACCAATTCTCAAACGGTAACCACGGCTTGAGACTAGCTTATGCTTGCAATGCTGATGCATGATGATTTTTTTTCAGCGTAATGCTTCATAACCATGGAAATGCTACGCGATTAATTATGCAATATGCTATGCTTCTCTAAAATGATGAATGCATAAAAAGACATCCCCCTCAGGGGACTCTACTGGGGAGCTCGAGGCACTCTGCTGAGGAGCTTGATACCACCCCAATCTCCACCCTACTGGGGAATAGCACTGCTGCTGGGGAAAGGACAACCCTCACCAAGGATGACCTCCGCTGAACCCGATCCGCTTGGGGACTTTGTTGGGGAAACAGCTACCAACGTACACCTCCGCTAGGGAAACAACAACCTTCCAACTTGCTGGGGATATGACAATCTCAACCCTGCTAGGGGAAACAACAACCTTCAGGCCTGGCTGTCGAGGAAAGGACCGATCTCGAACCCGCCGGGGAGATACCGAATGTTGGACACGGGACACCTGTCGACTCATCGAACGCTGGCATTCACCATCTAACCAAAGCATCAACTTTCTATTTCAGACTTTGAAGAGTCTTCTTGATTAATCCTCAAGGATCGTTGCACGTCTTTCGCCGTCTTTTCACCATTCTTCAATCCCTTGTCCCTGATTGGACTCCACGGGGATCTTTTGTCAAAAGGCTTCACATCACAACCTGCAAGTGAGTGAAAATATCTAACAGCACCTGCAAAAGAGATCGTTAGATAAAAACGTGCCCCAGGTGTGCCAAAATTTCAACACCTGGGTCACTCTACCTTCCGAATAAGATTTCAGGCTTTCAATCTTATGAACATGCATTGAAAGGGACCCCTATGTCTCAAAATGCAAAGATTCTTTATCAAAATAAACAGATGTTTTTGCAACCAAAGCGGTAATGAAAAACAAAAACAAAATTATTTGACTGAATATGCATTAATTGATTGAAAAAGGTGGCTCGTAACCGAGCAATACGCAGGAAGCAATTCCTGAAAAGAGGTAATTGTGCACAAAAGGAAAATCTAACCTAATGGCAATGAGAAACCGTGATCTCATCGAGTTCCAACTCGGTTACACCCCATATGTCCTCAAGACTCTCCGCGCTTTCTGCCTTCTGAACAAGATGCTTCAGACCGATCCCTGTCGGGGATTATCCACGTGTCTTAACCAAAACACAAACGGTCATGCTAGACGCAGTTGTTCGTTTCATTCCCTCTCTTGTCTGGACCGCCCTTTTGGGTTTTCAGTCCACCGGGATTCCCTTTTTTGCCCAAGCCGCCCTTGTGGGGTTTTCGACTTGCCGGGTGTACAGTTTTTTCTTTTTATCCCTAATTTTTGCCCGAACCTTTTTCATTTTTTTTCTGGTTCGCCGAGATGCCCATTTTTGCCTGGACTATTTTATTCTTTTCGTCCAGCGGGTCTCTTAGACGAAGTATTTTTTAACTGCGTCCGCATTCACAGGGGATGGGAAATCCTCGCCATCCATGGTCGTCAACAACAAGGCTCCACCAGAGAAAACCTTCTTGACCACGAATGGACCTTCGTAATTGGGTGTCCACTTGCCCCGACAATCGTTTTGAGGAGGAAGGATCCTTTTCAACACCATATCTCCCACGTGGTACACACGAGGTCGCACCTTTCGGTCAAAAGCGCGCTTCATTCGCTGCTGGTACAATTGTCCATGACAAATGGCCGCCATCCTCTTTTCCTCAATCAAGCTCAACTCTTCATACCAAGTCCTTACCCATTCAGCCTCTTCCAATTTCACGTCCATCAGGACTCTCAACGAAGGAATCTGAACCTCAACTGGGAACACGGCTTCCATTCCATACACAAGCGAGAAAGGCGTTGCCCTAGTAGACGTACGCACCGAGGTTCGATACCCATGCAATGCAAACGGAAACATCTCATGCCAATCCTTATAGGTCACAACCATCTTCTGCACAATCTTCTTAATATTCTTATTGGCTGCCTCGACCGCCCCATTCATCTTCGGACGATAAGGAAAAGAGCTGTGATGTTCGATCTTGAACTCCCGACACAGTTCTGCCATCATCTTAGTATTGATATTAGAACCATTATCAGTAATGATTCTTTCGGGAACCCCATATCTGCAAATGATGTCTCTCTTTAGGAACCTGGCAACAACCTGTTTCGTCACATTAGCATAAGAGGTTGCTTCCACCCACTTGGTGAAGTAATCGATAGCCACTAATATGAACCGGTACCCATTCGAAGTCGTAGGCTCAATCTTCCCAATCATATCAATGCCCCACATAGAAAACGGCCATGGGGACGACATCAAACTCAACGAGTTTGGAGGCACGTGCACCTTGTCAGCATAAATCTGGCATTTATGACACTTCCGCACGAAGTTGAAACACTGGGCCTCCATCGTCATTCAATAATAACCAGCTGTAGCACCTCAAATTTGCACCCATCATTGTACATACATTCTCATATTAGGTCATAGCATATCATGGTCCACTGCATAGCATTGCATTGTCCCAGTTGCCTCAAGTGCAAGCCAATCAAGAGAATTAGGTCAAATTGATCAGGAGATCAGTCAACCAAGCAAGCAAGGGTATTTCTCAAGAAGCCAAGGCCCTAGGGTTGGTCCAACATGATCACATGACTTGGAGGTCCATTTGAAGTGTTTAAGTCAAGGGTTGGATGTTCAGAGGTCATCAGTTCATGCACAGTCAGTCAGAAACCCTAGAAAAGTCAAAGTTGGTCAACTGTGGTTGATTTTATGGTTTTGATGGATGGATTTGATTTGAGAGAGCTTATTCATGTCCCAATAGTCCTCATATGTCATGGCAAACAATATCATTGAGGAATTTGAAGCCAATCAGAAAATTTCCAAAAATAGAAACTGGACCTGTAATTTTAACTGCCAAAAATGGAAACTTCTTGATCCCAAACTTACATCATGATACAAGCTTCAAATGAATTTTTGCCCAACATGAAAGTTGAAGATCTTGTTCTCCCATTTCCAAAAAGTCCAAGAACTCTCAATTCCCATGTATGGTTGGCAAGATATGATCAATTCATTTTCAAATTTTCTTGAACTTCAAAAGGCCATATCTCATGAACCATTTGGCCAATTTTGATGGGGTTTTTTCCTACAAACCACATTTTACCTCCTCTTTCCAAAAATACATTCATCATTCATCAAAACCTCACCATGCAAAATGGCATTTTTGGACTTGTCTTATTTAAATTCAAGTGTGGTCCAAAGTTGACTTTTTGAATTAGACCTTTTTAACACATTTGGCCATTTGGGATTTGTTTGGAGTGATATTTGAGACATGTTCAAGGCCCAAACTCGGCCAGAATACACACCCCATGTGCATATGTTGAAAAATTAGCAAATGGCCATTTCACTTCATTTGAGCTAATCATGTTTAGTACTCCATTAGCTAATGTTAAACAACAAATATATAGTAACTTTTCTGCACAATTGAACCCTAGCTAGCAGCCATAACACACAGAAAAACTCTCTCCTCTCAAGAACACTCTCCTTGCATTTGAGAAAATTTCTGCTGAAACTTCAAAAGACCACGAGCCACCTTCATTGTTTGATCATCTGGCCATCATTTGGAAGTCATTTCAAGTCTCATTCTCCTACTGTACAGCATCATCGTGTTCTGTTTTTTCAAAGAACCCTTCCATGGTGAAATTCGATTGGAGCATTTCCAAGCCTTGCTGAGCTAGATTGCTTCAAGTACCCATCAATATCAACCATCAGCTTCACCTGTTTGAGCTTGCATCATCCAAATAACCACTGATTCACTCTTTTCTTCAAATCCAAGTAAGTCTTCGACCCTCTCTATTTCAAAAATCATGAGATGTTTCTGGTAGATCTTAGTTTGCTGAGTCCATTGAGCTTTGTATCTTTTGAAATGGTTGCTTGTGTTAAGAGAAATCTGGTTTTCAATTTTTACCTCCAAACATGTTCTTGCATGATGTGTGTTGTATGGTTCGATTTAATGAAAATCATGGCTGGATTATGCATGTACTTGGTTCACTTGTTCGAATGGTGTGCTTAATTGCTATTTCTGGGCGTGTTGAAAATTTCGATTGATTGAGAGTGATGAAGCTTTACTGTAGCCATGATAAACCCTAATATCACATTTCCAGATTTTCTGTGTTGAACGTTTGCATGGCATGTTACTGTTGTATTGAAACAACCAATCAACTCATTTCCTTCGCATTGGCCTAAACTCACCGTTTCATTTAATTGAGCCAATAATTACTGAAATGCCATTGTGTCCAATTAAATGTTTATTTCATGATTATTTTGTGCAATGTTTATTCCATTTGATACCTCATCTTCCAAAAATCATATTTCACTCATTTCAATTCCAAAATTCCTGAAAATTTTTGCATCATGCTCATATGAATGTCTAGTATTTTATCATGATTTTTAATGATTTTTTGGATGGCTGGATTTTTAATGGTATTAGGATTCTTGACATGTATGCATATTTTGTACCTTTTGCCAATTCAATTGTGAAATTGTGATGATACATCCATTTGATCTGAAAATTTTTGTGCTTAATCTACACTCATCCATGTTTATTTTGATGTAAAGATCATTGATTTTATCTTATGTGGTTTGAGAGTTGTGAATTTTTGAAGTAGGGTGTGACAACTTGTGTCACACCATTGATATGCAATTTCATGAATTTTGATGACATGCTTCCTGACCTCCAATTGACGTGAAATTTTGCATGAACCTTCTCTTATATGTCTAGTTGACTTGTGATTTTTCTTAGAATTAATTGTGCCATTTCCTATTTGTTTGAGATTTTTCTCCCCTGTCTAGTCAAATGTTGACTTTGTGTGATACATGTTGCCATTCCATTTGGGAAATTCTCATACTTTATTGGATGCTCATGAATTTTTACATGTGCATACTAGACTTCTTAAGCTTTGCCATGGTGTTGATCCCATTCATTTCTCATCTGTTGTAATTAAGTTATGATTTTTTGAAGTTGATACATGTTTGTTTGACTTCTTTGTGCATACTTGAAATTGTTTTGACTTTCTGATTTTAATTGACTATCTTCCCATGATCCAATTGAGCTGAAATTTTATATGCATGTCATGTTTTGGATTTTGATTGAGCATGAATTATTTGGTGATTTTTGGAATTGATCATGTTTGGTTTTGAGCTAAGTCTTGCTGTTGACTTCATTGAGCATGTTCAAATTTGCTTTGACTTTATGATTTTCATTGACTGCCTTCCCCTTGTCCAAATGTGATGAAATTTTACATGCTTACCATGCTAGGTGTTAGGATTGATCATGATTTATTTGGTGATTTTTGAAAATGTTTGAGTTGACTTTTGATGCAAGTCATTCTGTTGACTTCTTTGAGCTCTCCCTTGCCATGCTTTGACCTAAATTGTGCATGAAATAATGATAGTGATTGATATGAATGTGAACCCAATTGGAATTGTTTCTTGATTGATTGAACATGATTTTGAATGCTTGCCCTTTGCTGTTTTGACTTTTTCATTCTCTTTTGACCCTAGGCTTGCCCTAGTGGTCCAGTTACTCACTGTTGAGCTTATGTTTTCAGGTTGAACACCAAATGACCAATGAGACCAATTATTTTTGATTGAGCTTGCTTGAATATCATTGTCTAACCTCTTGGTTTTGTAGGTGGCTTGACTCACATGATTTGAGTCTTGTGCTTTGCACATCTGATTATCTGATTTGACTGTTGATTCCCATTTCCTTTGTTTTAACTTGTGAATTGTGTACTGATCTGTTTGACCATTTCAGGTACCTTTAGTTGCTTAGTTCTTTGAACTTGCTTTGCTTTGCTATTTAGCAACTTGCTTGAGGTATAATTCCTTTTTCTTCATGTAGTCTGGAAGACCTGGCCTGTTACTTGGCCAGGAAATTGTCTGAAGTCCTCCTTAAGAGGCAATGTTTGTGTATGTTTAATTTGTCCTTGTACATAGTCTAAGACCTCCTAAGTGAAGAGGCAATTGGCAGAACCAAGGGATAAGCAACCTATCCCCTGCTATTCAGTGTGTCTTCTGTTTTGCTCACACCACTGTGTTGATGCATTACAGATAAAAACCCAAGATCTTGTGCAATTGCACAGTTGAGTCAGTATCAAATGTGTAGAAGGGTTCCCACTTTCTGAACCCACACATTCTTGTCAAATGCTCTCCCTGGTCAGGGATAAGAGCAATGAGGCACACCCCTCATCTCCTTCCATCTGCTTCACCTTAGCCCCTCAATGGCAAGGTTAAGAGTAACATTCACCCCATTCCAGAGGTTTGTTTGTTGAGGTTGATGTGACCCCTCGACTAAAACCTAACCCATGTTTGAGCCCCCTTGTTGGTGTGTTTATTTTATGCTGTATATGCTTGTGTATGTTTGTGTGGTGTGATCATATCCCCTAGTTTTGTTAGACTCCGCGTAGTCTCGTTTGCATGTCAATTAAGGTAGCACGGTTCCTTCGTATAGGACTTCCTTTCTTGCTTGAGCCTTCTTAAAACACAAACAAACATCATCCCCTCTTAAGGATACGTTAACTCTTTCTACTACAGGTGAGTAAGTCTCCCAAGGTCGAGCATCAGGTAGATTGTGCAGTAACGTTGTCCACTTAAAAAACACAAACCAACAGTAATAGTTTAGCCGAACTACGGCAACTCTGATTCTCATGTTCAGATGAGATACGTAGGCACGAGATGCGATTTCTTGTCGAGTTTGACTAACCACTAACATCTGATTCTTTTCTCTCACCCCTGTTGTGATTGAGATATCCCCTTCCTCTTGCCCTAGTTGCAATTGAGGCCTTTCTTTTGTCTGTTAGCTAGAAACCTTAACTTAGGGTTGATTTTGCATGACAACATCTAGGCTCGAGTCGTAGTCTCCCTAGAGTTGTGTCTCCCTCTGTTATCTGGTTAGGCTAGGTCCTTATCCCTGCGTAGGGGAACTACATCGCCCTGATCTTCATACCAGATGAAGTATGTAGGCAGGAGATTGAGCTGATCTCTCCGGGCGCCCTTTTCCTTTTTTGTGTGTGCTTGACAGTTATAGGCTCGAGTCCCCGACTCCCTATTAACCTGTTATGTTGTTGTGTGCTTGGAAGCCGATGTAAGTCCATCAAGTGGCATTCGGGTTCCAGTGCGGGTGTGTTTTGGTTCGGATGCTGATGTAAGTCCAGTGATTGGCATTCGGGCTCCATGTTTGCCTTTGTTTATGTTTGTTTGTGTGCGTGTCAGCCGAGCTACGAATGCTCTGATTCTTCTCTCGTCCGAGAAGATACGTATGCATAGGATGCGATATCCTAGCGAGCATGTGTCGTTTCCCCAGTCTGAACTACTTCGACTCTGATGTCTATGCCTGATAGACTAAGTAGGCCCAGGATGCGATATCCTGCCGAGTCAGTTTCAGTCAGTCTCTTTTGTCTCTCTCAGCCAGTGTGTGTGTGTGTTTGAGCAGTATTTTAGCAACCAATATTCCTTCCTTTTGTGCGTGGATCCCGTAGAGTACTACGGATGCGTAGGGGTGCTAACACCTTCCCTTCGCATAACCGACTCCCGAACCCATTCTCTTTGGTCGCGAGACCATGTTCTTTCCCCGGTTTACTCTGAGCGTTTCCTTTCCCTCTTTTGGGATAAATAACGCACGGTGGCGGCTCTGTTGTTTCTTCTTTTCCCGCCGATTTTTCGCGTGATGCGACAGCTGGCGACTCTGCTGGGGACATAGAGAAGTTGACCTGTGCTGGTCCATTTTCCCTGAGCGAGTCTCTCCTAGCGTTCTCTAGGTTAGGGTTTTGGTTGCTTTGTGCTGTGTGTATTTATTGCATTCATTATTTGTTCATTTCATTTATTGATTGCATTGATTGTGTGCATTAATGTTTGCATTCATATTCATTATTCATTCTGCCTGGCTGGTTGTCTGTTTTTCTTGGTGGGATGGGAGTCAGTTGAGGTAAAAGGTCCAATACCCAGACCATGAGTGAAATCTAGGATGATTAGGAATAGAGTGATTCATGGGAAGCGGGTGGTATTGCGCCACTTAGCGGAACATTGATATCACGAGCAGTTCAGACCCTGGTGGGGTATCGTCGTTACATACTTCGGGTGTGTATATGATGATATTCTGCGAAAGGTTATTTATGCTGCGTTTCTCTCAGCCTTACCCTGGCCTAGGCTACACCCGTGAGTGGGGAAGGGTTGATCATTACAGGTACCGTTGGTGACTTATGGTTCTGTTGGTGACTATGAGTTCAGACAGTGTGTTCAGTTGACCTTGGATCTTTTAAGTTGGATTTGGGTTCTGATTTTGACTGAAGCTTCGACCTAGTGATCAATTTGCACAACCAGTCAGTCCAGTCTGCATCATGTGCATCATAGCATATTTATTTTTCAAAAGAAACGCAATGAAAAAATCAAAAAAAAAATTGAAAAAAAATCAAAAAAAAAGAAGAAAAGAGAAAAAAAAACTAATATCTGCATGCATATCATTTCTCAGGTACATTCCAGAGCTTGTCTACTGATATAGATGGCAACAGTCCCAGAGCCGAAGCAGAAGACTTGTTCCTACAGCTTTCATCGTGAGCCGTTGACTTCACTGATTGAGTTGGGTAGCTTTGTGACTGATGATCGTCTGAAGAGTTTTGTTGGGCAATATGGAGATATCCTGACAGTGTTGAAGACGGTAGTTGATCCGATACCTCTGCAGACACTTCTTCAGTTCTACGACCCGGAGCTCAGATGCTTCACATTTCAAGACTATCAGTTGGCGCCTACTCTCGAGGAGTACTCTATTCTGATGAATGTCCCAGTTCAGTATCAGACTCCCTTCTTGGACGTCCCAAAGGAGGTTGACTTCAGATTGATTGCCAGAGCTCTTCGGATGAGTGTTAAGGAAGTTGGTGAGAATTGGAAACCCTGTGGGGAAGTAGTGGGTCTGCCATTGAAGTTCCTTCTGAGGACTGCTAGAGATGAAGCAGAAAGGGGGAATTGGGAAGTTTTTCATGCACAGCTTGCCGCTTTGATATATGGAATCATCCTATTTCCCAGTATGCCAAATTTTGTAGATCGTGCCGCTATCGGTATCTTCATCAGAGGGAATCCAGTCCCAACCCTTCTAGCTGACACTTACTATGCCATCCACATTAGGCATGGTAAGGGTGGAGCCATCAGGTGCTGCTTACCTCTCCTGATCAGATGGTTTATGTCACTCCTGCCCGTCAGTGGACCCTTTGTGGATACCCAGAGCACTCTTAAGTGGACTCAAAGGGTCATGTCACTCACTTCTTATGACATCAGGTGGCAGTCATACCGGATGGACGTGAAGGATGTTATCATGAGTTGCGGTGAATTCCGGAACGTGCCACTTGTGGGGACCAAGGGTTGCATCAATTACAACCCAGTTCTTTCCCTTCGCCAGCTAGGGTTTGTTATGAGTAGAAGACCACTTGAAGCTGAGATAGCTGAGAGTGTGTATTTTGAGAAGAAGGATGACCCTGTTAGGTTAGAGCAGATTGGAAGAGCTTGGAAATCCATTGGTGTCAGAGATGGATCCGTCTTAGGGAAGAAGTTTGCCATAGCCATGCCTGATTACACTGATTGGGTAAAGAAGAGAGTGGAAACTTTGTTGCTACCCTACGACAGGATGGAGCCGTTGCAGGAGCAACCATCCTTGATCCTCGCTGATAGTGTGCCTGTTGAGCACTATAAGCAAGCTCTGATGGAGAGTCGCCGTTTGAGGGAGAAGGAGCAGGACACCCAGATGGAGTTGTATAAAGCTAAAGCTGATAGGTTGCACTTGGCCCATCAACTCAGGGAAGTGCAAGGAGAGGATGCTAGCAGAGCAAGGAGCAAGAAGAGATCATATGAGGAGATAGAGTCTATGTTGGATGAAGAACATAGGGAGTGCTTGAGACTGCAGAAAGCAGAAGTCAATTATCAGAAGAAGATCAGAGACTTGGAGAAGCAACTCAAAGATAAAGACACTCAGTTGAAGAAAGAGATGGAGTTAAGACAGAAATCAGAGGATTATCTTGGAGGAGAAGTCTTGGAGCTTAGAAGACAACTGAAAGAGAAGATCACCCCTCTACCAGAATGCTCAGAATGCTCACTGTTGATAGACCAGTGCCATTACCTGAAGACTCTCATTCCGGAAGACCGTCTGTCTTAGATTGTATCTTTGTTTGTATTTATTGAGAATCACCTCCAGGCTTGTTGGATGGGATTCGTTTGCTTGTACTCCGTCTTTTGGATCTTTATTGAGAATCACCTCCAGGCTTGTTGGATGGGATTCATTTCTTTGTACTCTGCTTATGCGAATATTCTGTTGACTTGGTTGTATTGACCTTTTTACCCTTATGTATAGATAAGGTTGTCAGTATGTCCCTGTTGTTCTCATATTTTCCTTGTATCCTGTATTATTCTCTTGTTGCTGCAGGTTGCCGTCTTTTCAGGATGGGTCAGGCTCTTTGAATGCCTGAGAAATGAGCATATCATGTGCATCATACGCATCATTTAACATCATACTCATATCATTTGCATAACAGGTGTTCTTGTGTCGTCTTCTTACTGTGGGTTCCTGTGTTCAGGCAGGATAGCTGATCAAAGACCGCACCGCTACTCAACAAGGCTCAACCATCAACGCAACATGGATCAAGTACAAGCCGAGTTGGCAGAGATGAGGGCTAACATGGCCCAGTTCATGCACATGATGCAAGGGGTTGCGCAAGGTCAAGAAGAACTCCGAGCTCTAGTTCAGAGGCAAGAAGCTGCAATTCCACCGCCCAACCAGGCTCTGCCAGAAGGAAACCCAGTTCCTGACACTCCTGCTGCTGCTATTCCCGTCAACAACTATGCTGAAGGTGAAGAGTTGAGGGGTATTCGAGTTAATGGTCAACCAATTGCTCCAGATGTTGCTAGTGCCAGAGTTATCCATGCTCGGGCCCGTAACAGAATTCCGATTGTCGACAGGCAAGAGGATATGTTTACTTTGCTCAGCGAAGACGAAGATATATTGGGTAGAAATGATGCGAGAGATCGCAAAGTTGAGGCCCTTGCTGAGAAGATCAGGGCTATAGAATGTCAAAATTCCCTCGGTTTTGATGTTACAAATATGGGATTGGTAGAAGGACTGAGAATCCCGCACAAATTCAAGGCACCGTCATTCGACAAATACAACGGTACCTCCTGTCCTCGCACCCATGTGCAGGCATACTACAGAAAGATATCCGCATACACTGATGATGAGAAGATGTGGATGTATTTCTTCCAAGACAGCCTATCTGGGGCATCTTTGGATTGGTATATGGAGTTGAAGCGGGATTCCATTCGATGCTGGAGAGATCTGGGTGAGGCGTTCCTCAGACAGTATAAGCACAACATGGACATGGCTCCAACCAGGACTCAGCTGCAGAGTCTTTGTCAGAAGAACAATGAGAGCTTTAAGGAGTACGCCCAAAGGTGGCGCGAGCTGGCTGCAAGAGTTCAACCCCCTATGCTGGAAAGGGAGTTGACTGACATGTTCATCAGTATTCTGCAAGGCGTGTATATGGACCGGATGGGAAGCTGCCCATTCGGAAGTTTTTCTGACGTCGTCATCTGTGGCGAGAGAACAGAAAGTTTGATCAAAGCTGGGAGGATTCATGACACAGGGTCCTCGTCTTCATCAAAGAAACCCTTCTCTGGGGCACCTCGCCGTAGAGAAGGAGAGACTAATGCTGTACAACATAGAGGGGGTGTGTACAGAGCAAGTACAAACAGAGAACAGTACCGTCCAGTGGCTGCAGTAACTATTCCTGCACCTCAACCTCGTCCACAACAACAACAGAGAGTTCAACAACAACCGCAACAACAGCAACAGCAACAACAACAACAACAACAACAGCAACGTCCTTTCCAGCCTAGGCAGAGATTGCAGGCTGATAGAA
The DNA here is from genome assembly GCF_024323335.1 of Lathyrus oleraceus. Lineage (NCBI taxonomy): Eukaryota > Viridiplantae > Streptophyta > Magnoliopsida > Fabales > Fabaceae > Lathyrus > Lathyrus oleraceus. The sequence goes on from NC_066585.1 coordinate 149,262,632, forward strand.
GATTTGATCCACTGCCGATGACGTACGCAGAATTATTGCCCGAACTACTCCGGTTAGGGTTTGTAGAGCTGCGTACGATGGCTACTCCAACAGTGCTGCCTCCGGGTTATGATGCAAACATCCGTTGTGATTTTCACTCTGGGGCACCAGGCCACCATACTGAAAGATGTCGGGCTTTGCAACATAAGGTTCAAGACTTGATTGATGCTAAGGCGATCAATTTCGCTCCAGTGCCAAATGTAGTGAACAATCCTATGCCTCAACATGGTGGGCATAGGGTTAACAATGTTGAAGGAGGGGAAGCTGAAGATTTGGTTGTAAATGTTGAAGATGTTCAGACTTCTTTACTTGTGGTGAAGGGCCGTCTGTTGAAAGGGGGTGTCTACCCGGGTTGCGTTGAAGGTTGTGTGGGTTGTTCAGAAGCTGCTAATGGGTGTGACCAGTTGAAGGCTGGTATTCAGAAATTGATTGACGAAGGCTGTCTCCAGTTCAGCCGGGCTGTTAAAAGCAATGGGTCAGTGTCTACTGTCACCATTTATTTCAAGCCGTCTGAAGGACGAGGACGAGGGACTGTCAGTGCCTCAGCAACAGACAATGCTCCGGTTACCATTCCAGCTCCGGTAACCATCAGTGCACCAACTACTATTGTTGCGCCTGGCAGAAGGCAAGTTGAAAATAGTAGGGCTGTTCCATGGAGGTACGACAACGCCTATCGCAATGATAGAAGGGTTGGTAATCAGACAAGGCCATCAGTGCAAGCGCCAGTAACAATCAGTGCTCCATTGAAAACTCCTGCTGTTGCAAGTCCTGTGGTGGACAATGTTGGAGGGCCAGGAGGTTTCACTAGGAGTGGACGACTGTTTGCTCCTCAGCCTTTGAGGGATGCTAATGCTGAGGCATCTGCCAGGGCTAAGGGTAAACAAGCTGTGGTTGACGAGGAACCGGCTCAGAAGGAGGCTGAGGGTTCTTTTGAGAGGGATGTGGAGGAGTTTATGAAGATCATTAAGAAGAGTGACTACAAAATTGTGGATCATCTCAACCAGACTCCATCCAAAATTTCAATACTCTCTTTGCTGATGTGCTCTGAGGCACACCGGGACGCTTTGTTGAAGATGCTGAACATGGCGTACGTCCCGCAAGAGATATCCGTCAACCAGCTGGAGGGTGTACTAGCCAACGTGAGCACCAGGCACGGTGTAGGTTTCACTGACCTAGACCTAACGCCTGAGGGTCGTAATCATAACAAAGCCTTGCACATCACTATGGAGTGCAAGGGTGCTGTTTTATCTCACGTATTGGTAGACACCGGGTCGTCCCTGAATGTCCTACCCAAGCAGATATTGAAGAAGATCGATGTCGAGGGAGTCGTGCTCACTCCCAGTGACCTTATTGTGCGTGCCTTTGACGGATCCAAACGGTCTGTGTTTGGTGAAGTCACCTTGCCGGTGAAGATAGGTCCGGAAGTTTTCGACATAGTCTTCTACGTTATGGACATTCAGCCTGCTTATAGCTGTTTGTTGGGACGTCCATGGATTCACGCAGCTGGGGCAGTCTCGTCGACTCTCCACCAAAAACTCAAGTATGTCTGGAACGGTCAGATTGTGACCGTATGTGGCGAAGAAGAAATTCTGGTAAGTCATCTCTCCTCATTCAAGTATGTTGAGGTAGATGGCGAGATCCATGAAACCTTGTGCCAGGCATTTGAGACTGTGGCGCTTGAAGGGGTAGCTTGTGCTGAGCAGAGGAAGCCAGGTGCTTCGATTACGTCATACAAGCAGGCCAAAGAGGTGGTTGACTCTGGCAAAGCTGAAGGCTGGGGCAAGATGGTTGACTTGCCAGTTAAGGAAGACAAATTCGGCATTGGGTACGAGCCTCTCCAAGCAGAGCAGAGCATACAAGCAGGTCCGAGCACCTTCACCAGCGCTGGGCTGATGAACCATGGAGATGTCTTTGCTACTGATGGTGAAGACTGTGACTGTGATTTGGACGTCTGGGTCCGCCCTTGTGCACCAGGCGAGTCTATCAACAATTGGACAGCTGAAGAAGTGGTCCAAGTTACTCTACTGACAGAGTAATTTTCTTTTGTTTTTTCATTTTGCATGAAAACCCTACGTTCTGCCCAAGGCGTAGTGGTTCATTGTAGGGCCACATCATGTTTAAAATGATTATCATAAATAAAGGACGTTTTGCAATCAAATTTTGAGATCTTTGTCTTTCTATTTTCTGTCTTTCACTTTTTCAAAATAATAAAAATGGCAATGTATTTTTTGGTTTTTGTGACTTTATTGAAATCTTTTTCTAAAAAACAAAACATTAAACATGCAGAAGTGATATTTTGGCATCCACTGTGAACGACTTTGTTATGGCTCAGTATGATTTCAACAATCCCATCTACCAAGCTGAAGAGGAGAGTGAGGAAGACTGTGAACTCCCTGCAGAATTGGTCAGACTACTGAAGCAAGAGGAAAGGGTCATCCAACCTCATCAGGAGGAGTTGGAAATTGTTAATCTGGGCACTGAGGACGCCAGAAGAGAGATCAAGATCGGGGCTGCTTTAGAAGACTCTGTCAAGAGGAGGTTAATTGAGATGCTGAAAGAATATGTGGAAATATTCGCCTGGTCATACCAAGATATGCCTGGGTTGGATACAGACATTGTGGTGCATCGGTTACCTCTTAGAGAAGAGTGTCCGTCGGTCAAGCAGAAGCTTCGCAGAACTAGTCCTGATATGGCTGTCAAGATTAAGGAAGAGGTTCAGAAGCAGTGGGATGCAGGTTTTCTGGCTGTTACAAGTTACCCGCCGTGGGTTGCCAACATTGTTCCTGTACCAAAGAAGGATGGCAAAGTCAGAATGTGTGTCGACTACCGGGATTTGAATAGGGCGAGTCCGAAAGATGATTTCCCATTACCTCACATCGATGTATTGGTGGATAATACGGCCCAGTCCTCGGTATTCTCTTTCATGGACGGTTTCTCAGGCTACAACCAGATCAAGATGGCGCCAGAGGACATGGAAAAGACGACATTCATTACACCTTGGGGCACGTTCTGCTACAAAGTGATGCCATTTGGACTGAAGAATGCCGGTGCTACCTATCAGAGGGCAATGACGACTCTCTTTCATGACATGATGCACAATGAAATCGAAGTGTACGTGGATGATATGATTGCGAAGTCGTAGACAGAAGAGGAGCACCTGGTTAACTTGCAGAAGTTGTTTGACAGGTTGGTCAAATTCAAACTGAGGCTGAATCCGAACAAGTGTACGTTTGGAGTGAGATCAGGGAAGCTGTTAGGCTTCATTGTCAGTGAGAAAGGGATTGAGGTTGATCCAGCAAAAGTCAAAGCTATTCAAGAGATGCCTGAACCAAAGACGGAAAAGCAAGTCCGTGGGTTTTTAGGGAGGTTGAACTACATTGCAAGGTTCATATCTCATCTAACTGCCACATGTGAACCAATTTTCAAGCTACTCAGAAAGAATCAGGCGATCAAATGGAATGATGACTGTCAGAAGGCATTTGACAAGATCAAAGAGTATTTACAGAACCCTCCAATCCTGATTCCTCCAGTTCTAGGAAGACCATTGATAATGTACCTGTTAGTTACCGAGACTTTGATGGGGTGTGTATTGGGGCAGCATGACGAGTCTGGTCGAAAAGAGCATGCCATATACTACCTAAGCAAAAAGTTTACCGACTGTGAAACAAGATATTCACTGCTCGAGAAAACTTGCTGTGCTTTGGCCTGGGCTGCTCGCCGACTAAGACAGTATATGTTGAACCATACTACTCTGTTGATTTCTAAGATGGATCCAGTCAAGTGCATCTTTGAGAAGCCGGCTCTCACCGGACGTGTTGCCCGTTGGCAAATGATCCTAACAGAATATGACATTCAGTACACGTCACAGAAGGCTATCAAAGGTAGTATTCTGTCAGACTATCTTGCCGAACAACCGATTGATGATTATCAGCCTATGATGTTTGAATTCCCTGATGAAGACATCATGTATCTGAAAACGAAAGATTGTGAAGAGCCACATGTCGAGGAAGGACCGGATCCTGATGACAAGTGGACACTGATGTTCGATGGGGCTGTGAATATGAATGGTAATGGTGTTGGGGCAGTGTTGATCAATCCCAAAGGTGCTCATATACCTTTTTCTGCCAGATTGACATTCGACGTCACCAACAATGAAGCTGAGTATGAGGCTTGTATCATGGGGATAGAAGAAGCCATTGATCTGAGGATCAAAACTCTTGATATATTTGGAGATTCGGCTCTAGTGATCAATCAGGTCAATGGGGATTGGAATACAAACCAGCCACATTTGATTCTGTATAGAGATTACACCAGAAGAATACTGACGTTCTTCAAGAAGGTTAAATTGTATCACGTCCCCCGGGATGAAAATCAGATGGCTGATGCTTTGGCTACTTTATCGTCCATGATAAAAGTTCATTGGTGGAATCATGTGCCACATGTTGCTGTGAATCGACTCGAGAGGCCTGCGTATGTGTTTGCAGCCGAGTCAGTTGTTGTTATTGATGAAAAGCCGTGGTACTTTGACATCAAGAACTTCCTCAAAACTCAAGAGTATCCTGAGGGTGCGTCGAAGAATGATAAGAAGACCCTGAGAAGGCTGGCTGGAAGCTTTTATCTGAATCAGGATGATGTGCTGTACAAGAGAAACTTTGACATGGTCTTGCTCAGATGCGTGGATAGACACGAAGCAGACATGTTAATGCAAGAAGTGCACGATGGTTCGTTTGGTACCCACGCTGGTGGTCATGCAATGTCGAAGAAATTGCTGAGAGCCGGATATTATTGGATGACTATGGAGTCCGATTGCTTCAAATATGCTCGGAAGTGCCATAAGTGTCAAATCTATGCTGATAAGGTGCATGTACCACCAAGCCCGTTGAATGTCATGAACTCACCTTGGCCGTTTGCCATGTGGGGCATTGACATGATTGGGAAGATTGAGCCAACTGCTTCGAATGGACATCGCTTCATCTTGGTTGCGATTGATTACTTTACCAAGTGGGTAGAAGCAGCTTCCTATGCCAACGTTACCAAACAAGTGGTTGCCCGGTTCATCAAAAAAGAAATCATCTGTCGTTATGGAGTCCCTGAGAGAATCATCACTGACAATGGTTCAAATCTCAACAACAAGATGATGAAAGAGCTTTGCAGAGATTTCAAGATTGAACATCACGATTCTTCTCCTTACAGACCAAAGATGAATGGTGCTATAGAGGCAGCTAACAAGAATATCAAGAATATTGTGCAAAAGATGGTCGTTACGTACAAGGATTGGCATGAGATGTTGCCTTTCGCTCTACATGGGTACCGTACCTCAGTACGTACGTCGACCGGGGCAACTCCCTACTCCCTTGTGTATGGTATGGAAGCAGTCCTACCTGTTGAAGTGGAGATCCCTTCTCTGAGGGTATTATTGGATGTCAAGCTGGACGAAGCCGAGTGGATTCGTACAAGGTTTAATGAGTTAAGCCTTATCGAAGAAAGACGGTTAGCAGCAGTGTGCCATGGGCAGTTATACCAGAGAAGGATGAAGCGAGCCTTTGATCAGAAAGTGCGTCCTCGGACATTTCAGACTGGTGATCTAGTTTTGAAGAGGATCCTTCCTCCCGGTACAGATAACAGGGGCAAGTGGACTCCTAATTACGAAGGTCCATATGTTGTGAAGAAGGTTTTCTCCGGTGGAGCCTTGATGCTTACAACTATGGATGGTGAAGATTTTCCGTCCCCTGTTAACTCAGATGTAGTCAAAAAATACTTCGCATAAATAGACCCGCTGGACAAAAAGAATAAAAGAATCCAGGCAAAAATGGGCATCCCGGCGAACCAAAAAACAGAAAGAAAAGGTTCGGGCAAAAGTTAGGGATAAAAATGAAAAAATTGTACACCCGGTAAGTCGAAAACCCGCAAGGGCGACTTAGGCAAAAATGGGTATCCCGGTGGATTGAAAACCCGAAAGGGCGATCCAGCCAAAAGAGGGATTAAAGCGAAGACTACAGTCTGAGTTATCTGTACTTCATCACGCTTCGTCAGCTGCCATCTCAAAGGATGTGATCGGTCCAGTCAGTCTTCTCAGAAAGCAAGAAGCTGGGAGGAACACTGATGATCTATGAGTTATAACAGAGTTGGGAAACAGTGGATGCCGTGTTCACATTGCCATTAGGATAGTTTATTTTACTTTTGTGCGCAATTACCTCTTCCTAGGAATTGCTTCCCAATGTACTTGCCTTTTCAGGCACACTTTCAATCAATAAAAGTCGTTATTCAGATAAATTGCTCTTTTGTTTTTATTTTTACTGTTTTGTTTGCGAAAACGTCCGAATTTTTGATAAACATTGCATCTAAAAACATGTAGGCTAAACAATGACGTGCAGAAAGATTAAGAACATTTGAAAATCATTTTGAAAGTTGAGGACACTTGAACGTATCTTGTCCACGTATCCCCTGGGGCATCTATTGTTCCGTTTTGCAGGTCGTCACCTGTAGGCTTTTCCCCAGTGAAGTCGCCAGACAGAGTCATTCTCCTAAGTTACGGATTGTTGAAGCCTTCCCCAGCGAAGCAGTTATCTCTCCAATAGAGTTTTTCCTACCAGAGGATTGGCCGAGTTTCCGTAACGGATCGGTATTCGCATCCCCAGCTGAGTTTGTTTCTACCTGTGGATTGCGAGGGTCGTCCCCAGCGGAGCAGTTATTTCCTCAGCAGAGCAGATATTTCCCAAAGCAGAGTTCATCGTATCTGAGGTCTGTATGAGCCTTATCCCCAGAGAGTTGCCTGGTTTATCTTCCCCAGTGGAGCAGTTATTTCCCCAAGCGGAATCTTTGTGAATTGATTGGGCTATCCCCAGCAGTTTGCTTTTGTTTTCCCCTAGCAGGGTTGCTTTGTTACTCCCCAGCGAGTTGCCTTGTCTTCCCCTAGTGGAGTGGTATTGTTGGTTCTCCAGCAGTTGTTTTGTTCCCCCAACGGATTCGTATTGAAGATTCCTCAGCACAGTCATCCTGTGTATTCTCCCCCGCAGAGTTCTCATCATATTGCATTGCATGTAGTAATCATTGCATCCTCAAAACTGCATAGCATTTCCATTCCATATGGAGCATTACGCCATAGAAAAATTCAAACATATGCATTCATGTGTTCGAAACTCCATCAGACTATATCCCCGGCAGAGGCGGATCAGTTTGTTCAACATCAGCACAGCAAGCCTGCTACAGTTGCTTCGACGACATTCAGAATTGACTACCCCCACAGAGGTTTATTTCCTCACCCGACGGTGACGGAAAGTTTGTTTCTCCCCAGTGAGACTCCCCGCAAGTGATCAGCCTTGCTTTGACATTTCTTAGATGTCCGTTCTTGTAATACCAGTCAGTATCATGTCAGCACCCGCGTGTGTTCATTTTTGGTGTCGGTAAACACCATTGTTTCGGTGTCGGTAAACATCGAGTCTCACCCAGTCATCGGTAAATGTCTGGTCATTTTTTGTGTCAGTGAACGCCATTGCTTCGGTGTCGGTAAACATCGAGTCTTTCCTTCAGTCATCGGTAAATGTCTGATAATCCCCCAACAAAAATCCCCAGTAGAGTCATTGGTAAATGTCCTACCTGGTTTTTCAGTTGCAAATATCTGTTTGTTTCTCCCCAATAAATTTCTCATCCCAGTCATCGGTAAATGTCTGGTCATTCTTTGTTCTCTTGTTAATAAAATCAAAATCCCCAGAAGTCGTCGGTAAACGTCTTGTCTGGTTTCACCACAAAGATTTTGTTCCTCCCCAAGCGGAGATGCCATCGGTAAATGGCCCAGTTTTCTTCGATATCGGTAAATATCGAATTCCCAGTTGCAGCAGCCATCGGTAAATGGTCTTGCTAAGTTGACATCGGTAAATGTCAGGATTCTTTGAAGCCACCATCGGTAATTGGTCTTGCTTCCTTTCTACATCAAAGGGTTTCCCAGCAGCCATCGGTAAATGGTATTGCTGAAGTTGATATCGGTAAATGTCAAGTTTTAACCATCGGTAAATGGTTTCACTTTTCAGAAGTTTGTTTTCCCAGCAGCCATCGGTAAATGGTCTTGCTGAAGTTGATATCGATAAATATCAAGTTTCCAGTTTCTAACCATCGGTAAATGGGTTTGCTTTTCTGAAGTTGTCATGCAGTTGTCATCGGTAAATGACATGGTTCTCCCTGTATTATATCCAGTCGGTGCAAATTTCTACGGTTCTTTGGTATTCAATCCCTGTTTACCCTGAAAGTCTGACAGCCATTGCTATCATCCGTTCGGGTTCCCAGCTGATTGAATAGGGGCAGCTGTAGCACCTCAAATTTGCACCCATCATTGTACATACATTCTCATATTAGGTCATAGCATATCATGGTCCACTGCATAACATTGCATTGTCCCAGTTGCCTCAAGTGCAAGCCAATCAAGAGAATTAGGTCAAATTGATCAGGAGATCAGTCAACCAAGCAAGCAAGGGTATTTCTCAAGGAGCCAAGGCCCTAGGGTTGGTCCAACATGATCACATGACTTGGAGGTCCATTTGAAGTGTTTAAGTCAAGGGTTGGATGTTCAGAGGTCATCAGTTCATGCACAGTCAGTCAGAAACCCTAGAAAAGTCAAAGTTGGTCAACTGTGGTTGATTTTATGGTTTTGATGGATGGATTTGATTTGAGAGAGCTTATTCATGTCCCAATAGGCCTCATATGTCATGGCAAACAATATCATTGAGGAATTTGAAGCCAATCAGAAAATTTCCAAAAATAGAAACTGGACCTGTAATTTTAACTGCCAAAAATGGAAACTTCTTGATCCCAAACTTACATCATGATACAAGCTTCAAATGAATTTTTGCCCAACATGAAAGTTGAAGATCTTGTTCTCCCATTTCCAAAAAGTCCAAGAACTCTCAATTCCCATGTATGGTTGGCAAGATATGATCAATTCATTTTCAAATTTTCTTGAACTTCAAAAGGCCATATCTCATGAACCATTTGGCCAATTTTGATGGGGTTTTTTCCTACAAACCACATTTTACCTCCTCTTTCCAAAAATACATTCATCATTCATCAAAACCTCACCATGCAAAATGGCATTTTTGGACTTGTCTTATTTAAATTCAAGTGTGGTCCAAAGTTGACTTTTTGAATTAGACCTTTTTAACACATTTGGCCATTTGGGATTTGTTTGGAGTGATATTTGAGACATGTTCAAGGCCCAAACTCGGCCAGAATACACACCCCATGTGCATATGTTGAAAAATTAGCAAATGGCCATTTCACTTCATTTGAGCTAATCATGTTTAGTACTCCATTAGCTAATGTTAAACAGCAAATATATAGTAACTTTTCTGCACAATTGAACCCTAGCTAGCAGCCATAACACACAGAAAAACTCTCTCCTCTCAAGAACACTCTCCTTGCATTTGAGAAAATTTCTGCTGAAACTTCAAAAGACCACGAGCCACCTTCATTGTTTGATCATCTGGCCATCATTTGGAAGTCATTTCAAGTCTCATTCTCCTACTGTACAGCATCATCGTGTTCTGTTTTTTCAAAGAACCCTTCCATGGTGAAATTCGATTGGAGCATTTCCAAGCCTTGCTGAGCTAGATTGCTTCAAGTACCCATCAATATCAACCATCAGCTTCACCTGTTTGAGCTTGCATCATCCAAATAACCACTGATTCACTCTTTTCTTCAAATCCAAGTAAGTCTTCGACCCTCTCTATTTCAAAAATCATGAGATGTTTCTGGTAGATCTTAGTTTGCTGAGTCCATTGAGCTTTGTATCTTTTGAAATGGTTGCTTGTGTTAAGAGAAATCTGGTTTTCAATTTTTACCTCCAAACATGTTCTTGCATGATGTGTGTTGTATGGTTCGATTTAATGAAAATCATGGCTGGATTATGCATGTACTTGGTTCACTTGTTCGAATGGTGTGCTTAATTGCTATTTCTGGGCGTGTTGAAAATTTCGATTGATTGAGAGTGATGAAGCTTTACTGTAGCCATGATAAACCCTAATATCACATTTCCAAATTTTCTGTGTTGAACGTTTGCATGGCATGTTACTGTTGTATTGAAACAACCAATCAACTCATTTCCTTCGCATTGGCCTAAACTCACCGTTTCATTTAATTGAGCCAATAATTACTGAAATGCCATTGTGTCCAATTAAATGTTTATTTCATGATTATTTTGTGCAATGTTTATTCCATTTGATACCTCATCTTCCAAAAATCATATTTCACTCATTTCAATTCCAAAATTCCTGAAAATTTTTGCATCATGCTCATATGAATGTCTAGTATTTTATCATGATTTTTAATGATTTTTTGGATGGCTGGATTTTTAATGGTATTAGGATTCTTGACATGTATGCATATTTTGTACCTTTTGCCAATTCAATTGTGAAATTGTGATGATACATCCATTTGATCTGAAAATTTTTGTGCTTAATCTACACTCATCCATGTTTATTTTGATGTAAAGATCATTGATTTTATCTTATGTGGTTTGAGAGTTGTGAATTTTTGAAGTAGGGTGTGACAACTTGTGTCACACCATTGATATGCAATTTCATGAATTTTGATGACATGCTTCCTGACCTCCAATTGACGTGAAATTTTGCATGAACCTTCTCTTATATGTCTAGTTGACTTGTGATTTTTCTTAGAATTAATTGTGCCATTTCCTATTTGTTTGAGATTTTTCTCCCCTGTCTAGTCAAATGTTGACTTTGTGTGATACATGTTGCCATTCCATTTGGGAAATTCTCATACTTTATTGGATGCTCATGAATTTTTACATGTGCATACTAGACTTCTTAAGCTTTGCCATGGTGTTGATCCCATTCATTTCTCATCTGTTGTAATTAAGTTATGATTTTTTGAAGTTGATACATGTTTGTTTGACTTCTTTGTGCATACTTGAAATTGTTTTGACTTTCTGATTTTAATTGACTATCTTCCCATGATCCAATTGAGCTGAAATTTTATATGCATGTCATGTTTTGGATTTTGATTGAGCATGAATTATTTGGTGATTTTTGGAATTGATCATGTTTGGTTTTGAGCTAAGTCTTGCTGTTGACTTCATTGAGCATGTTCAAATTTGCTTTGACTTTATGATTTTCATTGACTGCCTTCCCCTTGTCCAAATGTGATGAAATTTTACATGCTTACCATGCTAGGTGTTAGGATTGATCATGATTTATTTGGTGATTTTTGAAAATGTTTGAGTTGACTTTTGATGCAAGTCATTCTGTTGACTTCTTTGAGCTCTCCCTTGCCATGCTTTGACCTAAACTGTGCATGAAATGATGATAGTGATTGATATGAATGTGAACCCAATTGGAATTGTTTCTTGATTGATTGAACATGATTTTGAATGCTTGCCCTTTGCTGTTTTGACTTTTTCATTCTCTTTTGACCCTAGGCTTGCCCTAGTGGTCCAGTTACTCACTGTTGAGCTTATGTTTTCAGGTTGAACACCAAATGACCAATGAGACCAATTATTTTTGATTGAGCTTGCTTGAATATCATTGTCTAACCTCTTGGTTTTGTAGGTGGTTTGACTCACATGATTTGAGTCTTGTGCTTTGCACATCTGATTATCTGATTTGACTGTTGATTCCTATTTCCTTTGTTTTAACTTGTGAATTGTGTACTGATCTGTTTGACCATTTCAGGTACCTTTAGTTGCTTAGTTCTTTGAACTTGCTTTGCTTTGCTATTTAGCAACTTGCTTGAGGTATAATTCCTTTTTCTTCATGTAGTCTGGAAGACCTGGCCTGTTACTTGGCCAGGCAATTGTCTGAAGTCCTCCTTAAGAGGCAATGTTTGTGTATGTTTAATTTGTCCTTGTACATAGTCTAAGACCTCCTAAGTGAAGAGGCAATTGGCAGAACCAAAGGATAAGCAACCTATCCCCTGCTATTCAGTGTGTCTTCTGTTTTGCTCACACCACTGTGTTGATGCATTACAGATAAAAACCCAAGATCTTGTGCAATTGCACAGTTGAGTCAGTATCAAATGTGTAGAAGGGTTCCCACTTTCTGAACCCACACATTCTTGTCAAATGCTCTCCCTGGTCAGGGATAAGAGCAATGAGGCACACCCCTCATCTCCTTCCATCTGCTTCACCTTAGCCCCTCAATGGTAAGGTTAAGAGCAACATTCACCCCATTCCAGAGGTTTGTTTGTTGAGGTTGATGTGACCCCTCGACTAAAACCTAACCCATGTTTGAGCCCCCTTGTTGGTGTGTTTATTTTATGCTGTATATGCTTGTGTATGTTTGTGTGGTGTGATCATATCCCCTAGTTTTGTTAGACTCCGCGTAGTCTCGTTTGCATGTCAATTAAGGTAGCACGGTTCCTTCGTATAGGACTTCCTTTCTTGCTTGAGCCTTCTTAAAACACAAACAAACATCATCCCCTCTTAAGGATACGTTAACTCTTTCTACTACAGGTGAGTAAGTCTCCCAAGGTCGAGCATCAGGTAGATTGTGCAGTAACGTTGTCCACTTAAAAAACACAAACCAACAGTAATAGTTTAGCCGAACTACGGCAACTCTGATTCTCATGTTCAGATGAGATACGTAGGCACGAGATGCGATTTCTTGTCGAGTTTGACTAACCACTAACATCTGATTCTTTTCTCTCACCCCTGTTGTGATTGAGATATCCCCTTCCTCTTGCCCTAGTTGCAATTGAGGCCTTTCTTTTGTCTGTTAGCTAGAAACCTTAACTTAGGGTTGATTTTGCATGACAACATCTAGGCTCGAGTCGTAGTCTCCCTAGAGTTGTGTCTCCCTCTGTTATCTAGTTAGGCTAGGTCCTTATCCCTGCGTAGGGGAACTACATCGCCCTGATCTTCATACCAGATGAAGTATGTAGGCAGGAGATTGAGCTGATCTCTCCGGGCGCCCTTTTCCTTTTTTGTGTGTGCTTGACAGTTATAGGCTCGAGTCCCCGACTCCCTATTAACCTGTTATGTTGTTGTGTGCTTGGAAGCCGATGTAAGTCCATCAAGTGGCATTCGGGTTCCAGTGCGGGTGTGTTTTGGTTCGGATGCTGATGTAAGTCCAGTGATTGGCATTCGGGCTCCATGTTTGCCTTTGTTTATGTTTGTTTGTGTGCGTGTCAGCCGAGCTACGAATGCTCTGATTCTTCTCTCGTCCGAGAAGATACGTATGCATAGGATGCGATATCCTAGCGGGCATGTGTCGTTTCCCCAGTCTGAACTACTTCGACTCTGATGTCTATGCCTGATAGACTAAGTAGGCCCAGGATGCGATATCCTGCCGAGTCAGTTTCAGTCAGTCTCTTTTGTCTCTCTCAGCCAGTGTGTGTGTGTTTGAGCAGTATTTTAGCAACCAATATTCCTTCCTTTTGTGCGTGGATCCCGTAGAGTACTACGGATGCGTAGGGGTGCTAACACCTTCCCTTCGCATAACCGACTCCCGAACCCATTCTCTTTGGTCGCGAGACCATGTTCTTTCCCCGGTTTACTCTGAGCGTTTCCTTTCCCTCTTTTGGGATAAATAACGCACGGTGGCGGCTCTGTTGTTTCTTCTTTTCCCGCCGGTTTTTCGCATGATGCGACACCAGCCCGTAACAACTTTTTCACCATCGCATTCCCACTGGGATGGGTACCAAACGACCCTTCGTGCACCTCTTTCATCAATTGGCTTGCTTCTTTGTCATCGACACATCTGAGCAAAACCCAATCGAAATTCCGCTTGTACAAAACCCCATCTTTGTTCAGATAGAATACCATGGCCAACCTCCTCAAAGTCTTTCGGTCCTTCTTGGATGCTCCCTCAGGATATTCTTGGGTTTCCAGATAGCGCTTGATATCATAATACCACGACTTTTCATCATCAGGCGCTGCCTCAACAGCAAACACATAAGCCGGTCTATCCAGACGTCCCACCTCAACACTGGGGAACTGATTCCACCACTGCACCTTAATCAAGGCAGCGAGAGTAGCCAAAGCATCTGCCAAAGGATTCTCTTCTCTCGGCACATGGTGTAATTCCACCTTGGTGAAAAACGTCAACAATCTCCTCGTATAATCCCGGTATGGAATTAAATGAGATTGATGCGTATACCATTTCCCGTTAACCTGATTCACAACCAAAGTTGAATCTCCATAGATAATAAGGTTCTTGATCCGCAAATCAATCGCCTCTTCGATACCCAAGATACAAGCTTCGTATTCAGCCATATTGTTGGTGCACTCAAACGTTAGCCGGGCAGCAAAAGGAATGTAGGATCCTTTCGGCGTAACCAAAACAACACCAACTCCACTACCATTCACGTTAACGGCCCCATCAAACATCAGAATCCATTCGGATTCAGGGTCGGGCCTCTCCTCCCGGATATGTTCCTCACAATCTTTCGATTTGAGAAACATGATGTCCTCATCAGGGAATTCAAACTTCATCGGTTGATAATCCTCAATGGGTTGATGGGCGAGGTAATCAGACAATACACTTCCCTTGATTGCTTTCTAAGAGGTATACTGGATATCATATTCAGTCAAAATCATTTGCCATCTCGCAACCCGTCTAGTCAATGCTGTCTTCTCAAATATATACTTCATCTGTTGATGTCTGGTCACCTCTCTGTTGGTGTCGATAAACGTCGAGTTTTTCCTAGTTGTCCGTCGACGTATAGTTGTATCCCTTTCCCATTCATCCGTTGATGTCTGGTCACCTCTCTGTTGGTGTCGATAAACGTCGAGCTTCTCCCGTTCGTCCGTTGACGTCTGGTCGAGTCTTTCCCAGTCATTCGTTGATGTCTGGTCACCTCTCCGTTGGTGTCGATAAACGTCGAGCTTCTCCCGTTCGTCCGTTGACGTCTGGTCAAGTCTTCCCATTCATCCGTTGATGTCTGGTCACCTCTCCGTTGGTGTCGATAAACGTTGAGTTTTCCCCATTCGTCCGTTGACGTCTGGCTGTATCTTTCCTTTGATAAAAATCAAAATCCCTAGTAGAGTCGTCGGTAAACGTCTTGTCTGGTTACTGTTGCAGATATCCTGTATCATATCCCGCAGAGTGCAAATTTCTACGGTTCTTCGGTATTCAATCCCTGTTTACCTTGAAGGTCTGACAGCCGTTGCTCTCATCCGTTCAGGTTCCCAGTTGATTGAATAGGGGCAGCTGTAGCACCTCAAATTTGCACCTCCCATTTGTATATACATTTTCATTTTTAGGTCATTAACACTGCATTGTCATTGCATAGTCCATCATGTCATCAGTCAAGACTGGTTAGAAGATTCAACTGTGCAAGGCAACAAGAGCATTCTCCATGAGACCAAAGCCCTAGGGTGATTCTCATGAGTTCACATGATTCAAAGATCATTTTGAAGTGATTTGGCCAAGTGTTGAAGGCTCAGAACTCATCAGTCCATGTACAAATCATCTGAGACCCTGAAAAGTCAATAGAAGTCAACTGCACAGTCAACTATGGATTTGGAGGTGAGAAGTGGTTAGAGATGCCTCATTCATGTGCAAACAAGTCTCATTTGACATTTCAAACATCAACATTGAAGAATTTGAGGTCAGATCAAGACTTTCCAAAAATAGCAGGTGACCTGTAATTTGAATTTTCCAAAAATGGAAAGGTTTTGGACCAACTTCAACTCAAGATTACATCATCAAGAAAGCTTCAAATGAAATTTTGTCCAACATGAAAGTTGAAGATCTTTCTCTCCCATTTCCAAAAAGTCCAAGATCATGGATTTCTCATGTGTGGTTGAAGAGATATGGTTCAATCATGGCAAAGTGTGGTTTAAACTTCAAATGAGCATAACTTTCAAACCAAAACTCCAATTTGAGTGGTTCTTTTTGCATATTGATCCTTGTAACATGTATTTTCCAAGCATACCATTATTTGACATGAAATCTTATTGCATAGGCATGTGCTCACTCATGAAGATTTTGGGAAGAAATTGCATAAACTCATTTTTGTGTAACATATGCATACCAAACCAATTTCAATATGTGGATGAACTCTCTTTTTGGCATTTTGGACCTTGAACATGCACTGTTCACGTGCATGAAGGTGCATGAAGTAGAAAATTCATTTTTTGCATTTACACCACAAAGTGATTAATCACATTTGCATTTGCCCTAAACACTTCCTAAACATGATTAGCATGGAGTATATATGCTTAATCATAACTGTTTTGATCAGAATTAACATTTCAGATCTAGAATCACCAAAATCTCCAAATTTCTCTCTCTTTTTTTTTCCAAAATTCTTCAAACTTAAACACATTTCATTGCTCAATTCATCATCATGAAGCATAATTGAGCATATTTGGAAGAGAATTCAGAAGAAATCGTGGCACATTGAGCTAGAGTAGAAGCTTGAAGCATCCATGGCAGTTGGAGATTCAGCTGGTTTCGTGCATCCTTGAGCCTCACATTCATCATCATTCATCTCAAGAAGCATATTGGAAGAGATCTGAGCATTGCCAAGCCTTGGAAGCAAGTGAATCCAATTCTGTTCATCAAGAGGTTGGTTTTTTCGACCTCTTTAATTCTCCATTTCCTTATGCTAGTTGAATAGATCATGGTTTGGTGATAATTCTGGAACAAATTTGAAGTGATTTGGTGTTGTTTTGAGCAAGTTACATGCATTTCAATTTTGGATGATGATTCTTGATTCCTTCGATCCGTGTTCATCTTGATGTTTTAGCATGAATTAGTCATTGATATTTGATGTGCATAGCGTGGTGAGTTGATTGGTGTAGGTTTTAGCAATTTCTGGAATATTTTTTTGAAATCTGGAAAAGTTGGATGAAGATCTTCATGATCTTCATCGTGTTCTACATGATGTTCATACTGTTTTCCAGGTTACCTACGGATTCATCCACGAGTTCATGTGGATTACCTGAGGATTTTTAAATCCATGCATGAGCGCGCATTAGGGTTTAAGTGTCCAAACGTTGTCGTTTTGAGTTAGGCGCGTTTCTGGATTCAAATGTGGTGATGGTTCGAATCCGGTTGAAAACATTTTCCATTTGCCTTGTATTTTCTCACATGTTCCTTCATATTTGCCATGCTTGCTCCATTTCATTTTTTCGTTTCTTTCTCCACTTCAAAAATTCATTTAAAATTGAAAACTCATCCAAATTCATCCCAATTTTTTGCATTGTGATCCTTATCCTGTCTATTATTTTTTGATCATTAATTTCAAAATTGTGCTTGGCTGGATTTTTTGTGGTGCTAGAATGTTTGAGTACATGTCCATATTTGACCTTGCCTTGGTTATCATGTTGTGAAATGCTGGTCTTTGATCCAATGGATGTGAAATTTTGCATGCTATAACTAGACACATTGCTTGACATTTTGGTGTTGATTTGGTATTTTTATCAATTGTCAATTCTGTTTTATGAATGTGCTAAGTTGGTGTGACAATTTGTGTCACACCTTGTGATGTTCAACTTGAATGATGTGTTTGCCATGCCAAATGATATCTTATGCTCCTGATTTTTTGTGTGATGCATGTTATAGATGTTGTGATTTCTCATGAATTTTGTTGGAATTATTTGAATCATTTCTGATTTAATTGAGATTTTTCATTCTGGATGATCATATTTGAGCTTTAAAATTGCCTTGAACTTCAATTGATCATGAAATGCTTTTGGTTAATGATATTGATATGAGACCTTTTGGAATGTTTTAAGATGTGATTGAAGTTGATTCATGTTAAATTTCAAGTTCTGTTTTGAATGTTTGACCTACTTTTGACCCTAGGCTTTGACCTAGTGGTTTGGACTCACTGTTTAGATTGTGGATTTCAGGTTCAAAGGCACATTGCCATGATTGGAATGGCTCATTCATTTGAGTTGATTACTTGATTGATGTTGGCTAATATTGAGTTGTTTTGTAGGCTTTGAGAACAAGTTGCCTAATGGCTTGTGCTTTGCTCATTGTGGCCTGATGCTTTGTCTGTCTGTGTACTATTGCCTGATGACTGTTGTCTGTTTGATTGTTTGAATTGTAAACTGATTGGTTTAGACTTTTTCAGGTACCTAAGTTGCTTTGAGTTCTTTTGAACTTGCTTTTGCTTTGCTTGGTTGCTTAACCACTGAGGTATAATTTCCCTGACTTCATGTAGTCTGGAAGACCTGTCCTGTTATGTGGGCAGGCACCTGTCTGAAGCCCTCCTTAAGAGGCAATGCTTGTGAATGTTTAAATTTGTGCCAAGCAGGTAAAGACCTCTTAAGAGGCAATTGGCAGATGAAGGGGATGTGCAATTCATCCCCTGCTATTCAGTTGTGTCATTCACCCTGCTCACACCATTGTGTTGATGCATTGTGGATAATAACCCAAGATCTTTGTTGAGTCAGTCATCTGTGGAGAAGAGTTCCTACATTCTGAACTCCCACACCTTTCTATTTTGAGTCAAGCTCTCCCAGGCCAGGGATAAGAGCTGTGAGGTCTTACCCTTACTTCCCATTTCATCTGCTTCACCCTAACTCTCAATGTTAGGGTTAAGAGCTAACTACACCCGATTCCAGTTGGCTTGTGTTTCACAGCCTAACCTTGTATGAGCCTAATTGTGTGCATATAGTGTGTGTGCTTGCTTTGTGTGCTTGTATGTATTTGCTGGTGCTGTTTAGGATAGCTTGCTTCCTGTGCAAGTTAGATAGAAACCTTAACATAGGGATCGTATGCATGACAACTTCTAGGCTCGAGTCGTAGTCTCCCTAGTAGTTTGTGTTTCCCTTTGTATCTGGTTAAGTTAGAAGTTCTTTCCCTGCATAGGGGAACTACGTCGCCATGATCCTCATACCAGATGAGGTACGTAGGCAGGAGATTGAGCTGATCTCTCCGGGCAACCTTTTGCTTTTTCAACCCCTTTGTGTGAGTTGGAGTCTGACATAAGTCCAACAATTGGCAGTTGGTTTCCTGTGTGTGTTTGTTGGTTCGGAGTCTGATGTAAGTCCAGCGATTGGCATTCGGTTTCCATGTTTGCCTGTTTGTGTGGAGTCTGACGTAAGTCCAGCGATTGGCAGTCGGTTTCCTGTGTAGTTTTGTTTGGCGTGCGTTAGCCGAGCTACGAGTGCTCTGATTCTTCCTCCGGTCAGAGAAGATACGTATGCATAGGATGCGACATCCTAGCGAGCATGTTTCCTCTGTCCCGAACTACATCGACTCTGATGTCTGTGCCTGACAGACTACGTAGGCCCAGGATGCGATATCCTGCCGAGTTAGTTTCTCTTGTCTTTCTGTGTTTCCTTCCAGCCTTGTGTGATGTCTGAGCAGTTTTTAGCAACCTTATCTTTTCTTTTGTGCGTGGATCCCGTCGAGTACGACGGATGCGTAGGGGTGCTAATACCTTCCCTTCGCATAACCGACTCCCGATCCTTGCATCTCTGGTCGTAAGACCATTTCCTTTCCAGGTTTACTTCGAGCGTTTCCTTTCCCTCTTTGGGATAAATAACGCACGGTGGCGGCTCTGTTGTTTCGTTTTCCCGCCGGTTTTTCGCGTAATGCGACAGCTGGCGACTCTGCTAGGGAGTGAGCTGTTGACCTCTTGCTGGTCCATCTTCCCTAAGCGAGTCTCTCCTAGCGCTCTCTAGGATAGGGTTTGGTTGCTTTTGCTGTTTCATTTATTGCATTCATTTATTTATGTTTGCATTTATTGTTTGCATTTATGTTTGCATATATCATATTTTCATCTGTGCTGGCTGTGCTGTGTTGTCTCTCTGTTGGGGTGGGAGTTACATGAGATAAAAGGCTCAATACCCAGGCTATGAGTGAACTCTAGGACACCTAGGAATAGAGTGATTCTTGGGAAGCGGGTGGTATTGCGCCACTTAGCGGAACTTGATATCACGAGCAGTTCAGATCCTGATGGGGTATTATCGGTACATACTTCGGGTGTGTACATGATGATATTCTATGAAAGGGTTGTTTATCCTGCGTTTCTCTCGACCTTACCCTGGCCTAGATGACACCCGTGAGTGGGGAGGGAATGATCATTATTACAGGTACCGTTGGTGACTTGTTGGTGACTCTTTGGTTCTGTTGGTGACTTGATTCAGATGACTTTGGGGTCTCAGATGATTTTTGGGTCTCAGATGATTTGTGGTTCCGAATTCAAGCCGAAGCTTTGATCCTGTGCTCCGAGATACACAGCCAGCCAGTCTTGTCTGCATCATTTGCATCATAGCATGTTTATTTTCAAAAAAATATGTAATGAAAAAAAAATTGAAAAAAAAAGAAAAAGAAAAGAAAAGCTAATCTCTTCATGCATATCATTTCTCAGGTTCATTCAGGGGTCTATTCACTGTGAGAGATGGCATCCGTTCCAGAGTTGAAGCGGAAGACTTGCACCTACAGTTTTCACCGTGAGCCTTTGATGTCTTTGATAGAGTTGAGCAACTTGGTAACCGGTGGTAACCAGAAGGTGTTTGCTGATCAGTATGGGGATTTGTTGACACTGTTGAAGATGGTGGTAGATCCAGTGCCGTTGCAGACTCTTCTACAGTTTTATGATCCAGAGCTCCGTTGCTTCACTTTCCAGGATTATCAGCTAGCTCCTACTCTTGAAGAGTACTCCATTCTACTGAATGTCCCGACCCGGTATCAGGTTCCTTTCTCGGATGTCCCGAAGGAGGTTGATTTCAGAGTTGTTGCCAGAGCTCTTCATCTGAGTACTAAGGAAGTGAGTGACAATTGGAAGTCAAGTGGTGATGTTGTGGGTTTGCCTTTGAAGTTCCCGTTGAGGATGGCTAGAGAAGAAGCGAAGAAGGGAAATTGGGAAGCTTTTCATACTCAGTTGGCTATCATAATTTATGGGATTGTCTTGTTCCCGAGTATGCCCAACTTTGTGGACCTTGCTGCAGTCACTATCTTCATTGGAGGAAACCCAGTTCCTACTTTGTTAGCTGACACTTACTATGCTATCCACAACAGGCATGGTAAGGGTGGAGCTATCAGATGTTGTCTCCCTTTATTGCTCAGATGGTTCTTGTCTCTCCTGCCAGTCAGTGGACCTTTCGTGGATGCTCAGAGCACCCATAAGTGGACTCAGAGGGTTATGTCTCTTACTTCTTATGATATCAGATGGCAATCTTACCGGATGGATGTGCGTAATGTCATCATGAGTTGTGGAGAGTTTCGTAATGTGCCACTTGTAGGGACTAAGGGTTGCATCAATTACAACCCGGTTCTTTCTCTTCGCCAGTTGGGGTTCGTGATGAATGGAAGACCACTTGATGCTGAGATAGCCGAGAGTGTGTATTTTGAGAAGCAGAGTGACCCTGATAGATTGGAGCAAGTAAGAAGAGCTTGGAAGATCATTGGTGTCAAGGATGGAGCTGTTCTGGGGAAGAAGTTTGCAGTTGCTATGCCTGATTACCTTGATTGGGTCAAGAAGAGAGTTGAGACTTTGTTGTTGCCCTATGATAGGATGAAGCCATTGCAAGAGCAACCACCTTTGATCCTTGCTGAGAGTGTACCTGCTGAGCAGTACAAGCAAGCCTTGATGGAGAATCGTCGGTTGAAGGAAAAGGAACAAGATACCCAGATGGAGCTTTACAAAGCCAAAGCTGACAAGTTGAACTTGGCTCATCAACTCAAAGGCGTGCAGGGTGAAGATGTTGCTAGATTGAAGAGCAAGAAGAGGTCCTATGAGGAGATGGAGGCACTGTTGAATGCAGAACACCGTGAGTGTTTGAGGTTGCAGAGAGCTGAAGCCAATTATCAGAAGAAGATCAGAGACTTGGAGAAGCAACTCAGAGACAAAGACGTCCAACTGAAGAAAGAAGTTGACTTGAGACATGCATCAGAGAACCAGCTTGGAGGAGAAGTTGTGGAGCTCAGAAGACAACTGAAGGAGAAGATCACTCCTCTACCAGAATGTTCAGAGTGTGACCTGTTGATAGACCAGTGCCATTACCTAAAGACTCTCATTCCAAGAGAACATTTGTCTTAGCTTGTATCTCTGTTGTTTATGTTAAGAATCACTTCCAGGCTTGTTGGATGGGATTCATTGTTGTACTCTGATCATTTGAACCTTTGTTGTATAATCCTTGTTGCTCATATCTATAGAGTTGGCTGTTGACGTTTCACCTTGTGCTCAGTTATCTTGTGTATGTTGCTTCTTTGTTGTTCGTATTGCAGGGTTGCCATTTCTTGAAAGATGAATTGGGCTTTTGAATGCCTGGGAAATGAACATATCATGTGCATCATACACATCATAAGTATCATACACATATCATTTTGCATTACAGGTGTTCTTGATCGAGACTTCTGACTCTGGTTCCTGTGTCAGGCAGGATAGCTGATCAACGTCCGCACCGCTACGCAACCAGACTGAATCAACAGAGGAACATGGACCAAGTGCAAGCTGAATTGGCTGAGATGAGGGCTAACATGGCCTAATTCATGACAATGATGCAAGGGGTCGTTCAAGGGCAAGAGGAGCTGTGTGCCTTAGCCCAGAGACAAGAAGCTGTGCTCCCACCTCCTAGTCGTGCTTCACCAGTGGGTGCACCTGTGACCGATAATGCTGCTGTTGTTGCTCCCGTCAATGATTATGCTGTGGGTGATGATTTGAGGGGTATTTGGATTAATGGACAGCCTCTTGCTGCAGAGACTGTTAATGCCAGAGCTACCCGGGCTCCCGTTCGACATCCTGCTCCGCTGGTTGACAGGTAGGAAGACATGTTCACGCTGCTCAGTGAAGATGATGAAGTTGTGGGAAGAACTGACGAACGAGATCGGAAAGTTGATGCCCTAGCTGAGAATATCAGAGCCATGGAGTGTCAGAACTCTTTGGGTTTTGATGTCACGAATATGGGGTTGGTGGAAGGGTTGAGAATCCCCTACAAGTTCAAGGCGCCCTCATTTGACAAATACAATGGTACTTCTTGCCCTCGCACCCACGTGCAGGCGTATTACAGGAAGATCTCTACTTACACAGATGATGAGAAAATGTGGATGTATTTCTTCCAGGATAGCTTATCTGGAGCTTCCTTGGATTGGTACATGGAACTGAAGAGAGATTCTATCCGAAGTTGGAGAGATCTGGGTGAGGCCTTCTTGAGGCAATACAAACATAATATGGACATGGCGCCAAGCCGGACTCAGTTGCAGAGTCTATGTCAAAAATCTGGTGAGAGTTTCAAGGAGTACGCCCAGAGGTGGCGTGAGTTGGCTGCAAGAGTACAACCCCCTATGCTGGAGAGGGAATTGACTGACATGTTCATCGGTACATTACAAGGCGTGTTCATGGACCGGATGGGAAGCTGCCCATTCGGTAGTTTTTCCGATGTGGTGATTTGTGGAGAAAGGACAGAGAGCTTGATTAAAGCTGGGAAGATTCAGGATGCTGGTTCCTCATCTTCAAAGAAACCATTTGCTGGGGCACCTCGCAGAAGAGAGGGTGAAACCAATGTTGTGCAACACCGGAGAAGTACGAATAGAGGGCAATATCGCCAGGTTCCTGCTGTAACCATTCCAACACCTCAACCTCGTCAACAGCAACAACAGAGAGTTCAACAACCACCACCACCACCACAACAACAACAGCAACGTTCGTATCAGCCCAGACAGAGAATGCCGGATCGTCGTTTCGACCCGTTGCCAATGACCTATGCTGAACTGTTGCCTGAACTGCTCAGATTAGGGTTTGTTGAGTTGCGCACCATGGCTCCGTTGACAAAAATACCACATGGGTATGATGCCAACGTGCGTTGTGATTTCCATTCTGGTGCTCCGGGGCACCACATTGAGAACTGCCGGGCTTTTCATCATAAGGTCCAGGACTTAATTGACGCCAAAGTTATCAATTTTGCTCCTATGCCGAATGTTGTGAACAATCCTATGCCTCAGCATGGTGCGCATAGAGTGAACAATTTGGAAGACGGTGAAGCTGAAGACTTGGTGGTCAGTGTTGATGAGATTCAGACTTCATTGCTGGTTGTGAAGGGTCGTCTGTTGAATGGGGGAGTATACCCGGGTTGTGATCAAGACTGTTCAGATTGTGCCGGGTCAGAGAATGGTTGTGTACAGTTGAGGGCTGGTATTCAGAATCTGATAGATGAGGGTTATCTGCAGTTCAGTCGGGCCGTGCAAGATCGTGGGATGGTGTCAACCGTCACCATTTATTTCAAACCGTCCGAGGGACGTGGCCAGAGAATTGTCAGTGCGCCTACAACCAGTGGTACTCCTGTTACCATCTCCGCTCCTGTAACCGTCGGTGCTCCAACTACTATTGTTGCTTCCGGTAGAAGACCTGTTGAGAACAGTAGGGCTGTGCCGTGGAAGTATGATAATGCTTACCGTAGTAACCGAAGGGCGGAAAGTCAGGTCAGGCCAGTTAGTCAAGCTCCTGTGACAATTGGTGTGCCAGCTAGAATTCCTATGATTGCAAGTCCAGTTGTGGATAATGTTGGGGGACCCGGAGGTTTCACCAGAAGCGTTCGTCTGTTTGCACCCCAACCATTGATGGATAACAATGCTGAGGCTCTCGCCAAAGCTAAGGGTAAACAAGCTGCTGTCGAGGAAGAATCTGCTCAGAAGGAAGCGCCTGAGGGTTCGTTTGAGAAAGATGTGGAGGAGTTCATGAAGATAATCAAGAAGAGTGACTACAAGATTGTAGATCAGCTGAATCAAACTCCGTCCAAGATCTCTATACTCTCGTTGCTTTTGTGCTCTGAGGCACACTGTAATGCCTTGTTGAAAATGTTGAATCTGGCTTACGTGCCTTAAGAGATCTCTGTCAACCAGTTGGAGGGTGTGATTGCTAACGTCAGTACCAGGCATGGTTTGGGGTTCACAGATCTGGACTTAACGCCTGAGGGTCGCAACCATAACAAAGCCCTGCATATTACCATGGAGTGCAAAGGCGCAGTGTTGTCCCATGTGCTGGTGGACACTGGCTCGTCTTTGAATGTGCTGCCTAAGAAGATTCTAGGTAAGATCGATGTGGAAGGGGTTGTCCTTACTCCGAGCGATCTGATTGTTCGTGCTTTTGATGGATCCAAACGGTCTGTTTTTGGTGAAGTCACATTGCCAGTGAAGATTGGACCGGAGGTGTTCGGTATTGTCTTCTATGTGATGGACATCCAGCCAGCATATAGTTGCTTATTGGGGCGTCCCTGGATTCACGCAGCTGGGGCAGTTTCGTCAACTCTCCATCAGAAGTTGAAGTATGTCTGGAACGGTCAGATTGTGACTGTATGTGGTGAAGAAGACATTCTGGTGAGTCACCTATCCTCTTTCAAGTATGTAGAGGTGGATGGTGAGATCCATGAGACTTTATGCCAGGCATTCGAGACCGTTGCTCTTGAGAGGGTGGCTTTTGCTGAGCAGAAGAAGCCAAGTGCCTCAATTGCATCGTACAAACAAGTAGTGGAGGTTGTCAACTCTGGCAAGTCAGAAGGCTGGGGCAAGATGGTGAATTTGCCTGTCAAAGAAGATAAGTTTGGTATTGGTTATCAACCTCTGCAGGCAGAGCAGATTGAGCAGAAAGGGCCGAGTACCTTTACCAGCGCTGGGCTGATGAATCACGGTGATGTCTTTGCAGCCAGTAGTGAAGACGGAGACAGTGATTGTGATCTAGACAACTGGGTTCGCCCGTGTGCACCAGGGGAGTCAATCAACAACTGGACGACAGAAGAAGTGGTCCAAGTTACTCTTCAAACAAAGTAATTTTCTTTTGTTTTTCATTTTGCACAAAACCCTACGTTCTGCCCAAGGCGTAATGGTTCATTGTAGGGCCTCATCATGTTTTTCAATGATATCATTAATAAAAGACATTTTGCAAACAATTTTGTGATCCCTATCTTTCTGTTTTTGTTTTTCATTTTCAAAAAATAAAAATGGCAATGTTTTTGTTTTTGTGACTTTCTTGAACTCTTTTTTCTAAAATAAAGCATTAAACATGCAGAAGTGATCTTACGGAATCCACTATGAACAGTTCTGTTATGGCTCAGTATGATTTCAATAATCCCATCTACCAAGCTGAAGAGGAGAGTGAGGAAGACTGTGAACTCCCCAAAGAATTGGTCAGATTATTGAAGCAGGAGGAAAGGGTCATCCAACCTCATCAGGAGGAGTTGGAAGTGATTAATCTTGGTACTGAGGACGCCAGAAAAGAGATCAAGATCGGGGCTGCTTTGAAGGAAGATGTCAAGAGAAGGCTGATAGGGATGCTGAGAGAATATATGGAGATATTCGCCTGGTCGTATCAAGATATGCCTGGGTTGGATACCGATATTGTGGTGCATAGGCTACCTCTCAGAGAAGATTGTCCTTCAGTCAAGCAGAAGCTTCGGAGAACGAGTCCTGATATGGCTGTTAAGATCAAGGAAGAGGTTCAGAAGCAGTTGGATGCGGGTTTTCTGTCAGTGACTACTTATCCCCCGTGGGTGGCCAACATCGTTCCCGTGCCGAAGAAGGACGACAAAGTCAGAATGTGTGTCGATTACCGGGATTTGAACAGAGCGAGTCCGAAAGATGATTTCCCATTACCTCACATTGATGTATTGGTTGATAATACGGCTCAATCCTCGGTTTTCTCTTTCATGGACGGTTTCTCTAGTTATAATCAGATTAAGATGGCGCCAGAGGACATGGAAAAGACGACATTCATTACACCTTGGGGCACGTTCTGCTATAAGGTGATGTCATTTGGGCTGAAGAATGCCGGTGCTACCTATCAGAGGGCTATGACGACTCTCTTTCATGACATGATGCACAAAGAGATTGAAGTGTACGTGGATGATATGATTGCGAAGTCGCAGACAGAAGAGGAGCACCTGGTAAACTTGCAGAAGTTGTTTGACAGATTGAGAAAGTTCAAGCTGAGGCTGAATCCAAACAAGTGTACGTTTGGGGTGAGATCCGGTAAGCTGTTAGGCTTCATTGTCAGTGAGAAAGGGATTGAGGTTGATCCAGCAAAAGTAAAAGCTATTCAAGAAATGCCTGAACCGAAAACTGAAAAGCAGGTTCGTGGATTTTTAGGGAGATTGAACTACATTGCAAGGTTCGTATCTCACCTAACTGCCACGTGTGAACCGATATTCAAGTTGCTAAGAAAGAATCAAGCAATCAGGTGGAATGATGACTGTCAGAAAGCTTTTGACAAGATAAAAGAGTATTTACAGAAACCTCCAATCCTTATTCCTCCCGTTCATGGGAGACCTCTGATAATGTACTTATCCGTGACTGAGAATTCGACGGGGTGTGTATTGGGACATCATGACGAGTCTGGTCGAAAAGAGCATGCCATATACTACCTTAGCAAAAAGTTTACCGACTGTGAAATCAAATATTCACAGCTTGAGAAAACTTGCTGTGCTTTGGCCTGGGCTGCTCGCCGATTGAGGCAGTATATGTTGAACCATACTACCTTATTGATTTCTAAGATGGATCCAGTGAAGTACATCTTTGAGAAGCTGGCTCTCACCGGACGTGTTGCCCATTGGCAGATGATTTTAACAGAGTATGATATCCAGTACACGTCGCAGAAGGCCATCAAAGGTAGTATTCTGTCAGACTACCTTGCCGAGCAACCGATTGATGATTATCAGCCGATGATGTTTGAATTCCCTGATGAAGACATCATGTATCTTAAGATGAAAGATTGTGAAGAGCCTCTTGTCGAGGAAGGACCGGATCCTGATGACAAGTGGACACTGATGTTTGATGGGCCTGTGAATGTGAATGGCAACGGTGTTGGGGCAGTACTCATTAATCCAAAAGGTGCTCATATACCTTTTTCTGCCAGAATGACTTTTGATGTAACCAACAACGAGGCTGAGTATGAAGCTTGCATCATGGGGATAGAAGAAGCCATCGATCTGAGGATCAAAACTCTCAACATATATGGAGATTCCGCTCTGGTGATTAATCAGGTCAATGGAGATCGGAATACCAACCAGCCGCATTTGATTCCTTACAGAGATTACACCAGAAGAATACTGACGTTCTTCAAGAAGGTGAAGTTGTATCACGTCCCCCGGGATGAGAATCAGATGGCTGATGCCTTGGCTACTTTGTCTTCTATGATCAAAGTCCATTGGTGGAATCATGTGCCACATGTTGCTGTGAATCGACTCGAGAGGCCTGCGTATGTGTTTGCAGTCGAGTCTGTTGTGGATGAGAAGCCGTGGTATTATGATATCAAGAACTTCCTCAAGAGCCAGGAGTATCCTGAAGGTGCGTCGAAGAATGACAAGAAAACCCTGAGAAGGCTAGCTGGAAGCTTTTATTTGAATCAGGATGACGTGTTGTACAAGAGAAACTTTGACATGGTTCTGCTCAGATGCGTGGATAGACACGAAGCAGACATGTTGATGCAGGAAGTGCATGAAGGATCTTTTGGTACCCATGCTGGTGGTCATGCAATGTCTAAGAAATTGTTGAGAGCCGGTTATTACTGGATGACTATGGAATCCGATTGTTTCAAATACGCTCGGAAATGCCATAAATGTCAAATCTATGCTGATAAGGTACATGTACCACCAAGCCCTCTGAATGTCATGAATTCGCCTTGGCCGTTCGCGATGTGGGGCATTGATATGATTGGGAAGATTGAGCCTACTGCTTCGAATGGACATCGCTTCATCCTGGTTGCGATCGACTACTTCACCAAGTGGGTGGAAGCAGCTTCCTATGCCAATGTTACCAAACAAGTGGTTTCCCGGTTCATTAAGAAGGAAATCATTTGTCGTTATGGAGTTCCTGAGAGAATCATCACTGATAATGGTTCGAATCTCAATAACAAGATGATGAAGGAGCTTTGCAAAGATTTCAAGATCGAATATCACAATTCTTCTCCTTACAGACCGAAGATGAATGGTGCTGTAGAGGCGGCAAACAAGAATATTAAGAAGATTGTGCAGAAGATGGTCGTGACGTACAAGGATTGGCATGAGATGCTGCCTTTCGCTTTGCATGGGTACAGTACCTCAGTACGTACGTCGACCGGGGCAACCCCTTACTCCCTTGTGTATGGTATGGAAGCTGTCCTACCTGTTGAAGTGGAGATTCCTTCTCTGAGAGTCTTGCTAGATGTCAAGTTAGATGAAGCTGAATGGATTCGAACAAGGTTTAATGAGTTGAGCCTTATCGAGGAAAGACGGTTAGCAGCTGTGTGCCATGGGCAGTTGTATCAGAGAAGGATGAAGAGAGCCTTTGATCAGAAAGTGCGTCCTCGAAGCTATCAGATCGGTGATCTAGTTTTGAAGAGGATCCTTCCTCCCGGTACAGATAACAAGGGCAAGTGGACTCCTAATTATGAAGGTCCATACGTTGTAAAGAAGGTTTTCTCTGGTGGAGCCTTGATGCTTACAACTATGGATGGTGAAGATTTTCCGTCCCCTGTTAACTCAGATGTAGTCAAAAAATACTTCGCATAAATTGACCCGCTGGACAAAAATAATAAAAGAGTCCAGGCAAAAAAGGGCATCCCGGCGAACCGAAAAAAAAAGAAAAGGTTCGGGCAAAAGTTAGGGATAAAAAATGAAAAGAATTTGTACACCCGGTAAGTCGAAAACCCGCAAGGGCGGCTTAGGCAAAAATGGGTATCCCGGTGGATTGAAAACCCGAAAGGGCGATCCAGGCAAAAGAGGGATTAAAGCGAAGACTACATTCTGAGTTATCTGTACTTCATTGCGCTTCAGTGTCTACCATCTCGAAGGATAGGATCGGTCCAGTCATTCTTCTCAGAAAGCAAGGAGTTGAGGTGGAATTGATGATCTGTGAGTCATAACAGAATTGGGAAATAGTGGATGCCGTATTCACATTGCCATTAGGATAGTTTATTTTTCCTTTTGTGCGCAATTACCTCTTTCTAGGAATTGCTTCCCGATGTATTCGCCTTTTCAGGCCCATTTTCAATCAATAAAAGTCGTTATTCAGATAAATTGCTCTCTTGTTTTTATTTTACTGTTTGTTTGCAAAAACGTCCGAATTTTTGATAAACATTGCATATAAAAATGTGAAGGCTAGACAATAACGTGCAGAAAGATAAAACATTTGAAAATCATTTTGAATGTTGAGGACACTTGGGTGTATCTTGTCCATGCAATCCCCTGGGGCATGTTTGTCTTGATGTTTGTAGGTTATCCCTTTGGTTCCTGGCTGAAGCAGAAAGCCACGGTTCGTTCAGGGATGTTGCCAGCACTGTCCAGTAGTATAAGAGGATGGGGATGTTCCCCAGCAGGTGAAGCAAGCTTAGGGCTTGTCTCCAGCATAGTCGAGATCAGGAATTCCTCAGCGGGATTGAGGACGTTTCCCCAAGCAACTCTGAGGCTATCAGAACTATTTTCCCCTGCCGAGGCGTCTGTGGATAGTGTTTCCCCAGCAGGTCTAAATATTTTAACTCCCCAGCTAGTCTGAAAGCTGCCAGGTTCCCCACTAAGTCTGAAGATCTTTAATCCCCACCGAGTTGGAAGGATGTTGTATCCCCAGCAGAGGTGTCAGTGGAGTATTTTAATTCCCCAGTAGTCTGGTTTGAAGTACTGCTATCCCCAGCGTGGTCGGGAACGCTTTTCCCTAGCAGGGTTGTGGATGTATCCCCAGCGTGGTCTGGTATATTATTTTCCCCAACAGAGTTATGCATTTCCTCATCAGGGTGTGGAATGCTTTCCCCTAGAGGATCTCCCTAGCAGAGGGTTTGTATTGATGATTTTCCCCAGCAAGTTCCCCGAGTGGATCAGGTTCGGCGAAAATTATCTCCAACAGAGTTTATCCTACCTGTGGATTGGCAGCTCTCCCCAGTAAGTCGCCATTGGTTGTTTCCCTAGCAGAGTCCCCGAGTGGATTGGATTTGGTGAAGGTTATCCCCGTTGGGATCTATCCTCTCTCCAGCAGCAATGCTATTCCTCAGCATGAGTGAGAAGTTGGTGCTTTTCCCCCGCAGAGCATATTCTTCAGACAGAGTCTCCCCACAGTGTTGGAGAATTCATCAGTTTGTGTGCTCGGCAGAGCAATCCGTTTGCTCCTCAGCAGGAATTTCTATCATTTGCATTTTGCATGTAGTAATCATTGCATCCTCAAATCGCGTAACATTTCCATTTAATATGGAGCATTACGCCATCGAAAAATTCAGACATATGCATTCATGTGTTAAACCTAATCAGACCATATCCCCGGCAGAGGCGGATCGTTGTTCAACACCTGTACGGCACATTTGCTACAGTTGCTCCTGACAACATTCAGAGCTGATAATCCCTAGAGAGGTTTATTTTCCTCACGCGTCCGTGAAAGGAAAGCTTGATTCTCCCCAGTGAGATCCCCAACAAGTGTTTAGTCTTGCCTTGACGTATTGAAGATGTCATTCTTGTGATACCGGTAAGTGTCATGTTTGCACCCGTGTGTGCTCCCTTTTGTTGGTGTCGGTAAACACCATTGTTTCGGTGTCGGTAAACATCGTGTCTCACCCCAGTCATCGGTAGATGTCTGGTCGTCCTTTTTTGGTGTCGGTAAACACCATTGTTTCGGTGTCGGTAAACAGCGAGTCCCATTCCAGTCATCGGTGAATGTCTGGTCGTCCCTTTGTTGATGTCGGTAAACATCATCTTTCGATGTGCGTAACATCTATCCTTTCCCCAGTTCATCCGTTGATGTCTGGTCACCTCTCTGTTGGTGTCGATAAACGTCGAGTTTTTCCTAGTTGTCCGTCGACGTATAGTTGTATTCCTTTCCCATTCATCCGTTGATGTCTGGTCACCTCTCCGTTGGTGTCGATAAACGTCGAGTTTTTCCAAGTTGTCCGTTGACATCTGGTTGTATTTCTTTCCCCCAGGTCATCCGTTGATGTCTGGTCACCGCTCCGTTGGTGTCGATAAACGTTGAGTTTTTCCCATTCGTCCGTTGACGTCTGGTTGTATATCTTCATCTCCAGTCATCGGTAAATGTCTGGTCATCTTTTGTTGGTGTCGGTAAACATCATCTTTCGATGTCGATAAACATCGAGTCTCATCCCAGTCATCGGTAAATGTCTGGTTGTTCCCCAGCCAGAGATCCCCAGTAGAGTCGTCGGTAAACGTCCTATCTGGTTTCCAGTTGCAAATATTTTGTTTTCCTTCCCCAGTGAAGTGTTCACCTCTCCGTTGGTGTCGATAAACGTCGAGCTTCTCCCGTTCGTCCGTTGACGTCTGGTCGAGTCCTTCCCACTCATCCGTTGATGTCTGGTCACCTCTCCGTTGGTGTCGTTAAACGTCGAGCTTCTCCCGTTCGTCCGTTGACGTCTGGTCGAGTCCTTCCCACTCATCCGTTGATGTCTGGTCACCTCTCCGTTGGTGTCGATAAACGTCGAGCTTCTCCCGTTCGTCCGTTGACGTCTGGTCGAGTCCTTCCCACTCATCCGTTGATGTCTGGTCACCTCTCTGTTGGTGTCGATAAACGTCGAGCTTCTCCCGATCGTCCGTTGACGTCTGGTCGAGTCCTTCCCACTCATCCGTTGATGTCTGGTCACCTCTCCGTTGGTGTCGATAAACGTCGAGCTTCTCCCGTTCGTCCGTTGATGTCTGGTCGAGTCCTTCCCACTCATCCGTTGATGTCTGGTCACCTCTCCGTTGGTGTCGATAAACGTCGAGCTTCACCCGTTCGTCCGTTGACGTCTGGTCGAGTCTTTCCCAGTCATTCGTTGATGTCTGGTCACCTCTCCGTTGGTTTCGATAAACGTCGAGCTTCTCCCGTTCGTCCGTTGACGTCTGGTCGAGTCTTCCCATTCATCCGTTGATGTCTGGTCACCTCTCCGTTGGTGTCGATAAACGTTGAGTTTTCCCCATTCGTCCGTTGACGTCTGGCTGTATCTTTCCTTTGATAAAAATCAAAATCCCCAATAGAGTCGTCGGTAAACGTCTTGTCTGGTTACTGTTGCAGATATCCTGTATCATATCCCGCAGAGTGCAAATTTCTACGGTTCTTCGGTATTCAATCCCTGTTTACCTTGAAGGTCTGACAGCCGTTGCTCTCATCCGTTCAGGTTCCCAGTTGATTGAATAGGGGCAGCTGTAGCACCTCAAATTTGCACCTCCCATTTGTATATACATTTTCATTTTTAGGTCATTAACACTGCATTGTCATTGCATAGTCCATCATGTCATCAGTCAAGACTGGTTAGAAGATTCAACTGTGCAAGGCAACAAGAGCATTCTCCATGAGACCAAAGCCCTAGGGTGATTCTCATGAGTTCACATGATTCAAAGATCATTTGAAGTGATTTGGCCAAGTGTTGAAGGCTCAGAACTCATCAGTCCATGTACAAATCATCTGAGACCCTGAAAAGTCAATAGAAGTCAACTGCACAGTCAACTATGGATTTGGAGGTGAGAAGTGGTTAGAGATGCCTCATTCATGTGCAAACAAGTCTCATTTGATATTTCAAACATCAACATTGAAGAATTTGAGGTCAGATCAAGACTTTCCAAAAATAGCAGGTGACCTGTAATTTGAATTTTCCAAAAATGGAAAGGTTTTGGACCAACTTCAACTCAAGATTACATCATCAAGAAAGCTTCAAATGAAATTTTGTCCAACATGAAAGTTGAAGATCTTTCTCTCCCATTTCCAAAAAGTCCAAGATCATGGATTTCTCATGTGTGGTTGAAGAGATATGGTTCAATCATGGCAAAGTGTGGTTTAAACTTCAAATGAGCATAACTTTCAAACCAAAACTCCAATTTGAGTGGTTCTTTTTGCATATTGATCCTTGTAACATGTATTTTCCAAGCATACCATTATTTGACATGAAATCTTATTGCATAGGCATGTGCTCACTCATGAAGATTTTGGGAAGAAATTGCATAAACTCATTTTTGTGTAACATATGCATACCAAACCAATTTCAATATGTGGATGAACTCTCTTTTTGGCATTTTGGACCTTGAACATGCACTGTTCACGTGCATGAAGGTGCATGAAGTAGAAAATTCATTTTTTGCATTTACACCACAAAGTGATTAATCACATTTGCATTTGCCCTAAACACTTCCTAAACATGATTAGCATGGAGTATATATGCTTAATCATAACTGTTTTGATCAGAATTAACATTTCAGATCTAGAATCACCAAAATCTCCAAATTTCTCTCTCTTTTTTTTCCAAAATTCTTCAAACTTAAACACATTTCATTGCTCAATTCATCATCATGAAGCATAATTGAGCATATTTGGAAGAGAATTCAGAAGAAATCGTGGCACATTGAGCTAGAGTAGAAGCTTGAAGCATCCATGGCAGTTGGAGATTCAGCTGGTTTCGTGCATCCTTGAGCCTCACATTCATCATCATTCATCTCAAGAAGCATAT
Source organism: Lathyrus oleraceus (assembly GCF_024323335.1). Classification (NCBI taxonomy): domain Eukaryota; kingdom Viridiplantae; phylum Streptophyta; class Magnoliopsida; order Fabales; family Fabaceae; genus Lathyrus; species Lathyrus oleraceus. The sequence goes on from NC_066585.1 coordinate 149,296,955, forward strand.
TGGAAGAGATCTGAGCATTGCCAAGCCTTGGAAGCAAGTGAATCCAATTCTGTTCATCAAGAGGTTGGTTTTTCGACCTCTTTAATTCTCCATTTCCTTATGCTAGTTGAATAGATCATGGTTTGGTGATAATTCTGGAACAAATTTGAAGTGATTTGGTGTTGTTTTGAGCAAGTTACATGCATTTCAATTTTGGATGATGATTCTTGATTCCTTCGATCCGTGTTCATCTTGATGTTTTAGCATGAATTAGTCATTGATATTTGATGTGCATAGCGTGGTGAGTTGATTGGTGTAGGTTTTAGCAATTTCTGGAATATTTTTTTGAAATCTGGAAAAGTTGGATGAAGATCTTCATGATCTTCATCGTGTTCTACATGATGTTCATACTGTTTTCCAGGTTACCTACGGATTCATCCACGAGTTCATGTGGATTACCTGCTGTCATACCCCAAAATTTGCCCGTTAATCTTGCAAGACATTTTTCAAGGCACTCCAACTCATTTTTCAAGACATTGATCTTAAAGGAACAAAGACCCAGCACACAGGTGGCCAAATCCAGAAAATGACTTAAACTGGCTTGCTCGCTAGGCGAGCAAAATCCTTCGCCTAGCGAACCCTTCGCTGCACCACTCGCCTATCGAAGCTTGTGAATACCAGAAATTTTGGGCTTCATTCTGAGCCCATTAGGTCACAAAAAGTATTATAAATACCAAGACCTCATTCAGAAAAAAGGGGACAAACAGAGAAGAAAGAGGAGGGAGAAGAAACACAAACCCACACAGACAGCAAACCCTGGAGGCTAACCAAGAGAATTCAGAGCAACCCTAAAGGAAACCCTGAAGGAAACTCATCTGCACAAAGGTTACCTCCGCCCAACTCAATCCGGCACCAACCCTAAGAGTGATCTGCCAATTCAACGTTGCCATTCAATTGCAAACAGGTTTGCACTACCACTATCGCTTTATGCTCCCAATTTACATGTGACATAATGATTGAATTTATAAATATATCTTAGGTTTTTGCATGCGGATCTAAGTATGCATGGATGTCTTGAATGTTTAACCATGTAATTTCTGTAATGGATGCCATAGGGTTTGGAGCTTGCTGAAATCGTACTGTTATTAAAATCAAAACCCGCAGCCGTTCGCTAGCACATCGCTAAGCGAACATGTAGTGAGTGTTCGCCAAGCCTTCGCTAGGCGAGGCAGTAGCGAACATGACAGTCGCTGATTTTTTTCTGTTCTGTTCTGTGTTTATCTGACATGTCCTATCATAACTGTGTATTATTTGCCTGACATTATTGTTGCTACGATTCCTTTGTTCGGTGCGACTATTGGTCACACCCCATTTGGTATTCTAACCTGTTTGCTGAATTTTGTGAGGTCTCACATATTCCCGAAGAAGGTAGCTTGCTAGGTATTCCACTTTATTTGTGGGATACCCTTATGGAGATTCATCCTAATTACCTAACTGATTACGAATGTTGCCTTTAAATATATGATCTTGGCCCTCTCTTTGTTGCCTTACGGTATTACGGTCATGTCCTGCGAATATGGGGATACACTTAGCAAAGACCCTTCGGTTAAATCATCATAGTCCCTCGAATGTTGCCTTCGAATACATGATTTTGTCCCTCGATGACCCTTCGTGGTAGCCTACGGTTAAACGATGATCGTCCCTTCGAATGCTAAGGTATACTTACAAATGTTGCCTTCAATGACCAATCGACGACCCTACGATGTCCCTTTACATCCAAAGGATAAGACTACTTACTTCTCAATAGTAAGGACAGTTTTACCCTCCTAAGGATAGGAAATACCCATAAAGACCTTGGGTAGGTATAACTCTTAAATGCTGACTCACAACTTAAAAAACTTTTCACACCTCACACTTTGCAAAACATCTATTAGAAAATCACCACTTGGTATACATTCGTACTAGAATCATTGCCAAGTTATATTTTTCTAAATAGCTTTCAAAATTAAACGAGATAAATACTTTGTATACATTCGTACAAGAATCATTACAAAGTTAAACTCTCTTTTCAAAACATTTTCTAAACAGTTCTCAAACACTTTTTCGGACAAGAAAAACATAAGTGATGAAGCAGTTAAGAGCCCATGGATAACCATGGATACAAAGGGTGATAACACCTTCCCTTTGTATAACGTACCTCCCGAATCCAAAATCTAATCAAGGTCTTTCCTGTTCTTTTCCGCCTTTCCTTATTGGATAAAAGAAAAGTCGGTGGCGACTCTTGCTACCCGTGACATTTACTTTCCAAAGCAAAAACACTCCAAAAGTCAGTTCACCGTATGACAGAACTGGCGACTCTGCTGGGGACAAAAAAGAGAGGTTACCTTAAAAAAAAAATCACTTATTTGAATTGTCTGATTTACTTTTAAGGGATTGCTTGGGTATTTTATGCTTGAGTGAAAGATCCTACACCCAGATCTAGTGTACCTTAGGTAAGTAGCAAGAGATCATCGCGACTATCCGGCGTATACTGGAATGGTTAAAATGATGGCTACGGTTAATGTGACACTTTGGATGTCCTGATGTTCCTCATGTTTACTTGAGGAAAAATTTGGCGTCCGCGTGGTGTCATCAAAGCATTAACCAGACCTTTAGAACCCTAATTGACTCATCCTAGCCATTAGAAAGTAGTGAGATAACTGACTTTGGTTCCGACTGGGGTTGGTTGATACTCGATACTACACTCTTTGAGATTGGACTTTAGGGAAGCTTTGGTCAACCACTTGGTGTTGCGCTGAAGTGGACTTAAGGAAAGGTCAATGATTTGAGATCCTTCTAGAACCCAGTTACTATTCTAGGACAGGTGGAACCAACCAAACTTCAGTGGGGAGGGTACTTACCTATGGAACTCATGCAAGCCTTAAAACCTAGGAATGATTGCGGTGTGACTTGTTTGTGTTTGTTACTTACTTAACATCATAACATCATAACATCATGACATCATGACATTGTACTAACCATTTCAAGGACTTAAGGATTTAACTTTGCTCTGTTAAACAGGCTACGGCTTCCAGGAAGACCATCCGGATCAATCTTGTGGCGATCGCTCCTCAACTCAAGAATTTAGTGTCAGAGCTTCCCGATCATGCTCAGTTCATCAAGAAACATGATTATCAGTTGGTACCCACATTAGAAGAATTTTCCAAGCTGCTTGGGATACCTATCCTTGATCAAACACCTTTCAGTGGTTTAGAAAAGATTCCGAAGTCTGAAGAAGTCGCCGCGGCTTTACACATGACAAAGTCCGACATTGAAACTAATTGGATAACAAGAAGTGGAGTTAAGGGTTTACTTGCCAAATTTCTGATAAATAAGGCCCGAGAATTCCTAAAAGTTATGAATGTCCATGCTTTCGAAGATGTTCTAGCACTATTAATCTATGGTTTGGTGCTATTTCCTAACCCGGATCAATTCATAGACATGAATGCTATTAAGATATTTCTCACTCATAAGCCTGTGCCTACCTTGCTTGGAGACATTTTGCATTCCCTTCACACTCGTACTATGAAGAGGCAAGGGACTCTCATGTGCTGCGTACCTTTATTATCCAGGTGGTTTATTTCGCACCTTCCTCAATCAGTCTTGAAGAGTGAGCAAAATTTGAAATGGTCTCAAAGGATAATGTCGCTCTCACATTCAGACATCCATTGGTGTCCTCAACCCATAGAAAATGTTATCATCATTGACCGTTGTGGAGAATTCTCTAACGTACCACTCCTGGGGATAAGAGGAGGTATTACTTATAACCCAACTTTAGCCCTACGTCAGTTTGGTTATGCTCGAAGAGAGGGTCCACATGAAATAATTATTCAAGGCACTGTGTTTGACTATGACAACGACTCTCAAGGTCTCCGTCAAAGGTTTGTACGAGCTTGGGGCATAGTGAAAAGAAGTACTTTAGGACAGAAAAACTCTATTCCTATGGAGCCTTATCTCAGATGGGTACGCGCCAGAGCTCGTGAGCTTACCATGCCATATCTTGCAATCGGACCTCTGATTTTCGAACCCAAAGTTGAAGGAGGTGCCCCTCAGATCATTCCTTATCCAGATATGCCTACCAATGTTGAAGAATTGAAGAGATCCTGGATCCAGTTGAGAGAGGAAAGGGATACTTTTGAAGCCCAGTTCGGTACAGAAAGGAAGAAAGTGTTAGAACTTACCAGCCATCTTAACGAGGAACGAAGACTCAATGCATATCTTCGCCCAAAAAGAAGTCGTCCCTGGGAGACTTGAGCTTTCATTGTATTTTTATTATTATTTTTTGTAATGAACATTGATTAAAGAAATTATTAATAAAAGTTTCCCTCTTTTGGTGGTTTACGCAAAGTTAAATTCCAAAAGTCCTTGAAAACATTTCATACATTGCATAGCATAACATAACATTGCATAACAGGTATTCTAAAGGATCAATGTTCTCACGGTCTTCCTTCTAAATAGAAAGATGGCTCTCGAACAAACTGTCAAAGATCTCCAGGCTCAGAATGCTCAATTCCAGGAGATGATCTTGAACTTATCCAAGGGGCAGGAGGAGCTGAAGGCTCTCTTGCTCGAGAAGAAGAAAGACAAGAAAGTTGTGAGCTACCTTAAGCCAACTTCCCGTGTGCCCAAGGTTATTCGTGCTCCTCCTGCCATGACTTCTCTGAAAGACGCTCAAGCCGTGGTTGAAGATGGTGGTCGTACTGGATGGGGTCAACTGATCGATGTACCATACAAGTCTGATAGATTTGGCCTGGGATTTAGCTCTGAAAAGATAGTCAAAGATCAGAGTAATGCTGTAGAGGATGCTGATAGCGATTGCGACTTGGATAGCTGGATTTTCCCAACAATTGGTGACGGACTCAATAATTGGAAGGCTGAAGACACTATCTCGATTTCCTTTAGTCAGGAGTAATTGTTATTGCCTATTTTAGTGTTGCAAATTTTTTTACTTTTTTACAATTGAACTTCTTAAAGCATTGTGTCTATGCCCGGGGCACAAATAGCTAATTTGTTAAGGGTTTTGTCATTTTCATAGGCATATTCACATTCAATAAATCAATGGACTTTTTGCATTCAAATATTGCGCTCCTTATCTTTCCTGTCATCTTTTAAACAAGCTATGCTTTCTTACACACACTCACGTAACAAATTGCAGATCCATATCCACTCTGGATCCTGTTGATAATAATTTTGCTACTGTTCATTATGACTTTGAAAATCCGATCTACCAAGCCGAGGATGGGAGTGAGGAAGATTGTGAAGTACCTGAAGAGCTTTCCAGACTGGTACTGCAGGAAGAGAAGACTATACAGCCGCATGAGGAATCAATTGAAACTGTAAATCTGGGTACTAAAGTGGACAAGAAAGAAGTCAGAGTTTTCTTGGGACGCTTGAATTACATTGCCCGATTTATCTCCCATTTGATTGCTACTTGCAAACCCATCTTCAAATTACTGGGAAAAATCAAGAGATGATATGGAATGATGAATGTCAAGAAGCTTTTGACAAAATCAAGAAGTATCTCCAAGAACCTCCAATTCTGATGCCACCAGTTGAAGGAAGACCTCTAATCATGTATTTACCGTGTTAGAAAATTCAATGGGGTGTGTGTTGGGGCAACATGACAAGTCTGGTCGAAAAGAGCATGCCATATACTACCTTAGCAAAAAGTTTACCGACTATGAAACAAGATACTCACTGCTTGAGAGAACTTGCTGAGCTTTGGCTTGGGCTGCTCGCCGACTAAGACAGTATATGTTGAATCATACCATTTTATTGATTTCTAAGATGGGTCCTATCAAATATATATTTGAGAAACCTGCTCTCTCCGGAAGAATAGCAGGATGGCAGATGATTTTAATAGAGTGTGACATCCAGTATACTACCCAGAAAGCAATCAAAGGAAGCGTGGAGCCATGATGCTTGCTACAATGGATGACGAAGAGTCCCCGCATCCCGTGAACACGGACATAGTTAAAAAATACTACGCATGTACACCCGGCAAGTCGAAAACCTGAAAAGGCGGCTTGGGCAAAAAGGGTATCCTGGTGGACTGAAAACCTGAAAAGGCGGTCCAGGCAAAAATTAGGGATTAAAGCGTACGACTATGTCCCGTTCTCGGTCAGCTTCACCCAAGTCAAAGGGACTGAACAAACCAATCACTTCTATCCGACAGCAGGAGATGAGAGGCTTGAAGACATAATGACAGTAGTGGAACTAAAATCAATAGGACTTTTTCTTCATAGCTTTTTCTTTATGTTCTCGACAATTTCCTCTTACTAGGATTTCTGTCTCCTTGTATTCAAGTTGCCTGTTTATAGGCCCTCTTTCAAAATCAATACAATTTTATTTCCAAAAAAGATGCTTTTGTTTTACTTTCTCTATTTTGTTTGCGTAAACGTCCATTGATTTAAGTTGAATTAATATATGCATTTGAATATGATCGATGTTTATCAAAAATACATGCATAAAATAGCAATAGAAGTTACTAAGAGACTTTAGGGTCGAGGATAAGGTCTAACCACGCTTTCCAACAAGTCCGGTTACAAATCCTTTCCCCAGCAAAAAACCAGTTATTCCCCAGAAGAAATGGGCATTACTAGACAGACTGGTCATCTCTTTTATCCCCCAGCCAGGTCCTGTTGAATATTTCTACCATCAGACAAGAAATCAGATATCCCCAGCTAAGAAAGGGTCATCAATACAAATATCTCCAACCAGAATATGTGGATTTATTTTCCCCTGGCAAAAAGTTTCAGACGCATAGTCCATTCATGCATCATTTCGCATCATATACATGCATGCAATGTTCGCATTTATTTTCAAAAGCATAAAACATCTCATGCATCATGACATGGCATGAAGCTAACTTTATTTTTCAGGTTAATTATCCTCCTGATACAGTCGAAATAAAGATCCATTCAGACGGATATCTTCATCGATTACATTCAAGATTCAAATACATCTTTCAGATATAATCCATATGAACATTCGTTCTGACAAGCACTCTGATATCCTCCTAATGGTGGCATCTTTAAGCCCATCCCAGACATTTATTGCAAATACAACATATACAAATATTATCAGATATAGCCTAGCGTACGGTTCATTCTGATTCAGCCCAACATATGATTCCTTCAACTATTCCTATACGGTCTAACGTACGACCCATCTGGATGTTCATTTCCTCAGATACTACCTAGCGTACGGTGCATTTCGAGGTGTAGTCTAGCGTACGACTACTTTTTGTCAGATACAGCCTAACGTACGGCTCATTCTGCAACTCAGATATGATCTAACGTACGATCCATTCTGATCTCCATTCCTCAGATACTACCTAGCGTACGGTACATTCCGAGGTGTAGTCTAGCGTACGGCTACTTTTTGTCAGATACAGCCTAACGTACGACTCATTTTGCAACTCAGATACGATCTAGCGTACGATCCATTCTGATTCTTACTTCGTCAGATACAGCCTAACGTATGGCTCATTCTGCAACTCAGATACGATCTAGCGTACGATCCATTCTGATTCTTACTTCGTCAGATACAGCCTAACGTACGGTTCATTCTGCAACTCAGATACGATCTAACGTACGATCCATTCTGATCTTCATTCCTCAGATACTACCTAGCGTACGGTACATTCCGAGGTCTAGTCTAGCGTACGACTACTTTTTGTCAGATACAGCCTAACGTACGGCTCATTCTGCAACTCAGATACGATCTGGCGCACGATCCATTCTGGTTCTTACTTCGTCAGATACAACCTAACGTACGGCTCATTCTGCAACTCAGATACGATCTAGCGTATGATCCATTCTGATCCTTTATCCCCAGTGAAGTCGACAGCCTAATGGATGATTCACTATACGGTCTAGCGTACGACCCGGTGTGGCACCCATGTCTTCAAATTGGTCTGATGTACGACGCACTCTGAAGCTCTCATCATCAAACTTCCTGGATGGCATCTTTAAGCCCATCTCCATCAAGACTAACTTTTAATTAACAAGTGCAAATTTTTGGGGCATTCTAAGTGTTCAATAATCTTCCACCTCCAGACCACGAATGGCATACATACCATTCTAACTCTCTCGGTTTAAGAATATTGAACAGGGGCAGCTGTCATACCCCAAAATTTGCCCGTTAATCTTGCAAGACATTTTTCAAGGCACTCCAACTCATTTTTCAAGACATTGATCTTAAAGGAACAAAGACCCAGCACACAGGTGGCCAAATCGAGAAAATGACTTAAACTGGCTTGCTCGCTAGGCGAGCAAAATCCTTCGCCTAGCGAACCCTTCGCTGCACCACTCGCCTAGCGAAGCTTGTGAATACCAGAAATTTTGGGCTTCATTCTGAGCCCATTAGGTCACAAAAAGTATTATAAATACCAAGACCTCATTCAGAAAAAAGGGGACAAACGGAGAAGAAAGAGGAGGGAGAAGAAACACAAACCCACACAGACAGCAAACCCTGGAGGCTAACCAAGAGAATTCAGAGCAACCCTAAAGGAAACCCTGAAGGAAACTCATCTGCACAAAGGTTACCTCCGTCCAACTCAATCCGGCACCAACCCTAAGAGTGATCTGCCAATTCAACGTTGCCATTCAATTGCAAACAGGTTTGCACTACCACTATCGCTTTATGCTCCCAATTTACATGTGACATAATGATTGAATTTATAAATATATCTTAGGTTTTTGCATGCGGATCTAAGTATGCATGGATGTCTTGAATGTTTAACCATGTAATTTCTGTAATGGATGCCATAGGGTTTGGAGCTTGCTGAAATCGTACTGTTATTAAAATCAAAACCCGCAGCCGTTCGCTAGCACATCGCTAAGCGAACATGTAGCGAGTGTTCGCCAAGCCTTCGCTAGGCGAGGCAGTATCGAACATGACAGTCGCTGATTTTTTTCTGTTCTGTTCTGTGTTTATCTGACATGTCCTATCATAGCTGTGTATTATTTGCCTGACATTATTGCTGCTGCGATTCCTTTGTTCGGTGCGACTATTGATCGCACCCCATTTGGTATTCTGACCTGTTTGCTGAATTTTGTGAGGTCTCACATATTCCCGAAGAAGGTAGCTTGCTAGGTATTCCACTTTATTTGTGGGATACCCTTATGGAGATTCATCCTAATTACCTAACTGATTACGAATGTTGCCTTTAAATATATGATCTTGGCCCTCTCTTTGTTGCCTTACGGTATTACGGTCATGTCTCGCGAATGTAGGGATACACTTAGCAAAGACCCTTCGGTTAAATCATCATAGTCCCTCGAATGTTGCCTTCGAATACATGATTTTGTCCCTCGATGACCCTTCGTGGTAGCCTACGGTTAAACGATGATCGTCCCTTCGAATGCTAAGGTATCCTTACAAATGTTGCCTTCAATGACCAATCGACGACCCTACGATGTCCCTTTACATCCAAAGGATAAGACTACTTACTTCTCAATAGTAAGGACAATTTTACCCTCCTAAGGATAGGAAATACCCATAAAGACCTTGGGTAGGTATAACTCTTAAATGCTGACTCACAACTTAAAAAACTTTTCACACCTCACACTTTGCAAAACATCTATTAGAAAATCACCACTTGGTATACATTCGTACTAGAATCATTGCCAAGTTATATTTTTCTAAACAGCTTTCAAAATTAAACGAGATAAATACTTTGTATACATTCGTACAAGAATCATTACAAAGTTAAACTCTCTTTTCAAAACATTTTCTAAACAGTTCTCAAACACTTTTTCGGACAAGAAAAACATAAGTGATGAAGCAGTTAAGAGCCCATGGATAACCATGGATACAAAGGGTGATAACACCTTCCCTTTGTATAATGTACCTCCCGAACCCAAAATCTAATCAAGGTCTTTCCTGTTCTTTTCCGCCTTTCCTTATTGGATAAAAGAAAAGTCGGTGGCGACTCTTGCTACCCGCGACATTTGCTTTCCAAAGCAAAAACACTCCAAAAGTCAGTTCACCGTATGACACATGCGGATTTTTAAATCCATGCATGAGCGCGCGTTAGGGTTTAAGTGTCCAAACATTGTCGTTTTGAGTTAGGCGCGTTTTTGGATTCAAATGTGGTGATGGTTCGAATCCGGTTGAAAACATTTTCCATTTGCCTTGTATTTTCTCACATGTTCCTTCATATTTGCCATGCTTCCTCCATTTCATTTTTTCATTTCTTTCTCCACTTCAAAAATTCATTTAAAATTGAAAACTCATCCAAATTCATCCCAATTTTTTGCATTGTGATCCTTATCCTGTCTATTATTTTTTGATCATTAATTTCAAAATTGTGCTTGGCTGGATTTTTTTTGGTGCTAGAATGTTTGAGTACATGTCCATATTTGACCTTGCCTTGGTTATCATGTTGTGAAATGTTGGTCTTTGATCCAATGGATGTGAAATTTTGCATGCTATAACTAGACACATTGCTTGACATTTTGGTGTTGATTTGGTATTTTTATCAATTGTCAATTCTGTTTTATGAATGTGCTAAGTTGGTGTGACAATTTGTGTCACACCTTGTGATGTTCAACTTGAATGATGTGTTTGCCATGCCAAATGATATCTTATGCTCCTGATTTTTTGTGTGATACATGTTATAGATGTTGTGATTGCTCATGAATTTTGTTGGAATTATTTGAATAATTTCTGATTTAATTGAGATTTTTCATTCTGGATGATCATATTTGAGCTTTAAAATTGCCTTGAACTTCAATTGATCATGAAATGCTTTTGGTTAATGATATTGATATGAGACCTTTTGGAATGTTTCAAGATGTGATTGAAGTTGATTCATGTTAAATTTCAAGTTCTGTTTTGAATGTTTGACCTACTTTTGACCCTAGGCTTTGACCTAGTGGTTTGGACTCATTGTTTAGATTGTGGATTTCAGGTTCAAAGGCACATTGCCATGATTGGAGTGGCTCATTCATTTGAGTTGATTACTTGCTTGATGTTGGCTAATATTGAGTTGTTTTGTAGGCTTTGAGAACAAGTTGCCTAATGGCTTGTGCTTTGCTCATTGTGGCCTGATGCTTTGTCTGTCTGTGTACTATTGCCTGATGATTGTTGTCTGTTTGATTGTTTGAATTGTAAACTGATTGGTTTAGACTTTTTCAGGTACCTAAGTTGCTTTGAGTTCTTTTGAACTTGCTTTTGCTTTGCTTGGTTGCTTAACCACTGAGGTATAATTTCCCTGACTTCATGTAGTCTGGAAGACCTGTCCTGTTATGTGGGCAGGCACCTGTCTGAAGCCCTCCTTAAGAGGCAATGCTTGTGAATGTTTAAATTTGTGCCAAGCAGGTAAAGACCTCTTAAGAGGCAATTGGCAGATGAAGGGGATGTGCAATTCATCCCCTGCTATTCAGTTGTGTCATTCACCCTGCTCACACCATTGTGTTGATGCCATGTGGATAATAACCCCAGATCTTTGTTGAGTCAGTCATCTGTGGAGAAGAGTTCCTACATTCTGAACTCTCACACCTTTCTATTTTGAGTCAAGTTCTCCCAGGCCAGGGATAAGAGCTGTGAGGTCTTACCCTCACTTCCCATTTCATCTGCTTCACCCTAACTCTCAATGTTAGGGTTAAAAGCTAACTACACCCGATTCCAGTTGGCTTGTGTTTCACAGCCTAACCTTGTATGAGCCCAATTGTGTGCATATAGTGTGTGTGCTTGCTTTGTGTGCTTGTATGTATTTGCTGGTGCTGTTTAGGATAGCTTGCTTCCTGTGCAAGTTAGATAGAAACCTTAACATAGGGATCGTATGCATGACAACTTCTAGGCTCGAGTCGTAGTCTCCCTAGTAGTTTGTGTTTCCCTTTGTATCTGGTTAAGTTAGAAGTTCTTTCCCTACGTAGGGGAACTACGTCGCCCTGATCCTCATACCAGATGAGGTACGTAGGCAGGAGATTGAGCTGATCTCTCCGGGCAACCTTTTGCTTTTTCAACCCCTTTGTGTGAGTTGGAGTCTGACATAAGTCCAGCAATTGGCAATTGGTTTCCTGTGTGTGTTTGTTGGTTCGGAGTCTGATGTAAGTCCAGCGATTGGCATTCGGTTTCCATGTTTGCCTGTTTGTGTGGAGTCTGACGTAAGTCCAGCGATTGGCAGTCGGTTTCCTGTGTAGTTTTGTTTGGCGTGCGTTAGCCGAGCTACGAGTGCTCTGATTCTTCCTCCGGTCAGAGAAGATACGTATGCATAGGATGCGACATCCTAGAGAGCATGTTTCCCTTGTCCCGAACTACGTCGACTCTGATGTCTGTGCCTGACAGACTACGTAGGCCCAGGATGCGATATCCTGCCGAGTTAGTTTCTCTTGTCTTTCTGTGTTTCCTTCCAGCCTTGTGTGATGTCTGAGCAGTTTTTAGCAACCTTATCCTTTCTTTTGTGCGTGGATCCCGTCGAGTACGACGGATGCGTAGGGGTGCTAATACCTTCCCTTCGCATAACCGACTTCTGATACCATCTCTCTCTGGTCGCGAGACCATGTCTTTTCCAGGTTTACTTCGAGCGTTTCCTTTCCCTCCTTTGGGATAAATAACGCACGGTGGCGGCTCTGTTGTTTCGTTTTCCCGCCGGTTTTTCGCGTAATGCGACAGTATGAACCAGCATATACTGTCTCAGTCGGCGAGCAGCCCATACCAAAGCGCAGCAAGTTTTCTCGAGCAATGAATATCTTGTTTCACAGTCGGTAAACTTTTTGCTAAGATAATAAATTGCATGCTCTTTTCGACCAGACTCGTCATGCTGCCCCAGTACACACCCCATAGACCCCTCGAGGACCGTCAAGTACAGAATTAACGGTCGTCCCTCCACAGGAGGCATCAGAATTGGGGGCTCCTGCAAATATTCTTTTATCTTTTCAAATGCCGCTTGGCAATCATTATTCCCCCTGACCGTTTGATCTTTTCTCAACAACTTGAATATAGGTTCACACGTGGCCGTTAGATGAGATATGAACCGTGAAATGTAGTTCAATCTACCTAAGAAACCACGAACCTCCTTCTCTGTTCTCGGTTCAGGCATTTCTTGTATCGCTTTTACTTTAGCAGGATCAACCTCGATTCCTCTTTCGCTTACAATAAACCCCAGCAACTTACCGGACCGCACCCCGAAAGTGCACTTATTCGGATTCAACCTCAATCTGAACTGTCTCAACCGGTCAAACAACTTGGCCAGATCTACCAAATGCCCCTCTTCTGTTTGGGACTTTGCTATCATGTCATCAACATAGCATTCGATTTCATGATGAATCATATCATGAAACAAAGTCACCATAGCCCTCTGATACGTGGCACCGGCGTTCTTAAGACCAAATGGCATCACCTTATAGCAGAAAGTGCCCCACGGTGTGATGAACGTTGTTTTCTCCATATCATCTGGCGGCATTTTGATTTGATTATAGCCAGAAAAGCCATCCATGAAGGAAAACACCGAGAATTGAGCTGTATTATCTACCAACACATCGATGTAAGGTAATGGGAAATCATCCTTCGGGCTAGCTCTATTCAAATCCCGGTAGTCCACACACATTCTCACCTTTCCATCCTTCTTCGGGACTAGCACAATGTTCGCAACCCAAGGCGGATAATTAGTAACAGCTAAGAAACCAACATCCAACTGTTTCTGCACTTCCTCTTTAATTTTCATGGCCATCTCAGGTCGAGTTCTGCGCAACTTCTGCTTCACTGGAGGACAATCTGCTCTCAATGGTAACTTGTGCACAACGATATCGGTATCCAACCCTGGCATATCTTGATAAGACCAAGCGAAGATATCAACATACTCTTTCAACAAGGCTACCATTCTGCTCTTGACATTCATCTCCAAAGCGGCCCCGACTTTCACTTCTTTCCTGACCTCTTCGGTGCCCAGATTCACAACCTCGACTTGCTCCTCGTGCGGTTGAATCACCTTCTCCTCTTGCTTCAACAACCTGGCTAATTCCTCCGGCAATTCACAATCTTCTTCACCTTCTTCTTCGGCATGATAGATCGGATTGTCGAAGTCATATAAGGGTGTAACAGGATTGTTATCAATGAGATCCGGAGAATGATCGCACCTGCATGAATGTTTATTCATGCATTGCTTTTAGAACCGGAACGAAGCAAATTAAAAGAAAAATGAAAACAAACATTGCCATTTTTATTTATTTTTATTAAACTGCAAAAATAAATGAAAAACAGGGAACACCACTTTTAATGAAAAAACATCCTTTTATTGATGATGCAATCATTGCAAAATGAAACATATGAGGTGGCCCTTACAATGAACCATTACGTTTTGGGCAAAACGCATGGTTTTCATGCAAAGAGAATTGAAAAACAGAAATATTACTCTTCACGTAGAGTGACAGTGATGATCTTTTCGGCCTTCCAGTTCTGGATCTCCATCCCTGGTACGCACGGTTTTATCCACTGATCAAGCTCGCAGTCACTGTCAGCTTCTTCACCTACCGCACAGATGTGATCTGGATCCAGCATTCCAGCACTGGTGAACGTGAACGGCTGACGACGTCCTCTATTCTGACCAGACGAGCCTCGGCCCGGCTGATAACCAACCCCAAACCTGTCTTCCTTGGCGGCGATGTCTATCATCCTTCCCCAACCTGGGGCTTCTCCGCTCTTCACCACCTCAACGGTCTGCTTGTAAGAAGAAATGGACGACTTCTTCTCTTCTTTAGAAAAAATAGCATTCTCCACTTTGACAGTTTCAAATGCTTGACTTGGCGTTTCAAATATTTCACCGTCCATTTCAACATACTTGAACGATGACAGGTGGCTGACAAAGATGTCCTCCTCTCCGCAAACCGTTACGACCTGCCCGTCCCAGATATACTTCAATTTCTGGTGCAAAGTCGAAGTCACTGCCCCAGCAGCGTGTATCCATGGTCGACCCAACAGGCAACTGTATGCCGACTGAATATCCATGACATAAAACACAAACTTAAACACCTCGGGCCCGATCTTCACAGGGAGCTCCACTTCCCCAAACACAACCCTTTTAGAGCCATCAAAGGCTCTAACAACCAGGTCAGTAGGCCTCAACACCACCCCTTCACAGTCCAGCTTTGCTAGGGCCTTCTTCGGCAACACATTGAGCGATGAGCCGGTATCCACCAACACGTGCGAAAGCACCACTCCTTTACACTCTATTGCAATGTGTAATGCCCTATTGTGATTACGCCTATCCACCGTAAGATCCAAATCAGTGAAACCCAGCCCATGGCTGGCATTAACATTGGACACCACTATCTCCAGCTGATTGATCGTTATCTCTTGCGGGACATAGGCTCTCTTCAATATTTTCAACAAAGCCTCTCTATGCCCCTCGGAGCTTAACAACAATGACAGGATCGAGATCTTAGACGGAGTCTGCTGCAGATGGTCAACAAGCTTGTACTCTGACTTCTTGATGATCCTCAGAAATTCCTCAGCTTCATCATCAAGTTCTTTCTCCGACCCCACGGGCGACGGTGTCACTACAGGAGTACCCTCACTTACCACCTGCTTCCCTCTTGCCCTGGCTAAAGCCTCAGCCTTATCTCTCTTTTCTTTTTCTGCCTCCCCACTCCTCAATGTGTCAGGTGCAAACAACCTTCCACTACGAGTGAAACCACTGGGTCCGGCATTATCCACCTTTGAAATGGTGGTTTCACTTGCAGCCTGATCTTCCTGCTTCTCCCCATTACAGTAAACCTCTCCACCATAATGCCACGGCACCGCATCGTCATTATCATAAGGAATCGGCCCAGGTACCGTGATGGTAACCGGAGCCGCATCGGCCAGCGCTGACAAGTCGACCGGATCAAAGTATATAGTTATGGTGGAGACATCCTCCCTTTCCAAACCAACCTTCTCAAATCTGAGGCTTCCCTCATCCATCATTCGCTGGACAGCCTCCCTCAATAAAACACACCCCTTGGTAGCAACTGTGCACGCAGCACAACAATCATCACATCCCAGAAAGACCCCACTCTTCAACAGTCGTCTCTTGACCTCAACCAATGGAGTCTTCAACTGGTCCACATTCACCAGCCCAATCGTCCTCCTATCCTCAGAAATTGCATTCACCCCCATCTGACCATGCGCCGGCATGGGATTAGCATTAACATTCGGAGATGGTGCAAAATTGATAGCCTTAGAATCCACCAAGTCTTGGACGACATGCTTAAAAGCTTTGCATCCTTCAATATTGTGCCCGGGGGAACCAAAGTGAAATTCGCACTTGGCGTTCTCATCATAATTGGCAGGCCTCTAATCAGGTCTCAACGGAGCCAATGTTCTCAGTTGAACCAACCCCAAATCTTTCAACTTCTTCAACAGGAAAGAGTATGTCACTGGCGGCCTATCAAAATGACGATCAGTCATTCGTCCTCTCACCTGATACCCGGCCCGCTGTGTCCTCTGCTGAAAGGGTTGTCGTTGTTGTGGCTGTTGCTGATGTTGTTGTTGTTGTGCAAGTTGCTTATCAGCAGGAATTATTACCGCAACAGTGTGCTGGTAGTAACGATCCCTACCGTGTCCCCTCTGGGCATACACCGTACTCGCGTCACCCTCCTTCTTCCGCTGACCATTACCGAACGACTTCTTCGACCTAGAAGACGAAGCACTCCTCTGTATCTTTCCCATCTTCAGCCAACTCTCAATTCTCTCTCCAGCCACCACAATGTCTGTAAAGTTGGTAACTGGGCATCCCACCATTCTTTCAGCAAAGGTCCCCTGAAGGGTACCCATGAACAGATCAGACATCTCCCGATCTACCAACGGAGGTTGAACTCTAGCAGCCAACTCCCTCCATCTCTGTGCGTATTCTTTAAACCCTTCATTTGGCTTCTGAGACATACCCTGCAGCTGGGTACGACTAGGAGCTATATCGGCATTGAATTGATACTGTTTAAAGAACGCATCCCCCAAATCCTGCCAGCTTTTGATATCCGATGACTTCAGCTTGGTATACCATTCCAGAGACCCGCCAGACAAGTTGTCCTGGAAGAAATACATCCAGAGCTTCTGGTCCATAGTATAGGCAGAAATCTTTCGGACGAATGCCTGGAGATGAGTTTCCGGGCAGGAACTCCCATTGTATTTATCAAACGCAGGCGCTTTAAACTTCTGTGGGATCACAATCCCCTCAACCAAACCCATGTTTGACATGTTGACAACCCCCGGAGTAGCATAGCTTTCCAAAGCCCTGATCTTCTCTGCCAGTGCCTGAATCTCCTTGTTTGGCGGTTGAACACCATACTGGCCAAACTACTCATTCAGTACCGAGAACTGATCTTCTTCTCTATCCTCCTCATCCCCAAAGAAAGGAGGAAGCTGATTATCTTTCACATTATTGCCCATAGGACCTGGTCCACCGCTTGTAGCGAAACCAAAACCTCCACCGTTATTGATCACTACACCAGCAGTAGTCGTCTTCTTTCTGGGATCACCACCATCCCTAGAACCTCCGAGACCTTTGTTGGAGACCCCCTCCAGATTATTACCACTGTTGGCAGCAGAAGCCCGCTCAAGCTTCTCCACCTTCTCAACCAGCGCCTTCTGCCCCAAGGCGAACCCTTGCATAACATTGATCAGCTCTCCCATCTTCTCTTTCAGCTCAAGTATATCTGCGTTGGATGTATCCATCAATTTGGATTTGTTGCGCCTGGTAGGGTATCTGTGCGGACGTGCTACGTGCATGGGAATGATTCTACGTGCGCGAGCAATGATTCCTGAAACAATCAAACACGTTAGAAACTGACACCTGCAAAATAGAAGACAAGTTATTATTATTCATGCATGAATGCAATGTCTATCCATATAAGGAACACTCTGTCTTCGATCCTGGTTTCATCGAGACAGATAATAATTTGACAGCAACATTCTGACATCAATCATCTGGTTTCTCCATACAACTCAGAGAGTTATGATTTAGCAAAGATATCAACCGACCATGTGTCTGTTATGTGAGTGCACGCAGAAAAGCAAATAAAGCTCGAAGATCAATCACTGAATGATAATAACCACTGTATATCAAAAGTGTGTAACACGTGCAAGAGTCATACATCAGGCTTGATACAAATCAAGTACAATTCTCCAGAATTAGAAAGAAAGTACAAGCAAGTGAATTCCATTAACATGCCTGACGGTAATCCACACATGATAGCAACTGCAATAAACATCTAAACTGAAGACGGTCCCATAGAAGGCTTTGCATCATCAACCATCTTAGCAAACTTCACGGCGAACCTGAGCTCATTGTTCTCCTGCTGAAGTCTTCCCACCTCTTTCTGATGAATCTTCATCTGTCGGAAAAAGTGGTCCCTCTCAGCCAGATAATGATCTCTCTCAGCAACAATCTTCGCTTTCTCTTCTCCCTTAACCTTCAGCTTTGCTTCCCACTCGGCGGTAAGGACTTTGGCTCTAGCATCCCTTTGATTCTTCACAAGGATTTGTCTCCTCTTCTCATCTTCAATAACCTTCAAAGCTCCAGCCAACTTTTCCTTGGTGATGTCGTGCTCCTTTGTAGATGACTCTAACGCTTGGCTGATCTTGCGGTAATAGACGGTGTCTATCTCAAAGCGCTTCGCCTCCAGAGCATGTCTCTTAGCCTGGTCTTCTACTTTTCCTTTGACTTCCTGATTAGCCATTTGGATTCTAGCAACACTCATCTCCAACTCAGTCTTCTCTTCCTACAGCTGATCTCTCTCCCTCTTCATCTCAAGGAACTCTTCCATACTGACAGAAGAACGTGGCCCCTCAATCATCGGATACCAAGGATCACCCCCAGGAAATGGTAGACGAGTGAGCTCGACCCTCTTTCTGAGCCAATCATCAAACGGAGGAAAAGACCTGCTATTAACCTTACCAAAAGGAACCTTGCCCTTCCTCTGAATGTCGCGCCATTCATCAGACACTTGCCTCAACAACGGCTGATTACCTTCAATCGGGAAATAGAAAGACTCCTGAATCTCTCGCCCGAGGGGAGGACCCTCCACAGCAAATCCATTTGTCTCCTAAGCAGCACCGGGTTGTAATTAATGCAACCTTGAACTCCTATAAGAGGCACATTGGGAAGACTCCCACAACTGTAAATAAAATCTCGTCCAGCCATACCATTGTGAGTCCAAGCTATGTCCTTGGCTCGCAAACCCATCAACTTGATTGACCATTTGGCAGTATGATCAAGAAAGACAAAGGCACCTCTGGAAGGCAAATATCCCATGAACCATTTGTACGTCAGTTGAGCACAACATCTAATCAATCCCCCACGCCGCTTCTCGTTCCGATTATGGACCGAGTAATAAACATCCCCAACCAAGGTAGGAATAGGATTCCTCTGCACAAACAACCGGATGACATTGATGTCCACAAAGTTCTTCTGGTTAGGGAACAAGATGATTCCATAAATGCTCACAGCAAGTAGAGCACAGACATCCTTCCAATCACCCAAAACAGCATGCTCCTTGGCTTTAGCCTTCAAGAAACTCAAATGAAAACCGGGCAACTTTCCCTTCTCCTTCAAACCTCCCCTAATCACTTCGGGGCTCAAATAAAGAGCACGTGATATCTCACCAACATCAGGTTCTTCCTTAGTGACATAGAAAGGAACCTGATCTCTGATCTGAATACCCAGGATGCCAGCATAGTCTTCCATCAAGGGTCCCAACAAGTAATCCGGGAAGACAAAGCATCTCAAACCAGGATCGTAAAACTGGAGAAAAGTATGGATGGCGCTTCTATCCCCATCCGTAAGCCTGAAAACCATCTTCAGAATACCACCATGAGTCTCATGGAACATCCCCACACGGTCAGGAGTAATCAATGCTATCATATCTCTCAGCACGCCAATCTCTGGGTCGAAGAAACTGTAGACAACATCGTCTTTCAAGCCAGTCCTCATATCTGGAACAAAGAAGTCTCTCAACCAGGATCTCGATCAAGAATGTCCCCTGCATATGGATAAACATGAGTTAGATGCAGATAAATGCAAAATGTGAATGATGCGGATGCATGAATGCAATGCACTGTGCCATCCTCCAAGTCATCTGAACATCCACTCTACGGAAACCCCAGTCTCTGAACTGATCACAACCATCTGAGGTACTGAGTAACCCTAAATCCAACTCAGGAGTTCCGAAATAAACGGGACCGAAGGATATACCACCATCACCACTGGAGAACCACTGATCTGATAGCAACAAAATCATCTGTACCAACCCAGGGAATCCTGAAATAAACGGATCCCCACTGATAAATACCACGGACAGAACTCCGGCGTCTCAGAAATAAATATCCATGAACTGAACCAAAGTCACCATCAGAGAGTCACCATCAGAACATGCATCTGTAGGAATTAAACCCTCCCCTCACAGGTGAATTCTAATAAGGCCATCCTAAGGCGGATAATGGTCTCGACAATCGGACAAGATACTCAACGGGTTAGCCCTTTTGGGTGTGCCGTTGCAGCTCTCATAAGACCATCTAGACCAAAGATCCGGGAAAGAACGGTCACCAAAGTCAACAGCTCAAAAGAGGTAACCCAACCAAAGTGGATACTCCATATTGGAAAAGCTATCTCAGATGAACCTCGTCCGGCTGTGGTATGTCACACTGCCAAAAACATGTTGACCTAACATGAGAGGCAACATGAGACCACGCTAATCCTAGGTGTATACTCGGGCCTGGGTTTTAGCCCCACTCAGAACACCCACCCCAAATCAAAGGAACCAGACCTGTACAGAATCCATCACAATGATAATATGATGCATGCAAACATTTATGCAAATATATACAGTCACAGTATATTAATCATAAATGCAATAAATAAAGCAGCAAAAGCAACCAAAACTATCCTAAAGAGCGCTAGGATTGACTCGCTTAGGGAAGATGGACCACCAAGAGGTCAACTTAAGTCCCCAGCAGAGTCGCCAGCTGTCGCAACGCGAAAAACAACCGGCGGAAAAAAACATGTTTACAGAGCCGCCACCGACGCTATTCATCCTATGACAGAAAGGAAGTGCAGGACTAACCTAAGAAATGGGAAAGGAACGGTCTTACGACCAGAGATTACAAGGTACGGGAGTCGGTTACGCAAGGGGAAGGTATTAGCACCCCTCACGTCCGTCGTACTCGACGGGATCCACGCTCAAAAGAATAGAATAAGGTTGCTGAATAACTGCTCAAAGAATGCACACACACTGGAACAATAAAACAGGTGAAGGAAAACGGAGGAAGGGGACTCGGCAGGATGTCGCATCCTGGGCCTACGTAGTTTGTCAGAAACAAACATCAGAGTCAACGTAGTTCGGGGAAATGGGAAACATGCTCGCTAGGATATCGCATCCCATGCCTACGTATCTTCTCTATCCAGAGAAGAATCAGAACACTCGTAGTTCGGCTAACGCACGCCGAAACAAAACACTGAAAAGAGACGCTGAGATGTCAAAAGAAAAACTCAAAAGGAAATAAAATGCCAATAGCTGGACTTATATCTAACTCCTCAAAGCAAACACAAACAAGGAAACGGAATGCCAATAGATGGACTTACATCCGACTCCAAACACACACACAAGGAAACAGAATGCCAAACATGGACTTACATCCGACTCCAAACAAGCATACGCTAACCAGCGAACACCAAAACAGAAGGTTATCAGACTGACAAGCTAATAGGGAGTCTGGAACTCGAGCCTAATAGTTGTCACACAAAACACACACAAAAAAGAAAAAAAGATTGAAAAAGGAAAAAGGGTGCCCGGAGAGATCTCGCACGATCTCCTGCCTACGTATCTCATCTGGTATGAGAATCAGGGCGACGTAGTTCCCCTTAACAGGGGAGAAACTCTCTCCTAACCAGAGACCAGGGAAGCAAACACACTAATAGGGAGACTAAGACTCGAGCCTAAAAGTTGTCATGCAATCAGATTTCCCTAAGTTGAGGTCTCTAATCAGAACCTAACTCACACAGGAAGCAAGTCAGTTCAAACAGCAAGTAAACACCCATCATAAATGATCAGGCATCACACTCTATATGCAAACAAGAGGCTCAGACAAACTAGTTGGGCTTTAGTCAAGAGGGGTCATATCAACCTCGACAAACAAGCCAAAACTGTAGGGGTATGCTGAAGCTCTTAACCACTAACATTGAGAGTTAGGGTGAAGCTGATGAAAGGTGGTAATGAGGATTAGACCTCGTGCTCTTAACCCTGGCCTGGGTGAGCTCAAATCAAAGAAAGCATGGGGATCCAGAAAGAGGGACCCTATTCCACTTGACTGACACTGTACAAGATCTTGGGTATGTGTTCAAGAGCATCAACACGTAATGCGAGCATAATGAACGACTCAACGAATAACAGGGGACTGACTGCTAGTCCCTTCTATCTGTTAATTACCTCTTCACTTAGGAGGACTTAACAAGTAGCATGCCTCACTTGGAGGTCTTTAGCACAAATGTAAACAACCACAAACATTGCCTCTTAAGGAGGACTTTAGCCAAATGCCTGCCAAAAAAGCGACAGGGCTTCCAGACTACATGGAGTGAGAAGGCTAAACAACCTCAGTGGTGTATCAACCACACTCCAAAGCAAAGCAAAAGCTAGCTAGCAAGCGGCTAATGTACCTGTACAAAAAGCCAGACAATTAATATTGTATTCAGCAAGCCAACAGACAACACAGTGGAATCATCCAACAATTATACACAATGCAAGTCTCAAATGCAAGCACTCAAGTGAGTTCATCACATCAATGGACCTACAACACAACAATAGTTAGTAATCAAAGCAAATTGCATCTCAAATAATGAGCAAACCAACCATTAGTGCTAGATACCTGAAACACAAACACAATTGGTGAGTACAAACCACTAGTACAAAGACTAGGGTCAAAGGCAAATCAAAAGACCAAAACAGAAGTCAATATTACACATGAAGCACATTCAATTAATTAAGAAAAGGTCCTCAAAAGGATCAAACTCAAATCATAAGGCAAAGCCTTCAAATGGTCAAGCTTATGCAAAGGCAAGCAAAGTGCACACAATTGGACATCCAAATCATAAAATCCCAATCAAATCAGAAACACATCCAATGATCATGAAAATTTCTATGTGAACTCAACAAGTTATGAACATAGATCATGCAAAAAATTAGATCCAGAAGGGCTCAAATGGCATAGGAATGAAAATGCACAAATGCAACATCAAATGTGTGACACAAATTGTCACACCATATGTTCATGTGTCCAAAACAGTGGTAGAACATGATAAAAATGCCAAACCAATTCTCAAAAATCAAGTCACATGTTAGGAACAAGCATGTCAAATTTCAAGCCAATTGGATCAAGAATGAGCATTTCACAAGCAAATGAATTCAACATGTCAAAATAAACACAATGTCTAATCAAAAATCAACAAATAAAAATCCAGAAAGGCAAAAATCATGCAATTAGTATCAAAAAATACTAGACAGCCAAACAAACATGTGAAAAAAAGTTGTACTCAATTTGGATCATTCTACAATTTTTTATGATTTTTAGAATTTGAATGAAATAAAATGGAATAATGTGAAATAATGGAAAATGAAAGTTTGAATGAAATTTGAAAATATGCTGAAACCAAGTATTGAACTCAGGACACAAAGGTCCAAGGCAGCGTTGGAAATTAAATTCTCAAACATCATTTTCCAGGATTCGAACTCAGGAAGCCAAGGATCCAAATGAGCGCTTAAATAAAAGAAATCACAAATGCGCTAGGCCAGTATCAAACGCAAGTACTTATGGTGGATGAGCGCTAAGCTGAAAAATCACAAAAAGCACACGCGAAGGCTCGAACCCGCGTGTGGACAGTCCCTAAGCAGCACAAAACGTCACCAGCAATGGAAGATCTACATGATTATGTTCATAAAATAGCAAATAGTGAAGGTCAAAAATCCACCTACTTGGAATGGCAGTTGATGGAATCTCGTGTTCAAGCCTCCATAAGCTCCAGATCTTCTCTCTAACACCTCTTTTGAAGCTTTGAATAGGAATCAGCACTTGAAACCAACCAGATCCAGCTTAATTCCAAACTTCCATTGATGTGTTCAAGCTCTTGGCATGCACAAATTTGCACTGAATTCCACCAAATAAACCTTGAATCTTGCTCAATAGCACTCCATGATCATGATTATGCAAGGAAATTTTTCAGAAATATGTGAAGAATTTTTGGTTTTGAAGAGAGAGAAAATTGAGAGGGAAAGATGAATTCTAGATCTAGAATTGTGATTATGAGCAAATTCTATTATGATTATCTATTTATATGGTATGCTAATGACTTTGCTAATCCACATTAGGCTTGGCTAATTAAAATTAGTGAGTTAGGAATGAAAATGCAAAAAATGAAAAATGTGATTATGCATGTACAATTCCTACGTGAACAGTGCCATGCAATGGTCCAATTTTACTCAAAATTACCTAATAAACACAATGGAAGTGGTATTTTGCACATGTGATTCACCAAATTTAAATTCCCCATTTTCCCTCCAAAATGCACTTGAATGGACATTTGATCATATGAACTTTTTTCATGCAATGCAATGGTTGATTTGGAAAGTATTGGTCAAGACAAGCATTTTGCAAAAAGAGTGGCTCAATTTGGAGTTTTGAATCAAAAGTTATGGCATTTTGAAGTTCCAAGTACACATTGTGATCCTTTGGCCATAACTTCTCAACCATTCATCAGATGATCATAATCTTGGACTTTTTGAAAAGAGGAGAGAAAGATATTCAACTTTCATGTTCACCAAGAATCCATTTGAAGCTTCTTTGATGTTGGAAAGTCAAGTTGAATGTGGACTAAAAACTTGCCATTTTTGGAAACTTTCAATTACAGGTCACTTTCCATTTTGGGAAACTTTTGCTCTGACTTCAAAACCTTCAAGATAGATGTTTGAAATGACAAATGAACCTCTTTTGAACATGATTGAGATGTTGAAACTCATTTCCCCACCTCATAGCCCTTAGTTGACTTTACAGTCGACTTTCTGGTTCTCAGCTGACCTAGAAATGCTCTGATCAGCTTGAGCCTCCACTACTTGAGGAAATGGCTCAGAAATGAAACCCTAGATCATACAAACCCAATATGATACTCATGTGATCTTCATACCATAAAAATACCTCATCTCCTTGAGAAAACCCTGACTGGAAGACTGGCATTGATTAGGGTTGACCAGAGGTCAAAACCCTAATCCAAAGGAACTGGAGGATGAATCATGAAACCCCTGGTGATGACATAACCATGATGATAGTGATATACCCTTGCAACCAAGATAATGCTAAATCTCCTTGAAGAACCAAGAAGCCCTGACTGAAGCACAAACCCTCAGATGGTTGACAATCAATCCATAGAAACCCTCAGGCTTGAATCATGTAACCTCTCATCTTCTGAAAAAGACTTTGGAGGATGACTTTCTTGTTTCCATATGATATGCAAAATGCAAATGCCTAATGTCCTAAAACATGAAATGCAATGTGTCAAACTAGTCCCAAGAAGAGGAGGGCAAATTTTGAGGTGTTACACAAACTAAGACTCTTAAGATGGATCCTACTCTTACAAGAATTTTACTTAGAAATAAAGGATAAGAAGGGTACTGAAAACGTAGTAGCAGACCACTTATCATGAATCGAAGGGAATAAGCCTGAACAAATTCCAATCAATTATGATTTCCCTTACGAACGACTTATAGCCCAAATGGAAAGCGACATGTCTAAACTAACCTTAAATGATACCGAAATATAGAAGAATCCATGGAAGAAATTCATGCGAATACAACTCTGCCATGGTATGCTGATTTTGTCAACTACCTAGCTATTGGAGTACTTCCACCAGACCTATCATACCAACAAAAGAAGAAATTCTTTCATGACCTAAAACAATACTACTGGGATGAACCTCTGCTTTTCAAAAGAGGTACCGACGGTATTTTTCGTCGATGTGTTCCTGAGGATGAAATAGACGACATAATCTCTCATTGTCGTTCCGCTCCCTATGGTGGGCACGCAAGTACTTCAAAAACTTGTGCTAAGATCTTACAATCAGACCTCTTTTGGCCTACTCTATGGAAAGATATCCATAATGCGGTTATAAATTGCGACCGGTGCCAAGGCACTGGTAACGTTTCAAGACGCCATGAAATGCCACAAACAGGCATCTTAGAAGTGGAAGTCTTTGATGTGTGTGGGATTGACTTCATGGGACCATTCCCGTCTTCTTTTGGTAATAAGTACATACTCGTAACTGTCGATTACGTTTCAAAATGGATCGAGGCCGTAACTTCTCCGACAAATGACACACGAGTAGTGATTAAGTTGTTCAAGAACATAATCTTTCCTAGATTCGGTGTGCCAAAACTAGTCGTTAGTGACGGTGGCTCCCATTTCATATCGAATATCTTTGGAAAACTTCTTCTAAAGTATGGAGTCCGACACCGTGTAGCAACACCTTATCACCCACAAACCAGTGGGCAAGTCGAAGTTTCGAATAGAGAAATCAAACAAATTCTAGAAAAGACTGTCAGAATATCTAGAAAAGACTGGTCATCTAAACTAAACGAAGCTCTGTGGGCCTATAGGACAACCTACAAGACCCCAATAAGGACCACACCCTTTAAATTAGTCTATGGTAAATCATGTCATCTCCCTGTGGAATTAGAACACAAAGCTTATTGGGAAATTAAGACCCTAAATCTAAATTATACTTCCGCGGGCGAGAAGAGAATTTTGGACATTCACGAATTGGAAGAACTTCGACTAGACGCCTATGAGAATGCCAAGATATACAAAGAACGAACCAAAAAATGGCACGATAAACATATATCTAGGAAAGAGTTTAATGTCGGCGACATAGTGCTACTATTTAATTCGAGACTTAAGCTTTTTCTGGGAAAACTTAAATCTAGGTGGTCAGGCCCTTTCGAAATCACAAATGTCTCTAAAAGCGGTGCGATAGAAATCAAAGGTATAAATAGTGAGCCGTTTATGGTAAACAGGAAGCGATTGAAACATTATCATAATATTGACAACAGAGACTATTCAAATAGTCTAAGACTTATAGAGCTGCCCGCTCAACCCCAAAACTAGTATATCGCAACGTTACTGTCGAACTTACGACATTAAACAAAGTGCTTAGTGGGAGACAACCCGCCTTTTTTTAAAACTTTTTATCTTTGTTTTTAAGCGTTTCCCTTCTTTGACTATTACTTGTATTTTGCTCCCTTTCATTGATTCTAGGCAGTAATGTACTTGTTTCTTCTAGTTACTAACTTAGAAACATTGGATACTGATTAACAGGCGAATTTATAACTAGTTAGTAACTAACTTTCATCATACAACCATTAGATACAGTTTTCAGAGGCAGAGTTCAAAGAAGGCGCTATGATTATTTAGCTCAGAAGGATATGGCTTTATCCATATATTATGATGGACCTACCATGGATAGGTTAGGTATCCGAGATAGCATCTTATTTATGTTTAACCAGCTAGGATGGGAGAATACTGCTATTAAGAGAAGGTTTGTCACATACCGTGAACTTACCCTAAAATTCCTTAGCTCCCTAGTTTACAACCTCGAGCATGGTTACGGACTCAACAAAGGGTTGATTTCCTTTAGGCTGTTTAGTATGGACTTCACTTATAACCGTAGAGACCTTGCTGACCTTCTAGGATTTCCTAGTGGCCCATTTGT
The DNA here is from genome assembly GCF_024323335.1 of Lathyrus oleraceus. NCBI lineage: Eukaryota > Viridiplantae > Streptophyta > Magnoliopsida > Fabales > Fabaceae > Lathyrus > Lathyrus oleraceus. The sequence goes on from NC_066585.1 coordinate 149,324,700, forward strand.
TTTCACTACCCGCCAGGAGGAATTAATCGATGACATCGACCTAGATTACTTTTGGGGTAGTTTAACTGGAGACTACCACCCTAACCCAAACGAGATGCATTCCCAAATGATACACAACCCTGCTATCCGCTACTTCCACAAAATACTAGCCCACACCCTGTTTGGAAAAGAAGCGAACAACACCATAGTGTCACGAGATGAACTTTTCATCTTACTCTGTGTCGACCAAGGTCGACATGTCAATGTTGTGACATTTATGATGGAAAGATTCGTTCACCTTGCAAAGAAAAATCGCACCCCAATCATAATAGGCGGCCTAGTAACCATGATAGTTGATGCCATTGGACTTAGACGCCCACTTTACGAGCATACACCTTTTGGACACATCCGACCCATGGATATTGAATTTTGCTTCGACCGAAGAATCATAGGAAACCTTGGGTCGGATACTTTTGATTACCTAATTAATAACGAAGTTGCCCAACTATTTACCTTACCAAACCATGAGAGAACAAGTGTTTATAACCGAAATAACTGGCTTTATGATTTAGATGAACACCACATTGCTCCACCATCACCTTCTGAGACACCGCCTATATATGAGTATTTAGACAACCCTATCTCTGTTGATGAATCTGACCCTGAAACCCCTCCAAACTACTATAACCTAGATGAATCGGAACTTCCATCCTATGCAAAAAATCTGACCATAATCCTTACCCGTCTAGATGGTTTCCACACTGACATTATAAATGTGAAAGATGAAATAAAGAGCATGCGCCTTGATGTCTTAGGCTTAATGGATGTCACTGTCGAACAGTTTGATCATTTGAACTAGGTTGTATCTGCTTTGGGACAGAACCGTGACTGATTACATCGACCGCTGAACTATCCTACTCACATTAAAGCAATGAGGACACTGCTATGTTTTAGTGTGGGGAGGGAGCACTTTTATTGCGATTAGTTCTTTTAATCTTTGATTGCTATTAGTTCTTTTAATGTTACATTTAATTTTAGTCTTCTAATTTAATTTAAATAACATTGTTATTTCTTTTTGCTTCTACAATAAATTTAATTTACCTCCGTCAGTTTATTTTTACTGCTGTTAATTCCATACTGTCTTTATTTTTACTACTGTTGTACTATGTTTCTATTGTCGTTACTACTGTGTTACTGGTGTTAAATTCTTTATTTTTTTGGCCTTTTTGTAAAAATTGTGACCATTGCATGTGACGACCGTCAAATGTAGTGTTACGCCCGTCACAGAGGCGTGACGCCTGTCACAGATACGCCACGCCCGTCACACATTAAGTACATGACCGTTACACACGACCGTTGCATATGACGCAGCTTTGCACTGTCGCAACCTGCGAAAAAACAACCGGCGAAAAAAAGAAATGACAGAAGAGTCGCCACCGTGCTTTATTTATCCCAAGGGAGGGAAAGGAAACGCTCGAAGAAAACCTAGAGAAAGGAAAGGAAAAGACAAGGTCTCGCAACCAAATCTTGGGTTCGGGAGTCGATTATGCGAAGGGAAGGTATTAGCACCCCTACGCATCCGTAGTACTCTACAGGATCCACTCTTGTTGTTTTTGTCTAAAGGGTGTGTGTTTATCTAAGGTACTATTTACTAAAAGGGAAAGGTCAAAAGAAAATGACTCGCACGGATGTCGCATCCACTACATACGTATCTCATCTGAATATGAGAATCAGAGTCTTCGTAGCTCGGCTACCTATGGGTTAAAGAGAAGTGTGCTCACTAAGACATCGCGTCTTATGCCTACGTATCTCATCGGAAATGAGAATCAGAGCAAAATGTAGTTCAGCTAATTACGGGAACAAGGGTCTCGATTGCAACTAGGGCAAGAGAAAGGGAAAGGTCTCGATCGCAACGAGGGCGAGAGAAAAGAATTGCAACGAGGGCGAAAGCAAACAAGGATTAGTTGTTAGTCGTTAGTAAAAAAACTCGGCAAGACATCGCATCTTGTGCCTACGTATCTCATCTGACATGAGAATCAAAGTTGCCGTAGTTCGGCTACCTATGGGTGAAAGAGATGTGTGCTCTCTAAGACATCGCGTCTTATGCCTACGTATCTCATCTGGAATGAGAATCAGAGCAAAACGTAGTTCAGCTAACTACAGGAACAAAAGGTCTCGATTGCAACTAGGGCAAGAGAAAGGGAAGGTCTCGATCGCAATGAGGGCGAGAGAAAAGAATCGCAGCAAGGGCGAAACCAGACAAGGATTAGTTGTTAGTTGTCAGTCAAAAACTCGGTAAGACATCGCGTCTCGTGCCTACGTATCTCATCTGAACATGAGAATCAGAGTTGCCGTAGTTCGGCTACATAGGGGTTGTCATATGAACATGGACTTACAAAGGAGGACACCAGTTGTGTCAAAGGAGAGTGGACAATGTGTTCACGTCCTAGCAGCAGGTGTCGCAGCTCGCTGAATCGAGTCTTAGTCAGTTACCTCTTTGCAATAGAACAGACTACATGCCACAGGATCGGAGACGCACAAAAGGTCTAAAAATAGGGAAGCTCTGCCCTAGAGTTGTCATGCAATGTGGACCTATGTGTTAGGATTTACAAATGGGAACATCTACCTAATGTTAGCATGCAAAGAATAAGGGGATTCTACCTATGTTATCATGCAAAAGAATAAGGGGATTCTACCTATGTTATCATACAAAAGAATAAGGGGATTCTACCTATGTTATCATACAAAGGGTTCTACCTAATGGGTGCTACCTAAACGGAACAAGAGTCGACGAATGGAGCAAGGAGAGGAACCAGGGGTAAGGGTGGATGGCGATGCATGAAGCAATCGACTTACAGGTGGTAGATTGCGATGCCTGAAGCAATTGACTTACAAGAGAAATGGCGATGCATGAAGCAATCGACTTACAAAAGAAATGGCGATGCCTGAGGCAATTGACTTACAAAAGGAAAGATGAATACGTGCTGGTTCTGTTAGGTTTTGAAAATGATTACTCGACGTTGGATCGAGGTTTTGATCTTCTTATGAAATGGTTATCGGATGTTCGTTTTAATTCTTGTATTTACAGATGAGTAAAGAATGAAAGAATAAACATTATACACTTCATGTGAGAGGGGTACATTTGTTATGAATGGGGATGGTTCATGGAAATCACAGAATAAAAATATATGCCTCATACATCATACAAGTAGGCAACAGTTAATCAATCAATAAGATAAGCAATCAAGTATATGATCAAATCAAAGAATTAAAGAATGAAGTAATGAAGCATTAGACAATGCATGAGAAGTATAGACATGTTAAGCAATCAAACAATAGAAGCATGGATGAAAGAAACAAGTATAAAAAATATCAGATGAATCAGACAGATGAAACTATGCACACAAAGGATCACTGAATAATTTAATCGGGAAATGATGTAAGGATCAAATAAAATCAAGATGAAAGTCCTCTAATACATGGCATATGAGATGAATAAGGGAGGATCAAAAGATCTCTTCAATTGCCATAAGCAATCCCTAAGTCAAACATCAATCATAGAAAAGTCAACTGTAAAGTCAAGTCAACTTAAAAATTATAAAATAAATAGTAAATTAATCAAGAAAATTATGAAAAATTAAACTAACTAAGGTGGGGTCAGGACATCATCATCCCCCAAAAAGATTTTAAAAATAATGAGTATTGGTATGTAAATTAATTGAAATAAAACAGAAGTCAAATGAAAAGTCAACCAAACAAACTAGGTCAAAAATAAATCCAAAATAAATTGAAAATGGGAAATAAAATTCCAATAAAAGGTCAAGTTGACCATGAGACATTGGTCAACCCTCACCCCAAAAATTAGAAGTTAAAAATAAATTTAAGCTATAAAAATAAAATAAATGAAAAACTGTGTGTTAAAAAGATCCACTTGAAATAAATAATTAAAATAAAATATTAACATTAAACAAATATGAAAATAAAAATTAAAGTAAATTAAATAAGACTTCAAGAATGTGAAAAATATTTTTTGGTATTTTTATGAATAAATAAAATATTTTTATTAATTAAAAAACAAAACAGAAAAATAAAATAAGAATAAAAAAGAAAGAATGAAAATAAATGGTATGATAGTTATGGGCCAGGCGGATGGGGTAGATAGCAGTGGTGCGCCCTAGGCCCCGTCCGGGATGATTATTCAGCGTGACAAAATAATAAAATGTTCATTTAAAATAAACATGTAACAGCATATCAATTGGTCAAGTGGAATTTTAAACACTACAGGACAAAACGGTGTGCACGGGTGAGATTACAAGCACAACGAGCGATCCAGCGGTCACTAAAAGGACGCGTCCCATCTCTTTCATGCAACATGAAAACCCTAGGCCCATGCAACTAAAAAACGCGTGAAACGCAGGATATCTCCCCCATCTTCCAACCAAGATTGCTAACAACTCAGGGCACCAAATGGCATGGTATAAAAATCAAAACTCAAGTACGAAATGAGAGGAACATCATGGTATTTTATTTCATGAAAAATAATGACTTTAGCATGAAGAAAAATGAACAGCAAGGTAGGCATGTGAGCACGGGTACCGCCAGAAAACAACAGCATAACTTCAAGCTTAAAAACAATGCCTCATGGTGAGGGTTTCATGGCTAAGCATGGCACAATAACAACATGATGATGAACATGGTATAATGGAAAAATAATATGAAGTAAGCATGGTGAGCATGAAATGAACAAGTAATGAACAATGGTAAGCATAATGATAAACATGAAATATTGCCATGGAAGAGAGTGAAAAGCTTACCTAGTGGATGCAAGGTCCACTGCCTCTTGGTATTGGAGAGGATGGAATGAAAAAGGAAAATGCTTTTGATGCTTGTGCAATGGAAGATGAAATGAAAACCAGCCTTGCCAACTTGCTTGCTCTTGCTCAGCTCGAAAATAGCAGCCTCCGCCCTTCAGATTAGAGTTTTCATGTCTTAAATATGTAGGGTTTTAAGTGTTTAATGGGCTTGAAGTGTTTGGTTTTGATTCATGAACAAAGTGTGCAAAAGTGAGGTGGTGAAAGTAAGTTCTAAATGTGGCAAAACTTAAGTGAGTGGACATAAAAATGCATGGCCAAATGAGGTAAAAAGTGTGTTGGTTGGTTTTGTGGTCTGACTTGGTTTTCTTGTGCAGCATAAAAACAATCCAAATAGGTGACTTTGTGACCTTGTATCTTGATGTATACATGACCAAATGGCAAGGCAATGCAAACAGTAGGAAGAGGGCATGGAGCTTAACATATTTCATGTTGAACACAAGTTGAAATGATGAGTGGAAAGAGGTGAAAAATGGACATGAAATCGTGTCTCACCATCTGCAAAATGGCTGGGCCAGTTTGGCCTAAATGCTGCCAAAAAATTCAGCTCATGATGCCAACTTTAGATGAGTGCATCTCTCAAACCAATGATCCAAATGGGATGATTCCAAAAGGATGTGAAAGAGGACATGGAAAGTTACAATTGTCATGAAGAAAGTATTTTCAAAAGACGCCTTGAAATGCAAGAAATCTGGCAAGAAGTCTTGACAAATTTTACATATTTTGGACTTAGAAAATTTTCTAAGTGTTCTAAAATAATGTCCCACTTTGACCAAGCATAAATTTCTCAATTTTAATCCAAATGAAACAAACTTTATATCTCTAGAAAGCTTGGAAAAATAGGAACAACTTTCATGTTGGAGAAATGTTCAAATGGAGCTTGCATCTTGATGGAAAATGGGCTTAAAGTGAGTGCAATAATCATGAAAACTTGCCCTAAATGGAAAGTCAACTATTTCCAAATTTAGTAACTTTTCCAACTCTTGATTAAATGATGAATCCATGATCCAACCTTGATCAAATTTCATATGTAGGCTCCCTTAGGGATGAATTTTGAGATTCCACTTTCAAAATGTCAGGAGTTGACTTTTCTGGCTCCATAGTTGACTTTTCCCAAACTGTCTGATTCCCGATTCTATTGATCAATTGAAACACCTCTGGCTCAAATGAAGAGCTGATTTTTTGTATGTAGATCCTTGTGGACATATGGAGGGCCATGAAAAAGATTTTCACCCAAGGAATCATAAATAAACCGATTTTATACCAAACCCTAGTTTTAAGGCAAAATGATCAGGAACTGATTGCACCGACTGCCAATGGATCTTTGTGAGATGATTGTGAATCTTCCTAGGCCAAGATGCCTCTATAATCATGACATGAATGAGCTCCTTCACTTCCAACCAAACCTTGCCTGTTGCAGATAGCCATGAAACCCTGATTTCTGATTAAATCCAGATGCACACTCTGGGAGCTCTGAATCCTTCACTGATGAACTATAGACCACAATGAGATACCTGGACCACCTTGAGACCATTGGGACTTGTATACTTGGAGAATGAAGTCCAATTCTCAATCTTGCCTTGTGTGGGCTCCTTCTGTTAAGGAGTGATCAATCAAACCCTGATTTCTAAGTCACTAATGCAGTATGCAATGAGTATGACCTAGTATGATGCTAATGCAAAGTGAAACAATAATCCCATGATTTCCATGAAAAAGTGAAGGGTAAATTTTGGGGTATTACATGCACCAACCCGCAACCAACTTATCAGGCGCTGACCTTAGAATTCATGAGTTCATTCTCCTATATTACCCCTCCTGGTGCAACTCAGTTTCTCATCATAGCCGCCACATTTAGAATGTTTGGTACCGAGTATTCCCTAAACCAAACTCAAATAGCAAGAATACTTGGTTTCCAACATGGAGAGGGAGTTCACTGTTGTATCCCGGACGGATGGTCGGAAATAGCATTTGGAGTGTGGCACAACCTCACCAACATGAACGTCACAAGATGGGATGCGCTTAACGCAACATACATCCACAACCCAGCTATAAGATATTTCCACCGAGTCTTAGGGCACACGGTTTTTGGAAGAGTCAACAATCACAAGGTAAACTCTAAGGAGCTCTTATTTCTTCACTGTGTGTTCACCCCGGTGGCTTTCAATGCCACCCCATTCTTGTTGGCCAACATCCAAGCTGCATGCATGAGAGGCAGCACGACGTTCTGTTTTGGAGGAATCATAACCTCAATAGCATTAGGCCTGAATCTGGGGGATAGGCTCGCCAACTTAACTGCCTTGCCAGCCGAGTTCCTCAACATCGACTATTGTCATTCCTCATACCTCATCAAGGCCAGAGACGACAGGAAGTACCATCTTGTGGTTAGGAACAAGATAGTTCGAAGCATCATTATGCCCAACAGGAACCGTACAGATCCGCAGAATATGGCGAATTGGATTTTTGATCTGAACGCTCCTGAGCCCAATGAAGGAGATCCTAATAATGGAGTAGATGAAGTCGAAGAGGAACTTGACCGAGAAATTCCACAACCACCTCCTGAGTATGATGCAGAGACATCTTCCCGAGGCCAGTGAAGAAATGAGCGACGACCCGCCACCATGGAAGACATCTATGCTGAGATGTTGCGAGACAACCAGAGGATGAAGGAGCGCTAGACAGAAATGATGCAAACGATCCAGCAGATACAAAGAGATCAATATGACTATGCGAACTGGAACAACCAGGGGATAACAGAACTTTTCGAAGAGATGAGTGCCCTGACACGTCGCGTTGATGCCATCCAGGAGTACACTCAGCATGTGGGGTTGGATCCTACCCAGCATGGTAGAAGTGAGCGTGCACGAGAAAGAGTTAGAGCGTGCAGAGCCCAACGTCGTGATGACGAGTAGTGATCTTCATGTTTCTTCCCTTTTCATTCTTTATATTGTCGCATTGAGGAATGCTTTGTTCAAATGTGGGAGGAAATCCTTGTCTTTCCTTTACTTGTTTCTATTTTTAGCTGAAACAATTTTTTTTGTCTTTATCTAATCATTCATTCATTTATATTTAATTTGCCTTAACAAATTTTTTGTTTTTTTAGTTAAATGCATACCCTACGAGTATATAGGTTGTCTTACAAAGGTTCTGTTAGAAAACTGAGAAAAATCTAACAAGATTGATACCGTCCTGACACTTTAGATCTCTCACTTTTACGAGATCAGTTTGAATACCCATTATACCGATACCTAAAGTCTATGTTCTAGATTAACCCCTAGTAGTTTATACTAGCAGTCAGCACTGTCTTAAACACAAACCATGTGAAGAGCCGATGAATATAAGTGATTGATTCCTACGAATTAAGAAGATCCTTCATACTTTTTCCATAGAAATTGAAAAATGCATCATACAAACGGTTGCAAGATGTACAAAAGGAAGGAACAGAAAAACCCAGCTGGTTGGTTCAGAGGTACCTGGTACTGGACTCGGTAGGGAGAACTACGGTTCGATCCCCCACAACCTTCAAATGGAATACATAAAGGGTTACCACACTAATGTACCAGACCCCGTGCAAAAAAAGGATCAAAGTCACTAACCGGCTAGTTCACTAAGTGCGTGTAAAGGAAAAGGGCTTAATGTGATTGCGCTAGAATGAAACCGGGTGAAATAGGAATGAGAAGCATTAGGATGAGCTATAATAGCATGATTCGAACTGGTTTGTATCAGAGGAGAGATCTACGTTAATGCTTATTGCTTGTGTCGTCACTGTATCTTTAGTGTTTTACTTGAGTATCTGTCATCTTAACGAAGTACCTAACAACCACGTACGAATTGGAAATGTGCTATGTATTCACATTTAACTAGTGTTTTCAAATTTTATTTGCTTGAGGACAAGAAAAGGTTCAAGTTTAGGGGAGTTTGATAACGCGAAAATACATCATATATTTACCTTGATTTACACTCACAAATCGTACCACTTGTAAGACCCTAATTTTGACCCTAAGATCCCTCATGGCCTCATGTTATTGCACAAGTTCATTGCCTCAAGGATCATAGCATGGTTGGCTCCTTAACCCTAGGGTTGGGACTTGTTTGAGTGTTTTGAGACCACCAAGCATGCTTGTATTGTATATTATTGCTTTTCTTATTTGATTACTAACCAAAAGCATAAAAATATGTCACTAACTCTTATTTTGTTTTGAAGCTCAAGTGATCATGTGCTTCATGCTCCTAGGAGGCTCCTAAGCCCAATGTGTAACACCTCAAAATTTTCCCTCCTCTTCTTGAGACTAGTTTGGGGCATTGCATTTCATGTTTTAGGGTATTAGACATTGCATTTTGCATATCATATGAAAATGAGAAGATCATCCTCCAAAGTCTTTTCAGAAGATGGGGAAGTTAGGTGATTCAAGCCTGAGGGTCTCTATGAATTGATCATCAGCCATCTGAGGGCATGGGCTTCAATTAGGGTTTCTTGATTTTTCAAAGGTCTTGAGCATCTTCTTATCTGCAAGGATATATTACCATCATCATGGTTCTATCATCATCAAAGGTTTCAGAATGCATCCTCAAGTTCCTCTGGAATAGGGTTGTGACCTCTAGTCAACCCTAATCAATGCAGTTCTTCCAACTAGGGTTTCTCAAAGAGATGAGGTATTTTCTTGGGCTGAGGAACATATGATTATTATAAGGAGCTTACATGAGCTAGGGTTTCATTTTGAAGCAATTTCACCAAGTGGTAGAGGTTCAAGTTGATCAATACATTTCAAGGTCATCTGAGGACCAAAAGTCAACTGTGCAGTCAACTAAGGGCTACGAGGTGGGGAAATGAGTTGAGACACCTCAATCATGTTCAAATGGGGTCTATTAGTCATTCTAAACATCCATCTTGAAGATTCAAAGGTAATGGCAAAAGTTACTAAAAATGGAAAATGACCTATAATTCAAAGTTTCCAAATTTGGCAAGTTTTTGGTCCACTTTCAACTTGACTTGTCAATATCAAGGAAGTCTCAAATGGATTTTTGATGAACATGAAAGTTGTATATCTTTGTCTCCCCTTTCCAAAAAGTCCTAATTCATGTCCATATGATGGATGGTTGAGGAGTTATGGTCATTTGATCACAAAGTATGCATGGAAATTCAAAATGGCATAACTTTTGGTATAATGCTTCAAATTGGTTCATTCTTTTTGCAAAGTGCTTCTCATGTTCAAGGCATCACAAAATGACATCATTTGACTCAATTGTGCAAGAGGAATCATGGTCAAAAATCACATTATTTCACATTGGTCCTAAGGATGATACCATGCTACAAATCAAAATTCACAAAGAACCAAGGCAAGGCTTCACTTCAGCATTCTTCATAGACCATATTTGAGTGAAAATGAGCTTTTGCCATGCATGAGAGAGGCGTGTATGTTCATTATTTCACACATGTTCAAATTGAAGCAAATCTTCACCATTCATTCTTGGCTTAAGATACAAGCAAAGTGATCTTAAAATCCTAGCCCTTGGTTGTTCATGAGTGAATTAAAGCCCTAGCATGGGAGATCACACGTGCATTATGGCCATGGGAGGTTAATTTTCATTTTTGCAAGATGCATTATAACTCACTAATCATGATTAAGGAATGGCTAATATGATTAGCAGTGTCATTAGCAAGGAATATAAATAGTGAAACCCTAACCATAACTGCCATAACCACCATTTCAGATCTAGAATTCAAGAACTCTCTCAAAAACTCTCTCTCTTCGAATTTGCATTTTCTCCACACAAAGCTCAAAGATCCTTGCATATTCTTGATCCTCATCCTTCACTGATCAAGAATCATCCATTGTTTGGTGCAATTCATCAAGATTTCGAGCAGTTCATGTGCATTATCATGATGATGGAATTTAGAAATTGAAGCACATTCAAGAGGTTTCAGCCATTGCTTTTTGCTTAAAGCTTCAAAAGAAGTTCAAAGGAGTTGATCTGGAGCAGCTGAGCTTGTGAGGACGCGTTTTCAGAGAACTCCATTTCCAGGTGATGCTATTTTCACTCTCTCCTTTTGCTGTTTTTTGGTTATAGAATGGAAGATCGTGATGCATAGGTTATGGATATATGTTTAGAATTGAGTTTGAGTGAGAATTGAGGATGTTAGGGTGACTGGAAGTTTGGATCTCAAAACTTATTGTCTTCGATTTGCAAAACCTAGGTAGAATCAGGAAAAATTAATGTGATATTTGGAATCAGCGTTGGAAAACGAGTGGAATGGTGTAGGTTTGAGGAATTTATGGAAAAAATTATGGTGGCGCCGCCGTGGAACCCACCGGAAGTACGTCGGAGAAGACGACCGGAGCGGAGCTCCAGCGTCTGTGTGTTGGCTAGGGTTTTGCCTCGTGTGTGCCATGTGGAGCCTAGCGTGGAAGGTTGATTGGTGGAGAGTAGCTTGACCAAGGCCACGCGTGTTTTGACTGGTGACTGGGCGTGTGACTAGTTTAATGAAACGCTGCGTTTCATGAATTTGAATGAGGACCGTTGATTGCATGTGCGCGCCATATCGCGTGGCTCGTGATTTTTCTGATTTAATTTGAATAATTCCATTTCCCTCCATTTTCCATTTGGTATTTCATTTGTTTTAGTCATTTTGTTTAATTCATGAAAAATGCAACAATTGTCCAAATGAGTCCCAATTTTTTTTCATAGTTTTGTATTGATGTCTACTTTTTTATGGTGTTAAATTCATGAATTTTGGATGTCTGGATTTTTATGTGGGAATTTTTGAATCAATGTGGTGCCAAATTGACCTAGTGCATTCAAAGCATTGTGAAATCATCAATTTTGAACCTTCTGATCTATTTTTTTACACACATGACATTCATACATAACATGAATTATTGGTCACTGGTTTGGATTTTTTCTCATATGTTATCATCATTTTTGACACATAGAGAAAAATGTGACAATTTGTGTCACATTTTTGACCTTGAATTGGTGCATTTTTGTTCACATAGCATTTGAATCATTTTGGATTGGATCTTTTGCATATTGATTATTCATGGCATGAGGAACTTGTATAAATAATCTCAAAGTCATTGCATGCATTTCTGATTTGATATGAATTTTCTAAGTTGGAAGTTCATTTTGTGCATATTTTTGGTCATTACATTACATAGGCCAGTTGAGGCACTTGATCATTGATTTGATGCTGGTCCTTTTGAGGAAATTTGGGGGAGTGTTTGAAGGTGTAATGTGCAAAAGGATGGGTCCTGGATTGGTCATTTGGTTAGGTTTTGAGTCTTGTACATAAACTAACTTTGTTTTGTTGTTTCAGGTGGATACTCATCATTGATGATTGGGTTTGTTCTCACCTTGTGAGATACAAAATGCATTTGAGTTCTGACCTATGTTTGTTTTGTAGGGTTTTAATTGATGTGGTGAGCTCATGAGCTTGTTTGAGTGCTAGAGCACTTATGCATTGGATTGTGTAACTGTTAGAGGGTTTCACTGCTTATTTTCTGGTTTTATGACTGAAGTAATGACTGTTTAGTCTTTGTACAGGTACCTTAGTTGCTTGCTTGCTTTAGCTCTTGCTTGAGCATTGGATTGTGGTTGACACACCACTCAGGTAGTTAGCTTCTTACTTCATGTAGTCTGAAGTCCTGTCACCTTTTTGGCAGGCATTTTGCTGGCAGGTCCTCCTTCAGAGGCTCTGTTTGTGTTTGTTTAAAATTGTGCCCAAAGACCTCCAAGAAGAGGCATGTGATACTTGATAAGACCTCCAAGAGTAGAGGTAATTGACGGATAAAAGGGATTAGTAGCCAATCCCCCGTTATTCAGTGTGTCGTTCTTTATGCTCGCACTACGTGTTGATGCTTCTGAACATGTGCCCAAGATCTCTTGTCCAGAGTCTCTCAAGTGGAAAAGGATCCCACTTTCTGGATCCCCACGCTTTCTGTGTCATGAGCTCACCCTGGCCAGGGTTAAGAGCTATGAGGTCTCATCCTCATTATCATTTTGATCTGCTCACCCTGACGTTCAATGTCAGTGGTTAAGAGCCCAATTGATCACCTCTTGCAGTTTGGCTTGTTTGTCGAGGTTGATATGACCCCTCTTGACTAAAGCCCACCTATTATTTGAGACTCTTGTATGGATATAGTGTGTGATGCTTGTTCACTCGTGTTGGTGTGTTTATTTGTTCACTTGTTAGAGACCTCAACTTAGGGATATTGATTGCATGACAACTATTAGGCTCGAGTCTCAGTCTCCCTATTAGTTTGTTGTTTCCCTGGTCTCTGGTTAGGAGAGTGTTTTACCCCTGGTAAGGGGAACTATGTCGCCCTGATTCTCATACCAGATGAGATACGTAGGCAGCAGGTTGAGTGCAATATCTCTGGGCACCCTTTAGTTGTTTTCTTTTCCTTGTGTTGTTCACATGTGTTCACCTTTATTCTCAAATTGTGTTTACCGTTTCGGGTCTTTTGTTTTCGGCATTTGCTGGCGTTGGTGTGAGTACCTGTTTGTTCAGCGTGTGCGTGTGTGGTATGTTTATACCTTTGGGGTTCATATTGGGGTTCATTTCGGGGTTCATTTGTGATGATTGTTATTCATCTTTGGGGTTCATTTGTGATTGTTATTCATTTGGGGTTCATCTCGGGGTTCATTTGTGTTGATTGTTATTCATTTGGGGTTCATTTCGGGGTTCATTTATGACGATTGTTGTTCACTTAGGGTTCATCTTTGGGGTTCATTTGTGATTGTTATTCATTTGGGGTTCATCTCGGGGTTCATTTGTGATGATTGTTATTCATCTTTGGGGTTCATATTGGGGTTCATCTTTGGGGGTCGTTTGGGGTGACTGGTTATACATATTGGGAATTTATTCGAGATATTTGGTTACTTTGTTGGGGTTCATTCTGATAACCTTTTTCTTTGGTGTTCGCTGGTTAGCGTTTGTTATTGTTAGGAGTCGGATGTAAGTCCATGTATTGGCATTCTGTTTCCTTTTTGTTATTGTTAGGAGTCGGGTGTAAGTTCATGTATTGGCATTCTGTTTCTTGTTTGTTTGTTGGGAGTCGGGTGTAAGTCCATGTATTGGCATTCTGTTTCCTGTTTGTTTGTTGGGAGTCGGGTGTAAGTCCATGTATTGGCATTTTGTTTCCTTTTTGTTATTGTCAAGAGTCGGGTGTAAGTCCATATATTGGCATTCTGTTTCCTGTTTGTTTGTTGGGAGTCGGGTGTAAGTCCATATATTGGCATTCCGTTTCCTGTTTGTTTGTTGGGAGTCTGGTGTAAGTCCATGTATTGGCATTCTGTTTCCTTTTTGTTGTTGTTGGGAGTCGGGTGTAAGTCCATGTATTGGCATTCTGTTTCCTTTTGGGTGTTTCTTTTGACGTCTCAGCGTCCCTTTTTGGTGTCTTGTTTCAGCGTGCGTTAGCCAAGCTACGAGTGCTCTGATTCTCCTCTTGATAGAGAAAATACGTAGGCATAGGATGCGATGTCCTAGCGAGCATGTCCCTTTTTCCCGAACTACGTTGACTCTGATGTTTGTTTCTGACAAACTACGTAGGCCCAGGATGTGACATCCTGCCGAGTCCACTTCCTCCGTCTTCTTTCTCTCCCCCACCTATTTATTGTTCCAGTTTGTGCAATTTCTTTGAGCAGTTTATTAGCAACCCTTTTCCTATTCTTTGAGTTACCTTTTGAGCGTGGATCCCGTCGAGTACGGCAGACGTGAGGGGTGCTAATACCTTCCCCTTGCGTAACCGACTCCCGTACCTTGTAATCTCTGGTCGTAAGACCGTTCCTTTCCCTTTCTTAGGTTAGTCCTGCGCTCCCTTTTCGTCATAGGATGAATAGCGTCGGTGGCGGCTCTGTATTTTCCCCGCCGGTTGTTTTTCGCGTTGCGACACAATGCAATGGCTAGTTGAAGATGAGAAAAAGCATGACAATGGTACACAAAGATCCTAGTCATCATATATGTCTCCCAAGTATCTCAAATTGCCAATTTGATCAAGATAACCTAAAGGGCTTGAGGATTGTTTCCCAAGGAAACCCTAATTTTACTGTGCTTTGACTGTGTCTTGCCCATGAAGCAATCTCAACCTATGATCAAATTTAATCAAGGTAAGTTCTTTCATTTATCATTTTATGCATATATGAGCCTATTTGAGGCCCCTCAATCATTTATTCATCAAGATTGGAAGTTTGGCCTTGAAAAGTTGACCAGTCAAGTCGTCTGACTAAGTTGAGCACCAATGAGATTTAACTTTTGATGTGTTTGTCAAATGAAGATGACCCCAAGAGAAACAATGTTCTTAAGAACCATATGAACAACATTCATGTTCACCAAAAATACATTTGAAACTTGTAAGGTCATCATTCATTTCAAAACATTATAGGTCATTTTGACTGAAACCCTAATTTTGGGTCAACTTATCAAGGGCATAACTTCCTTAATTTTTATGATTTTGAGGTGAGACCAAATGCATTGGAAATCTTGAGATGTATAATTAAAATGTTATGTTGGATAAAATTTCATAATCCTAAAATAAATACATGTGATAATGCAAAACATTATAGGTCATCTTGGACCTAATTCATTGAATTTGAAAAAGTACCCAACTTCAAATGCCCATAACTTTGTCATAGAAAATACAAATTATGCAAGTTTTGAGTCTAAATTGACTATCTTGAAAGGATCTACAACTTTTATGTTGGAGGGTTTTTCATTTGAAGCTTGTATCATGGGGACAGAGGGGTTTGATTAAGCTTGCTTTTGGTGAAATTTTTCAAAATGATTTGAACATGTTTTGTACTTGGATTTTCCCAGCCAGTTTTCATCAATTTGCACATGCCAAATGATTTTTTGCCCAACATGACTTTTGTTATTTGTTTCAAGATCTTTCCAACCGTTACTCACAATACTCATTTGGATCTACCATTTGTGAGTTTCAAAATTCTTTTCATATATGTGCATTTTGGTATTTTTATGATATAACTTGAATTGCAAGCTGTTTCAGTCTAATGCACACGACCAATTTCCCTTCACTTGATCTCAGCAAGATGTTTCATTCATCATTGGGCCTTCCACACGCTTGCACAAGCCCCCATGCATCCAAATTCAAATTCTCATGCACATGAACAAAGTGTGATGCACAACCACATTCAGCTATAAATAACACCTTCATGAGCTTCATTTGCTAACCTTTTGGAGATCCCAAGTGCTGCAGAGTTGAAACCATAGCCATTACCAAAGGAATTAATCACTTTTCTTCAATTTTTCGAGCTTGAAATTCAGCATCATTAGCTGAGTTTTAAAGCCAAATTCCTTAGCCTATCACTTCCATTACATTCACAGATCAAGAAGGAGCAAGGATCTTGGAGAATTCGTGGCCAGAAGTGCATCAATTCAAAGGTTTATTCTCAAACTTTTTGGATATAGAAATCTTAATTCAATGTAGCACTCTTGTTGTTCTGTGGTTTTCTGAAGTCCTCACAGTTGAGGCAAGCCATTGGTGCTTTCAATTCATCATTTCATGAACAATCAGTATGAACATCATGATTTTCTCCTTCACATTTCTCTCAATATAGGAAGAGTGAGGGAGATCCATTGGTACAATGATGATCTCCATCACACGAGCTTCATTTCCATGTCCTTGTTTTCCATTTTCATTAAAATTTATTTCTCTGCAACTGGTGGCCGGAAGTTGTTGTCTCGCCGGAGAAGATGGCGGTTTCCACCACCATCACCACGTGTGCACCTTCGTGGCCTTTGGATCTTGTGTTCAGGATCTAATCTCGTGCGTCCGTGTTACTTACTTATTTTAATTCATGTTGTGGCGCGCTTGACTTGTGTACACCGTGTTCCCTCTGATCTGGACCGTGCCAAGCGCCACGTCAATTAATGAAGGCGCATATGATGGCTGTGGCTTTTTTGCTTATTTTTATTTTCCATTTATTTTCTGTTAATTCCTTTTATTTTCAAAAATTCATAAAAAATTCATTTGAAGTCAGAAAAATATGAGACCAATTCCAAAAAATTTCTTGAAAAATCTAGTTTCATATTAGGATTTTTAATTATTTTTGTGACTTCATTTGATATTTTTCATGGATTATTTGATTTTTAATGCTTTTAATTCATTTTAAAATACTTTCTGACTTTTAAAAAATCCAAAAATATTTTCATAGCATTTATGGATCATGATAAGTCAATGAAAAATAGTCTCAACAATTTCTTGTTTGTTTTGAGATTATTTGAGATTTTAATTCATATTATGCTATTTTTAGTTGTTTTTAATTGTTTTTAATTACTTTCTGATTTCAAAAATTTGTGAGAAAATTAGTCAAATCTTATTTGACTATGTTGAACCTATGAGAATTTAATTGGACTTTTTGAAGTTGATTTGAATTGAATTTGAGGTTCAACCTTATTTGTTTATTTTTTATTTGTATTTTATTTTAATTCAAAAAATACGAAAAAAAAATACCATTGACTCTTTGACTTGTTATCTTTATTTCTCTTCTGTTTGGTGTTGATTTAGGTTGATTTGAATCAACTTTGATCAATTGGATTTGGTGGTTGTCTTCTTTTTCCCTCCCTTTCATCTTCATCCCTTTCTTTCCATCAATGACCAATGAGTTAAAGTCTTGAAGTTGGTCTTGACAAATGAGAAGTTTAACCTTCTTTGATCCAAACCAAACTCAACTTGATCCATGATCAAGTGAGTTGTTTTGTGTCCAAGATAGGTTGCTTCTTGGTTAAGCAAATAACTAAAAGTAAATACAAGGCCCTTCCCTTTTTGTTTGGCATGGCAAGTTTATGGAGCTGGGCTTACTAGTCATGATCTCTAACTTGTGTTCTTTGCCTATATTTTTATTGACCGGCCTCAGATAGGTGTGACTACTACGTTAGTCCACTTACGATTGCTTAACATAGCGCTACATTGTCTTATGACAAGCTAACATAACCTTACTAACTATTAACTTTAATTTGAGAATTTAATTTCTGGCCATTTACTTTTAATGTCATTTATTTCTTGCTCATTATTCATATTGATTTTCACTTTGCTCACTTGAGCACATATTTTATGTTTATGTCATTTTTCTTTTGCTCATTTGAGCCCATTATTGTATATAAATATATTGCTATTTTTGTGTTGTTTTGTGTTTGTTTTGATGTGAACCAAAATGCAAAAGGAAAAAGGACTTAGAATTAGGACTCACCTATGCTTAAAGGAGCTCAAGAGCAACTAGGCCTCATGCCTTTAGAATGCAAAATTTGTTGAAGAGCAACTAGGCCTCATGCCTTTAGAATGCTAAAACTCAAAGTTGATCTCAAAGGACTTCTCCTCAAACTTATTCTTTGTCCATTCCCTTTATTGTGTTGTGAATTTTTTTGATGTTTGCTTTTGTGTGATAGGGATCCCACTTTGAGATTGTGAAAAGAGGACCATTGTCATGAATAGCCAAGTTAAGAGCCAAGCCAAATGGAGATCCTAGGAGCTTGAATTCAAATTATTGATTGCTTGTTTGTGTGCTAAGTCCAAAGCAAAGGAGCATCTTGAGTCATCTCTATGACTTCAAGAAAAGGAACTCCAAGGGTTTTTCTCTCCCCTCTTATTTTGTATGCTTTTGGAATAGACCTTCTCTGCTTCTCCCCACTTTAACCAAGCCAAAAATCATTTTCAAACTTTGACTTTGTTTCGAATTAGAAACCTAGGCCTTAAGCCTTTGACTTTTCAAAACTATTTTCATAAATACTCATTGTGAATAAACTTTAATCCAACTTTGACTTCATTTTGTAAATAAATCTAACTTGTAAATATAACTCATTTCAAGTTGTTTTGTGGTTCCAATGGCGACTTTGTTAAAACCTTTTCATAAACATTAGTCATAGGTTTGAGTTATCATAGTGGTTGATGTAAATCTCACCTCATCCTTAGTGTTGGATTATAAGTTTTCCATGCTTATTATAGGTTTAACCCCTCACTAGCATGTTGAAGCCTTCTTCACATAGTGGATTGTTGGTTTAGGTTGAGTTTTCTCCCTTTGATAACAAAAGACCTTAAGGCTTTTGATTAAATCAATTCACCAATCTTTGAGATTTTTACCCCGAACTACGAGGTTTTGATCCTTCTTTGTGATGGTACGTAGGCAATGGGTTCATCCATTCAAACAACAAAATTTGTAAATATAATCTATTCTCTTCTCATCCCTCCAATATTTTGTACAAATCTTTTCACCAATACCAACCTACAACACATATTTGCAAAAAGGGTTCTCTTAGAGTACTAAGGATGTTTTGGGTGCGTAAAACCTTCCCATTTCATAACCAACTCCCTTACCTAGATCTCTGACATTTTTATTAGTTTTTGATTTGAAAAACTTCTTACTTGGCTTTTGTTCGCTTTTTAGCCTTTCCTTTGGACATATAAAAGTGCGGTGGCGACTCAAATTGTATGTTGACTTTTGGTTTAGTCAATAAACCTAAAGGTAACGAAAACCCCGCTACACCACTTTCATTTATATTCCGATTATTCCGCAAGTGTTCGAGTTATTTTTGCAGGTATTTCAATTCCCATGCTTAAATGAGCAAAGTATAGAAAAGGAAGGAAAAGACGAAGAAACAGAAGAGAAAACAGTAGAAAAGCAGAGAATACAAATTATGTGCATGTGACGACCGTCATAAAGCCTGTCACGACCATCACGCCCAGCCTGTCACGACCGTCACAGGCCCATCACGAACGTCACAAGGCCAAAATCAGCGCATTGAATCTGTCAACAGAAGTGATCCACCAGGCCCTTATTTCTCGTTCCTCAGCCACTTTCCCATGGATTTCTCACTCAACCAAGTCATCCTTATTTCTCTCAACTGCCAAGATCAAATGGAGAATATAAAAGGATGTGAAGTTGGAAACCTATGGGCACACTTAATTTTCCTCTTTGAAGCCAACTTTCAAGACCTTTCTCTGCATTTTATTTTTCCATAGAAAATTCTGTTTTTCTTTTATTTTTCTTCAGAAACATTGTTTTCTTTTACCGTTCAGAGTTTCCGTTTTCACTTTTTCCTTTCCGTTCTTCATTTAGCCAAAGTAGTAGTTTCCTACACCGGGGAACTACTGCAATTTATTTAATTTAGTTTAACCAATTATTTCGAAGAAGCAGAATCCTACCGACTTGTGGAGGACTGCTCGAGTACTTCAAGATTCGACATATTCTATTAATCCAATCTCCAGGTTTTTATTCAATTATTATTGTTATTGCTTTATTATTATAATCATGTTTGTTGTATTGTTGGTTTGTATATGCTCGTATGTGTTTGCGTTATTTAACATGTCCGACTAAACTACCGGTATTTGTATGTAAATAATTTAATTAGACGGGATTTAATAATAATTGGTGTAAAACTTCTTTTCTCAAACAATCTTTTTGACTGTGGTTTTTAATTTAAATTTAATTAACTTTATCACAAGAGTGAGAAGCTATTTAATACGATTTTTCCACGAGAGTGGGAAATTAACTAAGGTGAGAACCGACAATCGCGAGAGCGTGAGGGTCGAACTGGATAGTAAAAACTAGGCATTGATTTTAAAAACAGCGAGAGCACTTTAAAAGCAATTAGAACTTATTTATTTTTAAAAAGTATTTTTAACTTCAAATGGGACAGCGAGAGCGTACATTCTGACTTAAAGGTATAATCCGAATCAACAATCACGAGAGTGTGAGATAATGCCTTTTAAATAAGTATTTTATACTGAAAGATATTTGGTACTTAAATTATACATCGGTGACTTATCGAATCCCTGACAATTAATGCGTTGCATAATGATATCCTCTATTAACATTTTCTTAAAACTTAACTTCCCTTAGATTTAATTTTTGTTCAACCAAACTTCTAAAAATCATTCCCTTGGCTAAACATAGTAACGTCGGTAACATTAGTTTGACCATCGGTCCCCGTGGGTTCAATATCTTTTAAAACTAAAACGACTAGACTATGCACTTGCAGTCAAGTACCCGATAGACTATATTCTATATACAGTCACGACACGTATCAACCTTGCAGGCATGTGTCTTGTTCTTTGAGGTCTGCTTGGGCCTGCTTCACCTCTGACTTCTTCTTGTCGAACTTCTCTTTCGACTTCAATTGTTGGTTCTTCACATAAGATTCTCACTGAATCTTTCTTGACATTCTCAGTCCAATCCCACTCCTTAAGCTCATCTATGATCACGTCCCTGTTGATCACCACTTGCTTATTCACTAGGTCGAACAACTTGTATCCTACAATCGAATGATATCCTATTAGGATCATCTGATTCGACTTGTCATCAAGTTTTCTTCTCAACTGATCTGACACATGTCTATGTGCTATAGATCCAAACACCTTCAGATGACTCAAGCTAGGCTTGACACCAAACCAACATTCTTATGGCGTGATTCCTTCTAGCTTCTTTGTCGGACATCTGTTTAGAATATATGTCGCAGTCGACACAACTTCTCCCCATAATTATTTGGGTAGATGCTTGCCTTTCAACATACTTCTAACCATATTCATGATGGTCATATTCTTCCTTTCCGTGACTTCATTCTGCTGGGGAGTGTAGGGTGGCACCACCTCATGCACAATCCTTTCTTTCACACATAATGCGTCGAAGTATTTCGACACATATTCTCCACCACCATCAGTCCTCAAAACCTTGATCTTCCGACCGCTCTGTCTTTCGACCATTGATTTGAACTTGGCAAGTACCTCGATCACTTCACCTTTCTTCTTGATCAGGTAAGACCATAGTTTTCAACTGAAATCATCTATGCATGTAACAAAATATTCGTTACCTCCAATCGAATCCACTTGGAGAGGAACACATACATAAGAGTATATGACTTCAAGAATTGCCTTCAACCTGCTTCCTGCATCCTTACTGAAGTTGTTCTTATGCTGCTTCGCATGCACGCATTCTTCACACACTTCGTTTGGAATGTCAATTTCTTGTAATCCTGAAACCATTTTTCTTCTATTCAAATCTATGATGTCTTTGAAATTGAGACGGCCAAGTCTATAATGTAATATCCATTCATCTCTGCTGGCTACTGTTGTATGACACTTATGCTCCATCACATTAAGCTCAACCTTGAAGGTTTTATTCTGAGACATTAGAGCATTCAAGATCAACCTTCCATTTGACTCGAGAACTCTCATCATCTTGTCTTCGATCGAAACCTCGTAGTTCTTTTCGACTAACTACCCTATGCTGAGCAAATTGCTCTTCATGTCTGGTATGTACAACACATTTGAAATTACTTACCTCTTGCCATATTTCCTCATAATCAGAACATCACTAACACCTTCAGATGCTAGAGTGTTGTCATTTTCAAATTTCACCATGTTCTTCATTGAGGGCTTTATGTTGACAAACCACTCTTTCCTTCCAGACATGTGTGATGAGCATCATGAGTCCAAGTACCACTGGTCCTTGAATCTCTCTTCATCTCTTATTGTGACCATCATCAACGTCTCTTCTTCTTCATGTTTTGCCAGCTTTGCATAAGTTTCTTGATTCTTCTGATTTTCCGGACAATCACTAGAATAATGACCATACATCTGACAATTGTAACACTGAATGTGACTCTTGTCTGGCTTTTTACCACCACCTTTTCCTCTACCTGCAACACCACCTCTTTGGTTGCCTTGGTTCTAGGGTTTTCTCTAATTCGACCAGTTTCCTTCTTTCTGATTTTGACTAGTCGAATTGTTGTAGCATTCTCTGACTTTGTTACCATTCCAGCTTCCTTTGCTTTTCCTTTCTTTTGTTGATTGTGTCTGCAAAGTCATATCACTCTTTGACTTTCCTGCAACTCTTTCAGTCATTCTTTGTTCATGAGTTTCAAGCGTCCCTTGAAGCTCTTCCTTTATCAATTTTGACAAATCTTTCCGACTCTTCTATGGCTACTATCACGTGGTTAAACTTTGGAGCCAACGACCTCAAGATCTTTCCAACATCAAATCTTGATGTCAATACTTCTCCACATACCTTCATTTGATTCACCAGTTTCGTAACCTTGGTGAAGAAATCAGTTATGCTTTCATTGTCTTCCATCTGAAGCAATTCATATGTTCTTTTGTAAGTTTGTAACTTCACCTCTTTCACCTTCTCCGCGCCTCCAAACGGTTTCTCTAGAATTTTCCCATGCTTCTTTCGCTGACTCTGCATCACTAACCTTTTCAAAGTTATCTGCATCAACACCGTGATGGATTATAAAGAGAGCTTTATAATCTTTCTTCTTCAATTCTTTATGTGCAGCCTTTTCTTGATCTGTCGCGTCTTCTGCAAGCGTTGGTACTCATTCCTTCACAAGATTCCTAAGATCTTGATAATAGAACACAACCTTTATCTGCTTGCACCAATTCTCATAATTGTTGTTCTTGAGAATCAGAAGATTTGCTGGAAAATGCCTGTTTGGATGATTTGTTGTCATAGTGATTTTCTTCCCACGAATCGATTAAACCGTAGCTCTTAATACCAAATGTTGGAAATCCACCAAAACCTATGGAGAATTTCAATCAATCTTGATGAACAAGATTGTTATCACCCACACAATAACAATGAAAAGAGAAGAACAATGGAGAAAGAAAGAAAGTAAAGAACGATGAAGGTGAAGAAGAATTAAATTCTGCAGAGTTTCTCTCTGCCCACAAACTGTGGAAAACTTCTTATTCACTTTGCAACTGCAAAATACTGTGAATTACAAATGTTATGAATCCTCTATTCACTTCATTACAAGAATAAGGGTTACTCCTTCTATTTATAGGTTTAGGTTAACTTGGACCTCAAGCCAAAACCTAAAACTATAAAAGTCCAAAATAGCTAACACTACTAAAATAAGCCTAAGTCGAAATCCTGTGTGAAGCAACATACTTCGACACACTAACACAACTCAACACACTAGGTGGTTCGACACTTCTTTGCGCCGTCGAGCAACCTGCTTCGACACAAGGAATTACAATTCAACAATCTTCAGAACCACTCTTTTCTCACTAAACACTTGGATACTTCGATTTTGTAGAATTTGTGTGAAATTGCGGACCTCTAAAACTATAAACTAACATTGTTTATATACGAGCCCCAATATAACCGTCTACAACAGTCGACTCAGCAATCCCAATTAAGGGAAAATGAGGGACTTCACCTCGATTTACGGTTCATCCGATGTGAAAAATGATGAATTTTAACTTTCAATTGAGAAAAAAAAATGACGCATTTTCCATAATACTCTACGTTCCCTCGGTACCAGAACAAAAGTAAAAGCTCTCTCATATATGAGATAAGAAGTCTTTTTTGTAACAGTGATTCCATATTGATTGAGTAGTCTTACGATGCAAAATTGAGTATTATATATTTGAGAAATCAATATATTTCTTGCTTGCTTTCAAATCTTAAGAAATTTTTCTAATCTCTTCAGCAGTCCAATTTTTTGGAGTTGTATAGTTTCAACCCCATCAATAATTCTTTTCAAGACAAATATACCATACTCGATGACAACCCAAAGTCTAATATGTTTAATCCAAAAATATAATCTATAATATAATAAATTAACTTTACATAATCAACGTGATATATTCTATTTAAAAACTTAATTGAGTTAAACTATGAAACTTACAAATTACTTACTAAAGGAGTCTTCTTATCAACAATATTTCCCGAAACTAATTGGCAATATGATTTTAAATAATAAATTCAAAATTTAATTTGATCCAATATATTTTTATTAAAAAAAAGACATCTTATCATATATATATATATATATATATATATATATATATATATATATATATATATATATATATATATATATATATATATATATATATATATATATATATATATATATATATATATATATATATATATATAATTTAGTTACATAGAATTCTCTTTATTTCAAATTTTTTACTTAAAATACCGTAGATTTTGAAAAAAAAAATCTCAAAATAATTCTGATTTCAAAAAAAAAATCCGATTTATCCCACTTTTAAGAGGAGGCGCCAATTCAATTGGCGCCTCCTCTTAAACTTAGAGAGGAGACACCAATTGGATTGGCTAGGGCACATGATGCTGCCAATCCAATTGGCGTCCCTGTGTAAAGGTTAAATGGAGGTGCCAATTGGGTTGACACCTCTGTGTGTTTTGTATTTTTTTTCAAAAATAGTCTACATGATACATAAAGTCGAAATGAGATCAATTCATATTAATATTAATTCCCGTTTACACAAAAAAGATTAATGTTGAAGACCGAGATCACCTAACTGCCTTCGGTCCCACATCCCCTAGCTACCCGAACCCGTGACCCTAATCCACGTTGATGATTCACCCCAGGTGTTTGAGCATCCGAGGACCCAGAAACATCACTACCAACTGCAGGAGATTTCCTGTTGAGATAGTCAGACAAATCAACGTAGTCTTGTGTATGCATCGAAGGTGTACCACCATAGCTGAGTTCATGACCCATGCTAGAGTAGGTGGGTTGTATTTGACTTGTTGGTGGGCGACCAGGATGATTGAAGGGAGACATTGGTGTGAATGATGCGTCGAGGAAAGGTTGGAAAAATTGTTGTGGTGTTTGGTAGAGATAAGGTTGTTGAAGGTTTCAGTTTTGAGATGTTTCGGCTTCTTGGCTATGGTAGGAGGAGAGACGGTTGGTGTTAAATGATCGTTGAGTGTTTTGGCTAAGGCAACTTTTGTAGGGTGATGTGTTGGGTGCAAAGCGATGTTGGGTCTCTGGTTGATGATCTAGTTATTGAGGCGTCTGGTGTGTAAGTTGTCTGGCGTGGGTCGTATAGGTACATATCCTCGAGGATGAACTCAAAACCAACCGATCTGTACCAAGCCATATAAGTACGACTTGGTTTTTTTCAGTTGGCATCACAACGTCAGTTAAGACATGGTCATGTCGGTGCTTCCATTTGCGACACTCAGATATAGCGAAGCTTTGCCATAGGTTAAAGTTCCATTGGTCGTTAATTTTGCGTAGATGTCATTCTCGTAGGTTTGCTGGGGGATCTAAGATGTGTTGAAGCATACCGAACTGCAATTTCACACGATCATTGTTGTGCATCTCCATAGTGGTGAATCTTATGATCGATGTGCATGCAGTCCATACGGCTGCGTCTTCTTCGTTGTTTTCATGGTCATGATCCAAATTTAGGTATGGTCATGATAAGTGAACCTTCGATTTTTATATATCATTCACTTTTTGTCACAAGAAGGTTAACGACAATCATCACTACAACATAAGCAAACTTAAAACAGAATATTTCTAACTAATTACAACAATCAAACTGATGTCATCTCGTCCAAACATCATTTCCCTAACATCCTTATCAGTTTTGATTCACACCCAACCAAATATACTATCGAGTCTCTCAATACTTCTAATTTTTCCCCTTATGGTATTTTTCCATCTAACCAACGAACCAGCTCCCTCTTCGGTTGATCGAAACTAGTGATGTTCTAAGAGTATCAACATATGAGGTTTGTCTCTCGAATAAATCACCTTTCCATAGCGGCGACGAACACCAAACATGTTTGCAAAATGATGAAATGAGATGTGTAAAAATGATTCACACAACACCTCTATTTATAACAAAAAAAATTGCATTTTACACAGAGGCGCCAGACAAATTGGCGCCTCCTCTCAAAAGTAACACATGGACGCCAATTGGATTGACAACACCATGTGCCCTAGTCACTCCAATTAGCGCCTCCTCTCTAACTTTAGAAGATAGCGCCAATTGGTCTGACGTCTCCTCTTAAAAATGGGGTAGTTTGAGATTTTTTTTTAAATCGGGGTTATTTTAGGATTTTTTTGAAAATTATGAATATTTGGATAAAAAATTCATTTATTTCAACCCGTTTATAATTTTATTTTTAACCAATTTAAAATTAAACATCTTAAAAATATACATAGAAGAATTTGGTTTTTCCATGAAAGTTATATTCTATCCTCTAAATACAATATGTTGAATTTAATTCAAATAGGTTAAGTTAAAACAAAACATGACATTGTGTAACGAATAGTATATGACATGTCTCTTGGGAAATTGTTCGGCTGAGGTGCCTCTACTTAGTACTTTGCCATCAAGTAGATAGCCTTTTAAGATGTTGCATCTTTCCCTACATGTCTTTTCTTTGAAAATTCGATTGATAATCGATCGGCTTCAATTCCATTAAATTGCTTAGATATCACTTGCAAATATTGCAGGGAAAAATTTTATTCGATATTCGAATCTCACTGGTTGGTTTCCAATCAACTTTTGCATTGCATTTTGTTGAGTGGTCTTGTCCATACTTTTATTATTTTGTTTTGAATGGTAGCTTTTTTAGTTGTGTAATGATTACAATTTCATTTAGTAAAAGTGAATAAATAACAAGTTGTCTCAATTAAATGTCTTTGTTTAGTTATAAACCAAACTATTTTATCGGAACGTTTTGTATAATAAATTTGACTAAAGCTAAAATAAAATTGGGCTAAAAAAGTAAATTTTAACTTAAACAATATCACGAGCATTATAAGCACAGAGTTTTCGCACGAAGTAACACAAATTTATTATAAATTTATAATCTTATCATGTTAAATTTTAATAAAATATAAAAAATATATATTCAGCTAATTAAATAAATAAAATATATAATTTAAAAGATATAGTCAAAATTAAATAACATAAATGATAAAAGATTTATTTTTTATCAAATGTCTAAGCATTTTTTATTTTAAATACATGTATAAATTTTTACTATTAGATTTTAAAAATTTGAAGTGAATTGAATTTTATAATTTAAGTATTTGTTTCGGGTTTTATTTATGTTTATCAAATATAAATATTTATCCATCAAATTAATTTTAATATTTAAGCAAAAAATAATTATCACACGTTTCTTTTTATATCAATTAATGACAAATATCTGGCACATTTTTTTATGTATTATGAACAAATGTGTCCCTTATTTTTTAATTTAGTTTGTAAAAATATTTATCTTATTTTTTATATGTATCAATAATTTGGTCTTTGATTTTTTTTATAATAATCGATTGTAAATATGAATTCCATATTTTTTAATAATAATTAATGAAAAAATATTTGATATACATTTTATTTTAATTAATCTAACACAATTGAGTGATGTTAATTTATGCAAACTGATATTGTGAAATACACACTTTTTTTAAATTCATCGATAGTTGAAAATACAGAATAATGTTTAAAATTTTCAGAAAAATAAGTTAGACATCACAATTTAAAAAATGAATTAAACATTTCAGGCAGGTAAGAATAGGGTGATCTAATTTTTGTTATAATAATTTTTTTAATTTTAAGTAATTTTTTAATGACAAATATTATCTTTATTAGTCTAAATATTTATTATTATTATAATTTTAAATATATATTTTTGGTAAGAATATGGTGACTTATTTTTTTATAATTTTTATTTTGGAGATGTTGATTTTTAATTTAATTTTAAGCAATTTTTTATCACAAATATTTGTCTTTATTAAACTCAATATATTTTAATTATTATTGTAGTTTTAAATATATAAAATAAAGGATTTTTTTTAAAATAATCATGTTTTAAAAAAAAATTCAAAAATAATCAATAATTTAAAAAAAAAAACCAAAATAATCAGGTTTTGAAGAGGATGCTCCAGATGAATTGGCGCACCCCCAATGCATTAAGAGGAGGCGCCAATAGCATTTGCGCATGCATTGAGCTCATCATGAGGAGGCGTCAATGCTATTGGCGCATGCATTGACCCTCATGAGGAGGCGCCAATGCTCTTGGCGCTTAGGTGCTTTTTGTAGTGTGGGCGCCAATTCATCTGACGCCTGCATGTTCTTTCATGTGGACGTCAATCCCTCAGGCGTCTGCATGTTATGTACAATTGATGTTCCGTCTCTATAAATACCACGCCTTGGATGCAATATTTTTCATTCAAAATCATCTCCTAATGCCATAATTTGTCTAGTTCAACCACTATCACCTTCAAGTTTCTCTATTTTAACAATGTATGCATACATTCAGAAATAAAATACCGATGTAATATTTTCCGCCGTTGCGGCTCCGATACAGATTCGACTTTGGAACACAGATACGTTTGAACGTCTTAATCGGACGTTGTACAGTTGGTTAGAGGGAGAAATTGGAGAGGGTGAAAGGATTATAAGAATACAATGACTTGTGTCCACGTTAGTACAAAACGGAAAAGTGCGTGAATGAGTGGATATTAAGACCGACCAAGACGCTCGTAGGATGATGGATTACATGTTCAAAATTGTTTTGATGGTTGTAATCGCATAGTTCTTGTATTGTATTTGTTAGAATTATTTGTGTTACTGTTTATGTAATGGTACTTTCGTCACAGACGTCTAATATGAAATAAATTTAGTTTTTTTATATATTGCAATAGAGGTACATGTAAATTTATCTGGTTGTGCTCGTTCCAACACTAGGACAGTTATTACGATTGTGACCTAGCTGACGGCATGTACTACATAGTCTAACCATTTTGTTCGCCGTATCCATTTCGGTTCGAATCTGGGTGCTGTTTGGGCGACCATTTTTCTTCCTTCGCATAACTTCGTTGTGCCAGACGACGTCTCATTCATATTCTGGCCAATAATCCTCTTTTGCCACCACAGAAAAACTAATTTTAAAAACATTTGAAAGGCTGGAGACTTTGTAAACTTCAGATAGCAAGTAGGATGGATCTCTTCGAACCTTTGAGCATGCCGCAATTAGATGAGAGCAGGGGGTACGAAAGGCTTGGAACTTTCCGCAGTCGCACCAACCTTTATCTAGTTCGAATATGTACTGTCCCATCGGCATGCCCTCATTGTGATCCATGGACTCGACAACATTATACCAATCTTTAGTTCGGTCAAAGACCGTAACCACATGTGTGTTTTCTTTGACAGTTTCATGTTTGATGAATTTCATTGAAGCATCACTGAACAACTGTCCAGATTGCAACACTGAACTCCATTTTGAGCGTCTGGTTTCAAACAACGCCCCTAGCCTGAAATATGTTTCCTGCACCAAAGAGGTTATAGGTAGGTTACAAATGCCTTTGAAGACAGAGTTCATTGATTCCACAAGATTTATTGTCATGTGGCCCCAACGCTGACCGTTGTCGTATGCCCTAGTCCACTTCTCCAATGGAATACTATCGATCCACTATACTGCATCTTCGTTTGACAATCTTATTTCCTCGTGGTAGTGTTTGAAAGAAGGTTCTGATAATGCGTAACCTGCATTGACAACCTTCTTCCGTAACGTCTTATCTTTGATTTTCCGTATAAAATTTCGAGCGATATGTCTAATATATAACACATGCGTCGAAGGAGGATTTTGCCAGCCGTTATCAATGTTATTATATACACTAATGATTGAAGGGTGTCTGTCGGAGATCAAACATAAGTCAGGCTGAGGTGCAATGTGCATTCGGAGATTTCTTAGGAAAACACTCCATCCCTCAGCAGTCTCCCCTTCAACTAGTGCAAAGGCGATTGGAAAAATGTTGTTGTTCCCATCTTGTGCCACTGTCATCAGTAACGTTCCTTTGTATTTTCCGTACAACCATGTACCATCAATTTATATAATTGGTTTACAGAAAGAAAAACCTATGATGCATGGTTGATACGCCCAGAAGAGACGGTGAAATATTCCATTTCCAACAGCACACGTACCATCTGGTTTTGGTCAAGAATGTCATCGCTCACCCCGATAAATGAGCGCCCATTCGTGTTTCTGTTTGCAACCAAGTAAGTCTAACACTTTACCATTTACCATTTAGTTAATTATATTTTATATTATAATTAACAGTAAATAATATTTTTACTTTTTTTTAATCTAAGGTGGTCAGTAAGGGGGATGAACTACAATAGGTGTTCGAAACACGCTATTGTAGTCTATCGCAATCTATTGGACCTCATTGGACATGACGATGTAATAATCCTACACAACTATATTTTAATTTAAAAATACTTATCAAATTATTTTCCACCTAATCGTTTCGTATTGTTTTACAGTTTATCTGGAGGCCATATCTGGGTCTGGATCATGATGTGAACCATGACGATGCTGCAGTTTGGACAGCAAAGACACCGATTATCCGATTCACTATGGTGGAAATGCACCAGAGTGACCGGGTCAAACTGCAGTTCGACATGCTACAATAGATTCCAGAATCTCCCACGTGTTTTGGGAATTGACATCAAAAAAGGGTTGATGCACAATGGGATTATTCTGGTTGGAGAGACTTTGCAAAAGAGATGTGTCGTCAATGGAGGAATTGACGACAACACATCTTAAACGAACCAGTCATCCATGGTGCAAGACCGACTCAACAATATATGACATGGTTTAGGTCGGTAACAACTCAACAATTTGTATTTGAGCCACATTATTTGATGGATCCACGCCAACTTGCTTCGTTATCATACGCCCCACAACAACTCCTCACCCAACACCAATGTTAACCCATCCAAACCCAACAACCAACCACACAACATCAACCTACCACATACACACAACAACCAAACACCCAACCTCGCAACCCGTTCATGTCATCCACCCAACAACCAACCATCCAACGTCGCAATCCATTCATACCACCCACCCAAACACAATACCAAGAATCAAACCTCGCAACCACAATCGTCTATAGCCTAGATGATTCATATTGGTCACTTCATCGTAGCCCCCCACCAATGACCACCCAAACATCACATCAACATAACACCTAATTATTGTTTAACTATAGTACGCCCCATGAACCATTGCTTCGTTTCCAAAACGACTCAATGACCCAATTTGGGCAACTATACCGTCCCCAATTCACCCAACCCCAACGACCTAACTACGATGACATGGGCACGGAACTCCATTACGGAAGCGTTGTTGACCAGAACCCCTCCGGATATTGGGAACAAATGATGACATATCTGTCAAATACCGCTAGAACTTCCGCCGAACCTTCCCACCAGTCATCGCTTGATCATGTCATCACACAAAGACCTCAAACACCTCAAGAAAATCGTGGGAGACCTCGGAGACAAACTAATGCACCTGGATGTGGAACAGGGGAACGTTATAATCGGGTCAGTCATTAGTTTATTGTCAGTCCAATGTAACCAATTATTACATCATCAATAAATTCTTTTTTTTCCATTAGTATTTTTTATTTATTAAATAAACAAAATTAAAAATTAAAAAAATTAAAAATTAAATACAAGGGGTGTATGCGCCAGATGAATTGGCGCATACACCATCCATTGCACCTAGGCGCCAGGAGCATTGACGCCTCCTCATGAGGGCCAATGCATGCGCCAAAAGCATTGGCGCCTCCTCATGAGGAGCCCAATGCATGCGCCAATGCTATTGACGCCTCCTCTTAATGCATTAGGGGTGCGCCAATTCATCTGACGCATCCTCTTCAAAACCTGTTTATTTATTTTTTTGAATTATTGGTTATTTTCGATTTTTTTGAAAAATATGATTATTTAAAAAAAAATCAAATAAAATTCTAATTTAACTAATAAATTAATAACAATTAAATATATTTTCTGTGTTTATATGTATTAACAACTTTTTTAATGAATTAGTTTTTTAAAATAATGTAAAAACGATAAAATGAATTGTCAAATAGAAGATTTAGTTAGAAAAACGATAATTTATTATTTTATAAAATGAATAAAAATATAAAATACTTTTATTAAAAAAAGACACGACATAAAGTTAAATAATATTATTTGAATAATTAAATATTATAAAAATATATAGCATATGGTCAATATTTTATTTATATTCGTTTATGTTTCTTATGCAAATACAAATATACTCTTGAAAAAAGACACATTCTCGTTAAAATATAGTAGTTTGTTATCCTAATTTTATATAGAGAAGTAAAGTAATAAAAAGTAGAGATAATTGTTAATCACACCTTCTTTAACACTAATAATTTTTTTTTTTGGGAAGTCTTAGGTACATCCCACATTTTTAAAAATTCAAAAATATTGTTCATAAGTCCAGATATGCATCTTCGAACGTATCAAAAATCATACCAAATTACATTTTTCTGTCATCCATCCTATTTTGATCAAAATATGATCTAGAGATGCATCTCAGTATATTATTTAGGTGTGCCTGGAGATGCATATCTGAAATGTTCCCTGAAGTCCTTTAAAAGGTATTCGAAGCGTGTTAATGACACATGGAATTATTTCGGAGATGCATTTCCAAAAATTTCCTGAATCATTTTAGAGCAACACTATTGTCCCAACAACATTGTAATTTTTTGATGCCAAGCTATATTAAAGTAAAATCAAGTTTATATTAAAGTTAAATGAAAGTAAAAATGTATACATTAATTCAAAAAGTGGAGATCATACATAATATTTGTCTGAAATCACAAAAAAAGAGTACATCCAAACATAAACTATTGAGTATGTCTAACATCATGCCTTCTCCTCCTCCGCTTTTACTACACAACACTCTGTAACTCGAATATCATGCCCTCCACGGGGGCCATCTGGGGACTGCTATCCTAAAAAAGTCTTGCCTATATGCCCATTATATCCATCTCCATAACACGCTGATAGACAACTCACACGTCCTCGTTGTGGTCATCCCTAGCCTCAAGTACCTCTTGGTTAAATGACCTAAGTGGTCTTCCAGGAGCGTCTTATGTCATGATAAGGTGTGACATGCTATAGAACCATCTGATCTAGCCGCCAACATAAACCCACTTATAGGAGATGGGACTCTGCGATATTCCTCTGGTACCGGATGACTCTCGAAATCGTCAAGTATATCATCGAGATCTCTACGACGAACGCTGGGAGGAGTGGTCTCATAGGGAAGGGGGTCTCAGAATAATCTGCAGATATCAAAACTTCCACATCACTCGATCGAGAAGATATTGATACATAAGAGATGAACCACATGTCAGCTATCCAGAGTATAAGGAAATGACATCAAATGGAAGCGTCTTACGGTGACCCATGTATGGTCAAAAGGCAATGTCGTATATTAAAAGACGATCAAGATGCACTCTGAATGGCTCAGCTACATTATCACCTTGCACGATGCAAAAGGGGTAGCACGCGGCCAATCCTCAATGTATGTAGGCACAACTTCCCATCTGGTGATGCAAGGGAAGTGGAAGATAATCCATCCCTGAAATATGGTCAGATACAAATTAGTAACAAGCAGCGAGGGAAGTGTAATAAATGAATTATGAAAATATTAATAATAGTAAATTACCATAAGCAACGCGCAACTCCATGTTATCTACTTTTTCTCTTAAAGATAAGACTTGCCCAACTTTGAGTACAGGTAAACCAAACATGCAGCCCCTTAGTTGTACTCTTGAATTATAGTCAAGTCGGTGAAGTACTGAAGGTAGACCACATCGACATAAGTTACACTTTTATCCACAAACATGGATGTGTCAACCAAGAATAAGATGTAACACATTAACGCACAAGTTCGATGGTGCTCAACCTGCATATCATCACCTTCATCATCCACAACCCACTGCTGGTGTTCTTTATAAAGCTTTTAAAAAAAACTAATTCTTGCATAAGCAGCTCTTGTGGAAGATGCCTCCTTGAGGCCTCAGTTGGGTCAACCCCTAAATGGGTGAGCATCATCTCGACAACTTCCTCTCGACCGATCCTACCATCGTCCATTAATTTTTCCCTTATGGAAAGATGCAAGAGGCATGAGACGTCATCTAAAGTGATGGTCATCTCGCCTATAAGAAGGTGCAAAGACGAAGTCTCTGAATTCCACCTCTCTGTAAAAGCCGTTTGCATACCGTGGGATATGGTAATGTATGCAGCAGAACATAAACTGGAAGGTCGGAATAACGGAGAACATCCTGAAACTAAGCAGCAGTTAGATACCCCCACTCCAATATGTTCCGGCTGTGGTTTACCGATTTCAAACATGTTCGATCATGTAAAAATAAAATATCACCATCAATATCGATTTAATTAGTTGAAAACATATGTATTTCAAAAGAAAAAAATATACCTCTCGTTCCTAAACATGCATAGCAGCATGGTCTGCATAGAGATGAAGTAAGGATGTGTCAAATGGGCCTCCTGGATAACTCTCTTTCCCTATCTCTTTATTTTCTAGTTATTTACTTTGAGTTTCTGCTGCATTTCAAATTTTTTTATAAAATGGTTTTAAACTCTTTTTTCTCAAATGATTTGTCACCCTGCTTGATAGGTCTTTTGTTCTGTCTCTTTCCATTTCCGATCATCAGAATGGACTTCCCTTTTGACTTCAAATTCTTCTCAGCAGTTCTTAACATGGCTAGTAGTTCAGGAAGAGATTTGTCCATATAATTCATATTGAAATTAAGGACAAATTAACTGAATCTATCTGACAACGATTGCAAGATCAAATCAGTCGCAAGTTCCTTTCCGAGGGGAAAACCCAATCTCTCAAGGTTCTCCACATACCCAATCATCTTGAGCACATGGGGACCTACATGGGCTCCCTAATCTATCTTTCCTTGAAAAAGGGCTTTTGAAACTTCAAACCTTTCGTGCCTAGCTTGCTCTTGATAGAGCATCTTCAGGTGTTCGATCATATCGAACGCTACCGTATACTCATGTTGCTTTTGCAACTTTGAGTTCACGGTAGCTAGAATTTGACAACTCTAATGTAACAAAAATGAATCTTAAACTTATAACAAAATGTAACTAAAAGTTGCCAAAATCATCAACTACTCAAAACTCAATCTTCTTAATTCAACTCGATCAATCACACGATCAAAACTCTAAAACAGAATGCATGACTTCAAAATAGCACCAAAAAATACAAACTTATGATAAAATCATGAAACTCTCCAATTTTAAAAGATAATTAAACTCTCTTTCTAATGCAACTAACAACATCCCAAAAGAAGTTACGAAACTAAAGTTACGCGTGAAACATGATAACCAATGCAAGATTGAAATTGACTACGCCTCAGGTATAAAAACCAGAAAATTGATATTGTTGTATTACTTCTAGACCCAATTTCCCCAATCCAAAAGAAATAATATTGTGTTAGTTTTCTAATTCAACTTTCGGCACCTCAAACAGACTTACAAAACTCAAGTTACGCATGAAATAAGACGATCAATCTCCTTCTATGTCTATCTGCGATTTTTCTTCGTTTTTCTCCCTATTGAATAGATCCGAAACTCGTCTCTTTCGCCTATTTGAGTTCTAACCGCCCCTAAAAACACACAGTTAAGAAACACCTTTGAAAGAGCACAAAAATTAGGAGAAATTCGCCTTTTATATTTTTTCTGACTTCTTTAGTTATCGTTCAAAACCCAACGTAGATCGAACCACAAACAAGTCATATATCATAATCCAATTATTCAAAGAAAGTTTGTCCTAATGGGCACAACCACAAATTATTATACAACAACAAAGAAAAGAGCAAAAAAATAAAAAATAATTCCTAATTCACCTTGTCGCTACAGAGAAAAAGATGGAGCGAGCTGACTGACAAAAAACGTCAAAAGAAAAATGACACAAAGTCGCCACCAGATTTTATTTATGCCTCATAAGAGAGGAAAGGGAAAATAGTCGAGAAAACCCTTAGAAGTAATAACAAAAAATGTATATATAGATATGGATTATTCTAGCAACCAAGTAATGGGTTCGGAAGTCGATTGCACAAGGGGGAGGTATTAACACCTCTCACGTCCATGGTGCTCCATGGGAACCATTTAAGTTGTCAGCGTGTGTGGGTATTTAAATAAAAATATGCTTTATTATTAAGAAAGTGCGAAATAATGAGATTTGGGTTTTTATTATTATGTACGCCAAGAATTGAGGCCCTTGTGCCTATGTATCATTTATCGAGGGATGAAGAATCAGAGCTTCGTAGTTCAGAGTAGAAAGTGTTTGTGTGTTGGTTGATTTTACCTTAAAAAATGGTTTGCGGTGTGACGCCCTAAGACGCAAAAATGAGTTTGATGAGTTGGTGTTAATTTTATGGTTTATGAAAAGATTGTTTGTGATTAGATTGCACTAAAGTCTATGGGCAGAGGCAAATATTTTAAACAAACAAGTCAAGCATCTTGTGTCCAAAATAATCAAAGTAAGGGTAGGAGAGCTCCATCGTTACTCATTCTCCACCTCTTAAGGCTCGTGGAAAACAATACTAATCGTATTTTGAGTTTGATTAATTTTTTTTTACTTAATGTTGTATCAAGGGTTTATTGCTTTTGATTTTAAAATGGTGGCGTATATGAATATTTACAAAGTAACCAAGAAAAGAAATAAATGGTCTCATTGTGAGGTAGCCCAAGAGAAAGCCTTGTGTGTGCAAAGTGACCTATGCTAACAAGTGGATAATAGACTTACAAAGCATGTCTCCCTAGGGTAGTGTCATGATTCCATTCTTACAATAAAATATTGAAAGTTACAGATGAAAATCCTAGTCAGGGAAAAGTGTCAAGAGATAGGGCAAGGTCCTCAAGCAAGGGTCCTAAATGAAATCCTATAAATCCAATAGTTGATTACAGATGGATGCATCTTTTTGGTTTTTTAATTTTATCATATTTTTATTGTTTTTTATTATGATAAAAATAAGTAAAATAACAATGGTAAATATGCATGTGGATATATATACAATGATGATGATGATGATGATGGATACTTGAAAGTAAATTATAATGCAATAAGTTGACAAGAAAATAAAATCACGAGATGTCAATAAAAAATGATTTAAAAATGGTTAAATAAAGGCAACCTATTAATATCCCAAAGTATCATGAATGATCCCTTGATCATTCATTGATATGTTTGAAATATTTAAGATTTTATCAATCCTAAAAAATCAAAGACCATGACCAATAGATCTCATCAACCAATCATCAACAACAAAGGTATAAGTGCCAATGAAAAATGATCAAAATGAAATAAATAACGTGAAAATAAATTAGGATGGAAATTATGCTAAGTATATTTACAAACATGTGAGATTAAAAATAAATAAAATGGTGAAATAAATGAAAATAAAGATGGAAAGAAAATAAGAAAAATAAGTGAAAATATAAAAAATATGGGAAAAGAAAGGGAAATAGAACAAATGGTGTTGGGGAGGGGGGCATTGGGGGGTTGAACACCTGACCATGGGGTCATGGGTCAACCCCCTTTCCACTGAGCCAAGGGCCCTTGGATTTCAACTAAAGATGGTACATAAAATAAATAAAAAGCTTTAATTAAAAAATAGACACAGATCAATCAAGGCCCTTAGATCAGACTCATTTAACGAAAGTAAACATAACCAATGGTTAAATGAGAAAGAAAACACGCGCACACATTGATTCGAGAGTACTCAAACATCAGACCAAGTCAGCACACAACAACCAATGAAAACGTGCCAACAACATTTTTTGAATTTGAATAATGAAAACACGCACGAAGCAACATAAACCATAGTCATCTTCAACCTCATAACTTTAAAATTTCAGACTCTGCAACTTGAGTTTTTTTAAGGAATCAAACATGGATTCTACTTTCACTCATGTCATTGTTGCCTTCTCCATACTCATGAGCCATTGATTGGTTATGAGTATGGAGTATTTCTCAAGAAATCAAAAGAAAATGCAAAGCTAAAACTAAAATTAAATGATGGATGTTGAGTAATCGAGGTCTAAAACATGGGGCTTAGCACCAGAGAAGCAAATGGAGTAAGATGGTAACTTATTTGAATGGAAATGGTGAAGCTAACTACCTTATCAAAATCGATCTCCGATGAAGGTTTTGACGAGTTCAAGAAGCTCATGTGAGGTGGTTTCAGGTGGTTCTAATGTTTCAGATAACTTTAGGGATGTTGTATGAAGGTGTTTGGATGTTTAAATGGTGTTGGGATTGCTTGGAACATGAAACCCGACACTCTGTTTTAGGGGAAGGAAGAGTGAGTTTGCAGCAATGATTCTTTGGCTTAGAAGCTTGGTCAATGCATGGAACACCATCCCCTATTTATAAGGAAGGTGTTTAAGTGGTTTGGAGGGAGTAATTGTGTTGATTCTTTATAAAAGGGTGGAGCCCGAAAAGTGACAAAAAGAGAAGCTTGTTGGCTAAGGGTTGCCCATTTTTGGCCTGCAATTCCATTCCTTCCCCCTTTGCTCTGCAGTTGGCACCCTTTTTATGGGACCATGGCGGTCCCAACAGGTGCTGATGTGGTTTTGTTTTTATCCATTTTGGGCAAAGTTCCACTTTTTGGACACAGCTCGGGTTGGCTCACATGTGCCTTAGTTCCTCTCATTTTGGCTTGCAAATGTATCTTGTAATGTTACAACACATGTTTAAGACCAAATGGGATTGAAACAAAGTTGAGGACTTGAAACAAGATATTGCATGATCTGGCTGAAACTGACTGGTTGGGTGCACCATGATGAAACCCCAACTTTGCATTTGGGCCAATTAAAATTGGCTTGTGAGTTTTGCATGAAACTTAGGCCAATTGATCTTTGCCATGCACTTAACAAGTTGCAAAGATAACCAGGTCAAAAGGAGTTATGGTATGGAAATGGAATTGAT
The DNA here is from genome assembly GCF_024323335.1 of Lathyrus oleraceus. NCBI lineage: Eukaryota > Viridiplantae > Streptophyta > Magnoliopsida > Fabales > Fabaceae > Lathyrus > Lathyrus oleraceus. The sequence goes on from NC_066585.1 coordinate 149,364,149, forward strand.
GTAAAGTGGAAGTCATTAGCATGTTTCTAGGCCTGGCTAGGCATCTTGACCAGCTTGGCCAATCCAAATTTTGGGGTTCTGACTCAATGAATTAGGTCTTAGGCCTTGAAACAAAGTTGAAGCGGGATTCAATTAGGACATTTGGCTCAAATAATATCATTAAAAGGTTGAAAGATAAAAAGGTTATGGGGTTTGGACCAAATGGTAGGCCAAACTTGCCAAAACATGACCAACCAACATGCCCTAAAAATGCAATTTTGAGTTTCCTTGATTTCTAAGGCACCATGATAAATGTTTGAAGCTCAAATGGTTATATCTTGATGGAAAACAAGCCTTTATGTCTTGTGGGATGTTTATAGGTCATGTTCATGGATGAAACTAATGAATTGAAGTTGATGATTCAAGAACAAACAAAGAACTTGTACCGTGGATGACATGAATGTTTGTTTGGTGGATGATGGTTAAAAATGGATTGAATTGGATGTGAATGGATTTATGAATGATGAGGTGATCAAGTAAGGAAATACCTAGAAACAAATGGGTGCACAAATTTGGATTTCTTGGGTAACAAGGTTTCTCAAAGGCCAAAGTCAAACAAGATTAGGGTTTGGGGTATAAGAGGTGTCTTGAATAAAATCGATTAGTTTCTGCTAGACGAGAAATGAAGGTGGGATTGTCCTCTGTTCTCAACTCGGGAAGGAAATAAATAAGCATGGATTCACCTATTCCAGCTCAAGGTTAAGGCATGAACAAAGCTTGGATACTAAGGGTCCTTAAATGTAAGGCCAAAGCACAAAGTCATGATGACTTGTTGAAGCCACATAGGATTAAGAAACTATGGTGGAGGTCCATGGATGACCAGATGAATAAGCAAAGCTTCCAATGAGGGATCACCATCCAAATAGGGTTTCTTGGATGTGAGTGGATGACCAGATGAATAAGCAAAGCTTCCAATGAGGGATCACCATGAAAATAAGATGATGAATGATGAACATATGCTAATGCATTAGGTTTATGAAAATGATATGAAGGTAGGGTGAGTTTGGGGGTATGACACACCTCATATAAGGTATTCAAGAACATGGCAGAAGAGTTCAAGGCAACCTTTTTGCCCATAAACACAACTAACAATCACATATATAAAATTGAGGAGAAAAAGATATGAGAGTTATACCTCGAGTTGCTTGATCGTTGAACTTTCCCCCCCTTAGGATCTACCTCTCTCTTCCTTTCTACAATCACTTAACTCTCTGCTTTTTTCTGCCTTTTTTTCTCTTTTTTCCAAGATTTTCACGTACTGTGAAGACTTTCCCATAACAACTTATCTATTTATATTAACCTAATATCTCATTACTTCTTTCACCCTCAAACTCTCCTCACACCCTCACTAAAACTCTATTTTCTATTTTATTTATATTATTCAATTAACTAAATAATACTCTAAAATAATGATTTCATTTTAATTCAAATAATTCTCTAATTCTCACCATACGTCCGTTCTTACTCAATTCACCTCTTATTCTCTAATTTAAATTATATTATATTTTCTCTCAACTCTAAAATATCTCTAATATTAATAAAACCAAATAAATGACCAATAATTAAATAAACCATATATATCACCCAAATAAATAAAATAATATAAATTTAATTAAAAATAAATAAATAAAGATGGGGTTACAATCCCTAGCCACAAAAGTAAAGAGAGAAACTCGTTCTCTCCTTTCGTACTAGCATATGTGGGGATCCGTTTGTTACTCGTGGACCAACATTATTGGAAGCTAGTACATTTGTGGATTCACGCATCAAAAGTATATAAATTTATACCTAGTATGATTCATATTGATATATGCATGATGATCCTGAGATTAGATGGAAAGAATGAGATTCTTGAAATTATGCTATAAACATCTAAAATCCTACATAGCACTCATTATTGGTTCAAACAAAATTAATCATATAAATATGTATAAAGAATTCAAATAGGGGTTTAATTTTATTTATTTATTAGATTTCCTAATATTTTCACCTTATGTAACAAACAGCAAAATTACACTATTTTTTTAATCAAAAAAGTACACTATTTAGTTATATCATAATAATAATAATAATAATAATTATAATTATAATAATAATAATAATAATAATAATAATAATAATAATAATAATTATTATTATTATTATTATTATTATATTTTTATTTTTATTTTTTGAACAAGTAAAATTACTATTGCCTCGTAACAGTTATGACACTATGAATACGGTAATTACATGCACTTTTGAATTTTTGTTGACACAAATTACTCCATATTTTGAGACATCTATTTTGAAGTTCAACAAAATGATGTATAATTGGAGAATGTTAGGATTGTTGTTTATTTTAATAAGGCATTTTAGGAAATTTACATGTTTTAATTTTAATTTTATTTTTTTCTATCCTTAAAAAAAGAATATTTTCATACCAAAAATAACTTTTCTAGTTTTATTTATGTTTTTTTAAACATTTTTAGGTATGATTTAGATTTTCCTTTGTTGTATGCTTTTAATTAGATATTTTGCATTTGACTGTTTTTTTAATTTGACCAACGACAGGAACATAGGTCTAAAGAAAACTTCAACTCAATTGTAAAATGGTCACAAATGAATTTGAAAATTTCAAGGGTATTCAACATACCTCTATCTATGAAAACTAACAAACATCTCTAATAAATTTGGAGACTCAAAAATTTGGAGATTATAATCAAGGGTTATCAGACCATAGACCATATGGTGAGTCCGCCTAATGAAGAATTTAAAAGTACCACACTAGATAATCCAAAAAAAAAAGAGATCCAATGTTATTAAATAAAGGAGTATGAGACCCCTTATGAAAATTAGACTAGAGAATATAAAAAAATCATCCGAAAAAGTAAAGACTAATTATGAAGGTGAAGAAAAAGTGAGTGTAGTAACCCACATCCAAAAACAGAGGAGTTTGTTATAGAGGAAAAATATCAGTAATATTGACATAGATTTAGAAAATATTTTTAGTGAATTACGTAAGTTTACAGTACTATAATCTACTATAAAATATATCTAAGGTAACACAATATTATTACGGTCATTTTATTATGCGTAATAATATTTCATTTTTAATGTGTCTATTTTTTTTAATAAAAAACTTTTTATCACGGGTCCTAGTATCAACCGTGATTATAGAGTATGGGTAACAAACTTTGAATCTCAACATTAATATTTTTTCATTTTTTTCAATAAAAGTAAACGCGTGTTTCTTAGTTATATAAAAATCGTAGTAGAATAGCAACAATTGTTTCAATCAACTGCGGTGACATTTTCCATATTTCACTATGGTTGATGTTTGCAACCGTACTGAAACTTTTTCCTACAAAATTAAAACATAACATGTTCTTTGTTTTGTTCATAACACACAAGGGCGCTCTAACGAACGAGACGACAACAATAGCTAAATCTTCACCATCTTCATTCATTTCTTAGAACGAATATCATTTCTTGCTCTTTTACTCCTCTACGAAGTATGATACGTTACATTTATGTGTTTGTTGTTCATAGTTCATTGCTCATTTCTTGGTCTCTCTCGTGCGTTGTGGTGTGGATTTTTGTTTTTCTTCGCAATTGGATTACTTTGTGTTTTGGGTTTATTCAAATTTTGTGATGCTTTCGTTGTTTCAAAGCTATGTATTGTTGTCATGTGTCCTGTTCTGGCGTTGTGATGTTTTTGTTTTGATGATTTTGTGATGTTTTGGTTGTTTTCGTTTTGGTGTTATAACTCTATTGCAAATGAAGAAATAAATGTGATTACGAATATGTTTTAGATTTTGGTGTTATATTATTGTGATGGATGTGTGTGTGTGTGTGTGTGTGTGTGTGTGTGTGTGTGGCATTAGTGTACCATTCACATTAGTCTTTCAATATAAATTTCAGAATTTGTTATGGATCGTAGTTGGATAAAAGCTGATAGATTAGGTCAAGTGTATGAGAAAGGAGTTCTTGAATTCCTTGAATTCGCCGAACAAAATCTTTCCCGCAATAATGGTATCTTTTATTATCCTTGTGTTAATTGCGGGAATATAAAAAAATGTTCAAAGAAAGAAGTATAACATCACCTATGTTGTGATGGAATGTGTCAAAATTATACAACATGGACGTGGCATGGAGAAGTGGATAAAAATTGAAATGCGACATCACAAATGGATGAAGATGATGAATATATGGATGATCGACTAGAAGATATGATCTGTGATAGTGTAGAATCGTCTTATATGAAAGCTCATATTTATGATACTTTATGTAGTGATAAAGATGTATCTTTATATAAGGAGTGCACAAGTTTTACACGATTGTCTGTTTTGTTAAAATTGTTTAATCTAAAGGAAAAAAGTTGGTGGTCGGATAAAAGTTTCATATAATTGTTTGATTTGTTGAAACAAATGCTACCAGAAGATAACAATTTGTCGGATCGTTTTTATGAGGCCAAAAAAATATTGTGTCCAATGAGTTTGGAGTATATCAAAATACATGCATGCCTTAATGATTGCATATTATACATGAAAGAGTATGAAAATTTGGTTAAATGTCTGGAATATGGTGAGTCACACTACAAGTTGAAGGACAACAATGGTGATGACAATGACAATGTTAGTAAGAAGCGTCATCCTACTAAAGTGTTATGATACTTGCCAATAATTTCAAGGTGCAGGATAATTTTTTCTTTTGTGAATGATACAAAAATATTAGATGACATACAGATGAAAGAAAGTTTGATGGAAATATTCGCCATGTAACTGATTCTTTGCAATGGAAGAAAATTGATTCGTTGTTTTCGGATTTTTGCAATGAGCCAAGAAACCTTAAGCTTGGGCTTGCCACAGATGAAATGAACCCCTTTTGTAATCTGAGTACTAACCATTCTTCATGGCACGTTCTTCTCACGATTTACAACCTTTCTCCATGGTTGAGCATGAAGCATAAGTATATGTTGTTAAGTATGATGATTTTTGGACCAGACAACCTGGAAACGACATAGATGTTTATCTAAGTCCATTAATTTAAGATTTAATACTTTTGTGGGAGGGAGGCATTGATGTTGATGATGCTTATTATGGTGAAAAATTTAAGATACATGTAATGTTATTTTGCACAATCAACGACTTTCCTGCATATGGTAATTTGGATGGATACAGTTTGAAAGGACATAAACCATGTCTTATATGTGAATCTAATAGTTATTTTCACCAGCTTGAGTTTGGAAAAAATATTGTTTACCTTGGGCATCAAAAATTTCTAAAATCCAATCATCCTTATCGTAGATTGCAGAAGGCTTTTAACAGAAAACAATAGTTTGAAATGGCTCCTAAACCTTTAACTAGCGATGAAGTTTATCAATGACAAGAAACTTAATATTGTCTTTGGAAAGAATAAAAAAGGTGTTATTGAGACAAATATTTGTAAACAGATATCAATGTTCTTTGATCTTCCATATTGGTCTAGCCTCGATGTGAGGCATTGTCTTGATGTGATACATGTGGACAATAATGTGTGTGATAGTTTGATAGGAACACTTCTAAAAATTTCAAGGAAGACCAAAGATAATAATATTCCCGTTTAGATATGGTGGAGATGGGTATACGACAACAGTTGGCTCCAGAAGATAGAAGAAAAAGAACTTATTTGCCTCAGGCATGTCACACTATATCTAAAAAGGAAAAGAATTTTTTGTGTGAGTGTTTGCATGGTATCAAAGTTTCCTAAGGTTACTCATCAAACATCAAGAAACTTGTATTAGTGAAATATCTTAAGTTAATTGGCTTAAAATCTCATGATTGTCATGTCTTGATGCAACAACTTCTACTCGTGGATATCCATGACATCCTTCAAAAAATGTAAGAGTAACACTAACCCGATTATGCTTATTCTTCAATTCTATATGTAATAAAGTTCTTGATTTCAAAAAAATTGATTAATTAGAAGATGAGGTTGCAGTAATCTTATGCCAATTGGAGATGTATTTTCCTCCATTATTTTTTGACATTATGGTTTACTTACTTGTTAATATAGTCAGAGATATCATATTTTATGGTCTAGTTTATTTAAGGTGGATGTATTTAGTAGAGAGTTTAAAGGTACATCACAAAATAAGCTATTGAGTTTTATTTAAACTATTTGTGGAAACATAGTCTATAGGAATTCTGAACTCTTGTCATACTGACAGATTTGGAGGTAGAGGTACTCAAGGTTTAAATCTTAAGTCAATGGCTCGAAATGTAGTTCTTGAAGGAAATTTCTATATATTGAATAATCTTAGTGAAGTTGAACCTTACATAACTACTTACAAAACAATTATAACGAAAAAATATCCCTGAATAAATGACAAGTGGTTGTTGGCAGAGCATAACAAGAAATTCATAAGTTGGTTTAATAAGAGGATTTCTAATGATGATAGTGCGTCGGAGATAATTAAATGGTTGTCGTACATGTTAAAATTTAATGTGATAACTTGGACAACATACGACATTTCTAATTTTTCCTTTTATACAAAATAAAAAGATTATTATAATACAATGCAAAATAATGGGGTTATGGTTGAGGTCGAATCCATGTATTTTTCTAGTTTGAAAGATAAGAATCATATTTTGGCAAGTAGCGTGTTCTATGGTGTCATTAAGAAGATTTTGGAGATTGATTATGTTATTTTCAAAGTGTCTTTATTTAAATGCAAGTGAGTTCTCAATAATAATGGTGTACAAACTGATGAGTTAATATTCATATGGGTTGACCTTGGCTAGGAAACTTGTATAACCGAACCATTCATCATGGCTACTCAAGCAAAAAAAAAAATTATGTGGCAGAACCTGCAGACTTATCGAGGAGATGGTTAATTATTCTCCAAGGAAAATACATTCCTCATATCGAGGAAATGTAAGTGAGTTCTCAATAACAATGGTGTACAAACTGATGAGTTAACATTCATATGGGTGGTACCAAGTTTTTATCTCATTTTAATGATTTAAATTTTAGTCTTGTCTTTTATTTATTTCCATTTTTTGTTAATCAATTGAGTAGAACTCATAACACATTGTTTCAATGTATTTTCTTAATTTATGAGATTTTCTGATTTACTAACAATTTTCTTCACTCTTAAGAACCACATAATTGAATTGTGGAGTAACAAAATCACAACCACCAACATTGAGAAATTCTTCAAGAAGAATGTTCTAGCAAGATATGGAATTCCACAGTCCGTCTGATCGTTGTATTCGCAAGTGCACGAATCGCGTCAGAGTAATATAAAAGATTATCGATCCCATAGAGACGAAATCCTCAATCTACCGATTACTATTGTTACGATGTTTATCTAAGGCGGTACAAATGAGATATTGATGTCGCAAAATAACAGTAAATAAAGAAAATGATAAATACAGTGCAGATAAAGATAGGCTTGAATGTATTTCACGTCAGTTAAACGATGCTTCGATTGTCTAAATAGAACTACTTATGGGGCAATATTTTCTACTCTTGGAAAGAATCTATTTAACAGGAACAGTCACTTTCGCGTATTCAGAACCGAGTTTACCCTTAAATTAAGGTCTTTTATTGTCACTTATAAAAGGTGCGCAGAATGCTAAAGTAGTAAACCTATTTTTAAGAAATAAGACTCGTAAGCTTAGTTGAAAACTGATTTTGATTCGGAAAGTTTACCCAAGGAGTTTCCTGATTTTAAATCTATCAACGCGTCCGAAAACAGTTTCAAAAATCGTTTTTCCTTAAAGTGATAAAAATTCCTAGTTAACTAAGCCAGGGTGCTTTCACACTCCTTGAGTAGTTAATATTTACCAAGTTTGTTTCAGAAAACTCGAATTAAAAATCAAAACAACCCCTAAAGCATTTCCGCAGATGCAATATGTGAAACATCTCTTTAACCGCGATCCTTACATTCTAGCCTTTGAAAGATTTAGCCAGACATGGTAATACAAACAAATACAACGATGTTGAACATGATGAAAAGAAGTTTAGAATGTAAGACGTGAAGAACAAGTAAAGCGTGTAAAACAATTAAAACGAGCAATAAAGATAATGGCGAGAAAATTAAATAAAGTAAAGACAATGGCAGGAAATTAAATAAAGTAAAGCATGGCAAGAAATTAAATAAAGTAAAGCATGGCAAGTAAAATAAAAAGGCGATTAAATTAGAACCTGCTCCAAACAGAGGTTTTAAATCTGGTACAAGGAAATAAATAAACCTTTGACTTTGAAAATAAAGATGACGGCAAAATCAAAGTGCTCCAACTCAATTACACTAAGGTGCGATAACCCCTCGAGGTGACGGATTACCGCTTTTACAGATGATATTATAGTCTTAGTATTATAAACTAAGTTGGATGATTTGGAAATGAACTAGAACGACCTATTTATAGAGGAACTCAATAGCATGCAAAGACTAGGATGCCCTTCAACTTCTCTTTAGTGGGAATGTGGAATTCAAAGGTGGCGCCCGCCACCCCTCCATGGCGCCCCCCATGTGAGTAAATGGGGAAGTTCATGGGATCGTGGCAGTTTCCTCCTGGTTGAGGGCTGATGTGTCATGGCTTCTCCTATAGCAGCCGCCATGCAGAACGCCACGAGTACAATATTTGCCGAAAACCCTAATTTTTTTGGTCTTTTTGCTTCGTTTCTTCTAAAAAGGTCCTGAAAGAGCTAAATACCTGAAAATAACACAAAAGAGAGCATAACACAAGAAAAATGATAATAAAGACCTAATAAACATGTGAAATCCGAGTCAAAAATGCGGTGTAATTTAGTGTGGTCAAATTCTCCAACACTTAAACCTTTGCTTGTCCTCAAGCAAAACTCTTTATAGCTCATGCAAGAAAAACAGTATCAACCAGAGTTAATTCAAGGCTAAAAAGGCTTATAAGTTCATTCAAGGAATGTATCGATAGGTACTAACGAATCGAACTAAGGATATTGTAGTGACACTTTTTGCAAATGCGGTCATAGGCTTCGTTCCTATACAAATCAATCCATATCACCCCACCATACCTAGGCCTTCTTTTCATCTTCTTCAAGTCCTTTTCATTCAGGTACAATCACATTAAGCCTGTTATCCGTACATACTCATAGTAAGGTGACCCATTAGTGATTATGATCTTAAGCATGGGGCTCTGGTACATAAATTGGTGTAGCCCCTTTATTTAACCCAATTGTAATTGTGGGGGATTGGATCGTAATCCACCCTACCAAGTTCAAAACCAGATACCTCTGAACCAACCAACAATAGGCATATTATTATATATTTTTTATTTTTCTTCTGCATGTTTAGCAAACCTCTTTATTTTGCTGGGTTAAATGACTGTGTGAGATTCACCTAGCCTGGAATTTCATACAACTAGAGAACAAAGCAGAAATTTTTATGATCATTCACTTATTTTCATCGGTCCCCTACGTAGAGCATGCTTAAGCCGGAGCTGACTGCAAGGATAAACTACTTAAGGACTTATTTGGAACAAAATTAGGGCCATAACATATGGGGTATCGAGATCGACTCTTATAATCATGAAGCCTACGGTGTCAAAACGATATCGATTTTTAGAAAAAGTTTTCCCAAATCTTTTACATCCTGTCATAAACTTGTCTTATAGCCTGAATATTCAAAAGACACTGTTTTCTTTGCTCACAAAATTTTTTTTGGTAAGGCTAAAGAAATGGGAGAAGTACGGATACACCACACAGATGACTCGTCAAACACATGTTATTTTATTGAAAGGAAAGCAAACAACTAAAACACACAAAACATACTAAAAATAAAGGAAAGCGATAAAAATCTCCTCCTGCACTTAAACTGAATATTGTCCTCAATGTTTCGAAATGAGATAAGGTAGGAGTAACTTGAAAGAGAGAGAACTATGGCTGATCACCGGTACCATCACCGCCCTGGTCAGGATGCCTGGGTCGACGACTCCTGCTACGAGTACTAAGACCTTCCTGCAGTTGCCTAGAGCGACCTAAGAGAGACCCATGGTTGGCCTCGATAAGTGCGAAGTTCCGCTCAGTAGTCTGTCTCTGGCGATGCTGCTCATTAGTGATCGCAAGCAAGGACTCCATGATAGTCTGATGTTCTTGCTCAGTGCGCTACTGGGAGGCTACCATAAAACTCATATTATTCGTCAATTGTTGGTTTATGGTATTTAGAAGGGCGTCGCGCCTTTCTTCCCGAGCCAGGTGCTCGCGCCACATCTCCTCAGTGATGTAAAACCGGGAGTGGTACTTGAAAAATGGTCAGAAGAAGAAGGTGCAGTGTGTGCAGGTCATGCAGTGTATGTAGGAATATCATGAGCAGGGGACTGGTCGCGCTGGTCATACTCATCATCGGTCCCTTGCCCATCGTCCATAGGGACATTAAATGGCAAATGACCGGTAAAAGGTGGAACATTGAGATCATATGTCCAGTTCCTTGCATGTCGCACATCTGTACGCTGAGAGCAAGGTAAAACAACACTCGGTATAGCTACACCATGGATCATGAGGTTATAATCGCCTGCTCGCCGCACCTTGCACAATTTCATATCCTTCAAAATTTTCAAGTTAATGGTGCGGTGAGGGAGCGGTTCTAAGGTAGCTAACTCAGTGTTGAGATTTAATGCTCTAGCAATAGAAGTAATTAATCCACCAAAAGAAATGGTTCCTCCTTTTTTCAAAATGGCAGACATATGTGCAAGCATAAAAGGAACAGGATTGATCCTTTGATTAGTAAGGCAACCCTGTAAAAATAGCAACTCGTGAGTTTTTACTTTATTAGAATTTTCCCGACCAAAAATAGTACATGCCAAAAGATATCGAAAAATACGGATGGCCGGGTTATGAATAGTGGAGGCTAAAATTCCTTCAAAAGAAGTGGCAGCCACATTCGATAATCTATTCCAAAAGTTAAATGCTTCGAGTTCCCACTCTGCATCTAAGGGTGTCTCACAAATCGCACCCTCTCCGTAAGGCATTCCTAACAAACCTGTTAAGGCATCGATAGTGTACTTATATTCAACATTGAACATTCTAAAACATACCGTACCAACCGTACTAGCAGTGCCAAGATGAATGGTGTAAATTAGGGAACTTAGAAATTCCCTAGTCAGACTATCATAGGTGGGTTCCTTATTAGCAAAAATCTCATGCAGTCCTAAATTATCTAGCGTGTGAAAGACACTATGATACGTCCCTAAAGTATACAAACAGTCCTCATCTACATACCTAGTGGCGAGAATCTCTCGTGTTTGCAACTTCTGTAAAATTTTGTTCTGACGCTCTCCAGGTTTCCCTCCGTGAAGGATGATATTGTTGAATTGAAATTCTAGTATCAGATATGAGAAGTTAAGGTAATGTCACGACACTAATATCTGAACAACAAATAAAACATAAACAGGATAAAAACAAAGAAACAGTTGAACAAACGACACAAGCAATTGTTAACCCAGTTCGGTGCAAACTCACCTACGTGTAGGGGCTACCAAGCCAGGAAGGAAATCCACTAAACAAAATTAATTCAAAGACTCTCAATAAACAACTTCAAGTTACAGTCTTTTCACCTAATCTCTACCCGTGTGACTTCTATCTAAGAACTCTTAGATATGAGACTCTACTCACTCCCCCTCAATCACAGCAGTGATATAAAAACAAATACAAAAGAAAGAAGACACACTTTAAGAACACATACTTGATCTTGCTTAAAAGCTTCAACCAAGTAAACACACACTCATACTTCAAAGCTTAGAGTGGACAAAGTACAACACAAAAGTCAGTCCAATTCATACATCAATAAGATGAATGAATGGCTCACAATACACAAGCTTACACAAGACTAAAACCCTAAAACTCTCTCTCTCTCTCTCTCTCTCTCTCTCTCTCTCTCTCTCTCTCTTTCGTTCGTTTCTTGTATCTTTAAAACAGGTTTTACATGGCCTTTAAGTAGAAGCTTTTGAATGGGCCTGGGCAGCATAAAACCCTAATTCTATTTTCCTTGCGTATCTTCTAAGAAACAATAGCTAATAATCCCTTATTGGAAAATAGATCATTCTAGTTTTAAATCAAATTACTCCTTGAATAGTGCATTCAATCTCCACATAAGCACACACAGATTTGCATGAAAAGCGCAATCTCAGGATACATAACATTCAGACTGAATGTTCTATATACACATGTCTTAACATCGGGTCTGACATCTTAGCTAAATCCTGCACAACCATATTTAAACATCCTGTAGGAAGCTGATATCACATGTCAAGACAACACGCGTGACAACTTGTGATAACTCTAAGTTTTACTAAAATTGATGCCAACACATAGAACCAACAAACTCCCCCTTTGGCAAATTTTGGCTAAAACATACATCAGATCATACGTTCACAAGAAATCAAATAAAGTATCAGTTCAGCAGTAGAAGTAAACATACACACATTACTAGCAAAAATAGCAACTAGTAAACACACATGCGCTTGTGCTCAGAACACACCACCTCCCCCTTCAGCTAGTCCACACCAAGCACCAATCTGCTTTACACAAACATAATATTTCTCCCTCCCTCATAACATCAAACAACAGTTATGGCTATAGCTACATCTCCCCTTTTTTAGCCAAAAGAAACCAAAGAGACAAAATAAATGTCTACTCAGTCATAAACCAAATTGTCAAAAGTTAAGGGTTACAAAATCAAGTACATATTCAGATGTAAGCAAGTTGAGATACAAACCAACAAAAGATGAATACAGCAGAACAGAATTGCCAAAATCAAGAAAATCCATCAAAACAGCAACAAAAATCATCACATCAATGGGGGCCAAATTCAAAAGAGCTAATCAGAGGAGCTTGAGCTTGCAACTTCATCAGCATCAGAAACAGGATTGCCACTTGTCTCATCATTAGTTGCAGACCTCTCACTAGAGGTGTGGGCTTCAACTTCCGTAGCATGTTCAATATTCTCACATTCAGCTCGCTCCAAGCTTGCAATCAGGGCTTCCAACGATTCTTTCCTAGATGTTGCTACCCTTATCCCTTCACCCAGCTCTTTACAAGTCTCCTTCAGCTCAGCAATAGTTCCAAATTTTGAGGTTGGCGTTTTCATAGCAGACGTCATGACAATGTCTTCGACATGTCTGCCTTCAAACAGTTTATAGTGCACTGACAGAGCAGGTTTTCTTTTACTTGGTAAGTCATTAGAACTCAGAATACCAGGGTGTTGATTCTGGATAATCCCACAAATCGTAGAGGGAAAGGGAATAGGCAGCTTAACTGCATTAGTAGATGCATGCTTGATAATTTGTTCAAACATAAATCTACCATAGTCAAAATTCATTTTGGTTCGAACAACAAAAATAAATCTTCCAATGGTATTAGCAATTGTGGAAATGTGGTTGGTAGGCACCTAATTTGCAGCTCCTATTTTATGCAATATTGCATACTTGATAGTTAACTTCCCAGCAGGAAGATGCTTTCTAATAGGCCATCCTTTCACCTGCCTTGCTGTAATTTCTCTACAGACCTCATTGTCTGTAGTTTCCAATTCACCTACATTCTCAACTCTTCTTCCAAGAAAATTGTTAATGACAGTGGGAGAGAATGTGATACACTTACCTCTCACAAATACTTTGTAAAATTCCTTGTTGTTCTTATCAGTAATATCCTCAGGAATGTTGACAATGAATTCCTTAACCAAACCCTCATAGCACTGAGAGAACCCAGCCACAGCCTTCATCAACCCAGTAGTCTTTATTAGGTCCATGACCTCTTTGACTTCAATAACATCCTTTCCCAACTCCCTTTCCACAGCCACCCTTCTTTGAATCACAAATTTCCATTTGGCAGCTCCATCTTCAAGATGGAAAGATATATTATCCAAATTCACAACAACAACTTTCATAGGGGACTTCCTCACAGTGGTCTTCTTCACAGGAGAGATGTCAGGGACATCTTCCTCAACATCTTCTTCAGACTCCGAGACTTCTCTAACCTTCCTCTTCTTCACTTCAACCTTGCTCCAAGATTTGGAGGGACCAACACCAACAATATTCTTAGCTGTTTTAGCTGGAATCATTTCACCCACAGATCTTCCTTTTCGAGTCTTCATACGCTTAGCCACACTTGGCTTTAAGTGATGAAGTAAGCTATCCTCTTACTCATCAGACCTATCATCCTCTAGGTCAATCACATAGTTTGCAACATCATGCTTCTCAGAATGGGAATCATTGGCAGTTTTAGACGCCACAAATTTTCCTTTACCAGACACAGTCTGCCCTAGAGAGCACAAACCTTCAGCAACCATGTCCTTCTTAGAACTGGAGGAATCGTTATTCTTCTCACTATGTTGTGCAACCTCAGGAGAGGGGTACATTTTAGACAGGGGATTAGAGACTCCCTTCGTAGAATGTCCTTCATTAAGGATTCTAGTGACTAGGTTCCTTATGACACGATCAATGTGGTGTATGTCTTCCTTAGAACTAGTGGCATGAGTTGAGCCAGAAGCGATACTAGAGATGTTACCTTGATTGGGGCATGCAGAAGTTGAGGCATCCATGGGATGGTTTAAATCAAGGGCTTCGCATGGAATAACTAATAGAGGAACCACATCCAAAATCTCATCATCGTGAATGTCCATGGAAGGAGCGCTAACCTTGTGAGTAGACTTAGTAGTTTTTGCATTAGATGTAGTTTGATGTTGTGACATCTTGACGTTTCTGTGGAAAAATTGCAGTTGCCCTAGCAGAGGAGTGTGAGGAAGAAGCAAGAAGTTGGAAGAGTTGGAGTAGGTAGTGAGGTTGTGGGGGTTGCGTGTGAAAAGGTAATATATGGTATTTCCAAAACTAGGTGATGATTTACCATAATGGGGGCGCTTTATTTTATCCACATAGACACTACTTTGCTTACTTTTCCCACTCCATATTAATTGCTACAAGTCTTCATAAATGCAAAGCCCTAATTTTCCTCTCAGGACTTCAAACTGATTTGAATCCAATGCCTTTGTAAAAATATCAGCTAACTGCACCTCAGTAGCAACATGCTCTAAGGTTACAATCTTATCCTCCACAAGTTCTCTAATAAAATGGTGACAGATATCAATATGTTTTGTCCTGCTGTGCTGAATAGGATTCTTAGAAATGTTTATAGCACTCAGGTTGTCACAGTACAATGTCATGACATCTTGCGTGACATTGTATTCAGTCAACATTTGTTTCATCCACACCAGTTGAGAACAATTACTTCCAGCTGCTATGTATTCAACTTCAGCAGTAGACAGAGACACGCAATTTTTCTTCTTACTAAACCATGATATTAAATTGTTCCCCAAGAAGAAGCATGCTCCTGATGTGCTTTTCCTATCATTAGCACTTCCAGCCCAATCAGCATCACAATATCCAGACAACACAGATTCAGATCCATAAGTGTATAACATCCCATAGTCACTGGTGCCATTGACATATTTCAGGATCCTTTTCACTTGGTTTATGTGACTCACCTTTGGTTCAGTTTGATATCTAGCACATACACCTACAGCAAAGGCAATGTCAGGTCTGCTTTGCTGTGAGATATAGCAGACTCCCTATCATGCTCCTGTAGAGACTTTGATCCACACTAACACCATTTTCATCTTTAGACACTTTCAGATGAGTAGGAGCAGGTGTCCTTTTGTGGCTTGCATTCTTCATGCCAAACTTCTTAACAATATTTTTGGCATTTTTTCTTTGAGATAGAAAGATAGAATCTTCCATCTGCTTGACTTGCAGGCCAAGAAAATAGGTTAGTTCTCCAACAAGGCTCATTTCAAATTCAGACTGCATTTGCTCAACAAAATGTTGAACCATCTTACTTGACATCCCACCAAACACAATACCATCCACATAAATCTGAGCCACAATGAGCTTTCCTCCTTCATCTTTGACAAATAAAGTTTTATCAATGCCTCCCTTCATGTATCCATTGTCAATGAGAAACACTGTGAGTCTCTCATACCAAGCTCTAGGAGCTTGTTTCAACCCATAGAGGGCTTTCCTCAACTTATACACATGCTTTGGAAGATTTGGGTTTGTGAACCCTTTAGGTTGTTCAATATACACTTCCTCATTTAAGTAGCCATTTAAGAAGGCACTTTTCACATCCATTTGGAACAGTTTAAACTTCAGAATACATGTCACTCCTAGCAGTAATCTAATCGACTCCAGACGAGCTATAGGAGCAAATGTTTCATCAAAGTCAACTCCTTCAACTTGAGTGTATCCTTGTGCTACCAATCTTGCTTTATTTTTAGTAACCACACACCTTTTTCATCAAATTTATTCTTGTAAACCCACTTTGTTCCAATAACATTTATTCCTTCAGGTCTTGGAACCAATTCCCACACTTCATTTCTCTTGAATTGGCCTAACTCTTCCTGCATGGCATTAATCCAGAATTCATCAGTTAAGACTTATTTGACATTCTTAGGCTCAATCTTGGACACAAAACAGGCATGTGAGATCACTTCCCTTGATCTAGTGGTGACCCCTTTATTTGGGTCTCCTATAATGAGATCTTTAGGATGATCCTTCTGAATTCTGATAGAGGGTCCCTTATTAACTTTATCAGCTTCAGGTTCAGCTTGAGTGGACTCACTCTCATTACTTTTGTCCAAGAGATCAACTGGGGCATCATTCATAAATAATTCAACATCGTCTTTGACATCAGTCTCTTGATCATCAACAACAACATTGATAGATTCCATCATCATTTTTATTCTGGAATTAAAAACTCTAAAAGCTCTGTTGTTTGTTGAGTAGCCCAGAAATATTCCTTCATCACTCTTGGGGTCCATTTTCCTTCTTTGTTCACGATCAGCCAGGATATAACATTTACTACCAAACACATGGAAGTATTTGACAATAGGTCTTCTTCCCTTCCAGACTTCATATAAAGTGGTCGGGGTCCCTTTCCTCAAGGTTACTCTGTTGTGAACATAGCAGGCCGTGTTCATAGCTTCGGCCCAGAAGTGGTAAGGCAACTTCTTAGCATGAATCATAGCTCTAGCAGATTCTTGGAGAGTTCTATTTTTCCTTTCTACCACACCATTTTGCTGAAGGGTAATGGGAGAAGAGAACTCATGACCAATTCCTTCAGATGAACAAAATTCAGCAAATTTACTATTCTCAAATTCTTTCCCATGATCACTTCTGATTCTGATAACATGATTCTCTCTTTCTCTTTGAAGTCTTTGGCAAATATCTTTGAACACATCAAACACATCCGATTTTTCCCTTATAAAATTTACCCAGGTATATCGGGAGAAATCTTCCACCACAACATAAGCATACCTTTTCCCACCAAGACTTTCCACCTGCATAGGTCCCATCAAGTCCATGTGGAGAAGTTCCAGCACTCTAGATGTGGTGTCATGTTTGATCTTCTGATGTGACATCTTTGTCTGCTTTCTAATCTGACAATCACCACAAACTCTTCCTTCATCAATCTTTAATTTTGGGATTCCTATGACAGCTTCAACAGATATGATCCTCTTCATTCCTCTAAGATGCAGATGACCTAGTTTTTGATGCCACGGTTTCACTTCTTCTTCTTTAGCTAGAGCACATGTTGATGAATAGCTATTTTCTTGAGAATTCCACATATAGCAGTTGTCCTTAGACCTGACTCCTTTCATGATCACCTCATTTTTTGCATTAGTAATCAAGCATTCAGTTTTTGTGAAGTTCACATTTAGACCTTGGTCGCATAGTTGACTGATACTGATCAGGTTTGTAGTCAATCCTTTAACAAGCAGCATATTATCAAGGTTAGGGACTCCAGGACAGTTCAGCTTTCCAATCCCCTTGATTTCACCCTTTGCTCCATCACCAAAAGTTGCATAGCTGGTGGCATGAGGTTGGAGGTTAATTAGCAGGTTTTTGCTTCCAGTCATGTGTCTGGAGCATCCACTGTCAAAGTACCAATCTTCTTTGGCTGAGACTCTGAAGGAGGTGTGAGCTATCAAGTTAGTAGCATCATCCCTAGGAAC
Organism: Lathyrus oleraceus; assembly: GCF_024323335.1. Classification (NCBI taxonomy): domain Eukaryota; kingdom Viridiplantae; phylum Streptophyta; class Magnoliopsida; order Fabales; family Fabaceae; genus Lathyrus; species Lathyrus oleraceus. The sequence continues at coordinate 149,382,189 of NC_066585.1, forward strand.
CCACTATTTTCTGTTAACCGGGATGTGTTGTTTGGGTCTAGATTGATGATGAGTAGGACTAGGATAACCATACAACCTAAAGCAAAATGGTTTTATATGGCCAAATTTCCCACAGTAATGACATCTCCATCTTTGGTGTTTTCCTTTATGTTGTCTTTCCTTGTGATGTTGAGACACCTGATGTGACATCTTTGGTTTGATACCAGTGGGACTACAATCAGGAGAGGATTCATTGAACCCAAGGACAATCATGTCTCCTGCCATCTTTCCAGTCTGGAGAATTTTGTCTAAGGTGTTAGATCCACTGTTTAGCATTCTGACATACTTAGTCATCTCATCCAGTTTGGAGTTCAGAAACACGACTTCGATCTTCAACTTAGAAATGATTTCTAAGTGTTCTATCTTCTCATCCTATAGTTGGGTTATTAGTTTCTTCGGATTCTCCACTTGTTGACACACTTCTTCACTTCTGGAACACAACTTCTTGTAGGAAGTAGCTAATTCATCAAAGGTTAATTCATCATCACTAGAGTCTTCGTCAGAATCCCATCTTCCAGTCAAGGCAGTCACAAGATTGGCAGACTCTCCTTCTGTTTCACTTTCAAAATTGTCATCAGACCAAGTAGCAGCAAGAATCTTCTTTTGTTTCTTGAGATAGGTCCCACATTCAGCTCTAATGTGTCCATACCCTTCACATTCATGGCACTGAATTCCTTTGCCTTGTTTGGATTTTTCCTCAGATTTTGTTCTTCTTCCAGCATCATTGGGCCTACCGATGTAAAATGAGTTGTTCTTGACATTAGACTTTGACCTCACATCCATCCTCTTCAGGAGTTTGTTGAATTGTCTCCCAAGTAATGCTACATCATTTGCCAGACCTTCATCAGTATCCTGACTACTATCTTCCTCTTTCTCTTCAGTGTTTGACATAAAGGCTATGCTTTTGGATTTCTTTTAAGATCCATCACTCATTCCCAACTCGAATGTTTGGAGGGATCCAATTAGCTCATCCACTCTCATCTTGCAGATATCTTGAGATTCTTCTATGGTTATCACTTTCATGGCAAATCTCTTAGAAAGTGACCTGAGAATTTTCCTCACAAGCTTTTCATCTAACATCTTCTTACCCAGGGCTCCTGAGGCATTAGCAATTTCAAGGATATTCATATGGAAGTCATGAATATTTTCATCTTCTTTCATCCTCAAATTCTCAAACTTAGTAGTAAGCAGCTGCAATCTAGACATCTTCACTCTAGAGGTACCTTCATGAGTGATTTTGAGAATATTCCAAGCATCTTTAGCCACCTCACAATTGTTCACCAGTCTGAAGATGTTCTTATCAACCCCATTGAATATAGCATTCAATGCTTTAGAGTTTCCAAGAGCTAGTTCATTCTCCTCCTTGGTCCATTCTTCCTCAGGCTTCTTATCAGTTGAAACTTCTCCTTCCTTAGTAGTGAAGGGATGTTCCCAGCCTGTTAGAAGAGCCTTCCAAGCCTTATTATCCAAAGATTTCAAGAAGGCTACCATTCGAGGTTTCCAGTAGTCATAGTTAGATTCATCCAGAATTGGCGGTCTGTGTACAGATCCTCCGTCTCTATCCATAGTACCAGAAAGTAACGTCCCAAGATCTCACCCAGAACCAGAGCAGGATGCCTGCTCTGATACTAATTGAAACTCTTGTATCAGATATGAGATGTCGAAGGTAATGTCATGACACTAATATCTGAATAACAAATAAAACATAAACAAGATAAAAACAAAGAAACAATTGAACAAGCGACACAAGCAATTGATAACCCAGTTCGGTGCAAACTCACCTACGTCGGGGGGCTACCAAGCCAGTAAGGAAATCCACTAAACATAATTAGTTCAAAGACTCTTAGTAAACAACTTCAAGTTACAGTCTTTTCACCTAATCTCTACCCGTGTGACTTCTATCTAAGAACTCTTAGATATGAGACTCTACTCACTCCCCCTCAATCACAGCAGTGATATAAAAATAAATACAAAAGAAAGAAGACACACTTCAAGGACACATACTTGATCTTGCTTAAAAGCTTCAACCAAGTAAACACACACTCATACTTCAAAGCTTAGAGTGGACAAAGTACAACACAAAAGTCAGTCCAATTCATACATCAATAAGATGAATGAATGGCCCATAATACACAAGCTTACACAAGACTAAAACCTAAAACTGTCTCTCTCTTTCGTTCGTTTCTTGTATCTTTAAAACAGGTTTTACATGGCCTTTAAATAGAATCTTTTGAATGGGCCTGGGCAGCATAAAACCCTAATTCTATTTTCCTTGTGTATCTTCTAAGAAACAACAGCTAATCATCCCTTATTGGAAAATAGATCATTATGGTTTTAAATCAAATTACTCCTTGAATAGCGCATTCAATCTCCATATAAGCACACACAGATTTGCATGAAAAGCGCAATCTCAGGATACATAACATTCAGACTGAATGTTCTGTATACACATGTCTTAACATCGGGTCTGACATCTTAGCTAAATCCTGCACAACCATATTTAAACATCCTGTAGGAAGCTGATATCACATGTCAAGACAACACGCGTGACAACTTGTGATAACTCTAACCAAAATTGATGCCAACACATACAACCAACATGAATTCCATTCCAGCCATTGATGGTGAGTGAAGAGAAAATGGGTTTTTATGGTAAGGAAGTGAAAATGGGATTGTAGTGGGTTTTGGGTGGAGGAAATTGATGAATGAAGTTTGGGAATGATAATGGGTTGGAGTTAGAATGATAAAGTTGGGATTTTTCGTGGACTTCAATGGAGGTGGAAGGAGGAAAAAATGGGTTTTGAGAGGTTGAAGAAGGCAAAAATGGGAGATTTAGGGATTCTGTCCCGTTAAATGGTACAGACCCCATGGCGCCCGCCATGATGTCGGATTTGTTGTTTGGGCCGGGCTTGTTCCTTGCTTCTTGGGCTACAACTTTTTCCTTATTTTGTAAAGGGGGTGTACATAGGCTTCCATAATATGCTGTCTTTTTTATTAAGCTTGATAAATGACAAAATAAAAAAAGTAAAGTAAAATAAAATAAAAAAGGAAATAAAACATAATAATAGTAATATATCTATATATATATATATATATATATATATTATATATATATATATATATATATATATATGTGTGAATAGATAGTAATAAGTCATGGGTCGAGAGATGCTAGGAAAGGAAAAGCAAGCATAAAGTCAATAAGTAAAGCAAGCATAAATAAGTATAAAATGGGAAATAAGTAAAACAAACGACATTTCTCGGTCGGTGATATCATCAATGTCCAGGGAATAATGGAGTCTCCTCAACTTCAGATCCTCGGAGCTCTGCAATCTGGTGTCTAAGGTCAGCGATCTCATTGTTTAGTATATCGGCTTCAGTGGCATGTGTGGCATCTGACACTTCGACCTGTAAAGCAACGTCAGCAAGCTCCTGGCGGAGCTGAGCTATCTCCATACGAAGCTTAACAAGCTCAAAATGCATGCTTGGACACTGAAGATTTGGATTATTGGTGAGGACTTTGATTCTGGTAGGTGCTGGATGATGCTCTGCTTCAGGTGGGATTCTCTGCTCATCTACTGTCTCGCCTTGGCTTTGTATGGCATAGGCCCAGTTAGCCTGATTATAAACACAAGTTACCTGAGGGTCTGGTGAAGTAAAGTAGTGGATAGTCTCACCCTCGATCAAGAGCCTGTATTTATCTGGGTGGAAAGAAGATCTCCTCATGAGGCCACGATCTAGACAGAAGTCAATATCCATCAAAGTATAACTCCGGTAAGATGTTAGGTGAAATATCCTTCTATCAAGTCCTAGGGCGGAGGCTATATGGGTTACCGTGCTTCCAACATGTATAGGACTCACAGAGGAGCGAGCATTAAGATAGAGACTCTCGATCAGAAAATCTCCGCAAGCTACTGGGCGTGACTGAGTGGTACAGTACATGAAGAAAATCTCTTCAGCACTTACATGTGTATCAGTGTAACTCTTCCCCAGAAAGGTGTGGGTAATAATCATCTGAAAATATCTGAAAGCAGGATTATGGATCTTGTTAGAGATTTGGGTGGAAGGGTCAGAGCTACCTCCACATGTAATGTCACTCCAGAACTTCTCAACGTCTCTACTCAGGAAATAGCTCATGGGGAGCTCAGATGAGGCATCATAAGTAGTTTGAAATCCAAGTAAGTCACCGAAACGCTTGTGGTTGAAGGTGTACTCTGTCCCAAACATCCTGAAATTAATGTAGCCACCATCACTAGCATGACCAACATAGGGCTCGTAGTTCAGCGAGCTCAAGAACTCCAAAGTGAGGTTCCTGTAAGTCACATGCATCACTTCAGTATACTCATCCCATTGCAACTGACTGCACAAATGCCTGACACTAGGCTCAATGCCTAATGCTTCCATGCCACTTGAATCAGGATATCTGGTGGGTAGCATTGGACGCTGGGAAAGCATGGCGTAGTGTTGCTCCTGTACTGGGTCACGAAAGATCATTGGCATAGTGTCGAAATTCTCCATCCTGAAAAGTTAGGTTAAAAACAGAGGACACCTGAAATCGCAAACATTGCAACTGTTAGTCTAAACATAAATAAATAAATAAATATATATATATATATATATATATATATATATATAATATATTATATATATATATATATATATATATTATATATATATATAGATAACATATGAAAATATAAATTCGAAATAGTAAAAGTGAAGTAAAGGAAAAAAGAAATCATGGGTTGCCTCCCATGCAGCGCTTATTTAACGTCGTTAGCTTGACGATTTGAACTTTATATATCAGCGGTAGGAACCAGAGGATCGATCAGAGTATGGCCAGGGCATTCCGTGGGGATGTCACCTCCTTGATACTGCTTCAGTCTTTGTCCATTTACCACAAACGGATTACAGGAATTTTTTCGGATTTCAACTGCTCCAGATTTGAGGATTTTGGAAACCTTAAAGGGGCCTGTCCATCTTGAACGCAACTTAGCTTGAAAAAGTTGTAATCTGGAATTGAAAAGGAGAACAGAGTCGCCTATATTAAAGTCCTTTTTCACAATCCTTTTGTCATGCCATGCTTTGGTTCTTTCTTTGTATATAATTGCATTCTCGTAAGCGTTCTGGCGGAGCTCCTCCAATTTGTGAACATCGAGGATTCACTTCTCGTCAGATGCTAGGTAATCCAAATTCAGGATCGTGATGGCCCAATATGCTTTGTGCTTAAGTTCAAAAGGTAAGTGGCATGACTTTCCATAGACTAACTGGTATGGTGTAGTTCCAATAGGGGTTTTGTAAGCAGTTCTGTAGGCCCACAATGCTTCTGTTAGCTTTTCAGACCAATCTTTTCTGGATATTGAAACAGTTTTTTCCAAGATTTGCTTAATCTCTCTGTTTGATACTTCCACTTGACCATTAGTGTGGGGATGATATGGTGTTGCTACTCTGTGTTTTACTCCATACTTTCTTAAGAGTTTATCGAATATCCTGGATATAAAATGTGATCCACCACCACTTATGACAAGTTGTGGTACTCCAAATCTGGGGAAAATATTGTTTTTAAACAACTTGATAACTACTTTTGTATCGTTAGTGGGTGAGGCTATAACTTCTATCCATTTGGACACATAGTCGATGGCTACCAAAATATACTTGTTTCCCATCGAAGATGGAAAAGGTCCCATGAAATCAATACCCCAAACATCAAATAATTCCACTTCTTGGATGTTCTTCAAAGGCATTTCGTCGCGTCTTGAGATGTTTCCAGCGCGCTGGCACCGGTTACATTGGACAATATAAGTATGGACATCACGCCATAGTGTTGGCCAATAAAGACCATCTTGAAGGATCTTAGCGTATGTCTTGGATATGCTTGAATGTCCACCATAAGGTGAAGAGTGACAATGCTCTATGATATTTCTAACTTCTTCTTCCGGGACGCAACGTCGAAAGATGTTATCTATTCCTCTTTTAAAAAGGAGTGGTTCATCCCAATAGAAATGTCTTACATATTTAAAGAACTTCTTCTTTTGTTGATAATTGAGGTCAGGTGGTATGATATCAGCGGCTAGATAATTCATAAAATCAGTGTACCATGGTACTCTGCTAATCTCTGAAACTGTTCCAAGGTTGTCTCTATCAGGTTTAAGGGGAACGATATCTAACTTAGCTATCAATCTGTCATAGGTGAAATCATCATTTATAGGTAAATGGTCTGGCTTCAAATGCTCTAGTCTGGAAAGATGGTCGGCAACTACGCTTTCTGTTCCTTTTTTGTATCGGATATCTAAGTCAAACTCTTGTAGCAAAAGGACCCATCTGAGTAACCTAGGTTTCGCATCCTTTTTGCTTAAAAGGTAACAGATAACTGCATGGTCTGTATAGACTATAATCTTAGATCCGACAAGATAAGACCTAAATTTATCAATTGCAAAAACTACAGCTAGGAGTTCCTTCTCTGTTGTCGTATAATTGAGTTGAGAGGCATCTAGGGTTCTACTAGCGTAATATATCACATGTAATTTATTATTTTTTCTTGTCCTAAAACAGCTCCTATAGTGAAATCGCTAGCATCACACATTATTTCAAAAGGTTGAGTCCAGTTCGGAGTTTGTAAAATGGGTGCTGAAATTAGCGTTTGTTTTAAATGATTAAAGGCTTTGATACATTTTTCACTAAAAATAAATTCAACGTCTTTCATCAGAAGGTTGGTCAGGGTTTTTGTTATTTTAGAGAAATCTTTGATAAAGCGTCGGTAAAAACCGACGTGTCCAAGAAAACTTCGGACTTCTCTAACAGTCTTATGAGGGTTAAGGTTTTCTATCACTTCTATCTTTGCTTTGTCGACCTCAATGCCTCTTTCAGATATTATATGTCCTAACACTATGCCTTCTTTAACCATGAAGTGGCACTTCTCCCAGTTTAATACAAGGTTAACTTCTATGCATCTTTCTAGGATTTTCTCAAGATTAATGAGGCAGTTCTCAAAGTCAAACCCACATATCGAGATATCATCCATGAACACTTCCATAATCCCGTCAAGATAATCTGTGAAGATTGACATCATACAATGTTGGAAAGTAGTCGGCGCATTGCAGAGTCCAAACGACATTCGTCTGTAAGCAAATGTTCCGTAAGGACAGGTGAAGGTTGTTTTCTCTTGATCCTCGGGGTGTATGGGTATTTGGAAGAATCCAGAATATCCATCCAGATAACAAAAGTAAGAGTGTCTGGCAAGATGCTCAAGCATTTGATCTATGAATGGAAGGGGGAAATGGTCTTTCCTAGTTGCCTTATTGAGTTTCCTATAGTCTATGCACATATGCCATCCGCCTTCTATACGTTTAACCACATGCTCGCCTTTCTCGTTCTGCCTGACTGTGATGCCTCCCTTTTTGGGTACCACATATACAAGACTTACCCATTTACTATCGGAGATCTGATAGATTATACCAGCTTCTAGCAGTTTAAGGACTTCCTTCTTTACCACCTCACTCATCACAGGGTTGATTCTTCTCTGATGTTCTCTGGAAGGTTTTGAATCCTCCTCTAGCGAGATCTTGTGCATACGGCTTATACCTTTTAAATCAGAGATGTTGTATCCTAAGGCAGAAGGGTATCTTCGTAAAACATTCAAGATTTGGTTTGTCTCGTCTTGGTTTAAGGTGGCACTAACTATTACTGGTCGGTTCATTTCTTTATCCAAAAACTCGTATCTTAGGTTCTTGGGCAATTCCTTAAGTTCTTGAGCTGGTTTTTGAGAGTTTGGTGAAAGGTCTAGAGTAAGGGCCAAACATTCGTTAGTGTGACGTTCCATTTCCTTTAGCTCGTCATCCTTTTCATTCGGGTTTGAAAATGGTTCAATCATAGGTTCTTCTTGATCAAATTCCCTTATGCTATCATCTATGATATCAATCACGTAATATGCGTCTCCTATGATTGGTGCCATCAGGAACTTTGAAAGAATAAACTCTATCTTTTCATCTCCTACTTCGAAAGTTAATTTTTCTCTCCTAACATCTATTATAGCTCCTGCTGTTGATAAAAATGGTCTACCTAAAAGGATAGGGATATCATCGTCTTCCTTGATATCCATGACCACAAAGTCTGTCGGGATATAAAGTTGACCGATCCTAACGGGGATGTCTTCTAATATGCCTACAGGATACTTAACAGATCTATCGGCTAATTGGAGGGACATCTTAGTTGGTTGTAATTCTCCTAAGTTTAACCTTTTACACACAGCTAAGGGCATTAAACTCACACTAGCGCCTAATTCTAGGAAAGCTTTGTCGATCACATGACTCCCTAGAATGCAAGGTATAGAAAAACTCCCAGGGTCTTTCTCCTTCTTAGCAAGTTTATTCTCGGAAATAAAGTTGCATTCCAAGGGTTTGGGATCGTCAAGCCTACGCTTGTTGGTTAAGATGTCTTTGAGAAATTTGGCGTAAGATGGAATTTGGGTGATGGCTTTGGTGAAAGGAATCTCTACATGAAGCTTCTCTATTACTTTTATAAACTGTTGGTATTGGTTATCGATTTTGGTTTGTTTAAGTCTTTGCGGATATGGAATTGGTGGTTTATACGGGGGTGATGGTTTGTAAGTTTTATCCTTGGCTTCTCCTTCTTGGTCGGTTTGTTTTTCGGGTTCCATTGGTTCCTTTCCTTGGTTGGTAGGTATATTTTCTTTAGAAGCTTTAGACTCGCTCATTGGTCGGTTATAAGGCCCTTCGTAAGCGGTCCCACTTCGTAATGCGATAGCGTTAGCTTGCCCTCGAGGGTTGAGTTGAGGTTGTCCAGGGAATTGTCCTCCAGGTGTAGTTTGTGGGGCTTGGTTTTGTGCTACCTGCGAGATCTGGGTTTCAAGCATCTTATTGTGAGTAATTATCTGATCAACCTTAGTCCCTAATTGCGTTATCAGTTCGTTTACGTGAATGTTCTGGTTTAGGAATTCTTTATTTTGCTGAGTCTGACCTGATATAAAGTTCTCCATGATCTTTTCAAGGTTAGGCTTCTAGGGAACAACTTGCATAGGTTGATTTGGTTTTTGGGCTTGAAAACCTTGTGGTCTTTGAGGTGCAAAATTTTGGATAGGGTTTTGGTTTTTATAGGAAAATTCGGGTGATTCTTCCATCCAGGGTTGTAAGTGTTTGAAAATGGGTTACCTTGGGCGTAATTCACCTGGTCGGTGTTCAGGTCATTCAAAAGGTTACATTCTGCCGATTCATGTCCTTTAGATCCACAAAGTTCGCACTCTGTGTGGACTACCGCTGCGGTGTTTGAGTTTGTAGAAATATGTTCGACCTTAAGGGCTAAAGCTTCCATTTTCGCTTGCATCATGTCCATAGAGTTTATCTCATGTATTCCACCTTCGGTCTCCTTTTTCTCTACTGATGCTCGTTCAGTTCCCCATTGGTAATGGTTTTGGGCCATATCCTCAATTAGGTCACAAGCTTCAGGGTAAGGTTTATTCATCAGCGCGCCACCAGCGGCAGCGTCGATGCTTATCTTTGTGTTATAATGGAGTCCATTGTAGAAGGTATGAACGATCAGCCATTGTTCTAGGCCATGGTGTGGACAGACTCTTAACATCTCCTTGTATCTCTCCCAAGCTTCAAAAAGTGATTCTCCTTGGTTTTGAGTAAATCTAGTTATTTGGTTTCGAAGAACAACAGTCTTACTAGGGGGAAAATATCTAGCAAGGAATACTCTCCTAAGGTCTTCCCAGGTAGTTATTGAGTTAGCTGGAAGTGAATCTAACCACGAACATGCTCTATCTATGAGGGAGAAAGGAAACAATCTTAAACGAATCACATCAGGTAAAGCACCATTGGATTTAAAGGTGTCAGCCAGTTAGATAAAGACTTTTAAATGTTGATTTGGGTTCTCAATAGCGAGACCCGCGAATTGGTTCTATTGCACTAATTGCAGTAAATATGGTTTTAGTTCGAAATTCTTGGCAGGAATGAGGGGGCTTACTATACTAGAACTAGGTTCCTCGTCAGAGGGTTGGGAAAATTCCTTAAGAGGTCTCCGGTCGCGATTCTCGGTCATAGCTTTCTTAATTAGGATGAGTTAGAGGTGTGTACGAGTGTAACATTCGGGTTCCGCTAAAGGATCTACTAAATTTCCGGTACTACGGGTTCTTCGTATTTACTGGCTAATAATGCCTTAGTCTATACGGTGTAACAACAGGGTATAAAATTTGACGAAGTTTGTCCCCGACAACGGCGCCAAAAACTTGATCGCTGTATTCGCAAGTGCACGAATCACGTCAGAGTAATATAAAAGATTATCAATCCCATAGAGACCAAATCGTCAATCTATCGATTACTATTGTTACGATGTTTATCTAAGGCGGTACAATTGAGATATTGATGTCGCAAAATAACAGTAAATAAAGAAAATGATAAATACAATGCAGATAAAGATAGGCTTGAATGTATTTCACATCAGTTAAATGATGCTTCGATTGTCTAAATAGAACTACTTATGGGGGAATATTTTCTACTCTTGAAAAAAATCCATTTAACAGGAAATGTCGCTTTCGCGTATTCAGAACCGAGTTTACCCTTAAATTAAGGCCTTTTATTGTCACTTATAAAAGGTGCGCAGAACGCTAAAGTAGTAAACCTATTTTTCAGAAATAAGACTCGTAAGCTTAGTTGAAAACTGATTTTGATTCGGAAAGTTTACCCAAGGAGTTTCCTGATTTTAAATCTATCAATGCGTCCGAAAAAAGTTTCAAAATTGTTTTTCCTTAAAGTGATAAAAATTCCTAGTTAACTAAGCCAGGGTGCTTTCGCACTCCTTGAGTAGTTAAAATTAACCAAGTTTGTTTTAGAAAACTCGAATTAAAAATCAAAACAACCCCTAAAGCATTTCCACAGATGCAATATGTGAAACATCTCTTTAAGCGCGATCCTTACATTCTAGCCTTTGAAGGATTTAGCCAGACATGGTAATACAAACAAATACAACGATGTTGAACATGATGAAAAGAAGTTTAGAATGTAAGGCGTGAAGAACAAGTAAAGCGTGTAAAACAATTAAAATGAGCAATAAAGATAATGGCGAGAAAATTAAATAAAGTAAAGGCAATGGCAGGAAATTAAATAAAGTAAAGCATGGCAAGGAATTAAATAAAGTAAAGCATCACAAGGAATTAAATAAAGTAAGGCATGGCAAGTAAAATAAAAAGGCGATTAAATTAGAACATGCTCCAAACGGAGGCTTTAAATCTGGTACAAGGAAATAAATAAACCTTTGACTTTGAAAATAAAGAGGATGGAAAAATCAAAGTGCTCCAACTCAATTACACTAAGGTGCGATAACCCCTTGATGTGACGGATTACCGCTTTTACAGATGATATTATAGTCTTAGTGTTGTAAACTAAGTTGGATGATTTGGAAATGAACTAGAACGGCCTATTTATAGAGGAACTCAACAGCATGCAAAGACCAGGATGCCCTTCAACTTCTCTTTAGTGGGAATGTGGAATTCAAAGGTGGCGCCTGCCACCCCTCCATGGCGCCCTCCATGTGAGTAAATAGGGAAGTTCATGGGATCGTGGAAGTTTCCTCCTGGTTGAGGGTTGATGTGTCATGGCTTCTCCTATAGCGGCCGCCATGCAGAACGCCACGAGTACAATATTTGTCGAAAACCCTAATTTTTTTGGTCTTTTTGCTTCGTTTCTTCTAAAAAGGTCATGAAAGAGCTAAATACCTTAAAATAACACAAAAGAGAGCATAACACAAGCAAAATGATAATAAAGACCTAATAAACATGTGAAATCCGAGTCAAAAATGCGGTGTGATTTAGTGTGATCACCGTCATCATAGACAATAATACCTAGTCCATAGATAAAAATTTTAAGAAACTCTTTTAAGATATCATAGTCAATCATCACTTCATATCAGTGGAACATCCTCAAACCAATGGTTAAGTAACATGGATTTACTAAGATGATTTTAAAGGATAATTGAAGGTTCCAAAGGTAATTGGGTAGAAGATATTCCATACGTCCTCTAGGTATATCATACAGCAACACATTCGACCACCGGAGAAATACCTTCCAGACTCACCCACAACATTGAATTCGTAATTCCCGTTGAGGTCGGAGAGCTCAGTTGGAGGAAGGAACACCTCATCCACAACAAAGATAACTTACAAATGATCCTGGAAGATCTAGACTTCCTAGATGAAAATATATATTTTGCCATTCCCATTTGTGTCATTATCAAACAGGCCACCGCTTCAAGTTACAACAAGAAGGTATGACATAGAGAAGTCCATCCCGGAGACCTTGTACTTCGGAGGAAGAAATTTTGGAGAAAGCAATTTGACAAATCATATTATCTACTAGAGAGAAGAAATGATGTTAAGCACATAAAAGAGAAACTCTCTCAAAAAATTTCAAGCACTCAAAATATTTAAAGGGTTCCCTTCTCACCAAATATGTTTTTTCTATCTTCTTTGGTGTCCGCTTCAACTAATCGAAAATTTTCAATGTGAAATTCTTTCGCAAGAGAGAACAAATGATGTTAAGTACACAAAAGAGCAACTCTCTTAAAAAATGACAAGTACTCAAATTGTGTAAAGGGTTCCATTCTCACCAAATATGTTTTTTCTATCTTCTTTGGTGGCCGCTTCAACTAATCGGCAATTTTCAATGTGAAATTTTGTTTGTTTTGGTGAATTGAAACCAAAATTATCAACCTCCATAAAACTAAGGCACTCCTAGAACTTTATAAGACTCTTTTACAAATACCCCTTTCTTCTGACAAGTTATTGGCATGATATATGTAGATCCGGAACCCACCAAAAAGTGAATCCTTTTCCATTCTTTTGAGAACTTATTGATCCGCTGTCGCGCACGGGTCAAAACGAGTAATTAGAAAACTGTAGTTTAGCGGAAGCGACAACTCGAGTATCGTATTGCAAGGACTCTTGAAGAATTATTAGCCTACTGAAATCGATTTGGGGGGGGGGTTATGGTTTAGGGATCAATTAAGAAAACAAAGTAAATAAGTGATTAAAAATAAGCAATTATAAAATAAGTCAATCTACTGTTTTTGGTTTCCGACTATTCACTGGTTTTTACCTACCAATTCCCTATGCGGCTTCGATCTTTATTCGATTCAATTTCGATTGACAAGCGCAATAGAAATATGACATATTGATATCCATATAATCCGAATTAAACAAACGGATTAATACAATCGTGAATTAAGCAAACACGATTTATAAACGCGATTTAACGACAAAGCGACGTAACGACGATTAACAGTTAGGAATACAACCATACGAATTTAATCAAAACCATTCCACAAAATAAAGATTAAGGAAATGAATTTTCATAGAATAGAATTGAAAGAGAAAAAAAAATTAATTGATAGAATAAAAACAATAAGCGTTGGAAACTCAGTTACAGTAGATCAACCCTGGAAGATTAGTTTCTCTTTATAATCGTTTAGAGCAAAAAAATTATCGAGAATAATGTGTGTCAACTCAGTACCGCCGCTGACCCCTTTTAACAAAATAAGGATTGCACTTATAACTCAAACTGGGCCGGAAAACATAAACCCGACCCAAAAATGACCTAAAAGAAATGATTTCCTAAAGTACGAAACTTCAATGAATTATGTGAGACTTTTGCACTCCGAATCAGCTTTTGGCTTCAACGCAAAAGTTGTATCTCTTTCTCTTAGCTTTCCAATGCGTATCAGAACATGCAAAACAATATCTCTTAGCTCTAGTTATGATCCGAACAGTGAACGGGTATCAAATAACCGCTAAAACTGAAAACAACAAACGAAAATAGATTAAAGGCAAACATGAACTTGAATCTAAAAACATAATAAAATATTAAAATAAGCAAAACAAACTAGGGAAATTCCTAAGTACAATTATAGAAGAATGTGCATCAAAATGCATTGATCAAATTCCCCCACACTTGAACTTTTGTACTCCGAGCAAAATTACAATTTCAAAACAAAAGGAAAAAAGAAACAGAGCATGCACTTTCAAAAGTTTTCAAGATACAAGGTATAAGTATAATTATAAGTCTAAGCTTCAAAAATATGATGTTAGTGAGAAACTTTTTGTGATATTCAAAGCAGATAGGAAAATAGATTACTAAAGAGTACATCAAAAGCAGTAAGATCTGCACAAGATGAAATTCACTCAACTCTCAAGTGTTTATATTAACTGTTTACACTCAAAACACAACATAAAAGTTAATACTATCGTAAGCTTGAAAAGACTCTAACATCCACAATTGAAATACATGCACATAAAGATCAAAAGGACTTTTATTTGGTTGTAACGTGGCCAAGGTAAGGGTGGGATAAATCCTAAGGGGGTACTAGGCTAAAATTCAAAGAGATAAAAGAGACTTGAAAGAAACTACGGGAGTTGAATTTACAAAATAAATAAAATAAAACAAATAAATGGTTCCCTCCCCTACACTTAAAACATGCATTGTCCTCAATGAAAGGAAACAACTATTAAATCAGAGTGAGAGAAAAGGAAAAGGTGCTCCCTGGTCAAGTTACAGAGTAAGTGGGATTTTCCAAGCAAATCTCTTCTAAGGGTGCATCTTCAGGCATCGAACTTTCATGGAATATCTTCAAGCGCTGCCCATTGACCTTAAAGGTTTTGTTAGTACCTTCACTTTTTATTTATACTGCACCATGAGGGAAAACATTAGTAACAATAAAAGGGCAAATCCACTGGGATCGAAGTTTCTTAACCATAAGCTTAAGGCGGGAGTTAAATAGTAAAACCTGTTGGGCCACCGAGAATTCCGTCCTAGAACTCATCTTATCATGGAACTGCTTAGTTTTCTCTTTATAAATCCTATAACTCTCATAAGCCTCTAGCCTAAGCTCTTCAAGTTGTTGTAATTGGAGTTTTCTTTCAGTGCCTGCTTGTTGCATCTCCAAATTACAACTTTTCACCGCCCAATAAGCACGGTGTTCTATCTCCACAAGAAGGTGGCATGCCTTACCAAAAACAAGTCGATAGGGATACATCCCTATTGGTGTCTTGAAAGCTGTTCTTTGAGCCCAAAGTGCGTCTTCTATAAGGCGGCTCCAGTCCTTCCTGTTTGGTTGCACCATTTTTTCTAAAACCTGTTTGATCTCCTTGTTAGAGATCTTAGCTTGCCCAT
Organism: Lathyrus oleraceus; assembly: GCF_024323335.1. Lineage (NCBI taxonomy): Eukaryota > Viridiplantae > Streptophyta > Magnoliopsida > Fabales > Fabaceae > Lathyrus > Lathyrus oleraceus. Next base: position 149,397,404 of record NC_066585.1, read on the forward strand.
TAGTTTGTGGGTGATATGCGGTAGAGACTATGTGCACAACTCTATACTTTCGGAGTAAAGCTTCCATGGTGCGATTACATAAATGAATGCCTTGGTCACTTATGATAGCTCGGGGAATTCCAAACCTGCAAAAAATATTGAACCTGACAAAATCTACAACAACTCTAGAATCATTAGTCCTACTAGGGATAACTTCCACCCAATTTTAAACATAATCAAGAACAAGAAAAATGTAGATAAAACAAAATGATATAGGAAAGGGACCCATGAAGTTGATTCCCCATACATCAAATACCTCACAGAAAATCATAGGTTGCTGAGGCATTTCACTCTTACGAGTGATGACTGTACCTGCTATTTGGCACTCTTTAGAAGTTCGATAGGTCTCATAGGCATGTTTAAAAATAATGGGCCAATAGAAACCCGAGTCTAAGACTTTTCTTGTAGTCCTTTGAGGACCAAAGTGCCCCCCTACTTGAGAAGCATGAGAAAGATGAAAAATATATTCAATCTCATAGTCAGGGACACATCTTCTAATTACCTGATCACTAACAAACTTCCAAAGATGTGGATCATCCCAAACATAATATTTGACATCACTCTTGAGTTTGTGAATTTGTGTCCTAGATGCACTTGCAGGAAAAACACCAGCAACAAGATAATTGACAATACCAACAAACCAATTAGTAACCCCATGCAAAAGTAAAAGTTGCTCATCAGGAAAGTCATCCTGAATGGGAAAAGGATCTTCATCCCTATCTATCCTGCTCAAATGATTAGCCAACAATTTCTCACCTCCACTTTTATCTTTAATCTCCACATTAAACTCTTGGAGCAACAACATCCACCGAATCAATCTCGGTTTTGCTTCTGGCTTCTTCAACAAGTATTTAAAAGTTGCATGGTCAGTAAAAACAACAACCTTGGAACCTAGCAAATATGATCTGAATTTATCAAGAGAAAAAACAATAGCTAGAAGTTCCTTTTCAATGGTGGTGTAATTAGACTGTGCACAATCTAAAGTCCTAGAAGCATAATAAATAACACAAGCAGCCTTGTCAACTCTTTGTGCAAGGACCGCCCCAACAACATAGTTAGAAGCATCACACATAATCTCGAAATGGAGGGTCCAATCAGGGGATGGATGATGGGAGCGAAGGTCAATGCTTTCTTCAAAAAGTCAAATGCTTTTTTGCAATTTTCATTGAAGTTGAAAGTGACGTCATTCTTCAACAAGTTTGACAGTGGAAGAGCTATCTTGCTGAAATCCTTTATGAAGCGCCTGTAAAAACCCGCATGACCAAGAAAAGAACGAATGTCGCGAATGCAAGAAGGGTAAAGCAGTGTAGAAATAACGTCAACCTTAGCAGGGTCTACAGAAATTCCTTTTTCAAAAATTATGTGACCTAGGACAATTCCATGTTCGACCATAAAATGGCATTTTTCATAATTTAAAATAAGATCATTTTCGATGTATCTCTCTAAAACCAAGTTTAAACTGTTCAAACATGCATCAAATGAAGAACCATAAACAGTGAAATCATCCATAAACACTTCCATGCAATTTTTAATAAAATCAGCAAAAATGCTAATCATGCATCGCTGAAACGTGCCATGAGCATTACAAAAACCAAAAGGCATCATCCTGTAAGCAAATGTATCGAGTGGGCACGTAAAAGTGGTATTTTCTTGATCTTCTGGTGTAATATGAATATGACAGTAACCTGAAAAACCATCAAGAAAACAATAGTGTGATTTACCAGCTAGTCGTTCAAGCATTTGGTCAATGAACGACAAATGGAAGTGATCCTTTCTAGTAGTCTGGTTCAATCTCCTGTAATCAATAAAAACTCTCCAGCTATTCTGAACTCTAGTGGGAACATGTTCATTTTTTTCATTTTTGACCACTATGAGTCCAGATTTCTTAGGTACAACCTGCACAGGGCTTACCCATTTACTGTCAGAGATAGGATAAACGATAGCTGCTTGCAAGAGTTTGGTTGCCTCTTACTTCACAACATCGAGAATCAAAGGATTAAGCCTCCTTTGGGCCGCCTCCCTATTTTAGAACCATCCTCAAGTAAAATCACGTGCATACATATTGAGGGACTAATGCCTGGGATGTCAGCCAATGTCCACCCAATCGCCTTTTTATGCTTCCTCAAAACCTGCAAAAGCTTACTTTCTTGATCGAAATCAAGTTTAGAAGAAATTATAACCGGGAGTTTTTTTATTACTCTCTAAATAAGCATATTTCATATTTTCAGGGAGTTGTTTCAATGGATGGGGTGCTTGGCGAAGCCGGGATGTAAAGAGCTTCAACTGCATAAACAACTTCATCAATAACTTAACCTGTAGGAAAAATATTCCCTGCAAGGCAGCATCAATCTTAGCACATTCAACACAAAGGTTAGTGCCAGTACAATCATCATATGAGTAAACATCATCAAAACTAGATAGAGATGGAAAATCAAGTGAAAACAATTTAGAACAAGTGTCATCAACCAACTCAGAGATCAAGTCAATATGAAAAACAGAATGCTCCTCCAAGGGATGTTTCATGGCCTCGAAAATGTTAAATTTCACGACAATGTCACCAAATTCCATGGACATGGTTCCATCATCAACATCAATTTTTGTTTTCTCCGTTTTCATGAACGGTCTGCCCAAAATTATTGGTGATCAAATTGAATTTATTTCTCCATACATGTCCAGAATGTAAAAATATGCAGGAAAAATCAAGTCATTAACTTGAACAAGCACATCTTCCACTACTCTAATGGGTGTGCATTTCTTTTGTTCGCCAGTTGAGTGATTAAACTTGTATGCTACAAAGAACCAATATCAAGGTTATTATAAATAAAAGTAGGCATAAAATTAATGCCCGCTCCCAAATCAAGCATGTAATTTTCGAATTTACTATCCCCAATGGTACATGGAATAGAAAAAGTTCATGGATCCTTGCACTTTTGGGGTATGGCCTGATTGGGGGATGAAATAGTAGCTTTTTCAGGTGAATGTTTAGGCTGGATAAGGGCTGAAATGTTTTGTCCCAAATTGAATCTCTCATTGCCCTTCAACCTCCTCTTACTTGTGCACAAGTCTTTTAGAAATTTTGCATACTTTGGAACATGCTTAATCACATCAAGAAGCGGAATATTTACCGCCACTTTTTTGAACACATCTAAAATTTCTCTCTCTCTCTCTCTCTCTCTCTCTCTCTCTCTCTCCATCATAAGTCCTTTTATTTTTTAGTATTTTATATGGGAAAGGTACCGGTGGTACATACTCCTTCTCTTTTTCTTTTTCAATTTCTATCACATCAGAGGGTTCAGTTTCTATCACAACAGAAGAAGGTTTAGGTGTTACCTCAAGAATTTTTTTATTTTTTTTCTGGGGCTGGTTCTGTAACCTTTTCGAATCTCAAGGAAATTTCGCTCGCGTTAGCATTAGAGCCTTTTGGATTCATAAATGTTTGGGCAGGAAGTTGGTTCGATCCTTGAGCTTGCTACATGTCATTCATTGAAGTGGTAAGCTGTCCAATTTGTGTTTGCAAAGTCTGAATACTAGAATTTGTTCATTGCTTAAATTGGAGATTGTTCACAATCATTTGCTTGACAAGATCCTCTAATGAAGGTCCGAAAGTGCAGAGGTGGAAACTTGGGGAGTGGTATGTGGTTGTGGCAGGGGTATGCCTAACTGTTGTTGGGTGGGTTGTTGGTTTCCATATCGAAGGTTTGGATGGTTCCTCCAATTGGGATGATATTTGTTGGTGGACAGGTCGTGAGTGTTTTACCCTTTCCGATTGTTGCTTTGGTTGAAAAAGTTAGTTGCATATGCTTGAGGCAACTTAGTGACTGACTCATTTTGAAGAATAGGACATGTGTCGGTTGGATGTTCAGTAGAAGTACAAATACCACATAACTTTGTTGTTTGAGATTTACGCACTGCCATTTGTTTCACTAAAGAAGTAAGCTCTTCAATTCTGGTTTCTAGAGCCTTGTTGGAAGAGGAAACCTGAATCTCGTTCACACCTTTTGTTTGGACCATAAAATTATTTCTGGTTGTGAACTATTCGGAGTTGAGTAGCATGTTATTAATCAAGGATTTGGCAGTAGTTGGAGTTTTATTAATAAGTGTTCCACCACTAGCATCATCAAGAATGTTTCTATCCATTGATAATAATCCCTCATAGAAATACCGAATAAGAAACTGTTTGGTAATCTGATTTTGAGGGTAACTGGATACTAACTGTTTGAATCTTTAGGAAGACTTTCTTCAAATCATTTCAAGTTGTGATAGAATTCGGCTTAAGATAATATAATCAATCCTTGGCAGCACCCTGTAGTGAAAACGGAAGGCTCTCAGCTTGATATGATCTTCGGTGATTCCTTCAGGCCTTAGTGGTGTAGAGTAAACAACCTGAAATTCCTTAAGATGCTTATGTGGATCCTCACCTGCAAGACCACTAAACCTTGGCAACAAATGTATTAAACCAAATTTCAACTCAATAGGAACAGTAACATCAACATATTCAATACATAAACCATTGTAATTCACATCAGGAGCAGCAAGTTGGCTTAGTGTTCTTTGGTCAGCCATGTTATCAAAAGCAAGTTCAGAATCAAAATCAAATAAGTTATGCAAATAGTCAGAATCAAAATCGCTAACGGGTGGTGAAGTAGTGCCAGCCTAATTTGCTCTACGACATGCGTGCAAGGCTTTTTCTACCTCAGGATCAAAATAAAAAAGACCAGAACAACCAGACCTAGTAGTCAGAACTAATGCAACAACAAATGTGAAAATGCCAATAGTGTCCTTATTAGGCAGAAACAAAAAGACAAAAGAAATATGATCAAAGTAAATTTAGAAAAATACAAAAACACGAAATTTAATTTAATTAAGTGAAATAAGAATTTTGGAAATTTTTTGGAATTTTTCGAGACTATGAAAATAGTAAAAAAATCATAAAAAATAGAAAAAAGATGAATTTGGGAATTTGAGGGTGGTATCCCGTAACTGATGATCGCACGATTTTTCTGCTCCCAGTACACAAAATAAATTTTAAATCGAACACAAATTTTCAGAAAATCGGGTTTTCGGACCAGGTCGGACGTACAGACGCTTATTGGCCAAAACAACAAATCGGAGGGGCCAAAACACTACAATCGACACCTATGACTCAACTAATGATAAAAAACAACAAGAAACCCCGACAACAACGCCAATATGATCCCTTGTCGCGCACGGGTCAAAACGAGTAATTATAAAACTGTAGTTTAGCAGAAGCGACAACTCGAGTATCGTATCGCAAGGATTCTTGAAGAATTATTAACCTACTAAAATCGATTTGGGTTGGTGGTGGTTTAGGGATCGATTAAGAAAACAAAGTAAATAAGTTATTAAAAATAAGCGATTATAAAATAAGTCAATCTACTGTTTTCGGTGTCCGACTAATCACTGATTTTTACCTACCAATTCCCTAAGCGGCTTCGATCTCTGTTCGCTTCAATTTTGATTGACAAGCACAATAGATATATGACAAATTGATATTCCTATATTCCAAATTAAACAAACGGATTAATACAATCGTGAAAGCAAACACGATTTATAAACGTGATTTAACGACAAAGCGACGTAACAACGATTAACAGTTAGGAATACAATCATACGAATTTAATCAAAACCATTCCATAAAATACAAATTAAGCAAATGAGTTTTCATAGAATAGAATTGAAAGAGATACGAAATTTAATTGATTGAATAAAAACCTCAAAGCGTTGGAAACTCGGTTACAGTAGATCAACCCTAGAAGATTAGTTTCTCTTCATAATCGTATAGAGCAAAAAAATTATCGTAAATAATGTGTGTCAACTCAATACTTCCGCTGACCCCTTTTAACAAAATAAGGATTGCATTTATAACTAAAACTGGGCCGAAAAACATTAACTCGACCCAAAAATGACCTAAAAGAAATTATTTCTTAAAGTATGAAACTTCAATGAATTATGTGAGACTTTTTTACTTCGAATCAGCTTTTGGATTCAACACAAAAGTTGTATCTCTTTCTCTTAGCTTTCCAATTCATATTAGAACGTGCAAAATAACATCTTGTAGCTCCAGTTATGATCCGAACAGTGAACAAGTATCAAATAACTGCTAAAACTGAAAACAACAAACGAAAATAGATTAAAGGCAAACATGAACTTAAATCTAAAAACATAATAAAATATTAAAATAATAAGAAAAAAAGGGAAATACCTAAGTACAATTATAGAAGAATGTGCATCAAAATGCACTGATCACGTATCCATGAATTTTAAAAGGGGAACAAGAATTAGGTGTGGAGATGGAGAATATCGCGTTGAATAGCTACTAAGGTCATTATATCCTACTAGAATTTTGCAATGACTCTCGTGACTAGTGTGGTTGAGAGGAGTAACTAATTCGCATATATCCTTAAATCCCTTGAATTTTCCCATGTACACTTCAAACATTTTCTTACTATGCCGATATAAAAGAAACCCTTGAGTCTTATCTGACTTGGAATAAATTCTTTGTACGTGGAAGAGAGTGGAGAAACGTGTCAGTGTAGGAACACTCTTCTTTTATTCATACAAATATTGGAAAATATTGACATAAGTCCAACTCACATGGTGTAATTGTGAGAGGGTAATCCCCAAGTGTTCATGACCCCAACTTTAAAATCATTAGGGGAAGTCTAAATCCCATTTTTTTCATATAAGGGAAGCTCGCACATGTCATAATGAATACATAATCTTTTGTTCATACCAAGGTGAAGAATTTACCAATCTTATTGATCTTCATCATCAAGAAACTCAAGGTATTGCTGTCCCCGTCACACCATGTTTGCTTCTCAATCCATAAATAAAAATTTACAGTTATGAGTGCGAGCAAACGACTATTCTTTTATCCAGCACTTAATTTTACTGTCAATAGGGTCATAATCAAATAAGCTTCTATATCATGTAATGTATGTTTAGACCGTCTATTCATCTCTCGAGTTCTACAATTTCTAGATTCACCATATGAAGTTTCGGAAATCGTAACTCTTAGATAACCTCTATAATGTTAATCCTGGTAGTAGCAATCCCCCTCCCTTCAGTAATATTCGTTTATGGGTTTCTCACCTCAGCAAGCTCCCTAACCTCAACAAAGCCTACTATTGGATTTATTACTTTTAAAGAAGACGCCTCTAAATTCATTGGGCTTATTACTTCAACATATGTTTGATTTCATCATCCTACGTAAATCTATGAATGGGATATCTCATTTACATATAGCCATGACTAAAAAATCTAATTCTAAACAGAGAAAGAAAAAGATGAGATATAGTTACCTTGATGAAGCACCCAATTATATCGATCTCAGAGCACCATGCCAACTTTCCTCGCTTCATTACTGACAATAAACTCGGGAAAAAACTATTTCGGGCTCCCCAGAAGTCCAATAAAATCGATCAAATCCATAGACTAAATCCAACCAAAGGTGTTCCTTCAACTGGTAAATAGATAAACCTCCACATCAAATCTTTGCACAAAAGTAATGTTTCATTTTCAGATTAACTGTTGATCTCATCCAACGACCTTCAACATATCATGTTGCACCATTCGATGACGAATATAACTATTTCCCCCATATATTGACACATACTTGCATTTGTAAATTTTACCTATCATTTTATTGACTTAAACATTATAATGTTAACATTGTAGGAAACCTCCTTCTCCCCTCTCTTATCACCCAAGATATCTATGATCATATCAAAGATCTATTTATAGTGGTTATCTTCAATCTATCATTTATCTTTAGTTCGAGTAGGGAATAGATTAAAGTTTAAATTAATTTGAGAACAACATGTACTTCGAATATTGAAAGTAATTATAAAGTTGGACAACAACATTTTAAAAGTGACCACTATGGAACAATGGCATTAGCTATTTTTTAAACATACACTTGTCACATAATAAATGTACAATAATATATTCCAATTAGTTAGTTGCTCATGATGTTAATACAATATATTTTGGCTCAAGTATTCTTAAGTGATTAAGTTTTGACACGGTCAGTAAATAATTTTAATGAAGTAATTGACTTAAATATTCAAGTATGAAGTCAACACAGAGTAAAATTGATTTGGTCGGTGAAGTAGAATATAAGGTCCAGCTGTCTTGTAATAAAGTTGGTCAAATAATATCAAGAAAACAAAAATAACAATAAAACATCACTTGATAGGGATTGCTCACAACTTTGAAAACTTTATAATTTATACTTTTACTTTACTTTCAATTTAATACAAATTTAAAAGTAAAATGGAACTTTGATTCTTTAATTTTATACGAATTAAAATTTTAGCTCTCCAGTTTTTAAAATAAAGTTTTTCTTTTGTGATTGAAGAGGGCAGAGGCCCATAAAACTATACAAAAGAAGTGTCTTTCAACTTCTCATCATATCATACGCCTTATCTATACCAAGTGAGTTAACTTTTCCATACAGAGAGCAAACAGAAAAGTGAGTTAACTTATACACGACTTATGGTAAAATCCAACAGAGAATCCGTTCGGACCCGGAGATTTCCATGGGCCCATGTCAAATAGGGAATTGTGAATCTCCACACTACTCAAGTCTTCGTGCAGTTGCTCTTTCATCTTAGTTTCAAGCTCTGGGAATTTGATTTTGGTATTGTATGATGCATTCACTTCCACCTCAGTCGTGTATGGGATTGATGTCTTTCTTCTTTAGTGAATTGCTGATAGATGGTAAACACGAGTATTCTTATCCCCATCAACTAGCCGATTCAAGGTGCATTATTTCGATGAGGAAATAAAATGATTGAATTAATTTGTATGATTATAAGTGATACATTATGATTATGTTTAAGAGCTATGATTTGTTGCGAGTATAATTATAGGTTGTGAATGTAAGTATAATTGTTTCTGTTAAGGTGGATAGTTCATAAGTGAGGACTACCGTGAATGTTGTATTGCATATTCTTATGGTTAGAAATGGAATCATTAGTGTTGTTGTTGTTGCATTACTTTATATGTCATGCATCATTGTGTGTCATTGTGTGAAAGAGGCGAATAACGGATTTAGAAGTGGGGACCAGTGATCTCCCAGGGTTTAGAAGTGGAGATTCAGTTTGAATAAGGAACCGTTGTTGAGTGGATGGGATCAGTAACAAATCTCTGATGTCTAAATTGGTACCACTTGCATAGAGTCGAGTTGTAAGTCACATTGCATACATAAAGGCTATATGGGTTAAACTATTGTGTTGTTGTGTAAATTCAATGTGCGATGTTGATTGCGTGATTTAATCTATTCTAGGATTCTTTTATACCATTAATATATTTGAGTGTATTCTCACCCCTTTGTTGTTTGTCTTGTGTTGTTTTGTACACTTTCGTTCAAATTCTAAGGAGTAGTAAGTGTTGTTGTGAGTTGAAAGAGGACTACGAAGCTCTCTTCATTTTCTTTATTGTTTTATCGTCATTTAGTTGGACCTATTGTTCTGATCTGTAACATCAGAAACAAGTCATTTAAATTGTTTAATTTAATGGTTGAGTTATGTTAATTTCGTTAAGTAATTCATTTGAAGAGATATTAGAAGTTTATGTTAATTATTTTGAATTCCGTTATGAGTTTCGAAGTTAATTGGAAAGTATGAATGTTATATTTAAGTAGCATCCTAAAATGATGATTTTATTCTTAAATTTAAGAGTCGGGATTTTAGGGTGTTACAGTTGAGACTTTGAAGGCCTGATACAGACTTTCTGAGTCAAAAATTACTTTTTTTTCGGGGAGAGTCGTCTGGGTTACGCTAGTGCTTGGATTATATATCTCCCTTCTTGGAGGAGGTGGACTTACATGTGGCTCCCACAACATTACGCGGAAGGGTGGATGAAATCGAGACCATGCTTGAAGAGGAGAATAGTGGTTCCTGTGAAGTGGAGCTTGCCCTAGAGAACTTGTCTTTAAGTATCCTGGTTGCCGAGACGGAGCCTGAAGAGGAAAAAACCGCTCACTTAGGTGATCTGAAGGCTTCCTATGAGGAACATGCCAGTTTGGATATATAGTTGCTAGCTATGTCCGATGAAGGTCTGAAGGAGGTTGCATTTAGGAATTTTATGGACCAACTAAATTTATTTATTCCATATGTTCTAACCCTCTGTGGCTCTTTAAAACTTGTTCCAAGAAAGACTATGTAACTTGTGATTGTTTCTCTCCTTGTAAAAGGAATAATGTTTATCACAAATTGTTGTGCTAAACTTTGCTCACTTTATATGATGTTTGCTTTGTCGTCTCGATCTTCTTGATGAGGGTTGGAGGGATCTGGTAGGGATAATTCAGTAATTAAGGTTGTTGATTTGCTCCGGGTCACTGAGGACCATCCTTGGCCAAGGGTAGGGCCTCTGTCCCTTCCCACGGGTTATGACCCAGATTAAGTTGGACATCTTCTAAGTTCCACTGCCTATGCCCTTGAAGTGGCTAGCTCCTAAGGGGATGCACCAGCTGCGCAAAAATGCACTTAGTCTCCCTCGCATCATGTTTGCTAAAAGGAAGAAAGGAAGAAAATGGATGCAAATTATATGCTAAGGAAAAATATCATTATAATTCATTAATATTTTAAGAGGTTACAATAAAAGTAAAAGGAATATCTCTTTTAACTGTAATACGACTTTAACTTGGTGACGTTCCAGGTTCTTGGTATATGCTCTCCCACAAGAGTTTCTAGTATGTATGCCCCTTTCATAGTTCTCATTTTCAACCTGTACGGTCCTTCCTAATTTCAACCAATGTACCACCATATGCGTTTCTTCCTCTTACACCCTCTCTTTGCATCTTCAAGTCTCCTACCTGAAATTTTCTCGTTCGAACGCGTCAGTTATATAGGGAAGTTATATAGGGAAGTAGTGGTTTGCTTGAAGACGACCCCGATGAGGGAGACATACATTTTTTCCTCTTTCACGTGGTCGATTCTTCTCTAACTGCTTGGTCGTTTTCCCCGACCGGTAAAAGACATGTTGTTTTCCAACTCAATTCTTCGATTTTGACCAGAGTAATAACCTTAATGCCCTAGGTAAGACAAAAAAGAGTTCCCTAGTTGTAGACTAGGGAGTGGTCATATATTCCCACAAGACGTGTGGTAGTTCATTGGCCCAATTTCCCTTAACTTCTTCAAGTTTTCACTTCTAATCCCTCAAGAGTACCCAATTAGCTGCCTATGCTTGTCTATTTGTTTGAGAGTGGTCTATTGAAGAGAAATGTTGCTTAATCTCCAATTATTTAAATAGGTATATAATTTTTTATCTATAAAGTTTGTTCCATTGTCAGTCATAATGGCTCGGGGAACTTTAAATTTGGCCAGGATGTTTTATTTGAAGAACTTTAGGACATTGGTCATCATGATATTCGCTAACACTTCCACTTCAACCCATTTGGTGACATAATCCACCACAACTATTAATTACTTGAGTTGGACAAATGTTGTTGCAAACGGACCTAAGATGTCCAACCCTCACTACAAGAATGGCCAAGGTGATGTCAAAATGTGTAGCTCTGAGAATGAGGCACTAAAGATGCCCTCATGCTGCTGACGTTGGTCACATTTTTTCATGTATTCCTTTGTGTCGTTCACCATGGTTGGACAATAATATACTGCTTTCAAAACCATTTTTATAATGCCCTGGCCCCCAAATGTTGCCCGACTATTCCTTTATGTACTTCCAAGAGCGTGTAGGCGGCTTCATCCTTACCTAAGCATCTCATAAGAGAATCAGACAAACCCTTTTTATAAAAAATCACTCCAACCACAATATATGAGCTAACCCTTCTTTTTACCAAGGTAGCCTTGATCGGGTTGACGTTGGATACATCCAAGAGGGCCGATCGATGTTATCAATGGATGAAACTATATTTTCATATACATTCGAATTGGAGACATCAAGAAGGACAAATCAATGTTGTTTATTGCTAACACGAATTTAATAAGAAGTAGAGGGCTACCATCCTATCGTTTTTTCCTTCTCCCGGTGCCAGTGTCAAATCTAGCATTCCATAAGGAAGAATGATTGAATTGTTGAAGGCTAATAGATCTGACATTCAAATCTAGTTTCTAGAGGCCTAATCACCCCCAACGTCTTGGCGTAGAGGACATTACATGAATTTTCAGCGTCTATAAGAAATCATGTAAATGTGAGATCAAAAATGATAATTGATATAACTAATGGTATCTCGGCGTAGAGGACAAAACACTTTTATTTATTAAATTTGTGTCTACTTACCTATTCTACTAATTACAATTAATAAAGAATTATACCAAATGATATTATTAATGTCATTAAATTTAATGTATCTAATTAGACATCAAACATAACATCTTTTATGAAAATGGAGTAACAAAAATACTCCCATGCTGATTATTAAAGAGAGATACTAGTAAGAGAGAAGGCATGACTCGGTCAAACTAAACCTAGTACAATCCAGATTCATTTTGACAACCGTGTCGTTTAATTGCTGAAAAAAGTGGCCGTGTAAAGAATCTTGAATTTGGTTGAAACACTAGACCCTATAGTTTTCCAAGAAAGATTAAACATGACCCATTCAAATTCAAATGAGCCCCAAACCATAGCAAGAAGAACATAGAAAGTATGGTCCCACTCCTAATGTGCAAGGTTTAATTAGCCACCAACCTTTTCCCTTTTCCCTTCTTTAGGTAAAGAAATCATAGTACTAATAATCAAAAAGAAAACAAAAACAACTTTGGAACGGGTCATCATCTTATTCTCACAATATTATTATTACATTTGCATATATGTCACCAACTTCTCCCAAGTCCTCTCAACACACAGTCACACACATACACGCTTCAATTTTCTCTTACTCGGTTTACGCGGTGTTCACACCGTTTATATTTAAACTACGTCGGCACTAATCAACATTCTCTCATTGATCATCGTTGTTCCCTTTCTCATCAACATGGCTACAACAACTACAACAACAACAACAACTTCAGAGCCACGTATGATACCTGAACGAGGTCGTGTTCTTAAAAGGATTCTTAAAATGGTGATGCCGTTTGTTTTGTGTTCTGGTTCTGCTTCCCATACTACCTCTACCGATTCACATAATCTACAAAAGAAGAAGAATTCATTCCTCTAATGCATGTTTCAAGCAGAATAAATAACACGTCAAAATGAACAATATAGTATTACCACCGAGTTTCTCTAGTTTAGTTAATAGTTGTGTGCATTTTGTGTTTTTCTTTCTGTCTGTTTTATTGTAAACTAGTTGCCAGTAACGATTTTGAGTGGATAATTCATATTTTGCTTTTGGTTTTTAAGCAGAGATGATTGAAATTTGGTAGATATTGATGTTAATTTATTATTGAATGTTGAGAATAGCCAAACAAGGGTCCCATGTGCAGTGAGTGATGATGTCACCAATCCTAGTTTGAGGTGCTGATGATAATTAGTGGTGTCGTGTCACCCAGGGACCACGTTCAAGTGAAGGAGCTAAACTAACCCCAACTCCAATTACTTTAGACATTAAACACTGCAACAAATATTTAATATATTCATTGGATTGATTCAATAATCGCGTTAAATCACTTTTTAATTGATAAAATAATATATAAAAAAAGTAGGAAGTTAAAAGCTCACCAACAAAATGAGATCAGAGTTATACTGACACAAGAAGTGTGGAACTACAAAAGAAATATGTACAACAAAATCAAAAGTCCAAAAACAATAAATCATGAGCAAATGCTAGAAAAAGAAACACAAAATGAGGAAATCAACACCACTATCAATAGAATAGAGATTCCAAAAGAGAAACCAAAGCCACTTGACAACCTCTCAAGTAAGTATGAACTTTGATCTGTTATTCATTGAAATACATGAAAAGATTCGGAAGTTAGACGAAGAGAGAAAATGAGTTTGCCACTGACATGCAAAAGAACCAATTTTAAAACAAAAACATTCCCTTTCCATCCATCTTTTTCGAGTTTGTTGAGCAATCAGAGAATAGTTTATTGTTCCGAACTAATTAGATAAACTATATTACTGTTGAATTGTAATTCCTTATGTCGAAGCAGGTTGCTCGACTGAAGCAAGGAAGTGTCAAATCACCTAGTGTCTTGAGTTGTATTAACGTGTCGAAGTGTCGAAGCATGTTGTTTCATACAGGATTTTGACTTACGCCTATTTTTAGTAGTGTTAACTATTTTGGACTTTTATAGTTTTGGGTTTTGACTTGGGATACAAGTTAATCTAAATCTATAAATAGAGGGAGTAACCCTTATTCTTGTAATGAAGTGAATGTTGTATTTACAGAATTTTGCAGTTGTAAAATGAATAAAGAAGTTTTCCACAAGTTGTGGACAGAGAGAAACTCTGCAAAAATATTCTTCTTCTCCATCGTTCTTTCTTTTCTTTCTCAATTGTTCTTCTCTTTTTCATTGTTATTGTGTGGGTGATAACAATCTTATTCATTAAGATTGATAGAAATTCTCCATAGGTTGTGGTGGATTTCCAACATCTGGTATTAAGAGCTCTGGTTTAAACGATTCGTGGAAAGAAAATCACCATGGCAATGAATCATTCAAACGGATATTTTTTAGCAAATCTTCTGATTCTCAAGAATAACAATTATGAGAATTGGTGCAAGAGAATAAAGCTTATGTTCTGTTATCAAGATCTTTGGGATCTTGTGAAAGAATGAGTAACAACGCTTACAAAAAATGCGACAGATCAAGTAAAGGCTGCACATATAGAATTGAAGAAGAAAGATTATAAATCTCTCTTTATAATCCATCAATGTGTTGATGCAGATAACTTTGGAAAGGTTAGTGATGTGGAGTCAGCGAAAGAAGCATGGGAAATTATGGAGAAGTCGTTTGGAGGCAGGGAGAAGGTGAAAGAGGTGAGGTTACAAACTCACAAAAGGACGTATGAATTGCTTCAGATGGAAGACAATGAAAGCATAACTTATTTCTTCACCAAGGTTACGAAACTGGTGAATCAAATCAAGGTATGTGGAGAAGTGTTGACATCAAGTTACGTTGTTGGAAAGATCTTGAGGTCGTTGACTCCAAAGTTCGACCACGTGGTAGTAGTCATAGAAGAGTCGAAAGATTTGTCAAAACTGACAAAGGAAGAGCTTTAAGGGACACTTGAATCTCATGAACAAAGAATGACTGACAGAGCTACAGGAAAGTCGAAGAGTGATATGGCTTTGCAGACACAATCAACAAAAGAAAGGAAAGACAAAGGAAGTTGGAATGACAACAAAGGAAGATGAGGCTACAACAATTCGGTTGGTCGAAATCAGCAAGAAGGAAACTGGTCATATAAAAGAAAACCCTGGAACCAAGGCAACCAAAGAGGTGGTGCTGCAGGTAGAGGAAAAGGTGGTGATCAAAATCCAGACAGTAGTCACATTCAATGTTACAATTGTCATAAGCATGGTCACTATTCTAGTGATTGTCTAGAAAAACAGAAGTATCAAGAAACTTATGCAAAGCTGGCGAAACATGAAGAAGAAGAAATGTTGTTGATGGTTACAACGAGAGATGAAGAAAGATTCAAGGACCAATGGTACTTGGACTCAGGATGCTCATCACACATGTCTGGAAGGAAAGATTGGTTTGTCAACATAAAGCCCCCAATGAATAACATGGTGAAATTTGCAAATGACAACACTCTAGCAGCTGAAGGTGTTGGTGATGTTATGATTATGAGGAAAGATGGCAAGAGATCACTAATTTCAAATGTGTTGTACATACCAGGCATAAAGAGAAATTTGCTCAACACAGGGCAGTTAGTCGAAAAGAACTACAAGGTGTAGATCAAAGAGAAGATGATGAGAGTTTTCGACTCAAATGGAAGGTTGATCTTGAAGGCTCCAATGTCTCATAATAGAACCTTCAAGATTAAGCTTAATATGCTGGAGCATAAGTGTCTTGCAACAACAACCAAAAGAGATGAATAGATATGACATTATAGACTTGGCAATATCAATTTCAAAGACATCAGAGATTTGAAGAGAAGAAATATGGTTTCAGGATTACCAGAAATCAACATTCCAAACGAAGTGCGTGAAGAATGTGTGCAGGTGAAGTAGAACAAGAACAACTTCTGTAAGGATGTAGGAAGCAGGTTGAAGGCAATTCTTGAAGTTATACACTCTGGTGTATATGGTTCTATCCAAGTGGATTCGATTTGAGGTAACAAATACTTTGTTACATTCTGTAGCGGGGTTTTCGTTACCTTTAGGTTTATTGACTAAACCAAAAGTCAACATACAATTCGAGTCGCCACCACACTTTTATTTGTCCAAAGGAAAGGCTAAAAAGCAAACAAAAGCCAAGTACGAAGTTTTTCAAATAAAAAACTAATAAAAATGTCAGAGATCTGGGTAAGGGGGTTGGTTATGAAATGGGAAGGTTTTACGCACCCAAAACATCCTTAGTACTCTAAGGGAACCCTCTTTGCAAATATGTGTTCTAGGTTGGTATTTGTACAAAAGATTGGGGGGGATGAGAAGAGAATAGATTATATTTACAAGTTTTATTGTTTGAATGGATGAACCCATTGCCTACGTACCATCACAAAGGAGGATCAAAACCTCGTAGTTCGGGGTAAAAAAATCTCAAAGATTGGTGAATTGATTTGATCAAAAACCTTAAGGTCTTTTGTTATCAAAGGGAGAAAACTCAACCTAAACCAACAATTCATAATGTGAGGAAAGCTTCAACATGCTAGTGAGGGGTTAACCCTATAATAAGCATGGAAGTCTTATAATCCAATCACTAAGGATAAGGTGATATTTACATCAACCACTATGATAACTCAAACCTATGACTAATGTTTTGAAAAGGTTTTAACAAGTGGCCATTGAAACCACAAAAACAACTTGAAGTGAGTTATATTTACAAATTAGACTTATTTAAAAAATGAAGTCAAAGTTGGATTAAAATTTATTCACAATGAGTGTTGATGAAAATGATTTTTGAAAAGTCTTAGGCTTAAAGCCTGGGTTTCTAGTTTGAGACAAAGTCAAAGTTTGGAAAATGATTTTTGGCTTGGTTAGGATGGGGAGAAGAAGAGAAAGGCTATTCCTAAAGCATACAAAGATAAGAGGGGAAAGAAAAACCCTTGGAGTTCCTTTTCTTGAAGTCATAGAGATGACTTAAGATGCTCATTTCCTTTGGACTTAGCACACAAACAAGCAATCAAACAATTTGAATTCAAGCTCCTAGGATCTCCACTTGGCTTGTCTCTTAACTTGGCTACTCATGACAATGGTCCTCTTTTCACAGTCTCAAGGAGGGATCCCTATCACACAAAAGCAAACATCAAAAAGTTCACAACACAATAAGGGGAATGGACAAAGAATAAGTTTGGAGGAAAAGTCCTTTTGAGATCAACTTTGAATTTTAGCATTCTAAAGGCATGAGGCCTAGTTGCTCTTCAACAAGTTTTACATTCTAAAGGCATGAGGCCTAGTTGCTCTTGAACTCCTTTAAGCATAGGTAAGTCCTAATTCTAAGTCCTTTCTCCTTTTGCATTTTGTTCACACAAAACAAACACAAAGCAAACACAAGATATCAATATATTTATATACAATAATGGGCTCAAATGAGCAAAAGAAAAATGACATAAACATAAAATATGTGCTCAAGTGAGCAAAGTGAAAATCAATATGAATAATGAGCAAGAAATAAATGACATTAAAAGTAAATTGCAAGAAATTAAAAGCTCAAATTAAAGTTAGTAGTTAGTAAAGTTATGTTAGTTTGTCATAAGACAATGTAGCGCTATGTTAAGCAATCGTAAGTGGACTAATGTAGTAGTCACACCTATCTGAGGCCGGTCAATAAAAATATAGGCAAAGAACACAAGTTAGAGATCATGACTAGTAAGCCAAGCTCCATAAACTTGTCATGCCAAACTGTAAGACCCCAATTTTGTCCCTAAGATCCCTCATGGCATCATATCATATCATTGCATTGCCTCAAGGATCATTGGACACCTTGCTTCCTCCCCTGTGGGTGGGATCCTCTTTTGAGTGGTTCTTGATAATCAAGCATTCTTTGCATTTATATGTCATTGCTTTTCTTTTAGTCACTAACCAAAAGTACAAAAATATGTCATCTAACCTTTGTCTTGCAGATGAAGCAATAACAGGTCAAGGCAACCAAAGGCATCCATTAAGCAATAGATGGTGGTCATCCTTGAGATTTGGACCCCACAATCATCCACAAGAGTTCACATGAGCTATGATGACATTTTGAAATAAAATCCCAAGTGGTAGAAGCTTGAATCTCATCAAAACATTCTCAAGTCAACTGAAGACCTAGAAAGTCAACTGCAAAGTCAACTGTGGATTTGGAGGTGGGAAGTGATTAGAAATACTTCATCCATGTTCAAACAAGTCTCATTTGACATTTCAAGCACTCACATTGAAGAATTTGAAGTCAAGTCAAGACTTTCCCAAAATAGCAAGTGACCTATAATTTGAACTTTCCAAAAATGGAAAGATTTTGGACCAACTTCAACTCAATATTACATCAACAAAAAAGCTTCAAATGAAATTTTGTTAAACATGAAAGTTGTAGATCTTTCTCTCCCATTTCCAAAATGTCAAAGATCATGAATTTCTAATGTGTGGTTGAGGAGATATGATCAAATCATGGCAAAGTGTGCTTGAAAATTCAAATGGGCATAACTTTTGAACCAAAGCTCCAAAATGAGTGGTTCTTTTTGCATTTTGTTCATCATGACTTGTAGTTTTCAAACATATCATTACATGGCTTGAATTCCCCTTGCATGATCATGTGCTCACTCGTGAAGATTTTTGAAGGAAATTTCATAAGATCATTTTGGTTGATCATGTGCATAAAATACCAATCCATAAATGTGCATGGGCCTTGTTTAAGAGGTTTTGGGTCAGAGTTGAGCACTGTTCACGCATGCATGAAGTGCATGAGGTGAAAATCTAATTTTGTACATACACCTCATAAGTTGCTAATCTCAATTGCATTTGGCTTAAACAGGTTTTCAGCATCATTAGCAGGACCTATATATTGTTAATCATAACTGCATTCATCATTAACATTCATTTTCAGATCTAGCTTCAAAAATCATCCATATTTTTCCCTCAAAAATATTTTGCAATTCTTCACACAAGAGCCATTTCTACTGATTGATTCATGATCATGAAGCATTTTTTAGTGGAATTGAACGTGAATTCGAAGCAAATCGTGCCAGTTTGGACCATGCTCAAAGCTTGAAGGTTCAATGGAGTTTGGAAATTGAGCTGGATTCGAGTGTGCTGGAGCATCCAACTCATCATCAATCACTTCAATAAGCATTGTAGAGAAGATTTGAGGCATTGCTGAGCTTTGTAGAGCACGATTCCAGTTTCTGTTCTTCAAAGAGGTCAGGTTTCGAGTTCAATTATTTTGCAATTGATCATGATATTTGTGTAGATCTTGGCTTGGTGATGATTTTGCTATGAAATTTGAGTGAAATAGTGCATTATTAAGCTAGTTATGGTTGATGCAAGTTTTGATGTCATTTCTTATTTGCTTCGATTTGATCTTGTTGTGATGAATCATGTGTAAATGCTTGTTGATCTTTGATGTATGTCGAAAATGTTGCATGATGATGTAATTAGTTTTGATTTCTAGAATTTTTTCTGGAAAAGTGCATGAACTTCATGTACTGTTCATCTTCTTCATGAGGAAGAAGATGAAGATTATGCGTTTCCAGATTTTGCTGCGCATTAGCTACGATTGTTCTTCCATTAGCTACGAAATTTAGGATTTGCTACGAATTCTGGGCGCGTTAGGGTTTTCCAGTGGAAACGCTGTCGTTTTGGGGCTTAGCGCTCAATTTCAAATTTAAAAATCAACCAGGTTCGATCCTGGCGCGCACCACTCTTCAAAATTGCCTTCCAATTTCATGTTTCCCTCCCATTTGGCCATGCCTTGATTCACATTTGATTTCAAATTTTTCCAAACTTCATCAAATCATATAAAATTGAAAACTCATCCAATTTGATCCCAATTTTTTGCAAAATGCTCCTTATCCTGTCTAGTTTTTTATGAGCATGAATTTGCAAGTTGTTCCTGGCTGGAAAAATAATTTGTTCTTGGTTGATTGATCATATGTCTAATTGTGACCTTGCCTTGCTTATCTCATTGTGAAATGCTTGTTTCTTATCTAATGAACCTAAAATTTTGCATGCTAATTCTAGACACATTGCTTGACATTTTGGTTTTGAGTTGGTATTTTTCCTATGCTTCATTGCTGTTTTATGCATGTGCTAACTTGGTGTGACAATTTGTGTCACACCTTTGATTGTTCAACTTGTGCAACTTGATTTCTATGCCAAATGATCTCTGATTCCCCTGATTTTTTGTATGTGGATCATGTTAGATGTCTTGAATGTGCATGAATTTTTCCAGATTTATTTGAATCATTTCTGTTTTGATTTGAATTTTTCATTCATGTTGATCACATATGAGCTTTGAAATTGCCTTGAACTTCTTTTGATCATGAAATGCATTTGATGGTTGATTTTGATGTGAGCCTTTTTAGGATATGTCAACATGTGTTTGAAGTTACTTTGTGTTAAATTTCAGCCCCTGTTTTGGATTTTTTCTCCATCTTTGACCCTAGGCTTTGACCTAGTGGTTTGTTACTTACTTGTGAGCTTTGATTTCAGGTTTAAGCATCCAAATGCCATGGTTGATGATGCTTCATCATGTGAATATTGATGTTTGCTTTTGATTGCTAACACTTGTGTGTTTTTGTAGGTTGATGCTAACTCATTTGAGTTTGCCTTATGGCTTACACATTTATGTACATTGGGATTGCCTTTTGCTTATTGACAGTTGTCTGTTTGACTGAGTATTGTACTGATTTGTTTAGCGTTTCCACAGGTACCTAAGTTGCTTTAAGTTCATTTGAACTTTGCTTTTGCTTGGTTGCTTAACCACTTAGGTATGACCCTAATCTTCATGTAGTCTGGAAGACCTACTGTTATTGGTAGGCACCTGTCTGAAGTCTTCCTTAAGAGGCAATGTTTGTGCTTGTTTAATTTTGTGCCAAGCAGGTAAAGTCCTCTGTAAAGGCAATTGGCAGATAAAAGAGATGTGTAATCCATCTCCTGCTACTCAGTGTGTCATTCACTTTGCTCACACCATGTGTTGATGCATTGTGAATAAGAACCCAAGATCTTATAGAGTCAATCATTTGTGGAGAAGAGTTCCTACTTTCTGAACTCCCACACTTTCCATTGTTTAAAGCTCTCCCTGACCAGGGATAAGAGCTATGAGGCACACCCCTCATCTCCATTTCATCTGCTTCACCCTAACTCTCAATGTTAGGGTTAAGAGCTCAAAACACCCCATTCCAGTTGGCTGTAAAGCCTAACCTTGCTTGAGCCTAATTGATTGTGTATAGTGTGTGCTATTTGACTTGTTTGTTTGCTTACTTGATTCATCTGTGCATATTTGCTTGAGTGTGCCTTTGTGCATTTATCATCATTACTTGTATATCATTTCATAAACATTATTCATTTACTTTGTGACATTTTGTTTTGTCCATGGAGGATACAAGCATAAGTCCATTGATTGGCAGTTGTTTCCTGTGATATGGTAGGAGATTGGTATAAGTCCATTGATTGGCATCCGGTATCCTTGTTTCTTTGCTTTGTGAGACTAGTATAAGTCCATTGATTGGCATCTGGTATCATTGTTTCTTTGTTTTAGGAGATTGGTATAAGTCCATTGATTGGCATCCGGTATCCATTTTGTTTTGTGAGACTAGTATAAGTCCATTGATTGGCATCTGGTATCCATGTTTCTCTTTGTTTTAGGAGATTGGTATAAGTCCATTGATTGGCATCCGGTATCCATTTTGTTTTATGAGACTAGTATAAGTCCATTGATTGTCATCTGGTATCCATGTTTCTCTTGGTTTTGGGAGATTGGAATAAGTCCATTGATTGGCATCCGGTATCCATTTTGTTTTGTGAGATTGGGATAAGTCCATTGATTGGCATTCGGTATCCATTTTGTTTTGTGAGACTAGTATAAGTCCATTGATTGGCATCTGGTATCCATGTTTCTCTTTGTTTTGGGAGATTGGAATAAGTCCATTGATTGGCATCCGGTATCCATTTTGTTTTGTGAGATTGGGATAAGTCCATTGATTGGCATCCGGTATCCATTTGCTTTGTTCATCTGTTATTTGCTTGTTGCCTATTCCAAAGGAATCACTTGGATCATCTACATATGATCTCAAGAGGTGAACATCTAAGAAGTTTTACATCCCTTAACCCTCCCACTTTTTTTTTGTTTCTTTAAATCTCCATTTGCATGTTAACCCAAAACCAAAAAATATTGTGCAAACATTTTCATTTCTTTTCAAACTAGAAACCTAGGCCTTAAGCCTTTGATTTTCAAATCTCATTTTCATAATACTTCTTTTGAATTGAATTCTAATCATACTTTGACCATCTTTTGTGAATAAATTCTAATCGATTAATTCCACTCATTCAATTGTTTTGTGGCTCAAGTCCACTTTCTTGATAAGTTTTCATACATTAGCCATAGGTTTCAATTATCTTTGTGGTTGATGTTAATCTTGCCTTGTGTCCTTAGTGATCGAATCGTAAGACTTCCATACTGAAAACAGGGTTTAACCCCTCTAGTATGTCGAAGCTATTCTCACATGGTGGACTTGTTGTTTGTATAAGGTTGAGTTTTCTCCCGTGGATAATGAAAGACATTAGGGCTTTTGCTTAAAATCAATCCACTCACTTACTTTTGAAATCTTTTAGCCGAACTACGGCGTTTTGATCCTTACCTTCCATGGAAAGGTACGTAGGTAACGAGTTCATCCGTTCAAACACAAAAACAATAAAAATTGTATATTCTTTCTCTCATCCCTTCAATCCATGTTTGCACAATAAAAGTTGTGAAAAGAGGTTCCCTAGGAATACCTAGGACGTTTTGGGTGCCTAACACCTTCCCATTGCGTAATTAACCCCTTACCCAGATCTCTGATCTTTTCATTAGTTTTCTATGTGTAAAACTTCTTAGGCTTTTGTTCGCTTTTTAGCCATTCCTTTGGATAAATAAAAGTGCGGTGGCGACTCTATCTTTGTATGCTTTGCTTTTGATTTAGTCAATAAATCATAAAGTGACGAATACACCGCTACAGAAAAGTGGCGACTCTGCTGGGGACGCACGACATCCTTGGTGGTTTTGCCTACTTTTCACCCTTGTTGTATGATATTTGTTTATCTGTTATATGACATATTTTTGTACAAGTTGGGATTGCTGTATTGATTGTAATGTTTGAATTGCTTGATATACAATTGCTTGTTTGCTTGGTGATCTCTGTGAGGAGAGTTCTATACCCGAACTCGAGTGCACCTTAGGATAGGAGAATGGCATAGTCTCGTCGACTTGTGTGGAGTATTCCTTAGCAAGTTGACTTGCGAGTCCATTCACTTGGTAGAGGTCATGTTGGATTAATAATGTCACACAAGTTATTTGTGGTTAGGCATTATTCTTTTAACATGTGCCTTAGAAGCCAAGGACCTTAGTTTACCAAGCCCATCTTGGCCTATTTTTAGGACGTAGTGCGGAAGTCGTTCAGATGTAAGATCTGACGCGATTGTTACGCGATACTACACTCATAAGAGTCTCTCTTGAGAATATTTTTGGAATACGAGTATTCGTTCCTCCGATAATATTCGAAAGATGGGATGATGACTATGGGAACCTCTTGTAGAACATGTTCGACAGGTTTAAACCCTAGTACACTCCCTTTGGGTGGTTCTTAACCGAGACTCCATGCTCGTGACTCTCAACAAACCCGTGATTCGTGGTTGAGTCGTTCAGACATCCTTAATATCAATGGAATTTGGGTGTCGATAAGGTGAAAACCATAATCCACCAAAATGGATGATTGATATTAAGGATGATTGAGTCGGTTCATGTATTGTTAATATCAATGGAACTTGGGTGTCGATAAGGTGAAAACCATAATCCACCAAAATGGATGATTGATATTAAGGATGCTATGAGCTTTCCCATGACCTTTGTCTGGTGTGCTTTGCTTGATCCTTGAGTGTGATTGTTGCATTCATGCATTCATGCATTCATCTGCATTCATGTCATCAGAAAAAATGAGAAAATTTTCAAGGAACTTAAAGGGTTTATTTGCAAAATTTTCAGACATGGAAAGACCAAAAGGACATACAAAGAAGTACAGCTTTCGACAGCCCGATCTGAAAGAGTTAAGGAATCTGACATCTTATGTATTAGATCCCTTGGGTTTCAAAGATCGCTATGGGAAGCTTCTGCCTCTGTTGACTACTCAGGTTGACGAAGGGTTGATGAGTACTTTGGCACAGTTCTATGATCCTCTGTATCACTGCTTTTCTTTTCCGGACTTTCAGTTGTTGCCTACGCTCGAGGAGTATGCTCATCTCGTGGGTATTCCTATTCTGGATCAGGTGCCGTTCAGTGGCTTGGAGAGTATTCCGACTTCTCGAGAGATTGCAGACTTGTTGCACATAGATGAATCCCTGATTGAAGCGCATATGACCACCAAAGGTGGAATTCAGGGTCTTCCTTCTGATTTCCTCGTCGCTCAAGCTACCGCTTATGGGAAGGCCATGAGTGAGGATGCCTTTGAGGCCATATTCGTGCTGCTCATCTATGGTTTGGTATTGTTCCCCAACATTGACAAATTTGTGGATGTGAACGCCATTAGGATCTTTTCTATTCTTAATCCCGTTCCTACTCTGTTGGGTGATACCTATTTCTCTTTGCATCTGAGGAGTGCAAAGGGTGGAGGAGCTATTGTATGCTGTTTGCCTCTATTGTATAAGTGGTTTATTTCTCACTTACCGCAGACGGTTGCTTTCAAGGAGAACAAGGGATGTCTACGGTGGTCTACGAGACTTATGTCTCTCACTAATGATGATATCTCTTGGTATGATCGCGTGTATGATACAGTTCAGATCATTGATTATTGTGGTGAATTCCCTAATGTGCCTCTTCTTGGTACATGTGGTGGGATCAGCTACAACCCTATATTAGCACGTCGTCAGCTTGGGTTCCCCCTAAAGGATAAACCTCATAACATTCTGTTAGAAGGTGTATTCTTTCAGGAGGGTAAAGATCCCCAAGGCCTGAAAGCCAGGATGGTCCGCGCTTGGCGCAAGATTCACAAGAAGGGTAGAAGCGAGTTGGGTCCGAAGAACTGCATAGTTTTGGAGCCGTATACTTCTTGGGTCAGACAGAGAGCTTCTGAGTATCTTATGCCATATGATTATCCGAGACCTACACCTTTGGATGTGACTGGGTCTTCAACCCTCCCTAACCAAGGCGTAGAGGAGTTGAGAGACGAAGACCTTTCACGTGCCTGGATCCGTGAAAGAGAAGAGTTGCTTCAACAACTTAAGAAGAAGGACGCTCTGATTGAATTCCTCGAGCATCAGGTGATAGACGATCCGAATGATACCTGGACTTCTCTGCTTCCTCAGTCTTCCAAATTCTGGAAGAGGAAGTATGATCGACTTGCTAAGGAGAAAGCGGATATGGAAGCAGCATATGAGAGAGAGATCAAGAGGCTTTGTGTATCTCGTCTTCCAGCATCTCGAGCGTCTAGGGATCCATAGGATGTTTATTTTCCTTTTCCCTTGTAATATGATCAATAATGCTGTACTTCTTTGTCTCGAATATATATTTGATGAGATATTTTCCATATGCGATTAAATGCTTTAAAATTTCAAAATTTGCAAATGATACCCTAAAAGTTCCTTGAAATAAAAAAAAAGCATATGCACGAGAATTGCATGCATCATTTTGCATAAGCAGGTGTTGTTCTGGTTTTCTTGTCTGTGGCCTAACTCTGTGATCTTCATTTATTTTGAAGACAAGCTGACTCATCGGTACTACACCCGAGCTAATTCTGCAAGAGTGATGGATCAGTTAGAACAAGAGAACCGTGAGCTGAAGGAAGAGGTCGCTAGACTGAGTGCTCTGATGGAGCAATTCTTGGCTGCTCAGAATCAACCTTCTCCACCTCCTGCAACTCCTCCCCAGAGGACTGTTATTTCTGAGGTTGCTTCGTCAACTGTGCCAGCTGCTAGTGCCCATTTTGTGCCGAATGCCATGCCGCCTGGGTTTCCTTGGGGTATGCCTCCAGGTTTTATGCCTGATATTCCAGCTCCTACCTTTGCTTCCATGCCGGCATCTAGCCCGGTCCTTGCAATGCCTCCTCCTGTCGTGCATACCATTCCTAGGGTAGACGACACCATCTATCATTCTGAGCCGTCTGAGGGCCCAGATGTTAATGAAAAGATGGATGCGATGAATGACCAATTCCTTGAACTTCGCAAGGAATTGAAGACCCTTCGAGGGAAAGATTTGTTCGGTAAATCTGCTGCTGAATTATGTTTGGTTCCCGGTGTTAAGATACCCGTCAAATTGAAAGTCCCTGACTTTGAGAAGTATAAGGGGAACACCTGCCCGCTCAGCCACCTGGTTATGTATGCCAGGAAAATGTCTACTCAAACGGATAATGATCAGTTGCTGATTCATTACTTCCAAGATAGTTTGTCTGGTGTAGCTCTTCGATGGTACATGAGCCTTGACAATGCAAATATCCGTTCCTTCAATGATCTTGGCGAAGCCTTCGTCAAGCAGTACAAATATAATGTTGATATGGCTCCTGACCATGATCAACTCAGAGCTATGTCCCAGAAGGACAAAGAGACATTCAAAGAGTACGCCCAGAGGTGGCGAGAGCTGGCAGCTCAGATTACTCCTCCGCTGGAAGAGAAGGAAATGACTAAGATCTTTCTGAAGACTCTTAGTTCATTTTATTATGAGCGGATGATTGCAAGTTCTCCCTCTGATTTCACTGAAATGGTGAACATGGGGATGCGATTGGAGGAAGGAGTCCGGGAAGGACGTTTGTCTAAAGATGAAGGCTCTTCTAAACGATATGGGGCGTTTAAGAAGAAAGATGGGGAGGCACATGCTGTGCAATCCCATGTTAAACCCAGAAGACCCTCTGATAAGAGGAAGCCTGTGCGTCATCAGCACCAGGTGGCTAGTGTAGCACCTGTTTTCAGGGATAATCAGCAACCTCAGCATTATCAACATCAGCAACACAATTATCAACAATCTTCTCAACCTTATCATCAACAACAACATCGCCCTCAGCAGCAGGCTTACCAGCCTCGCAGTAGTAATCAAGCTGGTCAGAATTATGAGAGGAAGAAGATCACTTTTGATCCGATTCCTGTATCGTATGCAGAGTTGTATCCCTTGTAAGAACAAAAATTGTTCTACAACAGATTCCTTGATTTTGATGATAACAAAGGATGAAACCAAAAATGGCACCCTAACGAAAAGTCTCTAAGTGTGCAGGGTTCTAAAGAAAGAAGAAATAAATCTGATGATGTCATCAGATACACAACAAGATCAGATACAAATTATCAAATATCAGAAGCATCTAAAGTGGAATCTCGTTTCAAGAAGCTCTGACTCTGGACAAAACTGTAAAGTATCAGAAGCATCTGAACATGAAGTAAAGTCTAAGAAGCTCTGACTCTGAACAAACGCCTTCTGTAACTCTGAAGTTATCAGCGCCATCTGAACTCTCAAGAGATAACATCAGAAGCAAGATTCTCCAGATACACGAAGACTCTAATCAGATTTGTTAATCATGATGAACTAACGTTTAAGCCAAGTTAAAGTTCTGCAAATGGATTTCCTCAATTAGAAAGAGACGTTAATCTCCACTTCCAAGAGAGAAGATACTACTTGTGGTAAGTAGTCACTTCTAAGAGAAAAAGTCTCCTGCAGAAGCTATTTATGGAATGGCGTAATTACATCTCATTATCCAGCAGATTTAACTCTACTTCAACTCTATTTCAACACTACTTCAACTCCTATATAAATAGAGAAGAAATCAACATTCAGTAAGCAAGAAATCAACTAGCCAAAACTATACTGAATTGTTTCACGCTCAAGAAAATCATCTTTATTCTCAAGGAATTTCACTAAGCTTTTGCTTATTAAGTGAAAAATCTGTTCTTAAGTTTGTAATACTTGCTTAACTAGAAGCACTCTAGATTACATATCTTGTATCTTTTATTTGTTTGATTTCCTCAAGTGACTATTTGTAGTCTGTAGACTTGAGAGGACTAAGAGATTTTCTTCTCTCTTAGGGGTTGTTTGTAATCTTTCAAGATTAGTGGATTAAGTCCTCGTTGAAGGCGAAATCACCTTGGCCGGGTGGACTGGAGTAGCTTTGTGTTATAAGCGAACCAGTATAAAATCATTGTGTGATTTTCCTTTTTGAAAAGCGCTTATTTTTCAAACAATTCAAACCCCCCCTTTCTTGTTTTTCTCACCTTCATCCCTCTTTAATAGAGCGGAAACTGATTACTCCAAGGGATCCTCCGGCTATACCGGTCAACCCGCAGTGGTGGTATAAGCCCGATTTGCACTGTGTCTATCATTTTGGCGCCCCGGGCCACGATGTAGAGAACTGCTTTCAGTTGAAGACTAAGGTTCAGAACCTTATGAGAAGGCAATTCCCTTTCGTTACAGTGTTGTTGCTGTTGAAGATGGGAAAGAAGTGCCGTTACCTTCAACCTCCGTGGTAAACATTGCTGATGTGAGCGGGTTGACCCGTAGTGGTCGTGTGTTTTCTACACCCCCGAAGCCTCACGTTGTTTCTGATTCCGCTGAGCGTCCGGTTGGGACTGCAGTGAATGTTCCGAATCCGGCACCTGTTGCCAAACCCTCCTCTGTACAAAAGACTCCTGTTTCTTCTGTTGGCCCGAGTGGCATTGTGAATGAAGACTGTGATGAGATGCTGAAGCTCATCAAGAAGAGTGAGTACAACGTTGTAGATCAACTTCTACAAACACCGTCCAAGATCTCCGTGCTATCGTTGCTTCTGAATTCAGAACCTCATAAGGAGGCTCTGCAGAAAGTGTTGGACTTGGCTTATGTCGATCACGACGTCACAATTGAGCAGTTTGACAGTATTGTTGCAAACATTACTGCTTGCAACACTTTGAGTTTCTGTGACGCTGATCTCCCTGAGGAGGGAAGAGACCACAACATGGCTTTACATATTTCTATGAACTGCAAGAACGACACCATGTCCAACATACTGGTGGACACTGGGTCATCTCTAAATGTATTGCCGAAGACCACTCTTTCGAGATTGTCATATCAGGGACCTACCATGAGGCAAAGTGGTGTTGTTGTGAAAGCTTTCGATGGGTCGCGCAAGACCGTGATTGGGGAAGTTGATCTCCCAATCAAGATTGGACCAAGCGATTTCCAAATCACCTTTCAGGTTATGGATATCCACCCATCTTATAATTGTCTCCTTGGTAGACCATGGATTCACGAGGCTGGCACCGTGACATCCACCCTACACCAGAAGCTGAAATTCGTCAAGAATAAGAAACTGGTTGTGGTAGGGGGAGAAAAGGCTCTCCTGGTTAGCCACTTGTCTTCTTTCTCATATATTGATGCTGAGGATGAAGTTGGAACGCCTTTCCAAGCTTTGTCCATTGTTGAGCCGATTGAGAAGAAGTCTCCTTCATTTGCTTCCTATCGTGATGCGAAACTGGCCATTGAATGTGGTGCAGTTGCTGGTTTAGGGAAGATGATTGAGCTTGAAGACAACAAGTCCCGGGGTGGCATTGGCTATTCTTCTGGGGCATTCAACGAGCAAGGGCTGTTCAAGAGTGGAGGTTTCACCCACGCCGATCAAACTGAAGAAACTGCTGCTATTCTGGAAGAGGATACAGAGGATTTGAGCAACTTTGTCATCCCTGGTGGTGTCTGCCACAATTGGGTCGCTGTGGATATTCCTACAGTCATTCATAGGTCAGCGTAATTTGTTCACTTTGTTCAAAAACCCTTCTCCCATGCCAAAAGGAGAAGTGATGACATTCTTGGCATCATATATACAATGATATTTCATTCAATTAATGCATTGTTAAACATTTGTTTTTCCATTTGTTTTCACTTTTTGCTTTCGCATGAAATCAGTGATCACAAAAAACCCTAAAAAAAACAAGAATAAAAACAATCTTTTCATCTGCATAATGATTTGTTTGTTTAAATTCTAAAGTTTTATTATCCAAAATCATTATGCAGGTTGATTCTAAAACCCATTGAACATAATGATCCAACGCCATCTCCCAATTTTGAATTCCCTGTATTCGAGGCAGAGGAAGATGATGTTGAAGGGATTCCTGATGAGATTTCCCGTCTCCTTGAGCACGAAGAGAAGATCATTCAGCCGCACCTCGAGAATCTAGAAACAGTCAACTTGGGGTCTGAAGATTGTGTTCGTATGGTGAAGATTGGGGCACTCCTTGAAGAGTCTGTCAAGAAGGGGTTGATCAGTTTGCTACGAGAATATTCAGATATTTTTGCTTGGTCGTATGAAGATATGCCAGGTCTAGATACAAATATTGTGCAACATTTCCTACCTTTGAAGCCTGAGTGCGTGCCAGTGAAGTAGAAGCTCAGAAGAACTCATCCAGATATGGCAGTGAAAATCAAAGAGGAAGTTCAGAAGCAAATTGATGCGGGGTTTCTGGTGACTTCTACATATCCTCTATGGGTGGCCAATATTGTGCCTGTGCCTAAGAAAGACGGAAAAGTCCGTATGTGTGTTGATTACAGAGATTTGAATAAAGCTAGTCCAAAAGATGATTTTCCTCTACCAAACATTGACATGTTGGTAGACAATACAGCTAAATTCAAAGTCTTCTCGTTTATGGACGGATTTTTCGGTTATAATCAAATCAAGATGGCACCCGAGGATATGGAGAAGACAACATTCATCACAACTTGGGGAACATTCTGTTATCGAGTGATGCCCTTCGGTTTGAAGAACGTCGGAGCCACGTATCAACGTGTTATGACTACCTTGTTTCATGATATGATGCACAAGGAGATAGAGGTCATGTCGACGACATGATTGCTAAGTCTAGAACGGAAGTTGAACATGTTGAACATTTGTTGAAGCTTTTTCAGCGTTTGAGGAAGTACAAGCTTCGTCTGAATCCGAACAAATGTATATTTGGAGTCCGTTCTGGCAAGTTGTTGGGTTTTGTTGTCAGCGAGAGAGGTATTGAAGTTGATCCTGCAAAGGTCAAAGTAATACAAGAGATGCCTGCGCCCAAAACTGAGAAGCAAGTCCGAGGTTTTCTTGGCCGCTTGAATTATATTTCCAGATTTATATCCCACATGACTGCCACATGTGCGCCGATATTCAAGCTTCTCCGGAAAGATCAGTCTCTTGATTGGACCGAGGATTGCCAGAAAACTTTCGACAGTATCAAAGAGTATCTGTCTGAACCTTCGATCTTGTCTCCGCCTATAGAAGGAAGACCTCTGATCATGTATCTGACAGTTCTTGAAGACTCGATGGGTTGTGTACTCGGTCAGCAAGATGAATCGGGAAAGAAGGAATCTGCTATTTACTACCTCAGTAAGAAATTTACTGATTGTGAGTCTCGATACTCTATGCTTGAGAAGACATGCTGTGCTTTGGCTTGGGCTGCTAGGCGTTTACGCCAGTACATGATAAATCATACAACTTGGTTGATATCCCGAATGGATCCAATCAAGTATATTTTCGAGAAGCCTTCTTTAACTGGGAGGATTGCCCGTTGGCAGATGTTGTTGTCTGAGTATGATATCGAGTATCGAGCTTAGAAAGCTATCAAAGGTAGTATCTTGGCTGACCATTTGGCCCACCAGCCGATTGAAGATCATCGGTCCGTTCAGTACGACTTCCCAGACGAGGAGATTCTGTATTTGAAAATGAAAGATTGTGATGAGCCTACACTTGGTAAAGGTCCGGAACCTGGTTCCAGATGGACGATGGTGTTTGATGGCGCTGTAAACCAGTATGGAAATGGAATTGGGGCAGTAATCATTACTCCTCATGGCACACATATTCCTTTTACAACAAGGCTAACTTTCAAATGCACGAATAATATGGCTGAGTATGAAGCCTGCATTATGGGATTGGAAGAATGTATTGATTTGAGAATCAAATATCTTGATGTGTATGGTGATTCGGCCTTGGTTGTCAATCAGATCAAGGGTGAATGGGAGACGAATCAGCCTGGTCTCATTCCGTATAGAGATTATGCGAGGAGGATTTCAACGTTCTTTACAGAAGTTGACTTTCATCATATCCCTCGAGAAGATAATCGGATGGCAGATGCGCTTGCTACGCTTGCTTCAATGATTGTGGTCAAGTATTGGAATGAAGTTCCCAACATCACCGTGATGCACTTGGATAGACCAGCTCACGTATTTGCAGTTGAAGAAGTCAAAGATGATAAGCCTTGGTATTTTGATATCAAGAATTTCCTCCAGAACCAGATTTACCCACCTGGGGCATCTGTGAAAGATAGGAAAACTCTGAGAAGGTTGTCAGGCAGTTTCTACCTCAGTGGTGAAGTGCTTTACAAGAGAAATTATGACATGGTTTTGCTCATATGCGTGGATAGACACGAAGCAAACCTGTTGATGACTGAGGTCCATGAGGGTTCATTTGGTACACATTCCAATGGACATGCCATGGCTAGAAAGATGCTGAGAGCAGGCTACTATTGGCTGACAATGGAGTCTGACTGCTGCAGATATGTGAAGAAATGCCACAAGTGTCAAATTTACGCGGATAAGATTCATATTCCTCCGACACTTCTGGATGTGATTTCATCACCATGGCCTTTCTCTATGTGGGGAATTGACATGATTGGCATGATTGAACCGAAAGCGTCCCTACAGACCCAAGATGAATGGGGCTGTTGAAGCTGCTAACAAGAATATCAAGAAGATTATCCAGAAGATGGTTGTCACGTACAAAGATTGGCATGAGATGCTGCCATTTGCTTTGCATGGATATCGTACATCTGTCCGCACTTCAACAGGGGCAACCCCTTTCTCTTTTGTTTACGGCATGGAGGTTGTTCTCCCAGTAGAGGTGGAGATCCCATCAATGAGAGTCTTGATGGAAGCCAAGTTGACTAATGTTGAATGGATTCAGAGTCGTTACGACCAGTTGAATTTGATTGAAGAGAAGCGATTGACTGCCATGTGCCATGGTCAGTTATATCAGCAGAGAATGAAGAAAGCATTCGATAAGAAGGTCAAGCCTCGTGTGTTCCGAGAAGGTGACCTCGTGCTCAAGAAAGTCTTGTCTTTCGCGCCCGATTCCAGGGGCAAGTGGACTCCAAACTACGAGGGTCCTTATGTAGTCAAGAGAGCCTTTTCAGGCGGAGCTTTGATGCTCACAACTATGGATGGGGAGGATTTCACTCGTCCTGTGAATTCAGATGCAGTCAAGAAATACTTTGCCTAAAAAAAAAAGGTATATGAAAAAAAAAGGAATAGCTCGCTAAGTTGAAAACCCGAAATGGCGGCTTAGGCAAAAATGAGGGTCTCGGTGGAAAACCCGAAAGGGCGATCCAGGCAAAAGTTAGAGACATTGAAAAAATGAATTTGCATCCCGCTAGATTGAGTACCTCACCCTGGGGCAATTTAGGCAAAAATTAGGGATTTGGCAAGTAACTGCATCCTGACAAGACTTTCTGTTCTACAACTGTCTTTTCGTCAGAGATTCTCGATTCGTCGCCGACTGAAGCTTCGAATACATCAAAATTCAAATTGGTAGAGAAAGGATCATTATGTTCAATGTAGCCCTCTTCCAATATATATCACTGATTTCAAACTTGTACAGATCTGTGGAGTCTTGCCATTCACAGACTACCATTCCATCAAATCAATTTGAGCTTTTATCCAATTATTTGCACTATTATTTGTTTCAATTCAACAAATGTTTTGCATGTTTTAATTGATAAAATGTCATTGTTTTAAACAAACAAATTTTTCATAAAAATTGTTTTAAACAAAGTGAACATTCACGATGATGAAAGGATACTTAAGAATTTTTCAGTGCTCTCCCAAGGGTGACATGATTTCCAACAGGGTAAGACATTCGTTCATTATTCCTGGCTTGGTTGTATCCTCTTTCTCCAGATCGTTGTTGGGGTTGCTCCCCAAGCAGAGCTTCTGTTGAGTTTGTCTGTGTTCCCAGAGCAGAGTACTTGTTGGAAACTTTAGTTTTCCTCTCTTGCAGCATTCTCTCCCCAACACGGTTGATTTCCTTTTGGAAGATTCAGTAGTTGGTGGGTTGACACCCCGTTGCTTTATCTATTTCCCCGGTGAAGTCGCCAAAGGAGTTGTTGATATGATATTTCATCTATGACATCTCCCCATCAGAGTGCTTATTGAGGTTTTCACCTCCCCTCCCTTCAGCAGAGCAGTGAGTTCTTTCCTCCTCAGCGGTTGTGGTGTTTTGTGAAGGTTCAGTACTTGGTGGTCGATCCCCGGTTCTCCTTCTATTTCTCAGGTAAATCTCCAGTAGATTGGTTGTATGGTGGATTGTATCTGTGATGATTTCTCCCCTGTAGAGAGTGGGTGATTTCCTGATGTTTTGATCCCCAGTAGAGTGGCTTATATGGCAGAATCTACTTGTGTGATCTTTTCCCCCTCAGTGGGCTGTTCCCCAATGGAGTCGCTGACAGTATCCCCAGTAGAGTTGCTTGAGCAGGCTAGATTCTACTTGTGTGTTCTGTTCTCTTCAGCAGTTCTTGCCTGTGCAGCAAACACCTTTTTCTCAGTTGAGAATGATAATCTCTTGCAGAAGTCTCATGATTTCTCCACATCTCCAACAGAGTTGCTTTCGTGGCAGTTTCTGCCTGCTGTGAACTTCTGTTCCCTAGTCGGGTTGGTTGTTGATCCATCACTTAGAGATTTGGTGATTCCTTTGATATCTCTTGCTTCCTCGCAGATCTTTGCTTTTTAGCATACAGATCTCCAGCAGATTGGCTTTCCATTGGATTTCTTGGGTTTTCCTCTGGAAGTGTAGTACCGGGCGTTTGTTCCCTGGGCCTGTTTGTGTTAGAAATGTCTGTTTTGTCAGCATTCATCAAACATAAATCACGCATATTCATGCATAATCATAAACATACATATATTCATGTTGCATTTTTGCCATATATCTTTTGTTTGTTGTCTCCTGCTAATGGTGATACAGATCTCTCCAATAGATCTCCCCAAGCAGATGTCGGGTGTCTAATCTCTCAATATAGAGTCAGCCCTTTAAGCAGAAAGTGTCTATCCTTTCCTGCCATGTCCCCACTGAGATACATCCTCGTGGATGACGGTTGTTTCCGTTCCCTCCCAACACACATAATGGGACGGGTTTTCCCTTTTGAGTTCTATCCTCATTAGGACGAGTCTTGATTCAGTTCGCCTTTTTGGTTTGATCCTGAATTGGCCCTTTTTCAACTGTCTCTCGTGCTTCCCTGTGGTATAAATGAATAGTTGCTTACTAACCGGCGCTCATTCATCTTATCCTCAGTGGAACTTTTGGCTTTCTGCCTACAAACCGGCAGTCGTAAGTCCTATCTGTGTGGTTTATTACCTACTAACCGGTAATTATAAACCCTATTTTCTCCCCTATCAGAGTTAACTTTGTTGTTCATCCCAACCGATGACAGTTACTCTTCTGTGGTTTTCTACCCAGTATTTGGTAGATGTAATCCCCTCTTTTTGGTTATCTTCATCCAGTTTTCGATGTTGATTTTCCCTCTCTCTTCTAGGTAATTGCTTTTTGCTAGCAATTTTATCCCCAACGGGTCCTTTCACCGTTTTCCAGTGATTGTGTTCCTTGGATCATTGATTTTCATCAATGTATTCCCAGCAAGTCAGCTTTTATTTACCCTTTTGCCGGTAATGTCGGTTGCTCCCTTTGATCGGTCATCATTATATACCTATTTTGGTATCCCGATGCCTTTCTTTTCGGATGATTTATCCTTTAACAACCTACAACCCGGTTATGGATAATCTTCCATGCGAGTATATTATCTACGTTTTGACGGCTATAGATAATATATCTCATGCGCTCTTCGGTCGAAGCCTTTCGTGTTTCCCCAGTCGAGTAAGATTCGTTGTCCCTTTGCGGAATCGAATATTCATTCTACCCCTCCTCCTGGATAATTGCCGGACGCTTGCAATTTATCCCCAGTGAGTCATCTTTCGTCTACCCTATTGTTGTTGGTAACGATTGTTTCTCTTTTCGGTTGATTTATCCTTTAACAACCTACAACCCGATTATGGATGATCTTCCATGCGAGTATATTATCTACGTTTTGATGGCTATAGATAATATATCTCATGCACTCTTTGGTCAATCTTTCGATTGTTTTCTCCAGCAGAGTAAGATTCGTATTCTTTACAGAATCGAATGTCCATCCTATAAATAAGTCTGCTTTTCTAGCTTTCTTCAGGATGATGAGTGTTTTGGAACACAAACCAATTCACGATTTCGGTTGATTTTATCCTTTAACAACCTACAACCCGGTTATGGATGATCTTCCATGCGAGTATATTATCTACGTTTTGACGGTTACAGATAATATATCTCATGCACTCTTTGGTTGAATCCTTTGTTTGTTTCCCCAACTGAGTAAGATTCACATTCTTTACAGAATTGAGCATTCCATCCTATAAACAAGACCGCTTTTCTAGCTTTCTTCAGGATGATGAGTGTTTTGGAACACACACCAATTCACGCTTTGGTCGGTCACCTGTTATATACCTACAACCCGGTATCCTTGGTGTTCCTTCCTGTCTGCTCCCTATTGCGACCTCGGCCCCTGTGGAGTCAGATTTCCCTGAGTTGAAGTATACCTTTTTCAGGTTTTCCTTAGATGATTTGGTCGATTGATATCTCTCACCCGTACACAGGTCTTAGATATTCATTCTGCCCGAGCATGTTATTCACTAACCGGTAACATCTCACCCTTTGGCTTCCCCTGGAAAGTCTTTATTAGATTTCCCAGCGGAGTTGTGGTTATATTCGTGTTGCTGTATTGGCGTTTTCCCCAATACACGCATTCTTTGAGTAAGCTTGAGTCTTTCCAATGGATGTGTCTTCCTTTGGAACTCTTTCCTCCCCAGTTTGAGTCCTTTACTCCCCAGTAAGGTCTCCAGTCGAGTCGTATCCTGTTCACGCAATGTCAAATTCTTTTTCCCTAATTCAGAGTCGTGTCCTGCTCACGCATTTCTTCCTTATCCCCATGAGAGTCTTGTTAGGGTCTCTGTTCCTGGTGAGTGTATTACTCTGATGGATCGTCTTTTCTTCTTTGTGGACTCATATTTCTCACAGAGATAGTTTGTTTTGCATTCATACATTTGCATCATGAGGTCTCTCAGGGACCAAAATTCGTCTCATTATCGTTATTTAAGCCCATTCTACCGCGTCGAGATGAAGACTTTAACCTTTACTTCTCCGGCTAGAATGACCTTAAATAGGGGCATCTGTAAGACCCCAATTTTGTCCCTAAGATCCCCCATGGCATCATATCATATCATTGCATTGCCTCAAGGATCATTGGACACCTTGCTTCCTCCCTTGTGGGTGGGATCCTTTTTTGAGTGGTTCTTGATCATCAAGCATTCTTTGCATTTATATGTCATTGCTTTTCTTTTAGTCACTAACCAAAAGTACAAAAATATGTCATCTAACCTTTGTCTTGCAGATGAAGCAATAACAGGTCAAGGCAACCAAAGGCATCCATTGAGCAATAGATGGTGGTCATCCTTAAGATTTGGACCCCACAATCATCCACAAGAGTTCACATGAGCTATGATGACATTTTGAAATAAAATCCCAAGTGGTAGAAGCTTGAATCTCATCAAAACATTCTCAAGTCAACTGAAGACCTAGAAAGTAAACTGCAAAGTCAACTGTGGATTTGGAGGTGGGAAGTGATTAGAAATACATCATTCATGTTCAAACAAGTCTCATTTGACATTTCAAGCACTCACATTGAAGAATTTGAAGTCAAGTCAAGACTTTCCCAAAATAGCAAGTGACCTATAATTTGAACTTTCCAAAAATGGAAAGATTTTGGACCAACTTTAACTCAATATTACATCATCAAAAAAGCTTCAAATGAAATTTTGTTGAACATGAAAGTTGTATATCTTTCTCTCCCATTTCCAAAATGTCAAAGATCATGAATTTCTAATGTGTGGTTGAGGAGATATGATCAAATCATGGCAAAGTGTGCTTGAAAATTCAAATGGGCATAACTTTTGAACCAAAGCTCCAAAATGAGTGGTTCTTTTTGCATTTTGTTCATCATGACTTGTAGTTTTCAAATATCTCATTACATGGCTTGAATTCCCCTTGAATGATCATGTGCTCACTCATGAAGATTTTTGAAGGAAATTTCATAAGATCATTTTGGTTGATCATGTGCATAAAATACCAATCCATAACTGTGCATGGGCCTTGTTTAAGAGGTTTTGGGTCAGAGCTGAGCACTGTTCACGCATGCATGAAGTGCATGAGGTGAAAATCTAATTTTGTACATACATCTCATAAGTTGCTAATCTCAATTGCATTTGGCTTAAACAGGTTTTCAGCATCATTAGCAGGACCTATATATTGTTAATCATAACTGCATTCATCATTAACATTCATTTTCAGATCTAGCTTCAAAAATCATCCATATTTTTCCCTCAAAAATATTTTGCAATTCTTCACACAAGAGCCATTTCTACTGATTGATTCATGATCATGAAGCATTTTTTAGTGGAATTGAACGTGAATTCGAAGCAAATCGTGCCAGTTTGGACCATGCTCAAAGCTTGAAGGTTCAATGGAGTTTGGAAATTGAGCTGGATTCGAGTGTGCTGGAGCATCCAACTCATCATCAATCACTTCAATAAGCATTGTAGAGAAGATTTGAGGCATTGCTGAGCTTTGTAGAGCACGATTCCAGTTTCTGTTCTTCAAAGAGGTCAGATTTCGAGTTCAATTATTTTGCAATTGATCATGATATTTGTGTAGATCTTGGCTTGGTGATGATTTTGCTATGAAATTTGAGTGAAATAGTGCATTATTAAGCTAGTTATGGTTGATGCAAGTTTTGATGTCATTTCTTATTTGCTTCGATTTGATCTTGTTGTGATGAATCATGTGTAAATGCTTGTTGATCTTTGATGTATGTTGAAAATGCTGCATGATGATGTAATTAGTTTTGATTTCTAGAATTTTTTCTGGAAAAGTGCATGAACTTCATGTACTGTTCATCTTCTTCATGAGGAAGAAGATGAAGATTA
The DNA here is from genome assembly GCF_024323335.1 of Lathyrus oleraceus. Classification (NCBI taxonomy): domain Eukaryota; kingdom Viridiplantae; phylum Streptophyta; class Magnoliopsida; order Fabales; family Fabaceae; genus Lathyrus; species Lathyrus oleraceus. Next base: position 149,436,724 of record NC_066585.1, read on the forward strand.
TGCGTTTCCAGATTTTGCTGCGCATTAGCTACGATTGTTCTTCCATTAGCTACGAAATTTAGGATTTGCTACGAATTCTGGGCGCGTTAGGGTTTTCCAGTGGAAACGCTGTCGTTTTGGGGCTTAGCGCTCAATTTCAAATTTAAAAATCAACCAGGTTCGATCCTGGCGCGCACCACTCTTCAAAATTGCCTTCCAATTTCATGTTTCCCTCCCATTTGGCCATGCCTTGATTCACATTTGATTTCAAATTTTTCCAAACTTCATCAAATCATATAAAATTGAAAACTCATCCAATTTGATCCCAATTTTTTGCAAAATACTCCTTATCCTGTCTAGTTTTTTATGAGCATGAATTTGCAAGTTGTTCCTGGCTGGAAAAATAATTTGTTCTTGGTTGATTGATCATATGTCTAATTGTGACCTTGCCTTGCTTATCTCATTGTGAAATGCTTGTTTCTTATCTAATGAACCTAAAATTTTGCATGCTAATTCTAGACACATTGCTTGACATTTTGGTTTTGAGTTGGTAGTTTTCCTATGCTTCATTGCTGTTTTATGCATGTGCTAACTTGGTGTGACAATTTGTGTCACACCTTTGATTGTTCAACTTGTGCAACTTGATTTCTATGCCAAATGATCTCTGATTCCCCTGATTTTTTGTATGTGGATCATGTTAGATGTCTTGAATGTGCATGAATTTTTCCAGATTTATTTGAATCATTTCTGTTTTGATTTGAATTTTTCATTCATGTTGATCACATATGAGCTTTGAAATTTCCTTGAACTTCTTTTGATCATGAAATGCATTTGATGGTTGATTTTGATGTGAGCCTTTTTAGGATATGTCAACATGTGTTTGAAGTTACTTTGTGTTAAATTTCAGCCCTTGTTTTGGATTTTTTCTCCATCTTTGACCCTAGGCTTTGACCTAGTGGTTTGTTACTTACTTGTGCGCTTTGATTTCAGGTTTAAGCATCCAAATGCCATGGTTGATGATGCTTCATCATGTGAATATTGATGTTTGCTTTTGATTGCTAACACTTGTGTGTTTTTGTAGGTTGATGCTAACTCATTTGAGTTTGCCTTATGGCTTACACATTTTTGTACATTGGGATTGCCTTTTGCTTATTGACTGTTGTTTGTTTGTCTGAGTATTGTACTGATTTGTTTAGCGTTTCCACAGGTACCTAAGTTGCTTTAAGTTCATTTGAACTTTGCTTTTGCTTGGTTGCTTAACCACTTAGGTATGACCCTAATCTTCATGTAGTCTAGAAGACCTACTGTTATTGGTAGGCACCTGTCTGAAGTCCTCCTTAAGAGGCAATGTTTGTGCTTGTTTAATTTTGTGCCAAGCAGGTAAAGTCCTCTTTAGAGGCAATTGGAAGATAAAAGAGATGTGTAATCCATCTCCTGCTACTCAGTGTGTCATTCACTTTTCTCACACCATGTGTTGATGCATTGTGAATAAGAACCCAAGATCTTATAGAGTCAATCATTTATAGGCAACGGGTTCATCCATTCAAACACAAAAACAATAAAAATTATATATTCTTTCTCTCATCCCTTCAATCCATGTTTGCACAATAAATATTTCATAAACAAATAACATTTCATACAACAAGTTGTGAAAAGAGGTTCCCTAGGAGTACCTAGGACGTTTTGGGTGCCTAACACCTTCCCATTGCGTAATTAACCCCTTACCCAGATCTCTGATCTTTTCATTAGTTTTCTATGTGTAAAACTTCTTAGGCTTTTGTTCGATTTTTAGCCATTCCTTTGGATAAATAAAAGTGCGGTGGCGACTCTATCTTTGTATGCTTTGCTTTTGATTTAGTCAATAAATCATAAAGTGACGAATACACTGCTACACAAACAAAAGGGGAAGGGCCTTGTATTGACTTTTAGTTATTTGCTTGACCAAGAAGCAACCTATCTTGGACACAAAACAACTCACTTGATCATGGATCAAGTTGAGTTTGGTTTGGATCAAAGAAGGTTAAACTTCTCATTTGTCAAGACCAACTTCAAGACTTTAACTCATTGGCCATTGATGGAAAGAAAAGGATGAAGATGAAAGGGAGGGAAAAAGAAAACCACAACCAAATCCAATTGATCAAATGTGAATCAAATCAACATCAACCAACACCAAACAGAAGAGAAATGAAGATAACAAGTCAACAATATTTTTTTGGTATTTTTTGAATTAAAAAAAATGCAAATAAAAAATAAACAAATAAGGTCAAACCTCAAATTCAACTCAAATCAACTTCAACAAGTCCAATTAAATTCTCATAGGTTCAACATAGTCAAACAAGCTTTGACTAATTTTCTCACCAATTTTTGAAACCAGAAAGTATTTAAAAATAATTAAAAATAGCACAATATGAATTAAAATCTCAAATAATCTCAAATCAAATAAGAAATTGATGAGACTATTTTTCATTGACTTATCATGATCCATAAATTCTATGAAAATATTTTTGGATTTTTCAAAAGTCAGAAAGTATTTTAAAATGAATTCAAACTATTAAAAATCAAATAATCCATGAAAATATCAAATGAAGTCACAAAAATAATTAAAAATCAAAATATGAAACTATATTTTTCAAGAAACTTTTTGGAGTTTGTCTCATATTTTTATGACTTCAAATGAATTTTTTATGAATTTTTAAAAATAAAAGGAATTAACTGAAAATAAAAGAAAATGGAATAAATGGAAAAAACCACAGCCACGTGATGAAGCTCATTAATTGATGTGGCATCAAGGGACGATCCAGATATAAGGGCGCATGGTACATCTAAGTCAAACGCGCCACAATGTGTATTAAAATAAGTAAACACAATGGATGCACACGATTAGATCCTGAATACAAGATCCAAAGGCCATGAAGGTGCACACGTGGTGATGGTGGTGGAAACCACCATCTTCTCCGGCGAGACAACCACTTCCGGCCACCAGTTGCAGAGAAAAAAGTTTTAATGAAAATGGAAAACAAGGACATGGAAATGGAAATGAGGCTCGTGTGATGGAGATCATCACTGTACCAATGGATCTTCCTCACTCTTCCTATATTGAGAGAAATGTGAAAGGGAAGATCATGGTGTTCCAACTGTTTGTTCATGAAATCATGAATTGAAAGCACCAATGGCTTGCCTCAAGTGTGAGGACTTCAAAAAACCACACAAACACAAGAATGCTACATTGAATTAAGAGTTCTAGATCCAAAAAGTTTGAATGTATACCTCTGAATTGAAGCACTTCTGGCCACGAATCTTCCAAGTTCCTTGCTCCTCTTTGATCTATGGATGTAGGGGAAGTGAAAGGCTAAGGAATTAGGCTTTGAAGCTCAGCTAATGATGTTGAATTTCAAGCTCGAAAGTAAGAATAATTTTTGAACAATTCCTTTGGTATGGCTATGGTTTCAGTGCTGTAGCAATTCAGATCTCCAAAATGTTACCAAATGAATGAGAGGAAGTGGTTATTTATAGGTGAATGCATCAGCTGATCACACTTCTTTCATGTGCATGGCATTTGAACTTTGATGTGCATGGGCCTGTACAGGCGTGTGGGAGGCCCAATGATGGCTGCAAAAACATGATGAGATCAAGTGAAAAGCAAATGGACGTGTACATTGGATGGAAACAGCTTGCACATTCAAGTTTCATCATGAAATACCATAGTGCACATAAATGGAAATGAATTCGAAACTCACAAATGGTAGGTCCAAATGAGTAATGTGAGTAATGGTTGGAAACCCCTTGAAATAAGGAACAAAAGTCATGTTGGGAAAAAATTCATTTGGCATGTGAAAATTAATGAAAACTGGTCTGGAAAATCCAAGTACAAAACATGTTTAAGTCATTTTGAAAACTTTCACCCAAAACCAAGCTTAATCAAGCCCCTCTTTCCTCATGATACAAGCTTCAAGTGAGAAAACCTACAACATCAAAGTTGTATATCTTTTCAAGATAATCAATTTAGACTTAAAGTTTGCATCATTTGTATTTTTTATGACAAAGTTATGGGCATTTGAAGTTGGGTACATTTTCAAATTAATGAATTAAGTCCAATATGACCGATAATGTTTTGTATTATCAAATTTATTTATTTTATGATTATGAAATTTTGTCCAACATAACATTTGAATTAGACATCTAAAGATTTCCAATTCATTTGGTATCACCTCAAAATCACAAAAACTAAGAAAGTTATGCCCTTGGTAAGTTGACCCAAAATTAGGGTTTCAGTCAAAATGACCTATAATGTTTTGAAATGAATGATGACCTTCCAAGTTTCAAATGGATTTTTGATGGACATGAAAGTTGTTAATATGGTTCTTAATAACATTTGGTCTCAATGGACCTCAGTTTAGTCAGATGACTTGACTGGTCAACTTTTTAAGGCCAAACTTCCAATCTTGATGAATAAATGATTGAGGGGCCTCACATGGGCTCAAATATGCATAAAATGATAAATGAAATAACTTTCCTTGATTTAATTTGATCAGAGGTTGAGATTGCTTCATGGGCAAGGCACAGTCAAAGCACAATTGAATTAGGGTTTCCATGGGAAACAATCCTCAGGCCCCTTGGGTTATCTTGATCAAATTGGCAAATTAAGATACTTGGGAGACATATATGATGATTAGGATATTTTTGTACCATTTTCATGCGTTTCCTCATCTTCATCTGGCCATTTCAATGGGCTTAGGAGCCTCCTAGGAGCATTGTGGAGCACATGATCACTTGAGCTTCAAAACAAAAAGAGTTAGTGACATATATTTGTGCTTTTGGTCAGTAATAAAATAATAAAAGCAATAATATACAATAAAAGCATGCGTGGTGTCATACCCCAATTTTGGTCCTGAATTTTTTATGTTTTGGTCTTGGTCCAAAGTCATGGTGTTGTTCATGTGATTGTTAATACATCTATGGTCTGGGTCATCTGAACAACCAAGCTTCTTGTGTTTCAAGCCAATTGCCAATCATGCCACTTGATTCATGAATATCCCTTTCAGATCCTAATCTTATACCATCATTTCATGGCCCTGTTAACATATATTGCCTGTCAAGTCATGTTCTTTTCAAAGTCAAACATTCAAGTCATAAGGCAAAACAATTTGGAAACCAACTTCAAACCATTTGTTAATCCATTTCAATCTATTTCATCCATGTTTAAACCAGTACATATGATTCCATATAAGAAAAATACAAAAATTGACACTTTTGACCAATTGTTGACTTTGGTCAACAGTTGACTTTTTGGTCAACTTTGACCAAAGTCAACCATAATCCATTAAACCCTAATTATATCCATAATTGTCCATTGAATATCCATTTACAAAGAAGTCATAAGGGAAATACAAAGAAATGCTATTTGTTGACTTTGGTCAACAATTGACTTTTTTTGGTCAACTTTGACCAAGGCCAACTCACTTTTTTTTTACCACCTAAGACCTAGACTAGTCTTTCTTCATTGATCCACCATCCAAAAGTCATGCTTGGGGTACTATGCTATTGGGCTTTGATGCATTTCCAAATGTGGCTTCACATTGCATTTCAAATGGATTTGGCCTTGAACTCCTCTTGGTAAATGTCCTGCCATCATAATCCTATAGCAGGCCTAAATCTGTCATGAAATAAGGCAGCATGCATTCAGTCTCATCTGTCCACTAGCAGTGTCACATAACCAAGAAAGACAACTTACGAATCTGACCGTCACCATGTTAAACCAGAATTATCAGCCAGGTCTTTGTATTGATAAACCTGGTTGCTTTACCTGAGCCTACAAACAACATCAGTGGTGCAACAGAACATCAGTTGGTAACCTGCAATGCCACGACACACCATAACACTATGAGACATATTTCAAACCAGATGTCAAACTGAATCAACATGGATACAGTAACATCAACTGATCTTGCAGCATGAAGTTTACACCAGCAGATATGCAAACCAAAACCAATTCAGCAAACAAGAACACCAACCTTTACCCTGCTGAACTGGCCCTGCATTCACCACAAAACCAGACACCTTAATCACATGATCAAACATGGCACATACATGGTTAATTTAACAAAGCAATGCACATGAATTATGGTTTTGCACTCACCTTGACACATCTTGCCATCATGGTCTTGCATCCTGCAGTTAGGAAACCAACTGCAATCTTGAGGCTCTACCAAACCAGCAGGTGAGAGAAGTGGTCAAGTGTGGTTGAAATTGGGCTAGACACCATTGGTAGCGGCAACATTCAGCAGGAACCAATCCTGCACCAAAACCAAAACCTGCTGTGAGAGAAAAAAACCATCCTTGTGCATCCACAAAATAGTCCAAGGCATGGCATGAATTAACTGTGCAAACCAAAACCAAAACCAACACCACAACATCGGGCATAGCAAGTAACAGACCTGCATAATCCTATAAAGGAGCTCCAAAAAAACAGTTCATCCTGTAATAAAACCAATTACAAGTCATGCATGATACCTAACATGCAGAGATACCTTGGTCAATGCAACTCAAAAGTCATTATCAATGGTTGACGACCAATGAGATCAACCAATTAACCTAACACCAGCTGCCACTTGACATCACAAGCAGGAAATGCAGAAGAATAAAAGATGGTACATGAGCTCCTTGTTACCATAATCCTGTTGAACAACAAGCAACTCATTAATTGCCATGATAAGTGTATTGAAATACTACCTGCAACATGTTACCAATCCAATGCCATTTGACCACATTCATCAAAAAATCAGTTGGTTCTTGTAAGCATCCTTCCTGCAGTGTTGTTGCTTATCACCAAGCTAAGTTAGTAGTCATGATGGAATTCCTGTCAGTTGGAGCAAGTCAAGGGAAAACACAGAAATACAACACCAAAATGGAGAGAATAATAACAATGAAGTATCAGGAATGGCAAAAGCATTCAACATATCATCAAGAACAGCTTCTGCTATAACAATATGTATAGCAGTGGCTGCACTTATTTTTCCTTTGTTTATGTCGTCTCTAGGACAAGGTTTGCCTTTGAAGACAAGGGTTTTATCCTATGCAACACTTTTGTTTGGATTCTACATGGCTTGGAACATTGGTGCTAATGATGTTGCAAATGCAATGGGAACTTCGGTTGGATCTGGTGCATTGACTCTTAGGCAAGTTGTGTTGACAGCTGCAGTGTTGGAGTTTTTTTTGGCGCATTGTTGATGGGAACTCATGTGACTAGCACAATGCAGAAGGGGATTCTTGTTGCTGATGTGTTTCAAGGGAATGATTCTCTTCTCTTTGCAGGATTGCTTTCTTCACTTGCTGCTGCTGGTACTTGGTTACAGATTGCATCATATTATGGTTTGCCAGTATCTACAGTACATTGTATAGTGGGAGCAATGGTGGGGTTTGGACTAGTTTATGGAGGCTCTGGTGCGGTTTTCTGGGGTTCACTAGCAAGAGTGATTTCTTCGTGGATATTCTCGCCGCTACTGGGAGCTGCTGTCTCATTTCTTATATACAAATGCATCCGAAGGTTTGTGTATAGTGCAAGTAATCCGGGACAAGCGGCAGCTGCAGCAGCACCAATTGCTGTATTTCTTGGCGTAATTGGAATTTCCTTTTCTGCCTTTCCTCTTAGCAAAACTTTTCCTATAGCTCTAAGTCAAGCTTTAGCCTGTGGAACTGTCGGGGCTTTCCTGGTCGACAGAACAATCAGAAAACAACTCGGACATCTCCTAGAGAAGGCAAAGACTCCACAACCCGAGCCAAAAGACGATACATCCCACCAAAACATAGGCTTCCTATCTGATATTGCAGGTCCAAAGGGCACTCAACTTGAAATAGTTTATGGAGTTTTCGGTTACATGCAGGTTTTATCAGCATGTTTCATGTCATTTGCTCATGGTGGAAATGATGTTTCCAACGCGATAGGTCCGTTAGCCGGTGCACTAGCTATTCTGCAAGGCGCTGCAAAAGGAGCTGAGATAGTTATTCCGATCGATGTTCTTGCTTGGGGTTAATTGGCAAGTTGCAAGTTGCAGGCTTTGTTATGAACTGGTTCGAAGTCGTTATTGCCGTTGAAGAGTTTTGGTCATGAAGGGTTATTCGGTGGGTTGATACGGTTGAAGACAGTTAGAAGTTGTTCTGTCTCTTGCAACTGAGACTTTGTCATTTCAAGATTTTCCGAATATTTCAATAGAACCAAAATTGAAATTCATCAGCTCACCAATTCACTGCAGTAAAAAACACAAGTTAATTAGCCAACAGTAAAATTCAAAGTCCAAAAATTCCCAAAACAGAGTTAAGACAAAAATGAAGAAGAAAGAGTGGGTTCAGAATACCGTTTTCGGTCATAGCATCAAACAGGTTAATCCGATTTCTGAACATCCAGAGTGCTCTGCAGAGTTACTCTTTTGGAACCCAAGGCATTTTTGAAACCCTAATCAGCAGAGCATAAGTAGAAGGAAGAGAATCAGTAAGAGAGGGAGAACAACAAAGACCTGGAGGCGGAACAATAGATCAAAAACCCTAAATCCCAAATCAAAGCAAAGCAAAATTAGAGAGTTGACTACTGTTCAGAAACAAAAAAACCTAATAATTTTTCGACGGTGAAAACGGCGAATCGATAAGAAATCAAAGAGAGGACGAACCCTAAGAAAGGCGCAACGAAGGAAGTTACCTGAAGAAGGCGCACCAGTTCCTCGCACCACTATCATAACCGCGCCGAGCTTCGTTTTGAGGAGGTAATCATCACATTTCTCTCGACATCCTCATAACATGTGACCTTTTGTTTGCATCTTTTGATTTTGCTCTAGGAAAGGTTCAGCGTTTTTCCTAGTTGTTTGTTGTCGGTACGTTTTGGTCTTTGTTGAGAAGAAGATGATAGGATGAAACGAGTATTGGGTTAGGAATATTGTCTGGTTTTCTTTCTGTTGAGTTTGTTTCTGTTTCGAGTGTGGAGGGAGATAAATGTCTCTAGAGAGAGGAACGTGCTGGGAGATTGGAGAAGACGAGCTTCTGTGCCTTCACTCTCCATTTCCTTTCTGTTTTTTTTAATTAATTAATTAATTTTTTTTTAAAATTAAATTTGTTTTTTTACAGAAATAATATAAAAACCACGAAATCTTTGTTTTGTTTTATTTTAAACTTTTATTCCAGTTCATATATTTTGGGTAGTATCTTAATAGCAGATATTGTTGAGTGGCCTAGTGGAGAGAGGGCAGTTGCATAATATTAGGTGGGGAGGGTTCAATACTCATGTGTGATACCTTTTGCTTTTTATTTGATTTTATTTTCCTTTAGCATTTTTTTTATTCTTTTAGTATTTTGTTAATATCTCTTTTTATGCTTATTATAATTTCATGTGTTAATAATGTGTAGTTATTGTATTTGAATTTAGTTCAAAAACCATTTTTTAAACTATAAAAATCATACTTTCTCGATTTAATATCGAGCCCATTTTTTTACACCCTTGTAAGTCGATTGCTTTTTAAGCATCGCCATCAACCTCACATAGCTTACTCTTGGGCTTTCTTACAATGAGCCGGTTCCCTTACACTTACACTCATACGTTGTTTAATGCTCATTCATTTCACTTCTTTGATTATTTGATTAAATATCTTATTGTCTGATTGACTGTTGCCTACTTGTATGATGTATGAGGCATATATTTATGTTGTTTGATTGCCATGTCAACCCCCATTCATAACAAATGTATCCCTCTCCCATGAAATGTAAAATATTTTTTTATTCTTTATTCATCTGTTAATACAAGAATTAAAATGAACATTCGATAACCATTTCAAAACAAGATCAAAACCTCGATCCAACGTCGAGTAATCATTTTTTTCAAAACCTAACAGAACCAGCACGTATTCATCCACCCTTTTGTAAGTCGATTGCTTTATGCATCGCCATCAACCTTGTAAGCCGATTGCTTTATGCATCGCCATCAACCTTGTAAGTCGATTGCTTCATGCATCGCCATCTACCCTTATCCCTAACACTTCTCCTTGCTCCATTCGTCGATTCTTGTTCCGATTAGGTAGCACCCATTAGATAGAACCCTTTGTACGATAACATAGGTAGGATTCCCATATCCTTTTGCATGATAACATAGGTAGGATTCCCATATCCTTTTGTATGATAACATAGGTAGGATTCCCATATCCTTTTGTAAGATAACATAGTTAGAATCCCCATTTTCTCTGTATGCTAACATTAGGTAGATGTTCCCATTTGTAAATCCTAACACTTAAGTACATATTGCATGACAACTCTAGGGCAGAGCTTCCCCACTTCTAGACCTTTCCGAGCGTCTCCGATCTTGTGGCATGTAGTCCGTCCTATTGTAAAGAGGTAACTGCCTAAGACTCGATTCAGCGAGCTGCGACACCTACTGCTAGGACGTGAACACATCGCCCACTCTCCTTTGACACAACTGGTGTCCTCCTTTGTAAGTCCATGTTCAGATGGCCACCCCTATGTAGGGGAACTACGTCGCCCTGATTCTCATACCAGATGAGGTACGTAGGCAGGAGATCGTGCGAGATCTCTCTGGGCACCCTTTTCCTTTTTTGTGTGTGTTTGCTTGACAGTTGCTAGGCTCGAGTTCCCGACTCCTTAGTAACTTGTTGCATGTTTCTTCTTGTGTGTGTTAGGATATGGATGTAAGCCCAGCGATTGGCATTCCGTATCCTATTGTCGAGTGCTTGGAGTCCGGTATAAGTCCATCAAGTGGCATCTGGTTTCCAGTGTGGGTTTGTTTGGTTCGGAAGCTGATGTAAGTCCAGCGATTGGCATTCGGGTTCCATGTTTGCCTTTTGTGTTTTGTTTTGTTTCGGCGTGCGTGAGCCGAACTACGGCAACTCTGATTCTCATGTTCAGATGAGATACGTAGGCACAAGATGCGATGTCTTGCCGAGTTTGACTAACGACTAACAACTAATCTTTGTTTGCTTTCGCCCTCGTTGCGATCCTTTCTCTCGCCCTCGTTGCGATCGAGACATTCCCTTTCTCTTGCCCTCGTTGCAATCGAGACCCTTATTCCCGTAGTTTAGTTGAACTACGTTTTGCTCTGATTCTCGTTCCCGATGAGATACGTAGGCTTAAGACGCGATGTCTTAGCGAGCACACTTATCCTTAACCCTTAGGTAGCCGAGCTACGAAGACCCTGATTCTCATTCCAGATGAGATACGTATCCAATGGATGCGATATCTATGCGAGTCATTTTTCTCTTGACCCTTTTAGTAAATAGTACATTAGATAAACACACACCCTTTAGACAAGAAACAAACAAGAGTGGATCCCGTAGAGTACTACGGATGCGTAGGGGTGCTAATACCTTCCCTTCGCATAATCGACTCCCGAACCCAAGATTTGGTTGCGAGACCTTGTCTTTTCCTTTCCTTTCTCCAGGTTTACTTCGAGCGTTTCCTTTCCCTCCTTTGGGATAAATAACGCACGGTGGCGACTCTTCTGTCATTTCTTTCTCGCCGGTTGTTTTTTCGCACCTCTATATTTTTCGGGCTGCGACACGTGGTGATCTCAAAACACTCAAACAAGTCCCAACCCTAGGGTTAAGGACCCAAACATGCTATGATCCTTGAGGCAATGCACGTGTGCAATAACATGATGCCATGAGAGATCTTAGGGTCAAAATTAGGATCTTACACATTCATAGATTATTTCAGTCAAAAATTATGGGCTTACCCGATCAAGAAGAAATGTGAAGTGATCGAGGTATTTACCAAGTTTAAATCTATGGTCAAAAGACAAAACGATTGAAAGATCAAGATTCTGAGAACTGATGGTGGTGGAGAATATGTATCGAAATACTTCAACGCATTATGTGTGAAAGAAGGGATTGTGCATGAGATGGTGCCACCCTACACTCCATAGCAGAATGGAGTCGCAGAAAGGAAGAATATAACCATTATGAATATAGTGAGAAGTATGTTGAAAGGCGAGTATATACCCAAATAATTATGGGGAGAAGTTGTGTCGACTGCAACATATATCCTGAACAGATTTCCGACGAAGAAGCTGGAAGGAATCACGCCAAAAGAATGTTGGTATGGGGTTAAGCCTAGCTTGAGTCATCTGAAGGTGTTTGGACCTATAGCACATAGACATGTGCCAGATCAGTTGAGAAGAAAACTTGATGACAAATCGAGTCAGATGATCCTAATAGGATATCATTCGACTGGAGGATACAAGTTGTTCAATCCAGTGAATAATCAAGTGGTGATCAACAGGGACGTGATCATAGATGAGCTTAAGGAATGGGATTGGACTGAGAATGTTAAGAAGGATTCAATGAGAATCTTATGTGATGAACCTGCTAATGACATCGAAAGAGAAGTTCGACAAGAAGTCAGAGGTGAAACAGGCCCAAGCAGACGTCAAAGAACAAGACACATGCCTGCAAGGTTGCAAGAATGTGTGATTACATCAGATGATATGGTCAACGAATAAGGTGAGCTGGCACACTATGCTTTCAACGCAGATGTCAAACCAGTCAATACAGCTGAGGCATTGAAAGATTCGAAGTGGATGAAAGCAATGAACAAAGAGATGAAAGCAATGAACGAAGAGATGAAGTCAATCGAAGTCAACAACACTTGGTCACTTGTCGAATTGCCCCAAGACAAGAAGGAAATTAATGTGAAGTGGGTATTGAAGGAGAATTGCCATCCAAGGCGCAGCGGAATTTAAAATTTTCTCCATTTAGTGATCCTTACGAATGGGCATGATCAGTGATAGAATCGTTACCTCTTGTGATGATTGAAACCTTTGGTGCAGATCTTTTGTAACGATCAAAACCATTGATACAGATCCATGGGGCGATCACGAACGTTGAACGATGACAACGTCTCTACTCAGTCCACACGAACGGATTCCTTCAATCTCAGTGCTAGCTGGTACGAATGAAGGCTTTGAGTGAGAGAGAGAGAGAGGGAAACGAAATTCCAAGTCTTCACTTGTGTTAGTCTGAGTGACAATGCTTCTACCCAAGGGTTCTATTTATAGAACCACTTGTGTGGGCTTCAAGCTAAAAAGCCCACTTAAGTGTATTTTGGCCCATATCTCATAATATGCCAAAATCACTTAAGTATTTGGTACCTTACCATATTTCGTATTCTACTTAAGTACACCATACCTTACGATGTTCCTTAGTTACTCTATCTCTCATCAATCCGTCCTTTGTGTGTGACCCTGTAGGTTTTCGCGATGTTGGCAATTATATTAAATCACGCATTTAACATAATAAACAGTGAGCGGTATCTAGCAACACATCACTGCTACCTAGGACACGAAAATGTCATGTGATCTGACAAAACCTCCTGTGATAATAATTATGTGTATAATTACCCTTTTGCCCTTATGTCTATATTGAACACAAGGTATAGACCGTGTCATCCTTGTCCAGTTCAATATTGGGCCCATAGACATTTATCCTGTTACGCATGATGGGTAAATTCCATCTAGGACACTCATGTCCCTCAGTATGCTTTGTGGAGTATCCATCAACTGTCTTTATGGTTATCCAGTTACGGATAACGTTGGATCAGCAATAAAGCACTCGACTCTACATCTAGGATCCATAGTGGTTTCAGGTCGAAGAGTGGTATACACCATTATCAGCATGAGAATAACTTATGACACTTTGCATAACTTTCTATATAGTATTCTCATAGCGGGTCAATCCGGTATAAATATTACTCTTAATATTCATACCTATGTTTAAGACTTGATAACTCTTTATCCATGATCCATGAGATGTGATCATCAGTCTACAAACATAATAGTCTCAATGCTTTAGTGTTATCCCACTTCACAATAAAGCCCGACTACGGATACTTTAAGAATAGTGTCCTTATGTTTAATGTGATCTTATGATCAAGTCACACTTGATCCATTAATCGGACTATCTATTCCAGGGACTTTATTAAACAAACATAATAAAGAAAAAGCCTTTTATTATTTATAAATAATTCGATACGAGTACCAAAAGTATTGTCCTCTAGGGATTACACCAACAATCTCCCACTAGCACTAGAGCCAATCAGGCATACCCCTAATGCCCATTGATCTAGTATGGCCATCATGCTTCTGCTGCGCAAGAGGCTTTATTAGTGGGTCAGCAATATTGTCAAGTGTTGGTACTCTACATATTTTCACATCTCCTCTATCTATTATCTCTCGAATGAGGTGATAACGCCTGAGTATGTGTTTGGATCGTTGGTGAGATCTAGGCTCCTTAGCTTGTGCGATAGCACCATCGTTATCACAATAGAGACCAATGGGATCCACAATGCTAGGGACTATGCCAAGTTCACTAATGAACTTTTGATCCAAACAACTTCCTTTACTGCACTTGAGGCAGCAATATACTCGGCCTCGGTTGTAGAATCAGCAACTGTATCTTGCTTTGAACTTTTCTAGCTCACAGCGCCACAATTTAAGCAAAACACATAACCATTGGAACCATTCATATTAAAGTGTCTCAACACTTTGTCTATGTACTCTGACTTAGGCCAAGCATTATGTGATCTATCTATATAGATTCCGAATCCTAATATATAGGCTGCTTCACCTAGGTCCTTCATAGAAAAGCATTTCCCCAACCAAGACTTTACTTGTTACAGGGTAGGGATATCGTTTCCAATGAGTAATATGTCATATACATATAATACCAGGAACACGATCATGCTCCCACTAACTTTCTTGTAGACACAAGGCTCATCTTCGTTCTTGATGAATCCATATTGTTTTATTGTTTCATCAAAACGAAGATTCCATGAGTAGGTCACAAGCTCACCTTGATCCATGAGTAATATATCACCTTGATCTGTTATGAGATATCCATATCTCTCAGGTAGGTGATGTATCCTGCTTGACCTACGTTGGTCTTGTTCTACTTGAGCAGGTTGCTCTTACACAACTACTTGTGTTTCCTGCTCTAATTCCTCCATAGGTGTATCGATGCTTTGTGATTCTTGAATTTCTTCAAGCTCTACTTTCCTCCCACTGATTCCTTTGGAAATAAAATCCTTTTCTAGGAATACTCCAGTTCGAGCGACAAACACTTTGCCCTCTGAAGGATTGTAGAAGTAATACCCTCTTGTTTCTTTAGGATACCCCAAAAATAAGCATTTGTCAGATTTGGGCTCAAGCTTAGTTGAAATTTGTCGTTTCACATAAACTTCGCAACCCCAAATCTTCATGTAAGACATATATGGTTTTTTACCACTCCATATCTCATATGGTATCTTCTCAACCTTTTGGATGGAACACGATTTAGTGTGTAAGCTGATGTCAATAGTGCATGTCCTCAAAAGTAGTTTGGAAGATCGGCGTGACTCATCATGGATCGGACCATGTCTAACAGGGTTCGATTTCTTCTCTCAGATACACCATTCCATTGGGGTATTCCAGGAGGAGTAAGTTGGGATAGGATCCCACACTCTTCCAGATGGTCATCAAACTCTAGGCTTAAATATTCACCACCTCGATCTGATCGAAGAGTTTTAATATTCTTACCTAGTTGGTTTTGTACTTCATTCTTGGATTCCTTGAACTTTTCCAAGGACTCTGATTTGTGTTTCATTAAATACACATAACCATATCTACTGAAATCATCAGTGAATGTGATGAAGTACTGAAAACCTTCTCTGGCTGGTATGTTCAGTGGTCCACATACATCAGTATGTATGAGGGCCAAAAGATCATTAGCTCTTTCACCTTTTCCTGTGAATGGAGACTTTGTCATTTTTCCAATTAAATAAGATCTGCATGTCTCATATGATTCATAATCAAAAGAGTCCAAGAGTCCATCTTTATGGAGTTTGGAAATGCGCTTCTCATTTATGTGGCCTAATCGACAATGCCAAAGGTAAGTTGGATTTAACTCATTAGGTTTCATCCTTTTAGTATTAACGTTATAAATAGGCCTTTCAAGATCAAGGACATATAATCCATTGTTCATTTGTGCAGTAGCATAGAATATATCATTCAAATAAATTGAACAACAATTGTTCTTTAAGAAGAATGAAAAAACCCAACTTGTCCAAACAAGAAACGGAAATAATATTCCTGCTAATTGCAGGTACATAATAACAGTTCTCTAACTGAATTATTAGACCACTAGGTAAAGTTAATACATAAGTTCCTACGGCTAAAGCAGCAACCTTTGCTCCATTGCCAACTCGTAGGTTAACTTCACCTTTTGCCAAATCTCTACTTCTTTTCAGCCCTTGCACATTTGTATAAATGTGAGAACCGCATCTAGTATCTAATACCCATGATGCAGAAGTAGATAAATTAATTTCAATAACAAAAATACCTGAAGTTGAAGTCTCTACTCCATTCTTCCTATCTTCCAGGTACTTTAGGCAGTTCCACTTCCAGTGTCCGGTCTTACCGCAATGGAAGCAGGTGCCTTCTTTTGCAATGCCTCCACTAGGCTTTAAAGCAGCAACGGTGGGTTTGGGTTTGGAAACTTCCTTGCCTTTTCCTTTATCACCCTGCTTAGTGGGCCTTTTGTTCTGTCTCTTTCCATTTCTGATCATCAGAATGGACTTCCCTTTTGACTTCAGATTCTGCTTGGCAGTTCTTAACATGGCGAGCAGTTCAGGAAGGGATTTGTCCATATCATTCATATTGAAATTTAGGACAAATTGACTGAATCTATCTGGCAACGATTGCAAGATTAAATCAGTCGCAAGTTCCTTTTCGAGGGGAAAACCCAATCTCTCAAGGTTTTCCACATACCTAATCATCTTGAGCACATGGGGACCTACAGGGGCTCCCTCAGCTAACTTGCTTTGAAAAAAGGGCTTTTGAAACTTCAAACCTCTCATGCCTTGCTTGCTCTTGATAGAGCAACTTCAGGTGTTCGATCATATCGAATGCTGACATGTTCTCATGTTGCTTTTGCAATTCTGAGTTCATGGTAGCTAGCATGAGACAAGCAGTTTCATTGGCATCATCGACATGCTTCTTATAAGCATCTCTTTCTGCCTTAGGTAAAGAACTAGGAGGTTCCGCTTCAGGAACAGGTGTCTCCAAGACATACAGCTTTTTATCATGTTTGAGGACAATCCTCAGGTTTCGGTGCCAATCCAGAAAATTTGTCCCAGACAATTTTTCCTTATCAAGGATTGATCACAAGATGTTGTTAGAGGTGTTTGCTATCATGGTAATCTACATAAGGATTAATGAAAATATAAGTATCATTGACATATTTAATTAGGCCTTTAATTAAATATGCTCCCACTATTTTACTCAAAACAAATGACCCTCATCATTTGATTCGGAAAATCCCGTTGGAATATTTTCTAGTGGGTCGAGATCCATATTTCACTTCGTTCTAAGTCCGCGTAGGCGGATTACACAAAACTAGGTTATTTAGGTAGGAACTCCTTCCAATTGTATCTCATACAACTCTCGAAAATTTCAGTTGGGTGAATAACTCCTTATTCCAATCCATCATATAGATCATTCCCAACTCTTGCTTCTAAACATATATAACATTATTATAATTAAGTTTAACCCATCGCTTTAGCAGTTGGATATTACAATTATCCCATCGCACCTTACCAATATAGAAAATGCACCTTGCGTAGGCGAAACCTACATTGTCCGATACTAGTCTTGATGAGTGCTAAAACTTGGAAAGCAAACACATATAATATTATTATAATTTGTTTAGTTAAGTTTGACCCATTGTTTTCACAGTTGGATATTACAATTATTCCATCGCACCTTACTAATATAGAACATGCACCTCGCGTAGGCGAAACCTACATTATCCGATACTAGTCTTAATGAGTTTTAAAACTTGGAAAGCATAAACTTAATATTTAATTTGAGGGAATTGCAATTTTTTCTGATCTCACCGGCTTATTTATCATATAAATCGCCTCTCACATGCATCAACATACATTCACATGCATCAACATACATACATACATAATGAAACAGTTATGGCCCCTAGCGCAATTGTTCTCCCAAGCCAATGAGAGAACCTAAGCTAACCTAACAACGATCTAAGCTTCTCCAAGCAAGATCTTCAAGGTTGTCCTCCTTTGGCACTGACTTCTTTGCTTTCTTCTTATCATTACTCTTAAATTTCGACGACCGATATATCATTCTCCAAGCAATATCATTACTCTTAAATTTAGAATGATATATTGTTATGAATGTGTATATGTACCATTGGTGGATAATTCATAGAGTTGGATTATGGTGATATGTGGAATGTTAAGATGGTAGAGATGATCTTAATTGCATATGTGTTGGTATTTGTACATTCATTCATGGCATGGTCGGCTTCATGGTGGAAGCGGTGAAACTGTGGGTTCACATGGTAATAGACGTTGATCCTCGAATGGAAATAGGCGTATATGTTTATTTGAAAATTGCGGTTTGAGAGGCCATAGTGCCAAATATTCTGGATATGGTTTTAGTTATCTTGAGGAGATTATTGAGAGATGATCATGGTATGGGACATGGATCATTTTATGAAATACATGAGTATTCATTATTTTCCGCTGCGAATGCATATTCTTGAATATTCATGATAAGTGAAATGTGTTATTTTAAATGACCAGGTATATTGTACATTAATGATGAATGATGTTGGTTTTTGAAAACTTTTAGTTTTGAAAACGTCGATGTGACGCCCTTTCGTTTATATGCGTGCTTATTTACTCTGATTATATGTTAAGTATTTTGGGGTAGAAAAATGGGTGTTATATTAGTGGTATCAGAGCAGGTCGGTCCGTCCGGCCAGGTTGTTTAATTATATTTGTTCCCTAGTATGCGACAGGTGTGTGAGAACACTGTCGATGCTTATTTTATTCTCCATTGCAGGTTGGGAATGAAATAAGTGGGGGAGAAGCGTCTGCTTCTCTTGGATGTTCCAATTGTATCGAGCTTGGACATTATGTTATTGCCTGCAAGAGTGCAGTGTTGGCTAGTTAACCTGTTTTGAGAATGTTGTGCTTTTCCTGAACCCGAAGAGAGGTCGGATTCGAGGATGGTGTTGGTTAGAAGTTAATCGGGTGTATATCAACTGTTTTGAGAAGACGGTTATTTTCCTGAGGTTGGTGCGAAGGAAGATTGGTTTGTGTCTGCTAAGCAAGTGGATGAATCGGTGCAAGGTGGTGCCGAGTTGTTTATGTTGTTGGAAACTTTGGATATTCGTGAGAAGAGGACGATTGAAGAATTGCCAATAGTTTGTGAGTTTGCGGAGGTATTTCCGGAAGATATAAGTGATTTACCGCAAGAACATGAGGTTGAGTTTTCGATTGATTTAGTTCCTGGAACTAGTGATGTATCGATGGCTCCCTATAAAATGTCTGCTTCTGAGTTGAAAGAGTTGAAGAGTCAACTTGAAGACTTGCTCGAGAAGAGGTTTATTCGTCCTAGTGTGTCGTCGTGGGGTGCACCTGTTCTGTTGGTCAAGAAGAAAGAAGGTTCTATGAGATTATGTGTTGACTATAGACAACTGAATAAAGTGACGATTAAGAACAAGTATCCACTTCCGAGGATTGACGATCTGATGGATCAGCTAGTTGGAGATTGTGTGTTTAGCAAGATTGATTTGAGGTCTGGGTATCATCAGATTCGTGTAAAGGCTGGGGATATTCAAAAGACTGCTTTTCGGACAAGGTATGGTCACTACGAGTACTTCGTGATGCCTTTTGGTGTGACTAATGCACCTGGTGTATTTATGGAGTATATGAATAGAATTTTCATGATTATCTAGATAAGTTTGTTGTTGTGTTCATCGACGATATATTTATTTATTCTAAGAGCGGAGAGGATCATGCCGAGCATTTTAAGGTTGTGTTATCGGTGTTGAAAGAGAGGAAGTTGTTTGCTAAACTCTCTAAATGTTAGTTTTGGTTGAGTGAAGTAAGTTTTCAGAACATGTGATTTCGAGTGGTGGTATTTCTGTGGATCCTATGAAGATTGAAGTTGTATCTCAATGGGAAGCTCCTAAGTTTGTTGCTGAGATTAGAAGTTTCCTTGGTTTGGCTGGTTATTATAGGAAGTTCATTGAAGGATTTTCTAAGTTGTCGTTACCATTGACGTAGTTGACTAGGAAAGGTCAAGCTTTCATTTGGACTTCGCAGTGTGAAGCGAATTTTCAAGAGCTTAAGAGAAGATTGACTACGGCTCCTATTTTGATTTTACCGGATCCGTTAGAACCTTTCGTTGTGTATTGTGATGCTTCTTTGTTGGGTTTGGGAGGTGTTTTGATGCAAAAAGGGCAAGTGGTAGCTTATGCTTCAAGGCAACTTAAAGTTCATGAGAGGAATTATCCGACGCATGATTTAGAGTTGGTCGTCGTTGTGTTTGTGTTGAAGCTTTGGAGACATTACTTATTTGGATCGCGATTTGATGTGTTTAGTGATCACAAGAGTTTGAAGTACTTGTTCGATCAGAACGAATTAAATATGAGGCAAAGGAGATGGTTGGAATTCTTGAAAGATTATATCATCCTGGAAAGGAGAATGTTGTAGCCGATGCATTGAGTAGGAAGTCATTGCACATGTCTATGTTGATGATTCGAGAGTTTGAATTGTTGGAGCAATTTAGAGATTTGAGTTTGGTTTGTGAAGCGACACCTTCGTGTGTTAAGCTGGGTATGTTGAAGCTTACGTGTGGCATTATTGACGAGATTAGAGAAGGTCAGAAGTCAGATTTGAAATTAGTCGATGTTACGACATTGATTAATCAAGGCAAGGGTGGTAACTTTCGGATTGATGAGAATGGTATCATGAGGTGTCGTATTCGAGTTTGTGTTCCGGACGTTGCGGATTTGAGAAAGAGGATTCTCGAGGAAGGGCATAGAAGTGGTCTGAGTATTCATCCTGGTGCTACTAAAATGTATCAAGACTTGAGAAAGATGTTTTGGTGGCAAGGTATGAAGAAGGATGTAGCGGAATTTGTGTATGCATGTTTGACTTGTCAAAAGTCAAAGATTGAACATCAAAAGCCGTCTGGTTTGATGCAACCATTATCTATTCCCGAGTGGAAGTGGGATAGTGTCTCTATGGATTTTGTTTCGGGTTTGCCGAGAACATCGAGTAATTGTGAGGCGATTTGGGTCGTTGTGGACAGGTTGACGAAATATGCTCATTTTATTCCGATAAGGATGGATTATTCGATGGAGAGACTTACTAAGTTGTACATAGAAAGGATTGTGTGTTTTCATGGTATTCCGTCGAGCATTGTTTCGGATAGAGATCCGAGGTTCACTTCGAGATTTTGGGAAGGTTTGCAAAGTGCTTTGGGTACGAAGTTGCGTTTGAGTTCGGCATATCATCCGCAAACTGATGGTCAAACGGAGAGGACTATTCAGTCACTTGAAGATCTTTTGAGGTCTTGTGTTTTGGAACAAGGAGGAAATTGGGATAGTTTCTTGCCTTTGATCGAGTTTACGTATAACAACAGTTTCCATTCGAGTATTGGAATGGCACCTTTTGAGGCTATCTATGGTAGAAGGTGTAGAACTCCTTTGTGTTGGTACGAATCGGGAGAGAGTGTTGTGGTTGGACCCGAGTTGATTCAAGAGACTACAGATAAGATTAAGATGATTCAAGAGAAGATGAAGGCTTCTCATAGTTGTCAAAAGAGTTATCATGATAAGAGGAGGAAGGATATTGAGTTTGAGAAAGATGAGCATGTGTTTCTTCGAGTTACGCTAATAATGGGTGTTGGTAGAGCTTTGAAGTCGCGTAAGTTGACGTCGCGTTTCATTGGTCCTTATCAGATTTCCGAGAGGGTAGGTGAAGTGGCATATCAGATTGCATTACCACCGTCACTTTCTAATCTTCATGATGTGTTCCATGTGTCTCAATTAAGGAGGTACATTGCGGATCCATCGCATGTTGTCCCAGTAGATGATGTTCAAGTGCGGGATAATTTGACGGTTGATACATCACCTATGTGAATTGAAGATCGAGAAGTGAAGCTTCATGGTAAGGAGATTGCGTTGGTGAAAGTG
The DNA here is from genome assembly GCF_024323335.1 of Lathyrus oleraceus. Classification (NCBI taxonomy): domain Eukaryota; kingdom Viridiplantae; phylum Streptophyta; class Magnoliopsida; order Fabales; family Fabaceae; genus Lathyrus; species Lathyrus oleraceus. The sequence goes on from NC_066585.1 coordinate 149,458,737, forward strand.
ATATGGGGCGGAGCCGCCAATGGCAATATTACTTGGGAACTCGAGGATAAGATGAAGGAATCGTATCCGGAGTTGTTCGTTTGAGGTAAATTTTCGAGGCCGAAAATCTTTTAAGTGGGGGAGAGTTGTAACAACCCAATTTTAGTAATTATTTCTTATATTATTATTACTATATTTTATTTTATTTATTGGAGTGTTAATTAATTAATTGGTTGTTAGGTAGTATAATAATCGATTATATTAATTAATTTGGTGTGTTAATTAATTATTTAGTTGATATGAGATATAATTGAATAATTGATTATATTAATTAATTTGGTGTGTATACTGTGTTGGTTTAATTTATTTGAATTAAATAGAGATATTATAATACTAGGTCTTATTGAGCCTAATAATTAAATAAGAGGTATCATTCTTTAAGCCCAAATATAATACTAGGATATAAGAGGTGAGGAGAGTGAGAAGTAGGATTCATTTGATCATTTGACGGCAACAGAGAAAGAAAAGAGGAAAAGTAAGGAGAAGAGGGGAAGAACAAGAGAGAAGCTAAGGTTTCTAGAAAATTGAGGTAAGGGGGAGAATCCTTATTATTATGGGTTAGTATGATTGGGTCAATGGGTAGAAATATGTTTACGTTGAAATCCATAAATTTCATGGTTTTGGAATTGTTAGGTTTTAATGAGTATTCTTGATTGTAGTGATTTAATTATGTTAAAACTGAAAATTAACTTTATATACTTAGAGTATTGTATGAGTTATAATTTTCTGAGCGTTTGACTATTTACGGAATCGAAATCGGAGGTCTGAAAGTCCTCCAACGATGAAAAACGCAGAAAATTCTGCATTCTGTTTTGCGTTAACCGGTTACCCTCCGAGCGTTAACCGGTTACTTGCTAAAAACCTGCCCAGAAGTTGATTCTGTTTTGCGTTAACCGGTTACCCTCCGAGCGTTAACCGGTTACTTGCTAAAAACCTGCCCAGAAGTTAATTCTGTTTTGTGTTAACCGGTTACCCTCCGAGCGTTAACCGGTTACCACTGTTGAAAAATGAAAAAAAAATTGAGATTTAAAAGCTGTATTCATTTTGAAATGCAATCTAAGTGCGTGTAGTTAATAACTAGCCTATATTTGTGAATGATATATTGTTATGAATATGTATATGTACCATTGATGGATAATTCATAGAGTTGAATTATGGTGATTTGTGGAATGTTAAGATGGTAGAGATGATCTTAATTGCATATGTGTTGGTATTTGTATATTCATTCATGGCATGGTCGGCTTCATGGTGGAAGCGGTGAAACTGTGGGTTCACATGGTAATAGACGTTGATCCTCTAATGGAAATAGGCGTAGCAGACGTTGATCCTTAATTGGAAATAGACGTAGTGGCTTTGATCTCGTTCGGATCGGAAGCGTGGCTTGGATTCTAGATATTGAATCGGAAAGCGGTGAAACGTTGGGTTCACATTGCGGTACCACGTGCATAGAGTCACATGTCTTGCATTGAGTCACATTAGAGTTATGTGATAGTTGAATGTTTGCATTGATGTGATTGTGAGGTGTGTATGAGATATAGTAATTGAATTTGGTGATATTTGGATACATAATTTGGCAAAATATGTGATTATGTGATAATTGTAGTTATGTGTATAATTGGAAATATAGTATTGGATTGTAATATTATACTCCCTGAGTTTTATGTGTGCTTGAAACATGTGAAATAAATGTTAGTTAATATTATTGACATGGTTATACAAGGTGTGATGAATTCCGTTCATTGTTGATTTAATCATTGTGCTTTATTATACTTCTTCATAATGATTTGAATTCTCACCCTTCTGTTTGAATGTTGCTTTACATGGCATCGTGCAGATACTCCAGAGTAGTATTGCGGAAGTAAGTGGACGGTAACTCACTCGATATTAGCTGGAGAGTTCCGGTCCTTTGTTTTAGAGACTAAGTAGTGAGTCAATGCTCTGGTCATGTAACACGGGGTAGATTGATAGTATTGAACTCATATCTGATTTGGATACGTATTATATTATTACTTGTGAACATGTTTATTTGAAAATTGCGGTTTGAGAGGCCATAGTGCCAAATATTCTGTATATGGTTTTAGTTATCTTAAGGAGATTATTGAGAGATGATCATGGTATGGGACATGGGTCATTTTATGAAATACACGAGTATTCATTATTTTCCGTTGCGAACGCATATTCTTGAATATTCATGATAAGTGAAATGTGTTATTTTAAATGACCAGGTGTATTGTATATTGATGATGAATGATGTTGGTTTTTGAAAGCTTTTAGTTTTTGAAAACGTCGATGTGACGCCCTTTCGTTTATATGCGTGCTTATTTACTCTGATTATATGTTAAGTATTTTGGGGTAGAAAAATGGGTGTTACAGGACCTATTAATCCACGCTGGAAAAAGGCTCAATACCACGAGGATCATTATCCAGCCTACTTCGTCAGACCCAAGGTATAAATACCTTCGTAAAGGATTCTCAGGTACACAATCTTTAATCTCCACTTTCACTACAACTTTCTTGAATTGTAAACTGACTTGCGCATTGAAGTGCTAACTATGCAGGTACCCCTTATTGAGTCCACAGTATCGGAGATGGCAAACGCCGATTAACGACATTGATCTCTCTAGTTCAAGAAGCACCGTGATCGCAATCTTCAATCCACATTGTCCCTTTGACATAGTGAATCATAAGGTTTCGCTTCGCCATAGTTTCCACAATCATTACCATTTCTGGTTCCGCAACGAAATAAAAAATAATCTTAAGCATTAAACCAAAATTGATTAATTGGTATAAAAAGTTGACTAATATGAAATAAACTCTTATGTGTTATATCAACTTTGGTTAATTGTGTGCAAAATAATGATTAATGCAATTTAAAATTTGATTAATAAGTGTTCATTTGATTAGGGGATAGTAAATATTAATTAATATATAATTTAATGTTCGAAAATGGTTATTGTTTATATTTTATTAATTAACAAAATACTAAAAGTGGTTGATGGTTTATAAGAAAAATAAATAATTAATAAAATATATTTTTATAGTAAATTAAATACTAAAATTGATTAATAACACAATCTCGTATTTATTTTATAAAATAATAATGAATAGTGTTAACTCAAGGATTTAAGAGCACTAAGAGCTAAATGTAAAAACTTTTATATCGTTTTATTGTTAATATTAAAGACTATATTAAAAAAATTCTTAATTATTTAGCACAAACTTTTTATTTGTGTATTTTATTAATATGTGTTTTTATAGCACAAACTAGTATGACTTAATAATTATATATTAATTTTTATATATATATAAATATTAATTTTTTAATACTGTTCCCACATATTTATGAATAGCACAATATTATGTTAAAATAGAATTCCTTGAAAAGGAATTTATTTTTAAAACCATGCGAGTATTAAATAGTACGTTGAAACAAGGAATGCATGTAATTAAATTAAAAGATTAATTACTATATATTATCAGGGTAAAATATTTTACATAATCGATTCATCATCATCACCCGTTTGTATTACTTTATAAATTTTTAAAATAAAAATCAAACTTGTTTCAACATCCAACAGTTATAATTAATTGATAATGTAAAATCATTTTATACTGTAAGTGTATTTCAATTAAATCCTTAAATTAAATGTGTTTGCATGAACATTTGTGCATAATAACTAAATGCATTTTATTTTTCAATATCTAAATTAAATGCCACGTGTTTAATTGAGTCTCATGTTTGCATAGACGTATGTTCAAAACAAGTAAAATGCATTTTAGTTTTCAACTTCTACATGAACAATTGGCTTGAGAAGATAGATATAATATCCTAAATTTTATATTTTAATATAATTAAAAGCGAGGCTACTATTTCATAAAAATAAGAATGCTTAATTACACTTTTGATGTTTCTATTTTATTCAATTTATGAAATAAATTCTTTTATTTTAAATTTAGACAATTTTAGTCTCTCTTTCATTTTTTATTATTAAAATTGATGAAATTAATTGTTCTTAACTTATACTAATTATATTTATAATTTAATTCTATTTATTTAAAGTAAATGTTTATTTCGAAAATAAAACAAATGTGAATTTGTAGTGTCACTTTAGTTATAAATATGAAGATTTGATCATTTATAAGTGGGATAATGGACACATCTATCACCTTAAAATTTGGAGATTTCTTAGCGCATCTCATAAGTTAATTAGGCACCACGTGAAAATATTTAAATGTCTCTTTTTAGAAATGCATCTCTTGATGCACACAATTCTGACTTAACTTTAAAATATTTTAGAGATACATAACCGTAAAAGATTGGAGCTTGAATTCCTAAAAAATATATATACCGATCCGTTATTGGCACGATTTAAAAAATATATATACATTTAAGTATTTTTATATAATACCTAAGTAACTTATGAGTGCATTAAGAAATCCTCTAAAATTTTAAATTAATATGTGGTACTCATGGATGATATATGTTGATTTTGATAATATTAAAAATTCTCACACAACCTATTAAGAAAATACTTGAATTTTATTCATCTTTTACATATAGTTTAAGTGTTTATTCAAAAATTGAAATTGTATTCATGTAAGGCATATAAGTCTATAGGTAGACAATACGATTAGGAGTATTTAATTTATCACTTCCTCCTTTGTATTCAGTACCTCCTATTTAGAATATTTTTATCATTATATCTTTTTATAAAAATTACTTTTTAAAAATTTATCTGTTTCAACCGAAAATTTATAGTATGTATCATAAATTTTTAAAAAATTCATTTATTTTACCGAACTTCCAAAAATTTTGGAAAAAAAATATGAGAATACCGGAATTTTAAAATTAAAATTTAAAATTTTCAAAAATAAAATTTTTATATTATCAAAAATTATGAAATTTCTATTAAACTATCGAAAATTTCGAAATTTCTGATGGTGTTAAAGTTTTTTTTTATCGAATATTAACTTTTGAAATTTTCATTTTAGTTGAAATCTCTAATATAAAATGGAACATTTAAAATTCTCGATAATATTTTTAAGTTAACGTAAATTTCAAATTTTCAATATACCAAAAAATATAAATACATTGCCGGAAATTTAGTGTGTACTGAAAATTCTGATATGTCTGCCGAGAATTCCTTACGGAAATTTATTTCAAATTTTTTCAAAGATAATTTTGAAATGATGAAACTACGGGAGTGTTAGGTTCAAGTGGGGATGACAAGTTAAATACTCTATGATTAGACTCTACTCTTGCGAAGTAGGTGCCTAAGGGGATGAGGTTTGTCAGCCAATGAAAAAGATATGTATGATAAGCACGCCAATAAGGTGTCGAAGGATACGTGTACAATTAGGGGTGGCAAACGAGCGAAAATTTTACCTTGTACCCCTACAGTTAGCCCCATACCCCTACAAAATTTTAAAAATTCTCATTCTACCCTTAATTGGTTTTAACCAATTTATCATTTCATTTTTACCATTCAGTTGAAAATTTCAGAAATTACACTTTCACACCCCTCGCACCGGAACTCCTGCAAAAAGACTTCCGATATGTATTTTTCCCAAACCGGAAGACTTCAAGAATGAGTTCCGGAACACATAAATCAATGAACCGGAACACTTCATGAAAGAGTTCCGGTTCAATTAAAAAAAATTTACAAAACCGGAACACTTCTTGAAAGAGTTCCGGTGAACAAATTTATACATACCGGAACTCTTTGGAGAAGTGTTCCGGTATGTATAATATGTGTTCCGGAAGTCTTTCAAGAAGTCTTCCGGTTCGTTTTTTTTTATTATTATTTTTTTAAAAAAAAAAATAATTTTATTTTTTATTTTTTTTTATTTTGCAGGAATGGAAAATCTTCCCCAAATATGTGTAGATACTACTGATGTGTTTATGACGACGGAAAGATTTGGTACACGAGAAGAGGTTATCAGATGGATTAAAGAGGTTGGAATCAACAATAAAGTAACTGTTATTATCAGTCGTTCAGATACTGAAACGGGGAAGAGAGAGAGAAGTAACAAAATAATATTTGGTTGTGATAAAGGTGGGAAACACAAGATTAGTGATAGTGGTACCCAAAGTGCGTCGAAGAAATGTGGATGTCCATTTAAAATCAGGTCGACTCCAGCGAAAGATTGATCTGGTTGGAAGATTGATGTAAAATGTGGGTTACATAATCATGGTTTACCTGATAGATTAGAAGGTCATTCGTTTATTGGTAGGTTGACCACAGATGAGAAACAACATGTCGCTGATTTGGCAAAGAGACATGTAGCACCTAGACACATATTGCTTTCCTTGCAAGACAATTATCCTGAGAATGTCACTCGAATTACGCAAGTATACAAGCATAAGAGTGTGATACAAAAAGAGATAAGAGGTCCTAGGAGTGAGATACAACATCTGTTTAAGCTTATTGAGGATGCAGGATATGTGTATTGGAGTAGAAAAAAGGATGACTCGGAAGTGGTGAGAGAGATATTTTGGGCACATCCTGATTTAGTTAAGTTGTTGAATATATTTCCGACTGTGTTAGTTATGGATAACACCTACAAGACAAACAAATATAGACAACATTTGTTTGAAATTGTTGGCATGACATCGACCGAGTTGACTTTTGCTGTTGGATTTGCGTATATGGAGTCTGAGCAAACAGAGAATTTTTGTTGGGTATTGGAGAAATTAAAAGAGTTGTTTGTGAAGAAAGACATGTGTCCACAAGTGATTTTGAGAGATAGAGATCTTGCTTTGATGAAAGCAATTGAAGTTGTGTTTCCCAGCTCGATTAATTTGCTATGTAGATTTCACATTAACAAAAACGTTGGTGCCAAATGCAAACAACATGTGGTGAATGACCTGCAAAAGACGATAGACACATTATGGATGAAAGTTGTCTGGGCTAGTGATGAGGTTGAGTATGGTTAGCGGTTGCATCAACTTGAGCAAGCATGTGTTGATTATAGTGGATTTATTAATTATGTGAAAGACACATGGTTGACTCCACATAGGCATAGATTTGTTGGAGCATGGATTAATCGAGTGCTACATTTGCGTAACACAACGACTAATCGGTACGTCTTATAATTTTGTATGTGTTATTTTTATATCTGATATTATTTCTATGTATTTTTTATGTGTTATTTTCAATGTTTTTAGGGTTGAATCTGCTCATTGGAAGTTAAAGCAGATGTTAGGAAACAGTATAGGTGACATGGTCAAATGTTGGGAAGCAATGAATAACAACTTGAGGTTACAACTGGGAAACAGTAGAGCTTCTTTTCAAAAGAGTTTTTACGAAGTTGAGCACGCGCACGTAAGTCCCTTTTATGGTTATTTGTGTGGTTCCGTATCTCGAGCTGCTTTGAGACGTATTGCTGAAGAGTTATTGAGAGTTGATTATGTTGGAACTAACAAGCAAATATGTGGTGGTACTCTTAGAACATCTTATAGGTTACCTTGTGCTTGTGAGTTAGGAAGATACAGACTAGGTGGTATACTGATACCCATTGATGCTGTTCATGTTCATTGGAGGAAACTAACTATGAAAGTTGAGTTAGAGGTAGGTGAAGATGATGGATCAGAGGTGGATATGACTTCTGTAATGGATGAGTTGTGGAGACGATTTAGGTCATTAGATGTTATTGGGAAAAGGGCATTAAAGAGTAGGGTATGTGAACTAGCATACCCAACAATGACAACATTGTGTCCACCACCTGAGAAAATAAAAACCAAAGGAGGAGTGAAGAAGAAAGGGAAAAAACCAGCAGATTATGATGTTTATAGAGACCCTTCGTATCATGAGTATGTTGATAAGGCATCTCAATCTTCACAAATGCAATCTCAACCATCACAGACTTCGAAGAAGATCAAATTATCAAAGAAGCAACCACAATTCATTCTTCAATTTCCTAATCATATTAGGTCATACATTGAAGATGTAGTTAATGTTGAATCAGATGGTAATTGTGGATTTAGAGTCATTGCATCATTGCATGGATATGGTGTGGATGGTTGGCCAATGGTTCGTAGAGAGTTGGGGTTGGAAATAATAGACAAGGATAGATTGGAAGAAATTTCGTTCTCATATAGCAACTACTTGGATGTTAGGATTTGCAGGACGTATGCAACATTGGCAATTACTTACACCTGTATTAGCATGATTATGTACTCAAAACATAAATATGTAATCAAAACATGAATTTTATATTAATATGTCTATTATATTCAAAGCTTAATACATAAAATCAATGTGAACGAGAAATATGCAAAGCTTCAAATAAATCAGAAAACTGTGGATCTTCCTCTTCGGCATTAACCTGTCTCAGATAGCGATGAATCAATGTAGATACACGAGCCCAATCAGGATCAGATGGCCCGGCGTCATATACAAGAACTGGTACCTCTCGAGGAGCGTCACGATGGGGAGGGACCAACTGTGGATGGGAAACACAATAATACCACTCCAGATAACCGTCTACTGCATCAGATGGAGTGGTGGCCCCGGTAGATGAACCGATCACAGCGATAACACTCTGATGGTAACTAATCCAATCAACATCAATATCCGTCGCCATCATACAATCCAGAGGTGGGGATGGAACATACTGCCTATACCCGAATTGATGTAAACATCTATCAGGCAAGTATGGGACAACTGTTTCACCCCACTTCAAACAGCCCCTGTAAAGACATATCTCATCAAATACACACCATGCTCTATGATCCTCAAATGGTCGCCATATGACGTCAGCAGGTGTCAGCTCGTCCAAAGTAGGTCGTAAATCATCGACCTTCAGGACTCCCTGCCTATACGACCATCTCATCGCTCGGGGAAGACCACAGTTATCAGCAGGTTTCCAATTCTCCCCTCTTTTTCCAACAGTTGGAAAGTACTCGTGAATCCAACACTGTTACAAAATACAAACATAATAAATAAAACAAATTAAGTTAACATATTTTATAAAATGAATCCAACACTTAATAAACAAAATTAAATTTTATACCTGTATGAGAGTAGGATATCCACCGAGCTGTTTGCAACTGTACATGGACGCATCTCTAAGATATCTGTAGAGGGTAACTAGTGCAGCTGCTCCCCAACTATATCCTGAACATCCATACAAGTCTGTAAACAGGAGGAGGTATCGTGCCTCTACAAGTGTAAAGGTCTTATCAGCAAATATGGTGGAACCCACCAACATCAATAGATATGCTCTAGTCCCATATGCCCAGCTGGAAGCAGCTCTATGATGTACGAATAAATCGTATAACCACTCCAACTTGTAATACGACCCCCTGCAGCTACGAACATGTGACTGTGCCTGACCCCGTGACACTCCTAGGTAGTCAACAGCAAGTTCAACAGCTACCTCTTCAGTCACATCTTGAGGACTCCAGAAGATACCCCTGATGGGCAAGTGAAGTATACATGCGACATCATCTAAAGTAATGCTCATTTCACCAAACGGCATGTGAAATGAAGATGTCTCTAGATGCCATCTTTCCACAAATGCAGAGACAAGATTTGTGTCTATCTTGTTCAAACTGGTTCTCTGCAGTGAAGATAAACCGGATCTAGATACCCAACTCTCCATCTGTGGTGGAAGAGCCAATGGAACCCTAGAAGTCAACTTCAGTCCATGTCCAGCAACCTTCAACTCTTTCTTTGGACCTCTTTCCTAAAAAAAAAATAAAACACATATTAGAAAACAAAATATGTTATATTCAACTATTATTCATTTTCAAATATAGCCCGTTTACTTACCTCACCGAACCATAAATGTCGAGCAACATGATGCTCGTACTTCACCAAAAGAGACGTATCGTACGACCCTCCTGGATATCCAGCCGGCTCCGCTGCAGATGAAGATCCACCCCGGTCTAACGTGCGGACTGGAATCCTACCATCTGCACCTCGTCTTCGAAGCACTGCAAAAAAAAATGTTTAAAAAAATAATTAAAATTTTAAAAAAAAAAAATTATGTACCGGAACACTTCAAAGAAGAGTTCCGGTTAGTAAAAAAAAATGCCTTCCGGAACACTTTCTTAAAGAGTTCCAGTATACATCATCCAAACCGGAAGTCTTTAAGAAAGTGTTCCGATATACAACATTCCAAATCGGAAGACTTTCTAAAAGACTTCCGGTTCAGTGCCCCTAAAATGGAACAAACCGGAACTCTTTAGAGAAGTGTTCCGGTATACATTTAATGAACTGGAAGACTTACTCTAAGTGTTCCGGTTTACAATGCAAAAAAACCAAATATTTTTCTTCTCCGGATCTCTTCAATGAAAATGGTAAAAAAAAATTTGAAATGGAAAATATACCCTATTTATATGAGGGTATTTTGGTCAAAAAAATTTAAATGTAGGGGTATGGGGCTAACTGTAGGGGTACAAGGTAAAATTTTCCAAACGAGCATGTCTGCTCCATTTAAGTTCGTCCGAAAAAAGCCCACAAAAAAATAGGGCGGAGCAGGGCGAACATAGTTAAGGATGTGGGCCTAAAACCTAGACTTGTCCCGCAAAAAAATGAGGAAGGAACGGGGAAAGTCTACGAGTATTGCATCTTTTAAGCTTAAAAGTATAAAAGTTTATTTAATGTCAGAGCCCACAAAAGTCCGCGAAAAATTGGAACGAAACGAGACGGAACGGACACATGAGAGGGTGAGGGTCTAAACCCTTGATCTGTCACACATTAAAGTGCGGACAAAACAAAAATACCTAATAGATTGAGTTTGTTTTGCCACTTCTGTACGATCAACACGTTTTGAGACGCGGCAGAAGCAACGGTTAAGAGTCGAAGTAAATATTTATTTATTTAATGACTTTATTTATATATTAGTTTAGATGTTTAATTATTTATTTAAAAAATTAATTAAATATTTAGTTAATATTTAATTTAGTTGTATAATTATATTTTACTGTTTAGTAATTATCAATTTAGTTCTTTGATTAATTATTTTATTTATTATTTACGTAGTTGTTAATTTATATGTTTAGTTTTTTATTTAGTTTTTTTTGTTTATTCAAATTATTTTAAGTATATTATTTTTTAGGAGTTGCCTTCTCTGAAGATAGCTTCACATAATAATAAATTGAAGTCCTTCATTTCCATTATGTTTCCATATAACTTAACACATTGATTATCTCGATTAGTTTGAACTCTAGGGTATTTTATAGTTTTAAACAAATTAATAATAACCTAGTATTATATTTTATTAAGAGAAAATCAAGAGACTAGTTCGTATCTGCAAGAGCTCGATTGTTTATAGAGCTAAATATGAATGTCAATTTGGCAGTTGATAAGTTTGTTGGTTATCTTGGGGTAATGAGGATGAAGGCTCGAAGAAAAATTCAAAAGTGCTAAAGTGCATGTAATCGCCTGGATTGGTTGAGAGATTTGTTTCAGTAGCATTACGAGGTTGGAAGATTTGTTGCACAGTTTTATGTGATTATCTTTCGGAAACTGTTGTGTTTAGTTAAATGTAACTTATAAATTACATGTCATTGTTGATGGTACCTTTTTTATTTAAAATTTAATTTTAATGGTTTATTATTAAATCATTATTTTTATAAATGATTATATATTTATTTTGTAAATGTTGTGAAATTGAAAGATTCAACCACACCAAGATTTTATCGTCTTGAAGTCTGATAATATCAAATTTATTAAAAATGATGTGTGGGACAAAGAATAGTGACAATCAAAATAAATGGTCTCAAGCAAAAAAATTAACCTCACAAATAACTTAAGCAAAATTTCACAACAAATAAGAAAAGATAAAAGAGGAGAATACAAAGAATATGTTTGTTCGTTCAAATCAGTATACTCTAGGAGAGAGAAACTCTCTTATCCGTTATACTTCCAAGAATTTTTATAAAAAATTATAAAAGAATTACAAGAAAATAATATTCAAAGTTCTCATGAACAAACCCTATTTTTTATCCAAGTGTTTTCAAATTTCTATCTATGAATCACACAAACTCAATGTGTTTAGAAGTGTTTCTCAATCCTCTTAGATAACTTCAAAGTTTTTCCAAATTTCAAGAACATCAAGAAATTTCTACCATTGCCTCTCTAACTAGGATTACTATCTTTTTTCTTTGTATTGTTGTCTTACTAACAAAAGTGATTGAGATACATATTTATAACTCCTAAAATTCAACATATACAAAACTTATCTAAAACACAACTCATCAACAAACATTATGTGAATCAAACCAAATCATCTCGAGACCCCTTGGGATTGTTGATGATCCCTCTAACTAATTGATTAGAAAGTATCTTAACGAATTAAGAATGCAAAATCTCAATAATTGATGACCCTTTTTAAATGATTAGAATGCGATCATGGCTAAGTTACTTCCCTATTTCCTATGTCAAATCGGTTAGTAACATATGCTAATCACTTAGAAAGCGACTCGAGTCTAGGGATTATTTTCTTTTTGAGTCAAATATTTTCTCCTATATAAATGAGTCTTGTGAACTCTTCCAAAACACTAAAATATGATTTACTACTTTTATTTCTCACTCACACTCTTTATTCAAATTGTTTTTATACACTAGTCATTATCTTAGAGCTGAGAGAGTGCAAAATTTTAAGTAGAACTGTGTAATTTTGTTATTCTTATTAGATTGTGATGTAATTATAATTTAAGTGCTTAGTTATCTTGTAACATTGTAAGTCGTATAAGTTGAAAGTTGAATTTGTTGGACATATGACTTCACACACAAGAGGGGTCTGTATTGCGGATTTCATAAAAATTTGATTTTGAAAAACGTTTTGTATAATGATCGGGTTTTAAAAATATTTATAAAATGTTTTATATTTAAGCAGTGAAAATTTAAATTGTAGAAAATAAAAGTTAAGGGAGGAGATGAAAACACCAAGAATTATACATGTTCAGTCAAAAGCGACTTAATCATGTCCCCAAGATTTAATTTTGAGAGTATCTAGTAAACTTAAAAGATTTTAGTAGGTTGAACTCTTGAACTCCCTTATACAAGGAAAATGAAGTTTATGACTAACTTTCAGTCAAACATCAAACACGAAGAGAAGAGGTGACTTTCCTTCCAATAGAAAGTTGGAGCGGTTAGTCTTCAAATTTTAAAACTGGGATTGTACACGGTCTTATCTCAAACTTGTTTGAGCTTTTAATATATGTTGAACTCGAACCAAATTGAGGTTTTTACAGACTGACCACGAATCTAAGAGATTTTATATCGGGTTTATCTCCAACCTTAGTAAGATTTTAACCCGGCTTAGCTTACGAACCAAAAAGAGGTTTTAAATAGGACAACCGCCAACCAAATTGATATTTTAATACTGGTTTAATCTCGAACCTATGAAATCTTTTACACGGGCTTAGTCTTCGAATCGAAATGGAGACTTAATCACTAAATCCCTAAATCAAATCTTTTAACTAGTTTAGCTTTGAACCCAAATAAAATCCTTAAATGGATAAATTATTCAACCAATGTAAAAAAATGTTCCTTGGTGAATTTACAATTTCACCCTTCCTTGTAAAAACAAAATTATATCACTTCATCACTCGCAAAAGACCTTTCTTGAAAGCACTACAACTAATTTTTTTAGTGAGAGAAATAATAAAATATTTTTAAAGAGAGTGTGAGGTGTGTGAAATGAGAGTTCACGATTCTGGATGTTAAAAAGTGTGGGAATGGACCTCTATTTATAGATTAGAGGTTGGTACAAAAAAGGAAAGTTTTTATGGCCAAAATTAATGAGATAATCGATTGACATCATGCACCAATAAATTGGCTCGCTTAAATTAATTGATTAACAAAGTGAAAAAAGCAAAGAAAAGATATTTAGGCATTACCATTCATTAAGGCATTACCCTAATTGATTAGAGCATATTTTTTCATCAGTCTAACCGATTGGATATAAGTGCCGATCGATGAGTCAGTATAAAAAAATTGCCCAAAAATTTTCTGACAGCTTCTATTTCATCTGGAACGACTTCAAGGCATTTTTAAAAATATTTTCTTAAGAAAAGTCAGTTATAAAATTTGTTTGTGTGTGTGTGCATGCACGTGTGTGTATGTGTGCGCATGTGTGCGTTAGTTCGTGTGTGCATGTGTGTGTGTGTGTGTGCGTGTGTGTGTGTGTGTGTGTGTGTGTGTGTTATATTAGCTATAACTTTATGAGAAAGCCCTTAAGCTTTTACAATATTCACTTAGGCGAGCTTTCACATACTTCAAGACCTACCCGATACTTCAATCTTGTGGACACTGCTTTGTGATGAAGCTTGAGTTATATTTTATTTATATTCTATCATCAGGTGATCTAGATTATCAATCCCTACTTAGTCTTCTTGCATCTTTAACCGTTTTATACTTGACTTTAGGAGTGTCATCATTCAAAGCATATTTATCTTCAAGACTTCTTTGCTCACTAACCTATAAAATATGGTTCCACAAAACTTGTGTAAAAGCTTGGTTTAAAAAGGTTGTGGAGTTAACCTGGTGTAAAAGCTCAAAGATACTAGTGAAAATCTCAAGGAAAAACTCTTAGGGACTGTATTAGATTGCTTGGTTTAAGTCTAAAACAATATAAATCATGGTGTGATCTCTATATATCTTATCTTTTTCATTTGTGCCTTTTATCATCCGCTCATATTTATATGCTTCATCTTATTTCTTCAAATTAACCAACCTTAAAATAAACCTTCCCTCTTGAGTTTGAAGTCACTTGGTCAACAAGTTGCATCACAGTCTAACTCGAATTATAAGGCTTATTGTCTTAAGAGGTAGGATGTCTCCAAATGATTCACTAAACAAAATCATGTCATTTAATGAAGAGGGGCATGTTTATTAAAAATAGAAGATGAAAAAATATATAGTGGGGATAAATTGTGTAATTTGGGCCGCTATAAAAAAATATGGTCATTTTTGTTCTCACACATTAAGTTGATGGTGTTATAAAAAATAAATCTAGAGATATTTGGACCAAAGAGGATAGAAAAAGTTGGAGTACATTTTGAAAGCTAAAATTATTATCATAATTGCTCTCGATATCGATGAGTTTTTTTTTTTGTATTTTTCACTTTAGTTATTTAAAAGAAATTGTTTAGAAGGTAAAACCGAGGTAAAAAGGATAAGAGTGAACATATTGACCAATGAGTATAAATTGTTTAGAATGAAACTTAAGAAAAATATTTAGTATATAGAAAAATAATTTATTCGTATTGTTAATCATTTGAGAACTAGGGAAAACTTTTTTAAATAAAGATTTAATTAACAAATTCCTTCAATTCCTAAACTGTAACTGACAATCTAAAAGTCACTAAGATTTCTGAATCGAAATACTTGTCTTCTATGGATTTGGTTACCTTGTTTAAAAAATTGCAAGAGCATGAGATAAAACTAAAAATGTTGGTTGAGAATGAAGAATGTGGCAAGAAGAAGAAAATTCTTGCACTCAAGGTGGTGAAAATATCAATTTGTTAGTTCGTAAGTTTAAAAAGTTCATGAGACATGACAAGAAACCATAAAACTTTCAACACAAAAATGAAGAAAGATCTTTGTTTGTGTCAAGTTGTTTCCAATGCAGAAAAAGGTCGTATAAAGCCAAATTGCTCTCAAAACTAGAAGAGAGTTGAAAAATTCAAAATACCTTTAAAAGAAACAAAGAAGACATACATAACTTGGGATGTTAATGACATGGACTCCTCCAAAGAAACAAAAAAGGAAGCAAAAGCCAACATCTGTCTTATGGCAAAACAAAAAGACAACAAGATATGCTTTACATTCTCAACACTAAATGATATCTTGATAATGGCTAATTAAAACATATGATTGAAGATAGACCTTATTAACCTCTTTTACTCCTAAAAATTGAGGATTTGTCTCATATGGTGATAATAACAAAGAAAATATCATAGGTTATGGTACAATTGGTAAGTGCCCCAAACCATTGATTAGGGGTGTCTTTTGAGTTGAAGGTTTGAAATATAACTTGCTGAGTATTGTCCAGTTAAGTGGAAAAGGTAATAATGTGATTTTTAATTTGTCTGTGTGTAGAATCGTAAAAACTGAAAAACAATCAAACTCTTTTTACTAGTTTAAGAACTGGAAGTACATAAACTGTAAATTTTAAAAAACTACCTTCACGTGATGTTTGTCTTTTAAGTTGAGAAGACTGATCAGTGCATTTTGATGCACATTCTTCTATATTTATACTTATGCATTTCCATGTTTTAGTTTGGTTATTTTTCCCTTTTAATGTGTTTTTATAATTTATCTTATTTTTACACTTATTTGTTTTTCGCAGTTTATTTTCAGCATTAGTAGTCTGCACGAATAAATTCATAACTGGAGCTAGGAGTATCAGATCGAGGCGTGCTACCAGGCATTGGAAATCTAAGAGAAAGAGATATAACTTTTATGTTGAAGCCAAAAGCTGATTCGGAGTGCAGACGTCTCAATTAATTCGTTGAAGTTTCGTACTTTAGGAAATATTTTCTTTTGGGCCATTTGTTAGGCCGAATTTAGGTTTTCCGACCCAGTTTGAATTATTAGTGAAACCCTTATTCTGTTTAAAAGGGAAGCCGTGGTGCTATAGCAAAGACACATTATTGATAATAACTTTTTGCTTTTGTGTGATCATGAAGAGGAACTAATCTCGTAGAGTCAATCTGCTGTAACCGAATTTCCAAGACTTTGAGGTTTTTATTCTATCAATTTAATTTTATTCTCTTTCAATTCTATTCTATAAAATTGCATTTGCTTAATCTGTATTTTGTGGAATGGTTTTGATTAAATTCGTATGATTGCATTCCTAACTATTAATCGCCGTTTTCGTCGCTTTGTCGTTAAATTGCGTTTGTAAATCGTGTTTGCTTAATTCACGATTGTATTTATCCGTTTGCTTAATTCGGAATATAGGAATATAAATCTATCATATATCTATTGCGCTTGTCAATCGAATCTGAATCAAATAGAGATCGAAGTCGCTTAGGGAATTGGTAGGTAAAAACCAGTGATTAGTCGGAAACCGAAAATAGTAGATTGACTTATTTTATAATCGCTTATTTTAATCATTTTTTTGCTTTGCTTTCTAAATCGACCACTAAAACATAAACCCCTCTTAAATCGATTCCATTAGGTTAAGAATAATACAAGAATCCTTGCGATACGATACTCGAGTTGTCGCTTCCGCTAAACTATAGTTTTCTAATTACTCGTTTTGACCCGTGCGCGAAAGCGGATCAAATTGGCGCCGTTGTCGGGGATTCTTGTAGATTTTAACCATTATTATAGTCTAGCTATTATTATAGTCATAGGTGTTGTGTTTTAGCATTTTTTTGCCCTAACTTTCTTGCGTTTTGGTCTTTTTGCGTTTTAGGATTAAAAAAAGTTATGTTTTTTTAGGAAATTATCTAAATTATTCCGATTCTTTGTTGGTTAACTAGGAAAAAAATCAAGGATCAAAAGCCTCTATTTAGAAACTAAATAGTGGAAGTCGTTCTAAAAATCCGAAATTCCTTATTTTTCTATTTTTTATGATTTTTTTTCTGTTTTTATAGTTTCAGAAAATTTCAAAAAAATTCTCAAAAATTTTAATTGACGTTATTAGATTAATTTTTTTGTTTTTTGTATTTTTTCCTTTTATTTCAATAGTTTTTTTTACGTATTTCAATTGTTTGTTCTTAATAGGGGCATTGTCGGTATTTTCCTATTTGTTGCTGCATTACTGAATTAGTTGTGTTTTCTCATTGTTTGTTATTTTTTTTTTCTTTTCTATTGAGTTTAATATGACTGACCAAAGAACTCTGAGAGAACTTGCTGCTCCTGATATGAATTACAATGGTTTATGTATTGAATATGCTGATGTTACTATTCCTTTTGAGTTGAAATCTGGTTTAATACACTTGTTGTCAAGGTTTAGTGGTCTTGCATGTGAGGATCCGCATAAGCATCTTAAGGAATTTCATGTTGTTTGCTCTACACCATTGAGACCTGAAGGAATCACCGAAGATCACATCAAACTGAGAACCTTCCTGTTTTCACTACAGGGTGCTGCCAAGGATTGGTTATATTATCTTGAGTCGAATTCTATCACGACTTGAAATGATTTGAAGAGAGTCTTCCTAGAGAGATACTTTCTTGCCTCCAGGGCTGCATCAATCTGAAAAGATATATATGGTATTAGACAGGGAAATGAGTTATTGACTGAGTATTGGGAGAGATTCAAATAATTAGTATCCAGCTGCCCTCAACATCAAATTACCGAACAACTGCTTATTCAATATTTCTATGAGGGACTATTACCAATTGATAGAAACATTCTTGATGCTGCTAGTGGTGGAGCACTTGTCGATAAAACTCCAGTTGCTGCTAAAGCCCTAATTGAGAACATGTCACTCAACTCCCAATAATTCACAACCAGAAATAATTATATGGTCCAAACAAAAGGTGTGAATGACATCCAGGTTTCCTCTTCCAACAAGGCTTTAGAAACCAGAATTGAAGAGCTTACTTCTTTAGTGAAACAAATGACAATGAGTAAACCTCAAACAACAAAGTTGTGTGGTATTTGTATTTCTACTGAACATCCAACTGACATATATCCTATTCTTCAAGATGATTCGGTCACTCAGTTGCCTCAAGCATATGCAGCTAATTTTTTCAACCAAAGCAACAATCAGAGAGGGTACAACATTTCTGACTTGTCCACCAACAAATACCATCCCAATTGGAGGAACCATCTCAACCTTCGATATGGAAACCCACAACAGAACCCACCTCAAGTGGCTACCCCTGCACCTTCCGGACCATCTTTAGAAGATCTTGTCAAACAAATGGCCGCCAACAATCTCCAATTCCAACAAAGGACCGATTCTAGCATTCAGACCTTGAACACGCAAATGGGACAACTTGCTACTCAAATAAATAACATGCAAGCCCAAGGGTCGAACCAGCTTCCAGCCCGAACAGTTGTCAATCCAAAGGATTCTAATGCTAATGTGAGTGCGATTTCGTTGAGATCTAGAAAGGTTATAGAAACAGCCCCTGAAAAAAATAAAAAATTTATTGAGGTAACATCTGAACCTGAACCTGAACCTACTCCATTTGAACCTGTTTCATCTGAAAAAATTAAAGAAAAGGAGTATGTGTCACCAGTCCCCTTCCCACATAGAGTTCTGAAAAATAAAAGAATTGAGGAGGGAGATAAGGAAAGAGAGATATTGGATGTGTTCAGAAAAGTGGCGATAAACATTCCGCTTCTTGATGTTATTAAGCAGATTCCAAAGTATGCAAAATTTCTAAAAGACTTGTGCACAAGTAAGAAAAGGTTGAAGGGCAATGAGAGAGTACATTTGGGACGAAACATTTCAGCCCTTATCCAGCCTAAACATTCACTTGAAAAAGCTAATGTTTCATCCCTCAATCAGGCCATACCCCAAAAGTGCAAGGATCCAGGAACTTTTACTGTCCCTTGTACCATCGGGGATAGTAAATTCGAGAATTGCATGCTTGATTTGGGAGCGGGCATTAATGTTATGCCTACTTCTATTTATAATAACCTTAATCTTGGTCCTTTGCAGCATACAGGTTTGATCGTCCAACTGGCGAACAGGAGCAATGCACGCCCGACTGGCGTAGTGGAAGATGTCCTTGTCCAAGTTAACAATTTAATTTTTCTTGTAGATTTTTGCATTCTGGACATGGAAGGAGAGACTAAGACAAGCAGAGCTCCCATTATTTTAGGCAGACCGTTCATGAAAACGGCGAAGACAAAAGTTGATGTTGACGATGGAACCATGTCCATGGAATTTGGTGACATTGTCGCAAAATTTAACATTTTCGATACAATGAAACACCCCTTGGAAGAGCATTCCGTTTTTCATATGGAAATGATATCTGAGCTGGTTGAGGACACTTGTTCTGATTTATTTTCACTTGATTTTCCATCTCTATCTGAGTTTGATGATGTTTATTCATGTGATGATTGTACTGACACTAACCTTTGTGTTGTTTGTGCTGAGATTGATGCTGCCTTGCAGGGTGATAGTATAAATGAAGTTGTTTATGTGGCTGAAGCTCTTGACATTCTGACTGCCCCACACATACCATCTATTGAACAACCATATTCTTTAGAGCCTAAACCATTTCCCGAGGATTCATATGATTCAACAAAGCTTCAACTTAAGCAGAAATATAAGAAGGGAATTGGATGGACCTTGGCCGACACTCGTGATATTAGCTCATCCATGTGTATGCATAGGATCTCACTTAAAGATGAAACAAAAGTAGTGAGGTAGTCTCGTAATCCTTTAATTCTTGATGTTATGAAAAAGGAGATCACTTTCACGTGCTCATTCAACACTTTTACTTATCGAAGATATTTTTTTGATCCTGGAATACAAGGCAAATGCACTAATCAAAATTTCAAGGTCAATGGACACTACCCAAAGCTACTCCATGAGAACCTGACTTTGGAAGAAGAGACTGTAGAAGAGCTCTCTTTGGAAAAGGCTGCTTATGCGATCATTTATCCGCCTTGACTCCTCGGGTGTGTTCTTTCCTTTCTCTCACTCTTATTTTATATTTATGCTCTTTCATTGAGGACAATGTATGTTTTAAGTGTGGGGGAGGGAACCATTTATTTGTTTTGTTTTCTTTGTTTTTGTTAGTGTTTTGTTTGTTTTCAGTCATAAAAAAATAAAAAAAAATGCATCTTCTTGAAAGTTTTAGGCTATAGACTGACTAATTTAAGATTAGTTTGCGGAGACTTGGGAAAAATTCACAAGATCGGTATCGTCTTAACACCGTAAGTCTCCTGCATATGGAAATTGATTCGAATTCTTATTATGTTTTAGCCTTAAATTCTCATTCTCTGACAGCTCTTGAGTAATTTATTTCAGCAGTCAGTACCATCTCACACACACTCTACGCAGGGAAGCCGATGAATATAAGTGAGTGTTCCGAAAAAGAAAAAAAAGAGAAAGAAAAGGGAATGCACCTTCTAAGTTTGGTGACCCTCACCCGGTCACTTAACCCAACGTATGTAGAACCTTCAAAAAAATTGAAAATAAGACTCGTTGTCAGTTGGTTCAGCGGTTTCTGGTGCTGAACTTGGTAGGGCGGATTACGGTCTGATCCCCCGCAACTACAATTGAGTAAGCAAAGGGTTATGCCACGTAAGTACTAGAATCTCGTGCAAAAAGGATCAGAGTCACTAACCGGTTGCCTTGCTATGGGTGTGTGGAGATAACGGGCTTAATGTGATTGCGCCTGAATGAAAAAGAGCAAAAAGAAGGATGAGTAAGTTAAGCTTTAACATAATAACATGATTCGAGTTGATTTGTGTATTCAGGAGGTTTATGACTGCATAATTATGGATTAGTGTTCCTACGATATCCTTAGTGTGCAAGATTAGTATCCATCGATGCAAACTTAACCGAAGAAGACTTGTAGCCTAGGATGAGTAACTAATGATGTGTTTGTGTTTTCTTTGTTTTATTTTAATTTTGCTCGGAGTGCAAAAGTTCAAGTGTGGGGGAATTTGATCAGTGTATTTTGATGCACATTCTTCTATATTTATACTTATGCATTTCCATGTTTTAGTTTGGTTATTTTTCCCTTTTAATGTGTTTTTATAATTTATCTTATTTTTACACTTATTTATTTTTCACAGTTTATTTTCAGCATTTGCAGTCTGCACGAATAAATTCATAATTGGAGCTAGGAGTATCGGATCGAGGCATGCTACCAGGCGTTGGAAAGCTAAGAGAAATAGATACAACTTTTATGTTGAAGCCAAAAGCTGATTCGGAGTGCAGACGTCTCAATTAATTCGTTGAAGTTTCGTACTTTAGGAAATATTTTCTTTTTGGCCATTTGTTGGGCCGAAATTAGGTTTTCCGACCCAGTTTGAATTATTAGTGAAACCCTTATTCTGTTTAAAAGGGAAGCCGCGGTACTATAGCAAAGACATATTATTAACGATAACTTTTTGCTTTTGTGCGATCATGAAGAGGAACTAATCTCGTAGAGTCAATCTGTTGTAACCGAATTTCCAAGGCTTTGAGGTTTTTATTCTATCAATTTAATTTTGTTCTCTTTCAATTCTATTCTATAAAATTGAATTTGCTTAATCTATATTTTATGGAATGGTTTTGATTAAATTCGTATGATTGCATTCCTAACTATTAATCGCCATTTTCGTCGCTTTGTCGTTAAATTGCGTTTGTAAATCATGTTTGCTTAATTCACGATTGTATTTATCCGTTTGCTTAATTCGGATTATAGGAATATAAATCTATCATATATCTATTGCGCTTGTCAATCGAATTTGAATCGAATAGAGATCGAATCCGCTTAGGGAATTGGTAGGTAAAAACCAGTGATTAGCCGGAAACCGAAAACAGTAGATTGACTTGTTTTATAATCGCTTATTTTAATCATTTTTTTTACTTTGCTTTCTAAATCGACCACTAAAACATAAACCCCCCTTAAATCGATTCCATTAGGTTAAGAATAATACAAGAATCCTTGTGATATGATACTCGAGTTGTCGCTTCCGCTAAACTATAGTTTTCTAATTACTCGTTTTGACCTGTGCGCGACAGCAGATCAAAGACGAATTATGGCTATGGAATAGGAGAATGATCCATATTCACATGGACCGTTTAAATAAATTGATATGTGGGGAGTTAATAATTGATTTTCCAAACTTGCATTTTGAAAAGAATGGGTTGTGTGATGCGTTCCAAAAAGAGTAAGCAAGTAAATGTCTTCTTTAAATCAAAAAATATTTTTGGACCATCCAGAACCATGATTTTTTTTTCTTCAGGAATCACTATGCCCGTGTAATATTGGATGACTATTCTTATTATATTTTGAGGTTTTTCTTATCTCATAAAAAGACGATTTTGTTGCCTTTCAGAAATTAGACAAAGTTATCCAAAACGAAAAAGGCTTACACATTGCACCTATCCAAAGTGATCTTGGGCTGAAATTCAAAATGTGGAATTCGAGAAATTTTGAAATGAGAATCGTATATAGTATACTTTATCAGCTTCACTAAATTTTCAACAAAATAGTACAAGTATCCCTTGGAAAAATTGTGTCCACATCGTGCCATGTTGGACGTGATTTACAGCATATCGTGTCACGGTCAAAAGGCATCGGGGCACGATCCAAAGAAAAATCTAATACGTTAAAAAGGATGAAACACAACTTTTTATAATAAAAAATTGGAGATATGATTTCTACACCGAGTTGACTGTTGAAGCACGGAGTGGAGCTCCAAAACAAGTGACTTTCATCATTCGAAAATCAATTCCTTATTGAAAATATATGTACCTTTTCTTTATCTCTTTTGTATGAATTTTGCATACATGAATAGTTAATTTACTTTTAAAAATAATGTAATATCTTGATATTATCATAAGTTGTGGAGGGGTAAGTATAGAGTCAAAAAGAATATATGAAATCCAATTTTCATTGAAGGGTCAAGACACCTTAAATCAAGAACCTTTGACTTTAATAAACAAATGCTACTAGTATAAAAAAATAATTTTCTTCTTTTTGTGAGAGTCGTCGATCTAAGACGGTTCACACGTCACCAAACATGTTTGTTTATTTTAATCAAAAGTCAATGAAACTATTTTCCACCGCAAAAGCAAAAGTTCTGAAAAAAGCAAAAAGCATAAGGCATTATCACGTACATTTTGGATTTTTCTTCAACACTTTTTTTTTCTATAAAATTTGAGGTGAATTTCTTTCTTTATTTCCTATATTAATATTACACACACCTGTATCTGTGAAGAAGGGACACTAGACTAGAAAGTAAATAAGAGAAAACATAGCATATATGTGACTACTTAATATAAGTATAAAAAGAAAAAACTAAGCAACTAGTATTGATGATGCACTAATAACAATGTTTCTGATTAAAAACCCACAACTTAATATCCAAATTCTAAGTTGCTAAGGTTATACTTGAATTTGATTCATGGAATTGGATGGAATGAATCAAATGTCATATGAAATAAACTTATATTTTATTCTTTGGATTAACTTAAAAAATATCAAATGGAATGGAACATAATTAAATGTTTTTTTTCTATCTCATTTTATCTTCTTTTTTTCATTTCTTTACCTCCAATGCAGGGAAATCACGATATCGTTTCATTCTAATATAAAATATGAAACAATAGAATAATATTTTATAATACTTTATTTCATTCTATTTCACTTTTTTTATTTTACAATATTAAATATGACCTAAAGTTTTATTTAGGAATTTGAAGGAGAGGGGAAGAGAAATCTTCAAAAGAGTGGAATTTAATTAGAAAATAGAAAGCAATTTAATATTTTTTTAAAATAATTTTGTAAAGAATTTATTAATATATATTAAATCTAGTGCATCAAACTATCTTGGGACTCTTCATCTTTATGTATACCACATCATTTATTTTTCTATATGGCATTTCTCAAAATTCATCTTCAATTTTTAAAAGGTCAAAACATATTGTTTCTCTCTATAAAAATTCACGGATTCGAATCCAAACAAATGCAAAAATACAATTATCTAATATTTGATTATTAACTTTATTTATTTTAAAAATATCATACTAATTTATTCACAATAAATTTATTATTGCTCCAACTAAATATATTTTTAAAATAAAATAAAAGAGATGTTCAGATCCACATACTTTAAAATATTTTTTCTTTTCTTAAAATCATATCAACAAAAGAACCACTTGAAAAATAATTTTAATGTTAAAGTATATATTTCACAAAAAAATATTTCAATTGGTAAAATAAAATCTTATATGTCACTCTCAAATTACAAATATATATTTTTTTATTAATAATTAATTCATATTATTGTCTCACTTATTTATAATAAAACATTATAATATAAATTTGTTGTTCATATTTACAAAATTAAAATTCTTAATATATATAAAACTCAATACAAAATAAATAAATTTAATTAACAGTCGCGCATCACACGGGTCTCAATCTAGTGAAATATAATTATTTATCATTAAACTATTTTTAATTTTATGAATATTATAAGAACGTGGATTATAATTGTTGAAGAATTTATCTAACTTCTGAAAAATTCTTCTAACACCTCCTCCAATATAATTTTTGAGATTTTATATTATGACTAAAATGAAATCCCAAAAATTTTCTTCACCTAATTCCCTCAATTATTTTATTACATTCCCTTTTTTTTTCTGAACCCTCCCTTTCAAACTCCTAATCATAGCTTAAATGCTTTTGGTAAATGTTTAATATCTTTTTTGGTTCTGTATGTCAACCTCGGAGTTCATTTTAGTCTTTTAATTTAAAAAAATTCATATTAATTTTTTAATTCTTTAAAATATATCATGTTAGTCCTTTTTATTTAATTAGCGGTAAATTTAGTGATCAATTTCTGAATTTTTTCCGTCGCTAATTAGACAAAAAGAATTAACATGATACATTTTGAAGAGTTAAGGGATCAATATGGACATTTTAAAAGTTAAGAAGCCAAAATGAACCTCTGAATTAACATACAGAACCCAAAAAAATATGAAGCATTTATTTTAAAAGGAGCAAAACCAATTCTATAAGCGTAAAATTGATTTAGACATTGTTGTAAATTTAAAGGCTCAACCATATTAAAAAAAATTATGTATTCGACAAAGAACAATGACAATTAAAATAAATATCCTCAAACAAAATTAATGTACACAAATAAGAATGTTATGAAATCCACGCGAGCAAGAAAAATAATAAAAGACGAGTACGCAAAGAATTTGTTTACACAATTCGATCAAATCAATTTATTATGGGAGAGATCAATTCTTCAATTTATTATACTTTAAAATTAGGGCAAAGAGATTACAAATAAGTTACAAGAAAATAACGTCCAAGATTTCAAGAACAAACCTTATTTCCTACCTAAGTATTTTCAAATCTCTTAAACTCTCAATATATGAATCATAAAAGTTCAAGGTGTTTAGAATTTTTGTCAATCCCCTTAGATATCTCCAAAGGTCTTCCAATTATTAGTCCTCAATTCAAAGAATACCTCAATTTCTCTCTTTAAGTTTCTCTCACAAGAATTTGTCGATCTTCCCTCATCTGCCACTCATACCAAGAAAAAGGCCGAAAAGTGCCTTTTAAAGGTGTTATGAAGGGTGCAGTGTGTTTTTATAGGTAAACGCCCATGCATTTCCAAGAAACATAGGAACACGATGCATTCCCCCATGGGTGCACTGTGTTCGGGAACACGCTGCATTTATGCCAAACAAAGTGTATTTTTTCAAAATCCAAAATTGGTTTTTTAAGACAATTGTCACAATTTTCCACCTTGACTTTAAAAATTATGATGATGTTAATTTATCCATCAACCACCTTGACGCTCTCTCCAAAGTTGGAATCAATATTCAATTAACTTGATCAAGTCCATGCAAAACTTGAACTTTGGTTTAGGCACTTGCATTCACTTGCATCCAACCAGCATTTTCCGGCATAGGTAGTCTCACAAGTCTACAAGTATTATTCTGCCTCAGTGAGTGTCTTTTAACCTTCAGTGCCTTCAACCATTTTTACTATCATTTCTTTAGAGTGCCTCCTTAAAGGTATTTGGTTCCTAGTCTTACAAAACTTCAGCCATATTCAAGACATAATAATTAAGGTCGTCAAAATTGTATCCATGAAGTGGTATAATTTTCCTTCTTACCCTATCAAGAGTCAAATAATAATCAAGTGACACTATAAATTTCCCCATACTATAACCAGAATCAAGAGCCATAACTTCCTCATCATCTCTAATCTCCTTAACAAGAACCTCCACCTCAAATTGAATCTTCTCCACCATAGTTTTTATTGTTTTATATCCTAGTATTTTCTCTTCATCCTCATACAAGTCTCTCCGAAAGTAACATCTTTTTTTATGATGAATTTTGATTCACTAAGTTCTACCTTCTACAACTTTTAACCCTTCACGTCTTTTGGATAACCAATAAAGACACACTTCACAACCATAACTCATAAGACCTTCAAATTAGCGTAGTCTACTAGTTTCCTTATTCAAACCCCTATATATATCTTGAAGTATAGCCTCGTGAATGGAAACCTATCGATCATGAGAAATGCTTTCTTTCCAGTCTTACCTTAGAAACTCTTTAGCAACTCAACTCCTAGAAATAAGTCAGCAACGATTATATGCCTCATTATATTGTGTTTCCTACAACTCTACTTAAACTTCTCTAAAATAACCTACATGTATTTTTTAATTATTTTTCACTAACATGATTTGGTCTTAAATATCATAACTTTTTCTACTCATGAAAGTCTTCACTGACTAATGATGTATGACCAATAACAGTAATACTATCTAAAATATATAACCCACATATTTTAGACCCTTTAGCTATAAAACCCTAAAGCCATAAACTTATATATAAAAAATTACTCGACAATTTAAGGTGTCACTTCGACAATCAACCAACAAAACTTTCAAAAACATTTAACAAAATGCATCGAAAATTAACATAATATCAACTTCAAATTGAACTTCTCAAATAAAGTATTAAACTTTGACATCACAATTCGACACCAACTCAAAACATAACAAAAGTGTCTTGTCTCCGATGTTACAAGATCAGAGCACTAAACCACTAAAATATAATAGAACGATAAATAAATGAACGTAAGCTCTAAGAAGCCATCTTACACTCACAACAACAAAAATGTACTCCTGATTATCTGCAGGAGTTCCTTGATGGACAACATAAAGCAAAAGGGGTAAGAATAAACTTCGATATAAAACGGCTTAAAGAATGCGATGGTAGATAAACACATAATACATCACACATTTAATACACAAACCACGCCATTAATTTCACACCTTTTCCATCATAAAATATAAATATGCGTGTGATGTGACTCACGACATTGACAAAATACATGTGGTACCAATCAACGACGGTTCTTCATACGAACCAGAGTCACCACCGAGTCCATCCTTCTAGACTCATAACTCACCTCTTTCACAATAACAACACAAATTATGTAAGACATAAAATTTATGAAACAATAATAACCACATGTTTATGATCCTCCTTCGAACCATAAACAACATGCAACATAGCAACAACGTAGTTCCCCCTTCGAAACTACCACTACAACAAACAACAATTATGTACTCTCCACGTAATTAATCATCATAATAATTCATCTTGAATCAATCACACATTCACAACATTGCACCTAAATAAAACATTATATTCATATCATTAATTCACATTTAGATCCCTAAAATATTACTAGAGAAAAATGTTATGTGTTAGCCTTCTAACACTTCAAACCGTGCCTAAAATAGAGTCGTGAATCTCAAATTATAATTAAAACAATATTTGACTAAAATTACACAGGTGCAATCGATTGAAAGGCACCATCAATCTATTGTTCTCACTCCCATACCTATTTTTCACATTTTTTAGCAACATCAATTGATTGTCATCACCCATCAATCGATTGTTCTCACTTTTCTATACGTTATGCTTCTTTTATTTTTCACATATTGACTTGATGCAATAGATTGATTCTCACAATTAATTGAATATTTGCTTTCAATTTTTCAAAAGTATAGAATGATCAATCGATTGACACTATGGTGCAATCGATTGACATAAGCTATTTTTTCCAAAAATACCAGTTTTATAACATGTTCAACAAAAGCAATTAATCTCAAAACCCACCCAAGCATACCCTAACATGCTATAACAACTTATTTCAAAAATATAACATCTTATATCAATCATTTAGTGTTATACTTCCTGAACATACCAATTAACGTCTAACTTCACCAATTTAACATTATCAACAATGCATCATGAAAATCACCTTCATGTTCATCATCACCAACACAACACATCAATGATAACAATGCCAAAAACAGATTTTACGTATTAATTTATGAAATCATTACATCACGAGTACATAGTCACACATCAAGAATCATCATCATCATCAATTTCTCATATTCATACATCCACCTTTTCAAAAACATAATAATTGAGAAAGTATAGAGGGGTGATGCTCCCTCTCTACCGTTCATAAATTAAACCAATATATAAAGTAGTTCTCCCTACTTGAATTTCCAGAAAAAACTTTTCAACAATGGTGGTTTCCTTCTTCCTCCTTAAAGCCCTAGCCTCTCTCAAGCTTTTTCCTCTTTTTCTCCCAAACTCAATTTCACGATCAGTGAAAACTCAACTTTCCACACTTCTCCTTTTTTAATAGAAAACTGATTGCCCTCATTTAGGTTGTTCATATCCTATCCTCACCTACCTTCCAATCTCCACTTTACCCTTATTGTCTTGTTTTTCTATTTATTTTTTAATTAAATATAATTTTCACCAAAATAATATTAATCAATTTATTATTTCTAATTTTCCTTATTTTTCTAATACTTATATTATTTCAATTATTCTCCTCATTATAAAATTAATTAAAATTCTAATTAATTCAACCACTCTCACCAACCCAACTACATGATACATACTACACACATATTCATCAAAAATCAACCAAAAGCATATAATTCACTTAATAATTTAAATAAATTGTAACTAAATTAAATGAATTCTGGGTGTTACACTCTCACCCACTTATAGAATTTTTTCCCTTGAAAATTACCTGAACGAAACAGCTTCAGATAAAACTCTCTCATCCGACTCTCCAGCTCCCACGTCATGCTTCCACCAGCAGGTCCTCCCAAAATAACCTTCCCCAAGACAATCTCTTTACCTCTCAGTTGTCTCACTTCTCGGACATCGATTTGTACTGGTCCTGCCTATGTAATCAAGTTATCTCTCACTTGCACATCATCCATCTGAACCACATGAGACAGATCCGAAACATACTTCTGAAGTTGGGAAACATGAAACACACTATGAAGATTCAAAAAAGACAGTGGTAAAGAAACTTTGTAGGCCATTTTTCCTACTCACTTCATAATCTAATAAGTACCAATGAAACACGGCGCGAGCTTTCGAGATTTCAAAGCACGACCAACACATGTCACCTGAGTGACTCACAGGAACACATGATCTCCATCTTGGAACTCAAGTGTTTTCCTTTTCTTATCATGATAACTCTTTTGGAAACTCTGTGAAGCTTTCATCTCCTCTTGGATAATCTTGATCTTCTCGGTAGTATGATGAACAATCTCAGGTCCAAGCACAACACTTTCACCAGAATCATACCAACACAAAGGTGTCCTACACCTTCTACCATAAAAAGCCTTAAAAGGTGTCATTCCAATACTAGAAAGGAAAGTGTTGTTGTAAGTAAACTCAACTAACGGTAAGTAACTGTCTAAGTTACCTCCCTACTCTAAGATACAATCTCTCAGCAAATCCTCCAAAGACTGGATAGTCCTCTCTGTCTGACCGTCCATCTGCGGATGATAAGAAGAACTCAACTTCATCTTAATACCCATTGATTCTTTCAAACTCCCCCCTGAACCTCGATGTGAATCTGAGATCTCTATCAGAAACAATACTCGAAAGAATACCATGCAAGCTTACAACCTTCTCAATATACACTTCAGCCAACTTCTGCAGTGAATAAGTTATCTTAATTGGAATGAAATGAGTTGATTTAGTCAATTTATCAATTATAACCCAAACTAAATTGTTTCCTTTAAAAGTCTTAGGCAAACTCGTCACAAAATCCATGGAAATCCATCCCGCTTCCATTCAGGAATATCCAATGGTTGCCTCAAACCCAACAGTTTTGGATGTTCAAACTTCGACTTATGGCAAGTTAAACATGCATAAACGAACTCGGCAATATCCTTCTTTGTTCCTGGCCACCAAAATATTTTCTTCATGGTTTGATACATTTTAGTAACACCGGGATGAGTACTCAAACTACTTATGTGACCTTCTTCAAGAATACTCTTCTTAATTTCTAGCACATCAGGTACATTAACTCTGTCACGAAAATACCTAATATTATTCTCATTTATTCTGAATCACCTCATTTACCTTGATTGATTAACACTAGTCGGTCAATCCCAAATCTGATTTCTGGCCTTCTCTGATTTCTTCAAGAATACCACTAGTCATCTTCAACATACCTAACTTCACAATGATAGAAGTCCTTTCACACAACAGACTAAGATCTTGAACTACTCGATTAACTCAAATTCTCAGACTATAAGCATCGACATATGCAACAAATTTATGCTCAAATCATCAACTATGACATTGGCTTTACCAAGATGGTAACTCAAACCAAAATCATAATCCTTCAAAAATTCGATCCACCTCCTCTGCCTCATATTCAACTCTTTTTGATTGCACAAGTACTTCAAACTCTTGTGGTCACTAAACACTTCACATCTGAAACTAAACAGATAATGCCTCTAAATGTTTAACACAAACACCACAGCTGCCAACTCTAGATCATGCGTAAGATAATTCCTCTCATGAACTTTAAACTATCTAGAAGCATAATCCATAACCTGACCATTATGCATCAACACGCCACCTAGACCCATCTTCGAAGCATCACAATACATAACAAGGGATTCACTTGGACTTGGCAAAATCAAAACTACAACAGACGTCAACCTCCTCTTGAGTTCTTGAAAACTCTCCTCACATTGCACATCCAAAACATAAGCTTTACCCTTTCGAGTTAATTGGGGTAAAGGAAACACCAACTTAAAAAATCCTTTAATAAACCTCCTATAGTAACCAACCAAACCCATAAAAACTTCTAATCTCAGTAACAGACTTCGGAGTTTCCCATTGCAACACAACATCGACCTTCGATGGATCATTAACAATACCACCACTAGAAATTACATGCCCAAGAAAACTCACCTCTCGTAACCAAAACTCACACTTGGATAACTTCGCATACAACTTATTTTCTTTCAGGGTCTACAACACAACTTTCACATGCTATGTATGCTCTTTGTCAGACTTAGAATATATCAAAATATTATCGATGAACACAACTATAAACTGATCTAGATAAGGATGGAAAATCTTATTCATATATTCCATAAATACACCTGGCACATTAGACACACCAAACGGAATCACATAATACTCATAGTGACTATATATCATTATGAATGCAGTCTTCAAAATATCTTGTGGTTTTACTTTAATCTGATGATAACCCAACTGTAAATGAATCTTACTGAATACACAAGCACCAACTAACTGATCCATAAAATTATCAATTCTTAGAACAGGATACTTATTTTCGATAGTCACTTTATTTAGTTGTCAGTAATCAACACACAACCACATGCTACCATATTACTTCTTGACTAACAACATCGGCACTCCTCACGGTGAAACATAGTCGGAAAAAATCTCAAACGACTCTTCTAATTGTCTCTTCAATTCACTTGGTTCTGAAGCAAGCATTTTGTAAGGAGCCATCAACACAGAACTAGTATCAGGTACTAAGTCTATAGAAAACTCCACCTAACAGTCTGACGACAATTCACTGATATCGTCTGGAAATACCTTTGTAAAAGTACACACAACTGGCATATCACTAGCCACAATATTGCATTCCACTCTCGAGGAAGCGAACATCACGATCACCTAATCGTCCTCCCTCAATGACATCTCAACTTGACCAACGAAAATGGATCTCGAAATCATACTCTATTCGGGTTCAAGAAATAATATAACCTCAACAACACCTGAATTCTTGCAATTGGTGACACGCTGAACCAACCTTTCACACCTAAACCATCTAAGATAAGCAAAAGTTTCTCCCCCACATGTTTCAATCTCGCTCCTGCTGGAAAGCGGTAAGAAAACAAACGAGCACCGATAGTGTTTCACACATATGTCACATACTAGGAAACATATAAAAATCATAAAACTTGGTCGGATGGACTGACCTGTTTTGATACCACTATGTAACACCCTACACCCTGAAACTAATATAAAAAGAATTACTCGACAATCTAAGGTGTCACTTCGACAACCAACAAACAAAACTTTCAAAAAAATTTAACGACATGCAACAAAAATTAACATAATAATAACTTAAAATTGAAATTCTAAAATAAAATACTAAACTTTAACATCACAATTCAACACCAACTCAAAACATAACAAAAGCGTTGTGTCCCCTATTTAGAAGATCAGAGCTTTAAACCTCTAAAATACAATAGAATAAAAAATAAATAAAGGTAAGCTCCAAGATGCTATCTTCCACTCACAGGAACAAAAGTTTACTCCTGATTATATTCAAGAGGTCCATGGTGAATAACATAAAGCAGAAGGGCTGAGAATAAACTTTGATATAAAAAGTTTAAAGAATGTGAGGGTAGATAAACACACAACACATCACATATTAAATACACAAACCACACCATTATAATCTCATACATTTTCCATAATAATATGTACATATGAATGCAATGTGACTCACGACATCAATGATCAGTCACCATTTAAGTTATATATTCAGTCACTTATTCGGCAAAAATCTAGGTAAACTGTATTACTTTGTTCTTAGTTAATGGTCTGTTGAGTCAATTTCTTTTACTGATAATTAATTTTATTGCTTCGTCATTTTTAAGTGTCATTTCTATTTTTCGCATTTTACACTTTGGTTGTGTACCTTTTAGTTCAAACAGGTAGTCAAGTACGATCGATGTAGAAACCAAGGACAAGCGCAAAGAATCGGAAAAATGTTCCCATGTTCCAGTAGACCTGTTACGGCCACCCGTAGCACTGGCTACGGGCTGTAGCAGGAAGTCCGGAAGCAAATGACAAAACCCATCCAAAGAGGGGCTTACTACAGCCACCTGTAGCACCTGCTACGGGCCATAGCGGAAGGTCTGGCGCAGAAGCCCAGACTCCACAGAAGACAGTGGCCTACTATGGCCACCCGTAGCACCTGCTATGGGTCGTAGCAGGAGGCATGGATAAGACCATCAGAAACAGTGGCCTGCTACGGCCACCCGTAGCACCGGCTACAGGTTGTAGCCGACATGCGTGAAAAAAAAAATCCAATTTTGTCTTTTCTTTTGTTATTCTTAAGTGAAGGGCATTTTGGTCAATTGGAAAGATGATGTGATGGACTTTTGTGGCTTTGTTTAAGGAGATAGTAGACTTTTCTATTAAAAGAGGAGTTTCCAGACAAGAAAGGATACACTTTTTGGGAAGCAAGAATTCACACGATTCAGAATTAGAGAAATCAAGGTTTTGGGAGAAACGAGACTTTCATGAGCGGAAGCAATTTAAGATCAAATTATGAATACTTGTAATGCTTCTATTTTATATATTGATTTCCTTGAATACTATGAGTAGCTAAACCCCCCAATGCTAGAGGGTGTCACTGATTTGAATCTGTAATGACTTTGATCTGTTAATTTCTATGGACATAGAGATTAGGGTTGAACGGTTAAAGGTTTTCTCACCAAGGTATTAGGAGAAAACACCCTTGAGAACTGGTATTAACTAATTGATATTTATTGTTGTAATAGTGACTCAGAGTTGTTACAGAGAGAAATCACACACATTCCCTAGCATATTACTCTATCTTTAAAACCCTTTCTCAGCACTATTTATTTTATTTGCAATGAGTCGGAAAGAGAGCCATAAAGAGAGGTTGAAACAATGGGTGAAAATCCACCACCACCGGAAAGACTATTAGGTGACTATGGGATGACAAATGCACCGGGTGGCAGGATAACAATTGTGAACCAACCGGTGGATATGCCAAACTTTCAGCTGTATCCCAACACTATTAATCAACCGTAGAGGAGACCTTTTTCGGGAAAGATCAACGAAGATGCAAATAAGCATTTACAAAGGTTTCTGACAATGAGCGCCACTCTAAAAATAGAGGGGCACACTGAAGAGGCGAAGAAGCTACGAATGTTCCCTTTCACCCTATCTAAATATGTAGAAGAATGGTTCTACTCATTACCTGTTGGGAGTATTACCACCTGGGAACAAATGGAAACCACTTTTCTGAATGAGTATTTTCCAGCTTCAGTTTTCCTCAAGAAAAGATACGACATCATGAACTTCAAAAAAAAAGGTGAATCACTTGGTGATTCATACAAAATATTCAAGAGGTTACTTGTTGCTTGCCTGACACACAACTTGGATTAGACAGAGAAAATGCAGGTGTTTGTCAATGGTCTTCGACTGAAAACAAAATAATTGATTGATACAACAGTCGGTGGCTCATTAAACTTTTCAACAACCATGTGTATTAAAAAGATCATTGAGGCAATCGCTGCAAATGAGCATTTGGAGTTATATGATAAGTGTTCAAGCAAATCTGAAAGAGTTATTGATCTGAAGCTTGAAACAAATAAAATAATGATATAAGACACATTTGCTACAGAAGTAGAGAAGAAACTAAAGGCCATGAATATTGGTACACAACAGGTAGCTCAAATTTAGCCAGTCTAGAATGTTAATTGTGAAATTTATGCAGGACCTCATTTGACTGCATATTGTGTTGCAAGTGCAAAGAACATAGAGGAGATAATTTTTTTAAGGTAGAACAACCCTTACTCTAACACTTATAATCTAGGGTAGAAGAATCATCCTAACTTCTCCTTGAAAGATCAGAAAGGGAATGTTCAACAACAAGGTCAAAGTCAATACCATAATCAATATCAACAATCACAACAACAACAAGCTCCGAAGAAATCAGATTGGGAAATAGCCATTAAAAAGATGGCAGCTCACAATATTCAATTCCAAGAAGAGACCGGAAATAATCAGAGAAAGATCACATCTTCTATAAAAAATCTTGAAGTACAAATAGGGAAAATAACACAATAACTAGTCGGTTCCCAAGCACCAGGTACACTACCTAGTGGAACTGTGATAAATCCAATAGAACATAATAATGTGAATGTTGTTGTAACCAGAAATGGTAAGTCCGTTGAGAATTCTGAGAATAAACAGGTGGAAGAGGATGAGTTACTAGAAGTGGATTTAGAAATAAGAGATCATGAGAAAACACAAGAAGAGGTTATTCTATTACCAGTTGTGGAGGAAGATGAGCAGAAAGGCCCTAAACCAACCATCAGACTCCCATATACTCAAAGGACAAAGAAGAAGAAGAAGAATGAGAAAAATTTCGAGAAATTCTTGGAGATATTCAAGAAACTTGAGATTAACATTTTGTTCGCTGAGGCCTTGGAGCAAATGCCCTTATACGACAAATTCATGAAAGACATTGTCTCAAAGAAACGTTCCACCAACACTGAGCCTGTTTTGTTAACTGAAACCTATAGTGCTATTTTGCAGGGGATGAAGATACCAGTGAATAAGAAAGACAAAGGATCAGTTACTATTCCTTGTACTATAGGAAATAGAACTTTCAAAAAGGAGCTTATTGATTTGAGGGTTAGTGTCAGTTTGATGCCTTTATCTATTTACAAAATATTGGGAATTGGAAAGATTCAAGACACAGGGATGACACTACAATTTGTCGATCACTCAATTAAGCGACCTTATGTAGTGGTGGAAGAT
This sequence comes from Lathyrus oleraceus, assembly GCF_024323335.1. Classification (NCBI taxonomy): domain Eukaryota; kingdom Viridiplantae; phylum Streptophyta; class Magnoliopsida; order Fabales; family Fabaceae; genus Lathyrus; species Lathyrus oleraceus. The sequence continues at coordinate 149,495,326 of NC_066585.1, forward strand.
GTTATAGTGAAGATAGAAAAATTTGTTTTCCCGGTAGACTTTGTGATTCTTGAAATGCCTGAAGATGAAGAGATTCCTCTCATTTTAGGCAGACCATTTCTAAAGACGGGAAGATGTATGATAGACATAGAAGAAGGAACGATGACTCTAAACGTCTATGATGAAGAATTGAAGATTGATGTCTGAAACACTGTGAAATACAAATATTATGTTGGTACTAGTCATACAATATAGGTAATAGATCAAGTGATTGCTCAAGGCAGTCCAACAAGTGATTGCTCAGGGCAGTCCAATGAAGACACCACAGTTACCGTTAGAACGGGTCTTGAGCCTGCCAATTTTCAAAAGTGATGAAGAGAAAGATGAGATAGAATCTGAAGTGCTAGCCATGATGGAAGCACAACCTCAGTGGATTAGATCCAAACCACGTCGATGGGAAGATTTAAGACCACCACAATCAGGAGAAGAAAAGCAAGAAATCAAGAAGGGTATGGAGTTGAAACAACTACCAGAGCATCTCAAGTATGTTTTTCTTGACATTGAAGAGAAATGCCCAGCTATCATAAATTCTAGTCTCAAAAGTTTCCAAGAAGTAAAACGTATTCAAGTACTTAAAAAACATAGGAGTGATATTGGATGGGCAATCAAAGATTTGAAAGGTATTAGTCTGGCAGTTTGCATGCACAAGATACTGATGGAGGATGATCACAAACCAGTTGTCTAACCACAAAGGATACTTAATCCCGCAATGAAAGAAGTGGTTCTTAAGGAAATTGTGAAGCTGTTGGATGTGGGTCTTATTTACCATATATATATGATAGCTCATGGGTGAATCCCGTACATGTGGCACCTAAGAAGAGGAAACCACCATCATCATGAATGAAAAAAATGAGCTGACTACTATTGTCATTGGCTAGAGAGTGTGCATAGATTACAAACAGTTGAATATTGCAACAAGAAAATACCACTTTCCTCTCTCATTCATTGATCAAATGTTGGAAAGGTTGGTTGGTCATGACTACTATTGTTTCTTGGATGGATATTCAGGATATAGTCAGATCGCAATAGCTCTTGAAGATCAAGAAAAGACAGCATTCACATGCCCATATGGTATCTTTGCTTACAAAAGGATGCCATTTGGGTTGTGCAATGCACCCGCTATATTTCAAAGATGTATGACATCCATTTTCGCTGACATGTTTGAAAAGCATATGGAAGTGTTCATGGATGATTTTTCTGTTTTTGGTTCTTCTTTTGATAACTATTTAACTAAATTGTCTCTTGTTTTGGAAAGATGCCAACAGACCAACCTGATTCTCAATTGGGAGAAATGTCATTTTATGGTGCGTGAAGGCATAGTCTTAGGGCATAAACTTTCCCAGAGGGGAATAGAAGTTGACAAAGCAAAAGTGGAGGTAATATAAAATCTCCCACCTCTTGTGAATGAGAAGGGCATTAGAAGTTTCTTGGGACATGCAGGTTTTTACCGCAGGTTCATAAGAGACTTCTCTAAAATAGCCAAACCATTGACTAGTTTGCTTGTGAAAGACAAGTCGTTCATGTTTGATAAAGAATGTGTCGATTATTTTCAAACATTGAAAAGTAAGTTAGTGTCAGCACATGTAGTGATTGCCCCCAATTGGTCTCTACTATTCGAGATCATGTGCGATGCCATTGACATTGCAATATGGGCAGTATTAGGACAGCGAAGAGATAAGCTGTTACATTTGATTTATCATGTGAGTCATGTCTTAAATTCCGCTCAGACAAATTATGAAACTACCGAAAAGGATTTACTAGCTTTAGTTTATGCTTTTGACAAGTTCAAGTCATACATGTTAGGATCTAAAATAATTGTTTATACTAACCTTGCTGCTTTGAAGTATTTGTTTGCTAAGCATGAATTAAAGCCACTAAGATGGATCCTACTCCTTCAGGAGTTTGATCTAGAAATCCGGGAAAAAAAGGGTGTGAAAACACTGTTGTTGATCACTTATCTCAGATGTCCCCGATTGAAGAGACTGAAGAGAAACATCATATTAAGGATGAGTTTACTGATGAACGCCTCTTGGCTATTACTGGTATTTCATGGTTCGCAAACTATGCGAACTATTTGGTAGGTGGTGTAATCCCTGAGGATTTTTATTATAACAAAAAGAATTTTTTTTTGCATGATTGCAGATTATATTTGTGGGACGACCCATTCCTATACAAGAAGGGGATATACGAGCTAGTTCGAAGATGTGTCCTAGAGGAAGAACATCAAGACGTCCTAAAAGCATGTCATGACTCAGAATATGGAGTACATTTTAGTGGAGATAGGATAGCAGCAAAAGTCCTCCAATTTAGGTTGTATTGGTTTACACTTTTCAAGGACGCCCACTATGTAGTTCGGGACTGTGATAGATGTCAGAGAACGGGTAACATTTCGAAGAAAATTTGATGCCTTAGAAGCCCATGTTAGAAGTAAAGTTATTTGATGTATGGGGCATAGATTTTATGGGACCATTTCCACCGTCATTTGGAAAAAATTATACTTTTGGTAGTAGTGGATTATGCGTCTAAATGGGTAGAAGCAGTGGCCTTGCCCATAAATGACGCCAAAGTGGTGGTTAAGTTTCTACGGACTAACATACTTGCGAGGTTTGGAGTACCAAGGGCATTGGTAGGCAATGAAGGAACACATTTTCTGAATTGCCTCATGGAAAACCTGCTCAAAAGTACAATGTGAAACACAAAATTTCCACTCCCTACCACCCTTAGACTAGTGAACAAGTAGAGGTGTCTAATAGGCAACTCAAGCAAATTCTAAAAAAAACCATAAACTCTTCCAGGAAAGATTGGGTAACCAAGTTGAATGATGTATTGTGGGCATACAGAACCGCCTACAAAAATCCAATAGGTATGTCTTCATATCTGTTAGTTTACGGAAAAGCTTGTCATTTGCCTTTAGAGTTGGAGCACAAAGCATTGTGGGCTTCAAAAATTTTGAATTATGATCTTTCCAAAGCGGGAGGTTCCAGAATCCTACAACTCCATGAGTTGGAAGAATTTAGGAATCAAGCTTACGAGAACGCCAAATTATATAAAGAACAAACAAAAAAATGGCATGATCGAAAGATTCAACGGAAGGAATTTTGGGAAGGACAATTGGTTCTCTTATTTAATTCCAGGTTGAAACTATCTCCTGAGAAATTGAAGTCTAGATAGTTAGGGCCATTTGTTGTGAACAAAGTATTCCCTAATTATGTAATAGAATTGAAGAATTAGGCAAATAAGGATACTTTAAAGTCAATGGGCAGAGAGTAAAGCCTTATCACCAAGGACAAGGAATTGGCATGGTGGAAAATGTTCATCTACAAGGATAGTATGGTGAACCGTCTAGCCATGAGACGTTAAACGAAGCGCTTCGTGGGAGGCAACCCACACTTTTACTTACTAATGATTTTTCATTTTTGTTATTTGTTTTGTTTCTTAATCAGGTGATATACAATCTCTTAACACGGGAAGATAGAAGGAGATACATTCAATTGAAGAAGAGTCGATACAGAGAATAGTACCCGGAATAAAAAACCATACGGTCAAGAAAAACAAGGTTTGGAGGAAGTATCAGAGGCCGACTATGGGCGCCCATAACAGATTTTATGGCCCGTAGCAGGAAGAACAAATACCCCGTGAAAAACTAATCAGAAGCAGGGAAACAGGACCCTACTACGGGCGCCCGTAGCAGATGTTACGACCTGTAGCAGGAATACCCTCCAAATTCTTGCATGAAACATAAACCTACTATGGGCATCCGTAGCAGATGCTACGACCCATAGTAGGCAGGATCTGAGAATGTGTTGGCAAGACAGAAGCCTATTACGGGCGCCCGTAGAAGATGTTACGGCCGATAGCAGGTTTGCGAGGAAAATGCAGAAATTTTAAAAAACAAGGGTTTGAGTTCCAACTCTCCAACTTCTTTCACCTTGGGCCAATGTTTTCTTTTGTTTGTTTACTTTTATGCCCAAAGACCTCCCAGAAGAGGCATCAGTGCTAAAGACCTCCCTCCAAGGCAATTGACGGATAAAAGGGATTAGTAGTCAATCCCCCGTTATTCAGTGTGTCGTTCTTTAAGATCACACTACGTGTCGATGCTTCAGAACAAAAGCCCAAGATCTTTTGTCCGGTCAGTCAGTGGAGAGGGTTCCACCTTTCTGAATCCCCACTTTTTGTCATGAGCTCACCCTGTCCAGGGTTAAGAGCTATGAGGTCTTATCCTCATTACCCTTTTGATCTGCTCACCCTGACGTTCAATGTCAGTGGTTAAGAGCCCATTTGATTACCTATTCCATGGCTTGTCTGTCGAGGTTGATATGACCCCTCTTGACTAAAGCTCTACCCATGTATGTTTGAGCCCCCTTGTTGGCGTGTTTACTTTAAGATACATGTTTTGTGTGGTGTGATTGTCTCCCCATAGGGTTGCTAGGCTTCGTATAGTCTCCCGTTTGCATGTCAATTAAGGTAGCGCGGTTCCTTCGTCTAGGACTGCCTTTTTGCATGAGCATCCCTAAAACACCCAAACTCATTGATTTTTCTTCTCCTAAGAATATGTTTACTCCTTCTACTACAGGCGAGTAAGTCTCCAAAGGTCGAGCATCCGGTAGATTGCGTAGTAACGTCGTTCACCCCAAAACACAACCCTTACCCCCCCGTAGTTAGCCGAACTACGGCTTGCTCTGATTCTCATTCCAGATGAGATACGTAGGCATAAGATGCGATGTCTTAGCGAGCACACTCCTCTTTAACCCCTAGGTAGCCGAGATACGAAGACTCTGATTCTCATATTCAGATGAGATACGTATGCAGTGGATGCGACATCCGTGCGAGTCATTTTCTTTTGACCCCCCTTTTAGTAAATAGTACATTAGATAAACCTACACCCTTTAGACAAGAACAACAAAAGTGGATCCCGTAGAGTACTACGGATGCGTAGGGGTGATAATACCTTCCCTTCCCATAATCGGCTCCCGAACCCAAGATTTGGTTGCAAGACCTTGTCTTTTCCTTTCCTTTCTCCCAGGTTTACTTCGAGCGTTTCCTTTCCCTCATTTGGGATAAATAACGCACGGTGGCGACTCTTCTGTCATTTCTTTTTTTCGCCGGTTGTTTTTTTTCGCATTCTTTTTTTCAGGTTGCGACAGCTGGCGACTCTGCTGGGGATTTATTGTCCCTAGTGGGCCTTTCCTAGCGTTGTTTGTCTATTGTCTATTGTGTGTTATTTATTTATCGCTTTGCATACTTATCTGCTTGCATTGCATCCTATGTGCGCTTTACTGTCTCATACATACTGTGCTGGTTGAGTATCTGTTTCACTGTTGGGTGGGAGTCACAAGAGGTAAAAGGCCCAATATACAGGCTATGAGTGAACTTTAGGACACCTAGGAATAGAGTGATTCATGGGAAGCGGGTGGTATGGCGCCACTTAGCGGAACATGGTATCATGAGCAGTTCAGATTCTGATGGGGTATTATCGTTGCATACACCTGGTATGCATATGATGATATTCTTGAAAGGATTGTTTATCCTGCGTTTCTCTTGACCTTACCCTGGCCTAGATTACACCCGTGAGTGGGGCGGGAATGAATCATTTACAGGTACTGATGGTGACTTGTTCTGTTGGTGACCGTGTCCTGATAGTGACTTTTGTTTGGTTCTTGTTGGTGACCGTTGGTTCTGAAGTATGGGTTCTAAGTTGATGACTGTATTATATGGTTCCCAGTTCCGAATTCATGCTGAAGTTCTGATCCTGTGCCTCGTGATATACGACCAACCCGGTTTTCTGGAGCAGAGTTTTGATCTCGTAGTACATTCTTCAGTGGGTTTCTCTTCAGACAGTGCAACCCAACAGATATTCAAGCAGATACAGCAACCTTGATTTGCATGTCACTGCGTTGCATCACATCATTTGCATTCATATCATTTAACACATGTTTATCCATTTCTGTGGGGTTTATATCTTCTTCTTGATTCTAGTCGGGGTTTTTCTGGTACTTTTTAAAAGGGATATTTTATCTGATGAGAGACTGGAATCAAGGGGGTAGAATACCTTTGGAATTGATAAACATGTCATTGTATTTGCATATTCATTAGCATGTCCGGATCAAGGCCTTTGAGGCAGTTCGGATCAAGGACGCAGCTCCAGTGGAAGAAGTTAAAGCGGGTGCCTCTATCTCATCCTTCAAGTAGGCACAGGCCTTGGTAGATTCAGGTGTTGCTCCCGGTTGGGGACGTCTGTTGGTGTTACCAATGAAAAAAGACATGTTCGGATTGGGTATCAGCCGACTCTGACTTCTACAACGCCAACACTTCAGACTCGTCAGGGGCCGATTACTTTCTCCAACGCTGGCGTCATTCAATATGGCCAGGTCTCTGCGGTCAACGATGAAGATGGGGATAATGATTGCGACATCGATAACTGGTTGCGTCTGAGAATCCCGGGTGAAGTTCTCCGCAACTGGTCTTCTGAAGAGATTATCCAAGTCACTCTTCTTGAAGAGTAATTTTCTTTGTTTATTCATGCATATCCAAGTCTTACGTTCCGCCCAGGGCGTAATGACTCATTGTAGGGCTCATCTATGCGCATGCCTGTATTTTTTATCATCAATAAAGGACGTCTTTTTGCATTCAAATATTTCGTTCACTGTTTTTCCATTTTTGCAGTTTTCAAAAATCAAAAATATTTGGCAATGTTTTATTTAGTTTTCATTTTTCACACTCATAAGCACATACCATCACTCATGCAGATGCACATCACCGGATCCTATTGATAACGATTCTGCTATGGCTCGCTTCGACTTTGAAAATCCAATCTTTCAAGCTGAAGAAGAGGGTGATGAAGACTGTGAACTCCCTGAAAAACTTACCAGGTTATTAAAACAGGAGGAAAGGGTCATTCAACCGCATCAAGAGTCTGTTGAAGTGATTAATCTCGGCACCGAGGACGCCAAGAGAGAAATCAAGATAGGGGCTGCTTTGGAAGATAATGTGAAGAAGGGGTTGATTGAATTGCTGCAAGAGTATGTCGACATCTTTGCTTGCTCTTATCAGGACATGCCAGGGCTTGACACAGATATTGTGGTACACCGTTTGCCTCTCAAAGAAGGTTGTCCTCCGGTCAAGCAGAAGCTCAGAAGAACAAGACCAGAGATGGCTGTCAAGATAAAGGAAGAAGTGCAAAAACAGTTGGATGCAGGGTTTCTAGCAGTCACAAATTATCCGCCATGGGTTGCAAATATCGTTCCAGTACCTAAGAAGGATGGAAAGGTACGGATGTGTGTTGACTACCAGGATCTGAATAGAGCTAGTCCTAAAGATGATTTCCCATTACCTCACATCGACGTTTTGGTGGATAACACAACTCAGTTCTCGGTATTCTCCTTCATGGATGGCTTTTCTGGCTATAATCAAATTAAGATGGCACCAGAAGACAGGGAGAAGACAACATTCATAACCCCATGGGGCACCTTCTACTACAAGGTGATGCCGTTTGGTCTGAAAAATGCCGGAGCAACATACCAACGAGCGATGGTGACTCTGTTCCATGATATGATTCATCATGAAATCGAGGTTTATGTTGATGATATGATTGTCAAATCTCAGACAGAAGAAGAACATTTGGTGAATTTGCAGAAACTGTTTGAGCGTTTGAGGAAATTCAAGCTGAGGCTTAATCCGAACAAGTGTACTTTCGGGGTGAGATCTGGAAAACTGCTGGGTTTTATTGTTAGTGAAAAAGGGATTGAGGTGGATCCGGCCAAAGTGAAAGCGATACAGGAAATGCCTGAGCCAAGAACAGAGAAACAAGTTCGTGGTTTCTTAGGGAGGTTGAACTACATTGCAAGGTTCATCTCTCACCTAACAGCCACGTGTGAGCCAATATTCAAGTTGTTGAGGAAAGATCAGGCTATCAGGTGGACTGATGATTGTCAAAAGGCTTTCGAGAAAATAAAAGAGTATTTGCAGAATCCTCATATCCTTATGCCTCCGGTCCCAGGGAGACCGCTGATTATGTATTTGACAGTACTAGACAATTCCATGGGTTGTGTTCTCGGTCAACACGACGAGACAGGTAGGAAAGAGCATGCCATCTACTACCTGAGTAAGAAATTCACAGATTGCGAGTCGAGATACTCAATGCTTGAAAAGACATGTTGTGCACTTGCATGGGCTGCTAAGCGATTGAGACAATACATGCTGACTCACACAACCTTACTGATCTCCAAGATGGATCCAATCAAGTATATATTTGAGAAGCCAGCTCTCATCGGAAGGGTTGCTCGTTGGCAAATGGTACTGACAGAGTATGATATCCAGTATACATCCCAGAAAGCCATCAAGGGGAGTATTTTGTTAGACTATCTTGCTCAACATCCGGTTGAAGATTACGAGCCGATGAAGTTTGATTTTCCAGATGAAGACATCATGTTCCTCAAGATGAAAGATTGCGAAGAGCCAGTTGTTGAGGAGGGACCTGATCCAGACGGAAAGTGGACTTTGTTGTTTGATGGGGCTGTCAATGCCAGAGGAAGTGGAATTGGTGTTGTCATCACTACTCTGAAAGGTGCCCACATGCCTTTCACCGCTCGTCTGACTTTTGAGTGCACCAATAATGAAGCTGAATATGAAGCCTGTATCTTGGGTATTGAGCAAGCCATTGATCTAAGAATCAAGACTCTGGATATCTTCGGAGTTTCAGCTCTGGTAATCAATCAAGTGAATGGTGATTAGAACACTCTCCAGCCCAATCTGGTCCCTTACAGAGATTACACGAGAAGACTATTAACTTTCTTCACAACAGTAAAGTTGTATCACATACCTCGTGATGAGAACCAGATGGCAGATGCTCTTGCCACTCTATCCTCCATGATCAACGTGATTCGGTGGAACCACGCTCCCAGGATCAATGTGATGCGCCTCGACAGGGCCGCGTATGTGTTTGCTGTTGAACTGGTAGTTGACGACAAGCCCTGGTATCACGACATCAAGAGCTTTCTGAAGAATCAAGAGTACCCTGCAGGGGAATCCAACAATGATAGAAAGACTTTGAGAAGATTGGCAGGCAGTTTCTTCTTGAACAAAGACGATGTGCTGTATAAGAGGAACTTCGACATGGTTCTGCTTAGATGCGTGGATAGACACGAAGCAGACATGTTAATGCAGGAAGTTCATGAAGGCTCCTTCGGTACTCATGCCGACGGACATGCAATGGCTAAGAAATTGTTGAGAGCGGGATATTACTGGATGACCATGGAATCTGATTGTTTCAAATATACTCGGAAGTGTCATAAATGCCAGATTTATGCTGATAAGGTACATGTGCCACCAAATCCTTTGAATGTGATGTCTTCGCTGTGGCCTTTTGCTATGTGGGGCATCGATATGATTGGAAAGATTGAGCCGACCGCCTCCAATGGGCATCGCTTCATCCTTGTTGCCATCGACTATTTCACCAAGTGGGTCAAAGCAGCATCGTTCGCGAATGTCACCAGACATGTGGTTGCCCGTTTCATCAAGAAAGAAATCATTTGTCGCTATGGGATTCCCGAAAGAATCATTACTGATAATGGTTCTAACCTCAACAACAAAGTGATGAAGGAGTTGTGCCAGAACTTCAACATTCAGCATCACAATTCTTCCCCTTACCTCCCTAAGATGAACGGTGTTGTTGAGGCGGCAAATAAGAACATAAAGAAGATTGTGCAGAAGATGGTCGTTACGTACAGAGATTGGCATGAGATGGTACCCTTCGCCTTGCATGGGTACCGTACTTCAGTACGTACATCGACCGGGGCAACCCCTTACTCCCTTGTGTATGGTATGGAAGCAGTCCTACCTGTTGAAGTGGAGATTCCTTCTCCAAGAATCCTGTTGGATGTCAAGTTAGACGAAGCTGAATGGATTCAGACAAGGTTCAATGAGTTGAGTCTTATCGAAGAGAAGCGAATGGCAGCCATTTGTCATGGGCAGTTGTATCAGAGTCGGATGAAGAGAGCCTTTGATCAGAAAGTGCGTCCTCGATGTTTCCAAGTCAGAGATTTAGTGTTGAAAAGGATCCTTCCTCCTCAGACAAATCACAGGGGCAAGCAGACTCCTAACTATGATGGACCGTATATTGTCACCAAGGTTTTTGATGGTGGGGCCTTAATGCTTGCAACGATGGATGGTGAAAACTTCACTTCCCCTGTGAACTCAGACGCAGTTAAAAAATACTTCGCATAAAATAGACCCGCTGGATAGTAAAAAGAATAGTCCAGGCAAAAATGGGCATCCCGACGAACCAAGAAAATGAAAAGGTTCGGGCAAAAATTAGGGATTAAAAATGAAAAGATCGTACACCCGGTAAGTTGAAAACCTGAAAAGGCAACTTAGGCAAAAATGGGTATCCCGGTGGATTGAAAACCCGAAAAGGGCGATCCAGGCAAAAGTTAGGGATTAAACGAATGACTGCGTTCTGAGTAGTTCTGAATCTCATCTCGTGTCAATGACTGGAAACTTTTGAAGGATAGGAAACAATCCAATCACTCTTTTCAGAAAGCTGATCATCTGGAGGATCTTGAAGACGAGCAAGTCATAGCAGAATTGGAACCCAATAGAAATCTATTTCACATTGCGATTAAATTAATTTCTGTTTTTATCTTTTGTGCGATTACCTCTTTCCAGGGATTGCTTCTTGATGTAAATGCCTATTCAGAGGCCATTCAATCAATAAAATCATGTTATTCAGTATATCTCTGTTTTCATTTTTATTTTACTGTTTTGTTTGCAAAAATGACGTCCGAATTTTTGATAAACATTGCATCATGAAACATAAGAGCTTTACAGGTACATGCTTAATAAACATTTAAAATTGTTGTAAATGTTAAGTGGTTTAGATCGTCTATTCAGAACAGGTACCCTCGGGGCATTTCCTTAAGGTTCCCATCAGATGATCGCGGATGTTTTCCTCAACAGTTGGAATTTGGTACCTTATCCCTGCAGAGCTGATCAGAGCATTGGATTCTTCAATCCCCAGTAGGCTCTCACTGCTGTGTTTCCCCAAGCATTTGTTTTAGACTATACACTCCCCAGTAGAGTTGACAGTGCCAGACTGTATATCCCCAGCGGAGTTGACAGTGCCAGACTGTACCTTCCCAGCAGAAGCGGCTGCTCCTCAGGGTTCGATGCCAGATCGATGATCTCGACACTAGATCCATGGTCTCTTTCCTTGAAGAAGAATCTCGGTACCGTATCGGTGTTTGCTTCCCCTGCTAAGTCGTCTCTCTCGCAGATTATGGTTGCCAGAACCACTATCGCTTTCCCCAACAGCAGGTTTTCAGTGTCGTTCTCTCCCCAGTCAGAGTCTCGGTATTTCATCATTGCTAGAACACCGTGTGGCGGGTCATTTCCCCACAGAGTTCTTTGCGTTGTGCATCTCCAACAGCCTTGCCAGGGTCCAGAAGATGGTGATCATTTCCCCAGCAGATTCCCTTGCCTCGGCTTGGCATTCTACCCAGCATTTTGCATCCCTGCATGTAGAATTATATTGCATTGCATCCTCCTAAATCGCGTAGCATTTCCATTTTCATGGAGCATTACGCCATTGAAAAATTCAAACATTACGCATGTAAGCATAAAACATTCTCGATATCCCAAGTGATAAGCCAGAAGTTGTTTCCAGTACTCAGACTGAAGATTGTTCATGACTTACCTTTATTATCCCCAGCAAGTGTCATTGGCCCATGCGCCGCCTCTATTATCTTTCCCTATTTCTGCCGATGCTGACAGGCATGAAGTTTCCGGTATTCAGACCGAAGTGGCATTCAGGCCAATTTTCCGATATTCAGATCGAAGTGGCATTCAGGCCAGTTTCCGGTATTCAGACCGAAGTGGCATTCAGGCCAGTTTCCGGTATTCAGACCGAAGTGGCGTTCAGGCCAGTTTTCCGATGTTCAGATCGAAGAAGTTTCCGACATTCAGGTCGATGCAACTTATGGCATTCAGGCCAATTTTCCGATGTTCAGATCGAAGAAGTTTCCGACATTCAGGTCGACGCAACTTGTGGCATTCAGGTCAGCCTCTCGGTGTTCAGACCGATATTAATAATCTCATATCTTCCGATGTTCAGATCGAAGTCATTTCCAGTATTCAGACTGATGAGCGGCATTCAGGCCATGGTTAGTTCTGTGTTACCATTTATTTTGGTATCCAGGTTAACATTCTTTTTTGGTATTCAGACTGACTCTCACCGTACCAGACGGATTCTTCTTTCAAGACCACCTCTTTTCCGATTCTGACAGGCATTGTTACTTCACTTCACTTCAGTGCAAATTTTCGGGCTTTTATTGTATTCAATCCCTTGATACCTCGAAAGTGTGAAAGCCGCTGCTATCTTCTTTTCGGGTCTCCAGTTGATTGAATAGGGGCAGCTGTAATACCTCAAAATTTGCCCCCCTCATTCATGCATTCATTTTTAGGTCATTTAACATTTCATATTGCATTTCATCATGTCAATCAAGATCAGATCCAAGAAGCTTGAATATCATCCGAGACACTTTGTGGGTTCTATCTGGGTGATCGGTCAACGCAAGGAAAGGACTTGAGTTACTACCAACATGTTCAAATGGGGCCTATTTACCATGCAAAACGCCAATCTCGAAGGAGCAAAAAGCAGAGCCTGAGTTGTCATGCTCGCTAGGCGAGCAGCGTGGTTCACCTAGCGAACCTTGAACTGTCATGCTCGCTAAGCAGCAGATCCTTCGCTAGGCGAAGCGCACGCGTTTTCAGAATATAACAGAAAGTCATGGGCTTAAGTTGCCCTCATCTGAGCCCACCAGGCCACGAAATCAGGTTATAAATTCAGAATTCCAGTGAGCCAAAAGAGGAGGCTATTCATATAACCCTAGAGAGAACCAGAGAGGAAAAATGAAGAGACCTATGAACTAATCTGCAGCAACCTCCAAACAGCTCTGAAAGGTTCACTCTGACTCACACACTTTTTCACCTCCATCTCACATAAACCCTAAGATTGCTTTGCAAACCCAAGGGTGCAATTCAATTCCATTCGATCTCTCCAATCAGGTTTTCCCTTATTCCCATTACTCTATGCCTTCAATTTAAATTCTTTGAATGTATGAGGTTTTGCCCACGGGTTTAGATATGCATGAATGTGTAAACAATACCTTGAATGTTTAATCGTTTCATTTCTTAGATGGATGCCATAGGGTTTGGGATTATGGAAATCGGATTGTTATCAAGGAAGAATCCCAAACCCGCAGGCACTCGCTAGCACCATCGCTAGGCGAGCCTGCGGCGAAGCTTCGCTAAGCCTTCGCTAGGCGAAGCAGTAGAGAGCGTGACAGTAATTGCCTTTTTTACTGTTTGCTCTAATTTGTTTTGTGTTCGTCATGGCATGCTCTCTCTTGATTCCATCTTGTTACTCTAACCTGTTTGTTGAGTTTTTGTGAGGGCTCACATGACTCTTGCAGAGATGGCTTGCTTGGTATTCCACTTTATTTGTGGGATACTATCTGGAGGTTTATTCCGATTACCTGTACTGACTCGCTTTCTTTGGTGGTGTTAGCTTGGAAGGATCTCTGGGTTTCTTATTTCTTTAATTGCTGTTACTTCGGATCTTTATCCGTGTGGTAGACCTCTGATCCCTTTTACACCTTTCCCGCATTTTACCGCTTTCTTAGCTGGAAGACCTCAATAGGAGGCAATGTTTTCTTTTCTTTGTTTACTTTTGTGCCCAAAGACCTCCCAGAAGAGGCATCATGGCTAAAGACCTCCCTCCGAGGCAATTGACGGATAAAAGGGATTAGTAGTCAATCCCCCGTTATTCAGTGTGTCGTTCTTTAAGATCACACTACGTGTCGATGCTTCAGAACAAAAGCCCAAGATCTTTTGTCCGGTCAGTCAGTGGAGAGGGTTCCACCTTTCTGAATCCCCACTTTTTGTCATGAGCTCACCCTGTCCAGGGTTAAGAGCTATGAGGTCTTATCCTCATTACCCTTTTGATCTGCTCACCCTGACGTTCAATGTCAGTGGTTAAGAGCCCATTTGATTACCTATTCCATGGCTTGTCTGTCGAGGTTGATATGACCCCTCTTGACTAAAGCTCTACCCATGTATGTTTGAGCCCCCTTGTTGGCGTGTTTACTTTAAGATACATGTTTTGTGTGGTGTGATTGTCTCCCCATAGGGTTGTTAGGCTTCGTATAGTCTCCCGTTTGCATGTCAATTAAGGTAGCGCGGTTCCTTCGTCTAGGACTGCCTTTTTGCATGAGCATCCCTAAAACACCCCAACTCATTGATTTTTCTTCTCCTAAGAACACGTTTACTCCTTCTACTACAGGCGAGTAAGTCTCCAAAGGTCGAGCATCCGGTAGATTGCGTAGTAACTTCGTTCACCCCAAAACACAACCCTTACCCCCCCCCCCCCCCCCCCCCCCCCCCCCCGTAGTTAGCCGAACTACGACTTGCTCTGATTCTCATTCCAGATGAGATACGTAGGCATAAGACGCGATGTCTTAGCGAGCACACTCCTCTTTAACCCCTAGGTAGCCGAGCTACGAAGACTCTGATTCTCATATTCAGATGAGATACGTATGCAGTGGATGCGACATCCGTGCGAGTCATTTTCTTTTGACCCCCCTTTTAGTAAATAGTACATTAGATAAACCTACACCCTTTAGACAAGAACAACAAAAGTGGATCCCGTAGAGTACTACGGATGCGTAGGGATGCTAATACCTCCCCTTCGCATAATCGGCTCCCGAACCCAAGATTTGGTTGCGAGACCTTGTCTTTTCCTTTCCTTTCTCCCAGGTTTACTTCGAGCGTTTCCTTTCCCTCCTTTGGGATAAATAACGCACGGTGGCGACTCTTCTATCATTTCTTTTTTTCGCCGGTTGTTTTTTTTCGCATTCTTTTTTCAGGTTGCGACACCTATCAATAGAGTTGATATGGATACGCATACAACCTTTCCAATAATTATAGTTTTCACGGGTTAAAATAGGTGCCCTATTATACGCCCTTTTAGGATCGTTACTCATTTTCTAAAAAGTTATATGCGAAACACTAGATGAACTGACGCTCGTGATACCACTTGTTAGACGATAGTACCGATCTAGAAGGGAGGTTAAATATATCAGTTTTTGACATTTAGAGCTTTTTAAAATTATTTTCAACGGTTGCGGAAACACCCTAGATTATAATTGTCTAAACGATCTGTTAATGGAAAGATCGGATATATGTGAAACCAAATGGAATAACTATGATAGAGATAATCAACCACTATCTAAATCAATCAATTAACCACTATAATCCTTGATATCGTTACCTCTAATAATGCTTTAATACAATAAGAGAGCAAGTAAAATATTACTAGATTTGTGTGAGATTAATTTTATCGAACACTTGGTGAGCACTCCACGCCAAGTTTCAATTTCACTCAAATTGAATATGCAGAATCTTACTTAGTTGCAATCAAAGTGACTGTTCTAATTTATCGAACAATTAATATGCACAAGAATTAAGCGATATTGATTTTACTATTAATTTCACACAAAACGTAATTAATGCAGAATTTAAAGAGTTAAGAGATAGAGAGAACAAGATCAGATTTGTTGAGGCAGTTTCCATATCGTCCTCGCTTAGGGTACGTCCCCTTCAATTCTAAATATAGAATTGAGATGTTTTTATTAACACGTTGCAGAGTCAATACAAGAGAACAAATGATCACTACCAATCAACCCCTCGTGTTGTTGCAGATCTTATTCGGTTCTCTCCCCTTGATTCGAGTTTAACCAAGTCCTTCAAGCACTTTGAACAAACCTCCGGTTACAGTTACCATATTGCAAGAACACCACATTCTCCAAAACATCAGCTTGGCTGATTTTGAGTGCAAGTCGCTTGAACCCTAAGCTTTCTTCACAATCCTCCAGTTACCGTTACTTGTTTGACCGAACCCACCGTTCTTAAAACTTTTCACTCGGCTGAATTTGCGAAGCAAAGGTTAATGCAAAAATCCCCAATTCTTGGACTACAAAACCCCAATGGTTTTATTCAAGAAAAACCCCACATAAAGCCTCAACCCAAACTATGATTACACAGTCTTATTTGGACGTTATCACAACAGCAATGCACAATGCTCAACAAAGATTGTTATGTGTGATTATTGAGAAATGCAATGAAGAATGAAGATGATGAGCACTTTGGTGTATATATTTCACTTTTCTTGTTAAATGTTGAAGAAGAGACTCTAGAATATTTATATGATGCATGGACCAAATAACAGACATAACATAATTATTTTGTAAAATTACACAGCAGAATATTGAGTCCGAGCAGCGAGCACTCGACCTGTTCATACAGGTCACTTGACATGTATGGACCCGAGGCAAAATTATTCAAGTAAAACAGGCGATGAGTCGACTCAAATAGGGGATGAGTTGACTCAAACAGATTTTTTTCAGGGTTGAGTCGACCTATGACTCGACCTGTTCAGACGTGTGGCTACCTGGTTCAAATGAGAATAGGAAATGAGTCGACGCAACATGTGGATGAGTCGACTCATTCGGTTTTCCCAGGATTGAGTCGACCTGTGACTCGACCTGTTTAGACCCGAGAGTTATGCTATGAGTCATGAGTCGACTCACAGTTCTTAAACTCCGAAAAATGAGTTTTGAGATGTATTTTGACCAATTCAAACCAATCTTTTATGAACCTAGGATATTAACGATGATCAAGTGCATGATTCACATCTCTGATATGATGATGATGTCCAAAGTACACGTTATGGGAGATTAGAGAGGTTTGACATCATTAAAATAAGGACTAGGTATATTTTCCCTCACACGGGGGAGTACTTGTGTGCAGATGATAACATAAGATTACACTTAAAATTAGATGTGGGTTGTCTCCTAGTTAGAACGAAGCATTTAGAGGTATTAACTGAAGATTTATAGGTTCGGATTAATGGCATATCTTTCAACATAAAGGTAGTTAAGGACTTCTAAGGGCCTTTGAGAATTCAATTTCTAGAATGTTTGGGTTCAAATGATTCATCTAGTGAAAACATGGATGAGTTTCCTAGTGAATGGCAGGAAGAAGACAAAGGTTTTGCAGTGGATGAAAGGGGTGGAGTTGTTCCTCAAGCAGAAGTAGGAATTTTGATGGAAAGTCAAATAATAAGTAAACAAATCAAAAGTTGGTTGTTACCAAAAGCAATGATGGCGGTCCTAGGTTACACAATTGTCAGAACAAGGTGGAAAACTCAAAGGATGATATGTCAAATCACCTCGAGATAGGTGTTCCTTTACCTCGCAGTCTCCCTCAGAACTTAAGAAAAGTTATTCATATCCTAAAGTCAACCACCATTGGGAAACCCTCAAATCTTGATTTAGTTTCGTTCTTCCGCTATATACCCATTCAACTGGGCCCTCTAGGTGATACGGATTTACAATCAGTTGCTATAAGGAATGAAAGCTCTCCCTCTTTTGTGGCCCAACCCAAGTGTAAATGTAAGAATTTGGGAGAAGTGGGAGAGTCATCAAAGAAACTTCCAGATGTTTCAGAATCTATCCATTTGTTATCCAAAGTTCTTCCATACACCAAACCTTCTTACTTATCCTCCTTACTTCCACCTAGATCCATAAAATCCATAAAATCCATTGAACATGTACCCTCATCTCAATCTATATCTTGTTTGCCTCCTAATATTATATTTTCTAGTGGATTGACAATTTGATGCGGGTCAACATCCGATTGTGACGTGATCCAAGGAAATTTGAGATTTTGGTCTAAAGGAGAAGAGATTGTTGCTTCAAAAATATGGAATGAGGCTTAAGAATTAGTCATTAAGGGTGAGGATGAAGATTGTGCTTATGTAGCTGAAATAAAACGTCTTTAAAAATGAGATTAAAAGAGACTCAGATCGAAGGATGCAAGGAATTGGGTGTCAAATTAATTTATTATCATATAACATTATGGGGTGAAAATTTAACCAAGGAAAAATCAATAAATAAGTTAATCTCTTCCGAAAAGGTGAATCTCTACATGCTTCAAGAAACGACGATGAAAATTGTGGAGGAATCTAAGGTGCATTATCTTCGAGGTAGCAAGGAAGTTATATGGATGGCTAAGTGGAATATAGGTAGTTTAAAAGGCATGTTACTCATGTGGAAACATGACATCTTCAAGACTTTTTTTCAATTTTGAAAGAGAAGGTTTTATGGGGATTCAGTTGAAATGAAAATATTATATCACCTATGTGGTAACCATTTAGTATTCATGTTGTATGTTAATACCTTAGGATTGGCATTAATTTTGTAAAACAAATAATGTAATCACCTCTGTTATTTTAATATGTTGGGTTGAAGAAGTTCAACATCTGGACCAACATGTCATGTACGATGTCACGACATCATGCCTGTGACATCGCACATGTGTAGAAAACTGAATTAATTAATTCAGGTATATATTCTGGGATTAGTGAGGATATTTGGTGAATATCCTAACTCCCTTGTGGAGGTCTTAAAGACTCAATCAGAATATATAGGCTCTAAATATGGAGATATATATGGAGATATTTTAGGAACTAAAAGATTGAAGACCTTGATTGTAGCAGAAGTTTCTGCTGACTTTGTAACAGCAAAGAAGAAGTTTGCTGCGATTTCTGAAGGCCCAAATCTAGTTGGGTGCTTAGGTTATAAATAGCATATTGTAACCTAGGATTAAGTAGCCTCAAAGAATGTAAAATTAGGGGTGTGTGAGGTAAACCTCCCAACCTGTGGGAAGGTTACCATGTGTTTCTCAGTGCTCAAAGCTGAGATTATTTGTAACTCAAAGCCTGTAGGTAAGAGTTTGTTACGGTCTTGAACGAAGCTGTGAAGCAAGTTCAAGTTGTTTAGCATTAAATTGTATTTGTAGTGATAGGAATGGAAACTGGAGGTTTCTATCTAGGAGTTCCTAGGTATAGATTGCATTGGGTAGGGATTAAGTGAAGAGTTATAAATGGGGGAGTTTAACTCTGAATTAATACTACTGATAGTGGATCTTCTTCTTGGCTTGGTATGCCCCCAGAGTAGGTGATGTTGCACCGAACTGGGTTAACAATTTCCTGTGTTTGTTTTCCTTCTGCATGTTATAATCCTGTCTGCCATAACTCAGCTTGTAGTTCAGTCTGCTTATCAAGATAATAACAGACCTGGTAAATAGCATACTGTTTGAATGTCAATCAGAATGTTTTGACATTCATCATTGACAACATATACTGAATAATAGGCAGGTTGGTTTTTCTGCTTCAGTTCAGTATTTATTTCAGTCTGTTCTTCAAGAGGATAACAGACCTGGCCAAAGGATCATTGTGAAAATGTCAAACTAGATGTCTTGACTGTTATTACTGTAGGTTGATACTGAAGTAGAGACTGGTTGATCTTTTACAGTACAGCATTTAGCACAGTCTGTTTTCATGAACATAACAGAATCAACATGAGGTATATGTTCTGGCTGTCAAACTGAATGTTGTGACATTCATTCCTGACAGCATGTGCTAAATTGTAGGATGGTTAGTTTTTCTGTTTCAGTAATTTTCTCAGGCTATTCTTCAGGAATCCAACAGCTGAGCTAAAATCCAGGAAACTAACAACTGAGCTACATTTAATGAACCTAACAAATAGCCTATTTGTTAGCACCCTAATAAGTGGAAATCAGTTTAACTTGTTCAACCTTTATTTTAGGAAATACAAGTACAAGGCCAGCAAACTGGTATACTGTAACAGATGATGTTCAAATCACTATTGAGACATCTTGCTGATAACTATGCAGGAAAATAATAGAAGTTAGTGCTATGGTTGATCTCTGCTGAGTCTGCCTATCAGATGGATAGAACTGGGTGTTTTTTCAGTCTATGGTAATACAGGAGCAGATGCAGTGGCATCTGTAAATGTGTGCACATTAGTACTGGATGTTAAGTGTACAGGTGTCTTGCTGTATTAGTAACAATGTTAGATTAGATGTCTTGACGTGGAGTAGAACATCTGAACTCTGACTAAACCAGAATTTCAATTGGTATCAGAGCAGGCATCCTGTTCTGTTTATGGATGAGATCCATGGGTGATACTTTCTGGTATCTTGCAAGGAGTTATGTTAGTACGGATGTTGGAACCTGTGAAGGTTCTGTTAGTTCCCTGAATGGTCCCTTGAAGTAGGTGGATGGAATATTCATGACAAGAACTGTGTGTACCTATCACTGGAGGTTGGCAATTGGCCCTGGTGTGGGACAGCTGTGCCAGTATTTAATCATATTCAACATTGGTATGTCCTTGAAGGCTGATCTGGTGAAGTGTGTGTTCATAGGTTGAGTTGTATTATGGTTTCCGCTGCATAATACCTGGCAAAACTCAAACTCTGATGTAGTTTTCCCCCATGTGGATGAAAGGCTGTTGTATTCAAAATTTCATCATAATCTACTGAAGATGTCAAAGATACTTGAGTCTCCTCAAGTCCACTCATCATGACGGTCTCACTTAAGGATGGTAAGAATCACCTGATCACTGATTCTTTTACACTCTTGAGTAGTGTATATGAAGACCTTGAAGACCTTCAAGGAGGGTTTGTGCCAAAGAGGTGGAACCAATGTTCTATGTAATGTTAGAACATGTTGTTCAATAAGTATGCCGATACTGGTTGATGAGCAGATGTTTTTAGGTGTCAAACAAAGGGATACTTTTGTTTGGAACCTACTCCTGATCTGGAAGAGGAGACATCTGTGTGTGCTAAGTTAACAAGGGTAGGGTCAACTGTGTGTGTGCTCAAGTAGGTCACTTTTAGAAGTCTGATCTCTAGAAGTGGAGCTGGCTGAGATGTGACAGTGTGCAATCTTCCTCTATTTGTATGATTTCTGTAGATTGATCAGGGTTGGATAGTTGTTCCCTGAAGTACTATGTTGTGTTGGGAGACAAGTCCCCTGGATGTTAGAAGTCAATAATGGGGTAATCTGAGTGATATCTCATTTAAGAGGATTGGGACCATGAATCTTGTTATTCAAACACCACGTTCAGAAGTGGTAGGTCTTTCAAGGAGTGAGAATATGAAGACTCAGAGGTTGGTTGAAGTAGTATGCTCTGGCAATGCATATCTACTATTGATTGGTGTTTTTTTTTTCACTAGTACTTTTGGTCAGCTGGAATCTGATTGGTGTGATTGGAGTATGTATAGGTATAACTCATAGAGTTAATAGCCACTGGTAGGGATGGTGTATGTCATGTTGAGACATTTGTGTATAATGCATGAATATTGGTGTGGAGGTTCCATGATTGTTAATTTGAGGGGGAGTTTTGGTTAACCTCCTCACGTTTGGTCAGCCTAGGGTCTGGTTGGCTGTTGACATGTGTCACATGGGTTCTGGTTGTTGTGTGACACATTTGCAAGGAAGGATTCATCTATCTCATTCCTAAGGATGAATCTAATCTGGAAAGAGTCTCAAAATTGTTGAGGTGCTCGCAAGCAGAAGATGTTGACACAAGAAGAGTATTTTCAAAGTATTCTTATGGTGGAAGTATCTGAAAGGTTAAGTGGGAAAGGATTTAAGATCAATGTCCACTTGTGCCAAGTACAAGTATTTAATTAATTTTCCTTGGAGCTCAAGATAACTGATGCTCTTAAAGATGTTGGAACATCTCTTCTTTAAGACCCTGTGCAGAATCACAGGAAGGATAATACATTGGTTTATGATCTATCTCTTTGGTGGCAGCAAAAGCATATGATCTTTGAAAAGGTTTCCTGGCAAGAAACATGTTCAGCCTTGGTGTGTACAAGAAGAAGAAGACATCATAGTCTTGATGGTGGTTACTTGGATCAGTTTATTTTTGTTCTAGGTAAGGAAGTGCATTGGCTAATGCACACTATGGAGTTAAGAACAAGTGGCAGCATTCTTGACATCATGGAAACAGCCTTGCTTTAGGAAGTGGAATCCTGGGTATAGCTGAAGGGTTAGTTTCTAACTGGTCCTTCTGAAGACTCATGCATCAGAGTGTCTGATGTCTTTGGAGAAGAAGCAGAGATTCATCAAGGTGTGAGCTTGGATGACTCAACTGCAAACCTGCAGGATGGAGGTTGTTTTCTCAAACTTGGTTCCACAATCAAGTCTATGAGAGCGTTGAACTCTTGTTCTGTGTAGGGAGGAAGTTCTTTCAAGTGGCAGAAGAAGGAGCTGAATTCAACAGCTAGATGTTAAAACACAATGTTGTGACATTTGGTTCAACATCAGAATCTTAGTTGGTGAAGTGGCACGTCAACTTAAGATAGAAGGGTCTACAGAGTTGTAGATTGGGTACTTCAAAAAGATCGTTCTCATTGCAGTTATTTGGAGTTACTGGATAGAGAAGATGTTACATGTTCATGTCTTAGAGAATCTAAGTTTTGCTTAACATGTAGCTTGAAGTTCAAGTCTCTCCTGGAAGGTCAGAATATCTGTGGGAGAAGTCTGATAAACATGGAGAAGTCAAAAAGTGGCATTTGACTTTTTCATATGAGAATTCATGAAGGAGGTAATCAACCAGTGGCATTTGGTCTATCTCAGAAGTGAGTTCGTAGAATCAAGATAATCAACATATGGCAGCTGATTATTCTTGAGGAAAGTCTGAGACAAATTACTTTTGAGCAGAAAAGTAGTAAGTTGAAGACAAAAGGAGGTGTTTTTTATTCATCTCTTGGAGCTTGTGGTAGGAGTTCTGAGCTATCTATGGAAGATCATCTCTCGTAATGGGATGAGAATGTATATGTCCCAATTTATGTTTGGGTTAGTTTGGATCAAGCTGGTGACTCAGTGATATCTAAAGATTATCAAATGGTGTTCTTTGGTATGTTGTGAAGGATGTCCTAACTAATGTTAGAACATTTTGTGAAGTGGTTTTCTGTTCTGGTTAGAAGAGAGATTGACACAGAGTGTGGATGTGTTCAGCCAAGAGGGTTGAACAGAGGGGGTGCTCTTGAAGACATGAAGATGCGTCTTATGTTTTTCATTCATCAAAGTGGTATGGGTTCTCTTTGAATCAGGAAGTATGTGAAGGTCCAACTTTGGGGTGTTGGATATGTTCATGTGTGATCTCCAAGTTTCAAGAGGAGAGTTGGTTGTTCATGACAGGGGGAGTTCTGTCGTTGCGCTGCAAGTAATCATCAAGCTTATGGGCTATGTGTTCTCAGATAACTGGGTATGGCACCTTGTCAGTTATTGGGATGATGTGGTATGTGTCAAGGCTGAGTGAGCAGAAGAATGTCTGACCGGATGTCATGACATTGCCTTGGACAATATTGTTATTTCCTTCTGAATCTTACCGTCATAAGGAAATATGGATGTGATGTGTCTAATTATGATATATTAGAATAAGCCTGAGTGTTACAGTTGTGTGGTACATGGGGAGTAACCATCTACTGGTGTTTGTGATTTTGGCTTTAGTGGTGCCAGATGTCAAGCTACTACTGGAGGTACGAAAGTGGTCTTAGGAAATGATGATAGGAAGAATACATGAAGAATGCAGGCAAAAGCCGCGTTGAATGTTAAGACATCGCGTGCAACGTGTCTGACTGCATATATGGAATAGTCTCCATGCACTGGAACTGTTATTTCAGAAAAGAAACAGTCAAGAGCTATAAAAGGTATTCAAAGATAGCCTGAGATTTTGTTGGTGATTCTCTGACTGTTTCTCAGCAAATATTAATGAATCTTGACCAAGCATTTATTCCTACCGTTAATTCCTAAGCACGGGCTAGACTATTTAAAGGGTGTATCAGCACTCCTCTTCTCACAAGAGAGACATTCCATTCCCTCTAAACCATGGGGTATGTTAAGGTTTGGGCAAACTGCGCCTGGATCTGGTTTTGTGAAGGGTTCATTTATAAATGTTTAGCTAAAAAGGGGGAGAGAAACATTGTCCTGAGAATGTACCAGAAGCAGGCAAAATGTGGAAGCAAGCAGAAGTTGGCTTCAGGCACAAAAGTCACTAACTGGGTATATCACTTGTGTCTTGTGATCTGAGTTAAGAGGATAATTATGTCTTGTGATCTGAGTTACATTATCTATGTGCTCAGCATTACATATTCTTCAGGAAGCTCTACTGATGAGGGGAAGGGTTTTGATGCAACTGATTCTTGTACATCTACTTCCTCATGTACACCAACTTTGGTGTTTGTGGTGGTGGAGATAATGACAGAGAGGAAGTACATACCCAAACTGGGATGTAGTGTCTAGTGTAATGGTTATTTGTTTTAGCTAAAATTTACCAAAGGGGGAGATTGTTAATACCTTAGGATTGGCATTAATTTTGTAAAACAAATAATGTAATCACCTCTGTTGTTTTAATATGTTGGGTTGAAGAAGTTCAACATCTGGACCAACATGTCATGTACGATGTCACGACATCATGACTGTGACATCGCACATGTGTAGAAAACTGAATTAATTAATTCAGGTATATATTCTGGGATTAGTGAGGATATTTGGTGAATATCCTAACTCCCTTGTGGAGGTCTTAAAGACTCAATCAGAATATATAGCCTCTAAATATGGAGATATATATGGAGATATTTTGGGAACTAAAAGATTGAAGATCTTGATTGTAGCAGAAGTTTCTGCTGACTTTGTAACAGCAAAGAAGAAGTTTGCTGCGATTTCTGAAGGCCCAAATCCAGTTGGGTGCTTAGGTTATAAATAGCATATTGTAACCTAGGATTGAGTAGCCTCAAAGAATGTAAAATTAGGGGTGTGTGAGGTAAACCTCCCAACCTGTGGGAAGGTTACCATGTGTTTCTCAGTGCTCAAAGCTGAGATTATTTGTAACTCAAAGCCTGTAGGTAAGAGTTTGTTACGGTCTTGAACGAAGCTGTGAAGCAAGTTTAAGTTGTTTAGCATTACATTGTATTTGTAGTGATAGGAATGGAAACTGGAGGTTTCTATCTAGGAGTTCCTAGGTATAGATTGCATTGGGTAGGGATTAAGTGAAGAGTTGTAAACGGGGGAGTTTAACTCTGAATTAATATTACTAATAGTGGATCTTCTTCCTGGCTTGGTATGCCCCCAGAGTAGGTGATGTTGCACCGAATTGGGTTAACAATTTCCTGTGTTTGTTTTCCTTCTGCATGTTATAATCCTGTCTGCCATAACTCAGCTTGTAGTTCAGTCTGCTTATCAAGATAATAACAGACCTGGTAAGTAGCATACTGTTTGAATGTCAATCAGAATGTTTTGACATTCATCATTGACAACATATACTGAATAATAGGCAGGTTGGTTTTTCTGCTTCAGTTCAGTATTTATTTCAGTCTGTTCTTCAAGAGGATAACAGACCTGGCCAAAGGATCATTGTGAAAATGTCAAACTAGATGTCTTGACTGTTATTACTGTAGGTTGATACTGAAGTAGAGACTGGTTGATCTTTTACAGTACAGCATTTAGCACAGTCTGTTTTCATGAACATAACATAATCAGCATGAGGTATATGTTCTGGCTGTCAAACTGAATGTTGTGACATTCATTCCTGACAGCATGTGCTAAATTGTAGGATGGTTAGTTTTTCTGTTTCAGTAATTTTCTCAGGCTATTCTTCAGGAATCCAACAGCTGAGCTAAAATCCAGGAAACTAACAACTGAGCTACATTTAATGAACCTAACAAATAGCCTATTTGTTAGCACCCTAATAAGTGGAAATCAGTTTAACTTGTTCAACCTTTATTTTAGGAAATACAAGTACAAGGCCAGCAAACTGGTATACTGTAACAGATGATGTTCAAATCACTATTGAGACATCTTGCTGATAACTATGCAGGAAAATAATAGAAGTTAGTGCTATGGTTGATCTCTGCTGAGTCTGCCTATCAGATGGATAGAACTGGGTGTTTTTTCAGTCTATGGTAATACAGGAGCAGATGCAGTGGCATCTGTAAATGTGTGCACATTAGTACTGGATGTTAAGTGTACAGGTGTCTTGCTGTATTAGTAACAATGTTAGATCAGATGTCTTGACGTGGAGTAGAACATCTGAACTCTGACTAAACCAGAATTTCAATGTATCAATAATAAAAGGAAAATGTGGGTAGAATTAATCAGGTTAAAATATGATTTTACTTTAGGTAATTGATGTGTAGTAGGCAATTTCAATGCCATTAAGACATTTAGTGAAAGGATAGGTCTTAGAGCTTAATCAATCAACACTGAGATGATTGAATTTGGCGAGTTATTTTCTAAAATAGAATTGATTTATCTACCAGCTTTGGGAAGTAAATTCACATGGTTCAATGATCGCTCTATTCGCAAGTGCACGAATTGTGTCAGAGTATTATAAAAGAATATCGATCCCACATGTAACACCTCAAAATTTGCCCTCCTTTCTTGGGACTAGCTTAGCATATTTCATTTCATTTTTAGGTCATTAGCATTGCATCTCATGTTACATCTCATCAGTCAAGACTGGTCAGGAGATTCAACTGTGCAAGAGAGCAAGAGCATTTTCCATGAGATGAAAGCCCTATGGTGGTTCCAATGAGCTTACATGACCCAAGGATCATTTTGAAGCAATTTGGCCAAGGTTTGAGGCTCAAAACTCATCAGTGCATGTTCAAGTCATCTGAGGCCCATAAAAGTCAACTGAAAGTCAACTGAGGGCTAGGAGATGGAGAAATGGTTTGAGACACTTCATTCATGTCTCAAAGAAGGTTATTCAACATGTCAAACATCTACCTTGAAGATTTTGAAGCCAGATCAAAAGTTTCCAAAAATGGCAAGTTTTGGACCAACTTTAACTTAACTTTCCAACATCAAAGAAGCTTCAAATGATTTTTTATCCAACATGAAAGTTGAAGATCTTTCTCTCTCATTTCCAAAAAGTCCAAGATCATGAGAATCTGATGAACGGTTGAGGAGATATGATCAAATCATCATCAAGTGTACATGGCCAAAATGTGCTATGTATCGATCCATACGAGTTATGTATCGATCCATGCAGGGCAAAATGTGCTATGTATCGATCCATACGAGTTATGTATCGATCCATGCAGGGCAAAATGTGCTATGTATCGATCCATACGAGTTATGTATCGATCCATGCAGGGCAAAATATGTTATGTATCGATCCATACGAGTTATGTATCGATCCATGCAGGGCAAAATGTTCTATGTATTGATACATACGAGCTTTGTATCAATACATAACTCTGTTTTGATCATGCATTGGCTACTGTTCACGTCCATATTACTTCATGCACCACTAATTTTCAAGTTTTGTCAAAACACCTCATTTTTGCCAATTACCATTAACCAAGCTTAATTAACATTTTCAGTGTGATTAAGACTTCATATAAATACCATAATCATAACAGAATTGAAGAGGGTTAATCACAATTTCACATTTCAAGATCCAAATTCTCTCTTCCTCCAAAATTTTCTTCAAATCAAATTTCAAAATTCTTCAACATAACACCTTGTTTTTTGTTAAAGATTCATGATCATTGAGTTGAATAGAGTGTGAATCAAGTATTTGATCGAAGAATTTGTGCAAGAACCAAGGAGTTGAGGCCAAAAGCTCAAAGATGGAAGTTGATTATTAAGCTAGATCTACACGTTCTCAAGCTTCCTTTTCCGCATCAAACATCATCACAAGCATTGTGGAGTGGATTTGGATCATCTGGAGCTTTGAATCGCGCAAAACAAGGAACTGTTCTTCAAGAGGTGAGTTTTTCGAGCTTCATAATTTCACAATCCATGTAGATATTCTTGTAGATCATGCTTTGCTGATCGTTTTGATATAAATTTCGTGCGATTTGGATAAAAATTGAGAGAGATATGCTTGATTGAAGTTTCACATGTCAAACTTTATTTGCTTCGATTTGCATGAATCATGTTGAATTAGGATTAATTGATGCTAGATGTATTATCTCCTTTGCATGAGCTTCGTTTTGGTATAAAGTTTTTGAAAATCTAAGCATTTCTGGAAATCTGGAAAATCTGGAAAAAACTCCATTGATGTTCTTCGTGTTCATCTTTTTCCTCATGAAGAAGATGAAGATTCATGAAATCTGGAAAATTACGTCAGTTTCTGGTAAATTGCGTCGGTTTCAAACGCCGTTTTCTGGAAATTTTCGCTGGCTAGGGTTCTTAGAGGAAACGGTGGCGTTTTGGTAATTAGCGCACTCATTTGAATTTGACCATGGTTCGATTCTCACCAAGTGCAGTTTTCAAATGTTCAGTTTTTTTTTCAAATTTTCCCCCTCTTTTGCCATGCATGTTCATAGTTGAATTTTATTTTTTCTATCAACTTGTAAAATCCATAACAAATTGAAAAATGCTCCAATTCACTCCCAATTTTTTGCAAAATGATCCTGGTTCTGTCTAGTTTTTTATGATCATGAGTTTGAAAGTTGTGCCAGGCTGGAACTTTATTTGCTCTAGAATCTTTGACCATAGGTGCATTTGTGACCTTGCCTTGCTCTTTCTATTGTGAAATGCTTGATTTTAATCCAATGGACTTGAAATTTTACATGCTGACTCTAGACAAATTGTTGGATGTTTTAGGCTTGGTTTGGTATTTTTCCCATTTACCATTTCTGTTTTATGCTTGTGTTAACATGGTATGACAATTTGTGTCACACATTTGGTTGTTCAACTTGTACCATTTAATTTCCATGCCAAATGATCTTGGATGCTTCTGATTTTTTGTATGTTGATCATGTTGAATGTTTTGAATGTTCATGAATTTTTCCAGAATTAGTTGAATCATTTCTGTTTTGATTTGAAATTTTCATTCATGATGTCCATATATGAGCCTTGAAATTGCCTTTGACTTCTTTTGATCATGAAATGCATTTGATGATTGATTTTGATGTGAGCCTTTTTAGGACATGTTAATATGTGTTTGAAGTTGCATTGTGTTGAATTTCAGCTCCTGTTTTGAATTTTTTCTTCACCTTTGACCCTAGGCTTTGACCTAGTGGTTTGTTGCTTACATGTGAGCTTTGAATTTCAGGTTTAAGCATCCAAGTTCCATGATTGATGATGCTTCATCATTTGGATGTTGATATTTGCTTTTGATTGCTAACACTTGCTGTTTTGTAGGTTGATGATAACTAATTTGAGTTTGCCTTATGGCTTATGTTTTGTACATTGGGATTGTCTGTTGGTTATTAACTGTTGTCTGTTTGTCTGAATTGTGTACTGATTAGTTTAGCTGTTTCCACAGGTACCTAAGTTGCTTTAAGTTCATTTGAACTTGCTTTGCATTGCTTGTGGTTTGCATACCACTGAGGTATAATTCCTTGATCTTCATGTAGTCTGGAAGACCTGTCATGTTACTTTGGCAGGCACCTGTCTGAAGCCCTCCTTAAGAGGCAATGCTTGTGTTTGTTTAATTTTGTGCCAAGCAGGTAAAGACCTCTTAAGAGGCAATTGGAAGATAAAAGGGATGTGCAATCCATCCCCTGCTATTCAGTTGTGTCATTCACTTTGCTCACACCATGTGTTGATGCATTGTGAATAAGAACCCAAGGTCTTGTTGTCTCAGTCACTTGTGGAGAAGAGTTCCTACATTCTGGACTCCCACACTCTCTATTTGATTCATGCTCTCCCAGGCCAGGGATAAGAGCTGTGAGGTCTTACCCTCACTTCCCATTTCATCTGCTTCATCCTAACTCTCAATGTTAGGGTTAAGAGCAAACAACACCCATTTCTAGTTGGCTTGCTTGTCGAGGTTGATGTGACCCCTTGACTAAAGCCTAGCCTTGTATGAGCCATTTGTTTGCATATAGTGTGTGTGCTTTCTCTTTTGTGAATGTTTGTTTGCTGTTTATTTGCTGTTTCAACTTGCTGCCTGTGCGAGTTAGGATCTGTTAGATACCTCAACCTAGGACCATTGTGGATTGCATGATTACTATTAGGCTCGAGTCAGTCTCCCTTTTAGTTTGTCATTTCCCAGTCTCTGGTTAGGAGAAAGTTTCTCCCCTGTTAAGGGGAACTACGTTGCCCTGATCCTCATACCAGATGAGGTACGTAGGCAGGAGATGAGCTGATCTCTCCGGGCGCCCTTTGTCTTTTTCAACCCTTTGTGTGTGTTTGGAGTCTGACATAAGCCCAGCGATTGGCAGTTGGTTTCCTGTGTCTTGTTTGCTTGTTGGAGTCTGACGTAAGTCCATCAATTGGCAGTCGGTTTCCTGTGTGTGTGTTTGGTGGTTCGGAGTCTGATGTAAGTCCAGCGATTGGCATTCGGTTTCCATGTTTGCCTGTTTGTGTGGAGTCTGACGTAAGTCCAGCGATTGGCAGTCGGTTTCCTGCGTGGGTTTTGTTTGGCGTGCGTTAGCCGAGCTACGAGTGCTCTGATTCTTCTCTGGTTAGAGAAGATACGTAGGCATAGGATGCGACATCCTAGCGAGTACGTTTCCCCTGTCCCGAACTACGTCGACTCTGATGTCTGTGTCTGACAGACTACGTAGGCCCAGGATGCGATATCCTGCCGAGTTACCTTCTTTGTCTTCCTGTGTTTCCTTCCAGCCTTGTGCAGTGTTTGAGCAGTTTTTAGCAACCTTTCTTCTATTCTTTTGTGTGTGGATCCCGTCGAGTACGACGGATGCGTAGGGGTGCTAATATCTTCCCTTCGCATAACCGACTCCCGATCCCATCAATCTCTGGTCGCGAGACCATGTCTTTTCCAGGTTTACTTCGAGCGTTTCTTTTCCCTCCTTTGGGATAAATAATGCACGGTGGCGGCTCTGTTGTTTCGTTTTCCCGCCGGTTTTTCGCGCAATGCGACAGTTGGCGACTCTGCTGGGGACAGAAGTTGACCTCTTGCTGGTCCATCTTCCCTAAGCGAGTCACTCATAGCGCTCTCTAGGATAGTTTAGGTTGCTTGTGCTGCTCTATTTATCGCATTTATGATTATTATGTTGTATATATTGGCATAAATGTTTGCATGCATCATACTATCATTGTGCTGACTCTGTACAGGTTGGTTCCTCTGGTTTGGGGGGGTGTTCTGAGTGGGGCTAAAACCCAGGCCCGAGTATACACCTAGGATTAGTGTGGTCTCATGTTGCCTTTCATGTTAGGTCAACATGTTTTTGGCGACGTGACATACCACAAGCCGGACGAGGTTCTTTTGAGAGAGCTCTTCCTTTGTGGAGTATCCACTTTGGTTGAGTTACCTCATCTGGGCTGTTGACTTCGGTGACCGTTCTTTCCTGGATCTTTGGTTTAAATGATCTTAATAGAGCTGCAACGGCACACCCGAAAGGGCAAACCCGTTGAGTATCTTTGCCCGATTGTCGAGACCATTATCCGCCTTAGGATGACCTGATTAGAATTCACCTGTGAGGGGAGGGTTGATTCTTACAGATGCATGTTCTGATGGTGATGTTCTGATGGTGACTAATGGTTCAGTTATTGATCAGGGTTCTATTTATAAGTCGAATTTATAGATTTATTTCTGAGGCGCCGGAGTTCTGTCCGTGGTATTTATCAGTGGGGATCCGTTTATTTCAGGATTCCCTGGGCTGGTTCAGAGGGTCTTATGGTTATCTGTTCATAAGACTTTCTGGTGATGATGGTGATGTATCCTTCCGTTCCGTTTATTTCGGAACCCCAAGTCGGATTTGTGGTTACTCAGTACCTCAGATGGTTGTGATCAGTTCAGAGACCGGGGCTTCTGTACAGTTGATGATCAGATGACCTGGAGGATGGCACAGTGCATTACATTCATACATCAGCATCATTCACATTTTGCATTTATCTGCATCTAACACATGTTTATCCATATGCAGGGCACATTCTTGATTGAGATCCTGGTTGAGAGACTTCTGTGTACCAGACATGAGGACCGATTTGAAAGACGATGTTGTCTACAGTTTCTTCGACCCAGAGATTGGTGTGCTGAGAGATATGATAACATTGATTACACCTGACCGTGTGGGGATGTTCCGTGAGACTTATGGGGGTATTCTGAAGTTGGTTTTCAGGCTCACAGATACATATAGGAGTGTCATCCATACTCTTCTCCAGTTTTATGACCCGGGCTTGAGATTCTTCGTGTTCCCGGATTACTTGTTGGGACCCTTGATGGAGGACTATGCCAGCATCCTGGGTATTCAGATCAGAGATCAGATTCCTTTCTATGCCACTAAGGGGGAGCCTAATGTTGCTGAGATTTCTCGTGCTCTTTATTTGAGCCCAGCAGTGACTAAAGGGGGTTTGAAGGAGAAGGGAAAGTTGCCTGGTTTTCATCTGAGTTTCTTGGAGGCTAAAGCCAAGGAGCATGTTATTTTGGGTGATTGGAGGGCCGTTTGTGCTTTACTTGCTGTCAGCATCTATGGGATCATCATGTTCCCTGATCAGAAGAACTTTGTGGACATTAAAGTCGTCCGGTTGTTTATGCAGAGGAATCATATTCCTACTCTGGTTGGGGATGTTTATTACTCGGTCCATAATCGGAACGAGAAGCGGCATGGGGGATTGATCCGATGTTGTGCTCAGCTGTTGTACAAATGGTTTATGGGGTATTTGCCTTCTAGGGGTGCCTTTGTCTTTCTTGATCCTACTGTCAAGTGGTCATTCAGGTTGATGGGTTTGCGGGCCAAAGACATAGCTTGGACTCACAATGGTATGGCTGGACGAGATTTCATTTACAGTTGTGGGAGTCTTCCCAATGTGCCTCTTATAGGAGTTCAAGGTTGCATTAATTACAACCCGGTGCTTCTTAGGAGACAGATGGGGTTTGCTGTGGAGGGTCCTCCACTCGGGCGAGAGATTCAGGAGTCTTTCTACTTCCTAATTGAGGGTAATCAGCCAAAGTTGAGGCAAGTGTCTGATGAATGGCACGACATTCAGAGAAAGGGCAAGGTTCCTTTTGGCAAGGTTAACAGCAGGTCTTTTCCTCCGTTTGATGATTGGCTTAGGAAGAGGATTGAGCTCACACATCTACCATTTCCTGGAGGTGATCCTTGGTGTCCATTGATTGAGGGGCCCCGTTCTTCTGTCAGCATGAAAGAGTTCCTTGAGATGAAGAAAGCCAGAGATCAGCTGCAAGCAGAGAAGACTGAATTGGAGATGAGTGTTGCTAGGATTCAGATGGCTAATCAGGAAATCAAAGGGAGAATAGAAGACCAGGATAAGAGGCATGCTCTTGTGGTGAAGCGATTTGAGATAGACACCGCTTATTATGGCAAGGTTAGCCAAGCTTTAGAGTCATCCACGAGGGAGCACGACATCACCAAGGAGAGGTTGGCTAGAGCTTCGAAGTTCATCGAAGATGAGAAGAGGAGACAAATCCTTGTGAGGGATTAGAGGGAAGACAGAGTTAGAACCCTTATCGCTGAGTGGGAGGCAAAGCTGAAGATTAAGGAAGCAGAGAACGTGAAGATCATTGCTGAGAGAGATCATTTTATTGCCGAGAGAGATCACTATCTTGCTGAGAGGGATCATTACTTCCGACAGATGAAGATTCACCAGAAGGAGATAGGAAGACTGCTCAGGAGAACACTGAACTCAGGTTTGCTGTAAAGTTTACCATGACGGTAGATGATGCGGAGCCCTCTGGGGGACCTCCTTTGGTGTAGACTTTTGTTATCGTGTTGGATTACCGTCAGGCCTGTTGACGGAATTCACTTGCTTGTATTTTCTTTCTGTTTCTGGAGAATTATAATTTGATTTGTATCAGACTTGGTGTATGACTCTCGCGCATATTGTGCACTTTTGGTATACAGTGGTTATTTTCATTCAGTGATTGGTCTTCAAGCTTTATTTGCTTTGCCATGATTCACTCACATAGCACACACATGGTTGGGTGGTATCTTTGCTAAATCATATATCTCTACTCTGAATGGCAAAATCAAATGATGAATGTCAGAATGTGGCTGTCAAATTATTATCTGTCTTGATGAAACCAGGATCGAAAGACAGAGTGTTCCTCATATGGATAGACATTGCATTCATGCATGAATCATAATAACTTGTCTTCTATTTTGCAGGTGTCAATTTTTAACGTGCTTGATTGTTACAGGAATCATTGCTCGCGCACGTAGAATCATTCCTTTGCACGCAGCACGTCCACACAGGTACTTTACCAGACGCAACACACCCAGGCTGATGGATCTACCCAATGTAGATATTCTTGAGCTGAAGGAGAAAATGAATGAACTGATCAATGTCATGCAAGGGTTTGCCGTGGGGCAAAAAGCACTTGCTGATAAAGTGGAGAAGCTCGAGCGGGCTTCAGCTGCTAATAGTGGTGTCAATTTAGAGGGGGTCTCCAACCACGGTCTTGGTGGTTCCAAGGATGGAGGAGATCTCAGAAAGAGGACAACTGTTGGTGTAGTGACTAATAATGCTGGTGGTTTTGGTGTTGCCACAGGCGGTGGACCGGGTCCGATGGGCAACAATTTGAAGGATAACCTGTTTCCTCCTTTCTTTGGGGCCGAGGAGGATAGAGAAGAAGACCAGTTCTCCGTGCTTAATGAACAGTTTGGGCAATATGGTGTCCAACCACCAAACAAGGAGATTCAGGTGTTGGCTAAGAAAATCAGGGCTCTTGAAAGTCATGCTACTCCGGGGGTTGTTAACATGTCGAATATGGGGCTTGTTGAGGGAATTGTGATTCCACAGAAGTTCAAAGCGCCCGCGTTTGACAAGTATAATGGGAGTTCTTGCCCGGAAACTCATCTTCAGGCATTCGTCCGTAAGATTTCTGCTTATACAATGGACCAGAAGCTATGGATGTACTTCTTCCAAGACAGTCTGTCTGGGGGGTCTTTGGAATGGTACACCAAGCTGAGGTCGTCTGATATCAAGAGCTGGCAGGATCTTGGTGATGCTTTCTTTAAACAATACCAATTTAATGCTGATATGGCTCCTAGCCGTACCCAGCTGCAGGGTAAGTCTCAAAAGCCTAATGAAGGGTTTAAAGAGTATGCACAGAGGTGGAGGGAGCTGGCTGCCCGAGTCCAACCTCCGTTGGTAAACAGAGAAATGTCAGATCTGTTCATGGGTACCCTGCAGGGGAGCTTTGCTGAAAGAATGGTGGGATGCCCGATTACCAATTTTGCTGATATTGTGGTGGCCGGGGAAAGAATTGAAAGTTGGTTGAAGCTGGGGAAGATACAGGGTAGTGCTTCGTCATCTGGATCGAAGAAGCCCTTTGGGAATGGTCAGAGGAAGAAGGAGGGTGACACCAGTGCAGTGTATGCTCAGAGGGGGCAGAGCAGGGATCATTACTACCAGCACACTGCTGCGGTAACCATTCCTACTGATAATCAACAACAACAACAACAACAACAACCGCAACAACAACGACAGCCATTTCAACAAAGACCGCAGAGGGCCGGGTATCAAGTAAGAGGACGAATGACTGATCGTCAATTTGATAGGCCCCCTATGACCTATTCATTCTTGTTGAAGAAGTTGAAGGACTTGGGGTTGGTTCAGCTGAGAACTTTGGCTCCGTTGAGACCTGATCAGAGGCCTCCTAACTACGATGAGAACGCCAAGTGCGAATTTCACTCAGGTGCCCCTGGACACAACGTAGAAAATTGCAAAGCTTTTAAGCATGTGGTCCAGGACTTGGTGGATTCTAAAGCTATCAACTTTGCTCCATCTCCAAATGTGAATGCTAATCCCATGCCCGCGCATGGTCAAATGGGGGTGAATGCAATTTCTGAAGAGGGCAGAATCGGGCTGATGAGTGTAGACCAGTTGAAGACTCCGTTGGCTGAGGTCAAAAGACAATTGTTGAAGAGTGGGGTCTTCCCGGGTTGTGATGACTGTTGTGCTGCGTGCACTGTTGCTATCAATGGGTGTGTTTTCTTGAGGGAGGCTGTCCAGAAGATGATGGATGAGGGAGGCCTCAGATTTGAGAAAATTGATTCGGGGAAAGAAGATGTCTCCACCATAACCATTTACTTCGACCCGGTTGATTTGTCAACGCTGGCAGATGCGGCTCCAATTACTATCACGGTACCTGGGCCTATTCCTTATGACAAAGATGATGTTGTGCCGTGGCATTATGGTGGAGAGGTCTATTGTAATGGGGAAAAGTTGGATGATCAGACTGCGGATGAAACCACCGTTTCAAAGGTGGATAATGTCGGACCTAGTGGTTTCACTCGCAGTGGAAGGTTGTTTTCCCCTGATGCTTTGAGAAGTGGGGAAGGAGAAAAAGAAAAGAAAGAAAAGGCCGAGGCTTTCGCCAGGGCGAGAGGGAAGCAGGTGGTGAATGAGGGTACTCCTGTGGTGACACCGGCGTCTGGTGGGTCGGAAAGAGAACTTGGTGATGAAGCTGAAGAATTTTTGAGAATCATCAAGAAGTCAGAGTACAAGCTTGTTGACCATCTGCAGCAGACGCCATCCAAGATTTCAATCTTGTCCTTGTTGTTAAGCTCTGAGGGGCATAGAGAGGCTTTGCTGAAAATACTGAAAAGAGCCCATGTTCCCCATGAGATAACAATCAATCAGTTGGAGACGGTGGTGTCAAACGTCAATGCCAGCCATGGGCTGGGTTTCACTGATATGGATCTGACGGTGGATGGGCGTAATCATAATCGGGCTTTACACATTGCTATGGAGTGTAAAGGAGTCGTGCTTTCGCACGTGTTGGTTGACACCGTCTCCTCTTTAAATGTGTTGCCAAAGAAAGCCCTGGCGAAGCTGGATTGTGAAGGGTTAATCTTGACGCCCACTGACCTGATAGTGAGAGCTTTTGACGGTTCGAAGCGGGCTGTGTTCGGGGAAGTGGAGCTCCCGGTGAAGATCGGGCCCGAGGTGTTTAAGTCGGTATTTTATGTCATGGATATTCAGCCGGCATACAGTTGCCTATTGGGTCGCCCATGGATCCATGCTGCAGGGGCAGTGACTTCGACTTTGCACCAGAAGCTAAAGTATATCTGGGACGGGCAGGTCGTCACCGTTTGTGGGGAGGAGGACATCTTCGTCAGCCACCTATCATCGTTCAAGTATGTTGAAATGAACGGTGAGATATGGGAAACGCCGAGTCAAGCATTCGAAACCGTCAAGGTGGAGAATGCTCTTTTTACCAAAGAAGAGGAGAAGCCATCCATTTCTTCGTACAAGCAGGCTGCTGAGGTGGTGAAGAATGGAGAAGCTCCAGGTTGGGGGAAGATGATGGACGTCGCCGCCAAGAAAGACAGATTTGGAGTGGGTTATCAGCCGGGCCGAGGCTCGTCTGGACAGGGCAGAGGACGTCGTACGTCATTCACGTTCACCAGTGCTGGAATGCTGGATCCAGATCACATCTGTATGGTGGGTGAAGAAGTTGACAGTGACTGTGAGATTGATCAATGGATAAAGCCGTGCGTACCAGGGATGGAAGTCCAGAACTGGAAGGCCGAAAAGATCATTACTGTCACTCTACTTGAAGAGTAATATTTCCTGTTTTTAATTTTGTCTGCATGAAAGCCATACGTTTTGCCCGAAACGTAATGGTTCATTGTAAGGACCACCTCATGTTTCATTTTGCAAAATTTGCATCAGTAATAAATGGATGTTTTTCATTAAAAGAGGTGTTCCCTGTTTTTCATTTATTTTTGCAGTTCAATAAAGACAAAAATAAAAATGGCAATGTATGTTTTCATTTTCCTTTTCAATTTGTCTCGCTCCGGTTCTAAAGCAATGCATGAATCAACATTCATGCAGATGCAATCTTTCTCCGGATCTCATTGATAACAATCCTGTTACACCCTCATATGACTTCGACAATCCGATCTATCATGCCGAAGAAGAAGGCGAAGATGATTGTGAACTGCCAGAGGAATTAGCCAGGTTATTGAAACAAGAGGAGAAGGTGATTCAACCGCATGAGGAGCAGGTTGAGGTTGTGAATCTGGGCACCGAGGAGGTCAGAAAAGAAGTGAAAGTTGGGGCTGCTTTGGAGGCGAATGTTAAGAGCAGAATGGTAGCACTGTTGAAAGAATATGTTGATATCTTCCTGGTCTTATCAAGATATGCCAGGGTTGGATACCGATATTGTGGTGCACAAGCTACCATTGAGAGCAGATTGTCCTCCAGTGAAGCAGAAGTTGCGCAGAACTCGACCTGAGATGGCCATGAAAATTAAAGAGGAGGTTCAGAAGCAGTTGGATGCTGGTTTCCTCGCTGTCACTAATTATCCGCCTTGGGTCGCGAACATTGTGCCAGTCCCGAAGAAGGATGGGAAGGTGAGAATGTGTGTGGACTACCGAGATTTAAATAGAGCTAGCCCGAAGGATGATTTCCCATTACCCCACATTGACGTGTTGGTAGACAATACAGCTCAGTTCTCGGTGTTTTCCTTCATGGATGGCTTTTCTGGCTATAATCAAATCAAAATGTCGCCAGATGATATGGAGAAAACAACGTTCATCACACCATGGGGCACTTTCTGCTATAAGGTGATGCCATTTGGTCTCAAGAACGCCGGTGCTACTTATCAGAGGGCTATGGTGACTTTGTTTCATGATATGATTCATCATGAAATCGAATGCTATGTTGATGACATGATAGCAAAGTCCCAAACAAAAGAGGGGCATTTGGTGGATCTGGCCAAGTTGTTTGACTGGTTGAGACAGTTCAGACTGAGGTTGAATCCGAACAAGTGCACTTTCGGGGTGCGGTCCGGTAAGTTGCTGGGGTTTATTGTAAGTGAAAAAGGAATCGAGGTTGATCCTGCTAAAGTAAAAGCAATACAAGAAATGCCTGAACCGAGGACGGAGAAAGAGGTTTGTGGTTTCTTAGGTAGATTGAACTACATTTCACGGTTCATATCTCATCTAACAGCCACATGCGAACCTATATTCAAGTTGTTGAGAAAAGATCAAACGGTCAGGTGGAATAATGATTGCCAAGCGGCATTTGAAAAGATAAAAGAGTATTTGCAGGAGCCTCCGATTCTGATGCCTCCTGTGGAGGGACGACCGTTAATTCTGTACTTGACAGTCCTCGAGGGGTCTATGGGGTGTGTGTTGGGGCAGCATGACGAGTCTGGTCGAAAAGAGCATGCCATATACTACCTTAGCAAAAAGTTTACCGACTGTGAAACAAGATATTCATTGCTCGAGAAAACTTGTTGTGCTTTGGTCTGGGTTGCTCGCCGACTGAGGCAGTATATGCTGGTTCATACCACTTTGTTGATTTCCAAGATGGATCCAATCAAGTATATTTTTGAAAAGCCAGCATTGACTGAACGGGTTGCGAGATGGCAAATGATTTTGATTGAATATGATATTTAGTGTACCTCTCAGAAAGCAATCAAGGGGAGTGTATTGTCTGATTACCTCGCCCAGCAACCCATTGAGGATTATCAACCGATGAAGTTTGAATTCCCTGATGAGGACATCATGTTTCTCAAATCGAAAGATTGTGAGGAACCCATCCCGGAGGAGGGGCCTGACCCTGAATCCGAATGGATTTTGATGTTTGATGGGGCCGTTAACGTGAATGGTATCGGAGTTGGTGCTGTTTTGGTTACGCCGAAAGGATCCCACATTCCTTTTGCTGCCCGGCTAACATTTGAGTGCACCAACAATGTGGCTGAATACGAAGCTTGTATCTTGGGGATTGAAGAGGCGATTGATTTGCGGATCAAGAACCTAGTTATATATGGAGATTCGGCTTTGGTTATGAATCAGGTTAACGGGAAATGGTATACGCATCAATCTCATTTAATTCCATACCAGGATTATACGAGGAGATTGTTGACGTTTTTCACCAAGGTAGTATTGCATCATGTGCCTAGAGAAGAGAATCCGTTGGCAGATGCTTTGGCTACTCTGGCCGCCTTGATTAAGGTGCAGTGGTGGAATCAGTTCCCAAGTGTTGAGGTGGGGCGTCTGGATAGACCGGCTTATGTGTTTGCTGTTGACACAACGCCTGACGATGAGAAGCCGTGGTATTACGATATCAAGCGCTATTTGGAAAACCAAGAATATCCTGAGGGAGCATCTAAGAAGGACCGAAAGACTCTGCGGAGGTTGGCCATGGTGTTCTACTTGAATAAGGATGGGGTTTTGTACAAGAGGAATTTTGATTGGGTCTTGCTCAGATGTGTTGATGACAAAGAAGCAAGCCAATTGATGAAAGAGGTTCACGAGGGGTCGTTCGGTACCCATGCCAGTGGGAATGCAATGGCGAAGAAGCTGTTGAGGGCTGGTTATTATTGGATGACAATGGAGGCCCAATGTTTTAATTTCGTGCGGAAGTGTCATAAATGCCAGATTTATGCTGACAAGGTGCACGTGCCTCCAAATCCGTTGAGTTTGATGTCGTCTCCGTGGCCGTTCGCTATGTGGGGCATCGATATGATTGGGAAGATTGAGCCTACGGCTTCGAATGGGCACCGGTTCATATTAGTGGCTATTGATTACTTCACCAAGTGGGTGGAAGCAGCCTCTTATGCAAACGTGACAAAGCAAGTCGTTGCCAGATTCCTGAAGAGAGACATCATTTGCAGATATGGGGTTCCCGAGAGAATTATTACTGATAATGGTTCTAATTTGAACAATAAGATGATGGCAGAACTGTGTCGGGAGTTCAAGATTGAGCATCACAATTCTTCTCCTTATCGTCCGAAGATGAATGGGGCGGTTGAGGCAGCTAATAAGAATATTAAGAAGATTGTGCAGAAGATGGTCGTGACCTATAAAGATTGGCATGAGATGTTACCATTTGCATTGCATGGGTATCGAACCTCAGTGCGTACGTCTACTGGGGCGACTCCGTTCTCGCTTGTGTATGGGATGGAAGTCGTGCTACCGGTTGAGGTTCAGATTCCTTCTTTGAGAGTCCTGATGGACGTGAAATTACAAGAGGCTGAGTGGGTAAGAACTCGGTACGAAGAGTTGAGCCTGATTGAGGAGAAGAGGCTGGCAGCCATTTGTCATGGGCAGTTGTACCAGCAGCGGATGAAGCGTGCTTTTGACCGAAAGGTGCGACCTCGTGTGTATCATGTGGGGGATTTGGTGTTGAAAAGGATCCTTCCTCCTCAGAACGATCGTAGGGGCAAATGGACACCCAATTATGAAGGTCCATTCGTGGTCAAAAGGGTTTTCTCTGGCGGAGCCTTATTGTTGACGACCATGGATGGTGAGGATTTTCCATCCCCTGTGAATGCGGACGCAGTTAAAAAATACTTCATATAAAGAGACCCGCTGGACGAAAAGAATAAAATAGTCCAGGCAAAAATGGGCATCCCGGCGAACCGAAAAAAAATGAAAAAGGTTCGGGCAAAAATTAGGGATAAAAAAGAGAAAAATGTACACCCAGCAAGTCGAAAACCTGAGAAGGCGGCTTGGGCAAAAAAGGGTATCCCGGTGGACTGAAAACCCGAAAGGGCGGTCCAGGCAAAAGAGGGATTGAAACGAACAACTGCGTCTGGCATGATCGTTTACGCTTTGGTTATGACACCTGGATAATCCCTAGCAGGGATCAGTCGGAAACGTCTTGTTCAGAAGGCGGAAAGTGCGGAGAGTCTGAGGACATATGTGGTGTAACCGAGTTGGAACTCGATGAGATCACGGTTTCACATTGCCATTAGGATAGATTTTCCTTTTGTGCGCAATTACCTCTTTTCAAGAATTGCTTCCTTTGTATTGCTCAGTTTGAGCCACACCTTTTCAATCAATAAAATGCATATTCAGTCAAATAATGTTGTTTTTTGTTTTCATTACCGCTTTGATTGCAAAAACATCCGTTTATTTTGATAAAGAACCTTTGCATTTCGAAACATGGAGATCCCTTCCAATGCATGTTTATAAGATTGAAAACTTGAAATCTTATTTGAAAGGTTGAGTGACCCAGGTGTTGAAACTTTGGCATACCTGGGGCACGTTTTGTCTAATGATCTCTTTTGCAGGTGCTGTTAGATATTTTCACTCACTTGCAGGTTGTGATGTGAAGCTTTTGACAAAAGATCCCCGTGGAGTCCAATTAGGGACACGGGACTGAGGAATGGTGAAAAGATGACGAAAGACGGGCGACGATCCTGAATATTAATCAAGAAGACTCTTCAAAGTCTGAGGACTGGGAAGTTTGTATGAATCCAGGGAGTTCGATCTCCGTAGAGTACGGAGAAGTCAAGAATACAAGGTGATGAATCAGAAAAGTCCAGACGAGTCTGGGAGCTCTCAAAAGTGGAAAGATGACACTGGATTTGGATGTTGAATACCAGGGTTCGACGAGTCGACGGGTGTTCTGTGCCAGAATTTCCTTGTTTCCCCAAGCAGAGTTGGGATTGTTACCTCCCCGGCAGATTCAAGGTCTGTGTCTTCCCTAGCAGGGTCGGGATGGTTATCTCTCCAGCATGTTTTAGATCGATGTTTCCTCAGCAGCCAGGCCTGAAGGTTGCTATTTCCCTAGAGGAGGTGTCCGTTGTTGGCTTTTCCCCCAGCAAGTCAGAGACTGTTGCTTTCCCCGCAGAGTGCGGTGGTGGTTTCTTCCCCAGTGAAGTCCCCAAGCGGGTCGGGTGCAGAGGAGGTTATCCCTAGTGAGGGTGGCCTATTTCCCAGCAGCAGTGCTATTCCCCAGCATGGTGGAGGTTGGAGTGTTAGTGGGTTCCTCAGCAGAGTGCCTCGAGCTCCCCAGAAGAGTCCCTTGAGGGGGATACTTTTTATGCATTCATCATGTAGATAAGCATAGTATGTTGCATAGATAATTGCGTAGCATTCCCATGATTATGGAGCATTACGCTAAAAAGGTCATCATGCATAAACATTGCAAGCATAAGCTAGTCTCAAACCGTGGTTATTGTTTGAGAGGTGGTTTCGCCAGAAGGAGAAGATGTTACTCCGAGAAGTTTGGCATCGCGATTTTGAATCAATAAGTATTCCCCAGTAGTGCGATATTGGAGGGAGAGTTTCTGTCAGGCGGAGATGGAAATGATAATCCGAGAAGTTTAGGGGTCTAAAAAGAAAAGTAAAGAGAGAAAAATCCCCAGCTGAGCGCAAATTGTTCGTTTGCTAGGGTTGAGTAAAGGAT
The DNA here is from genome assembly GCF_024323335.1 of Lathyrus oleraceus. NCBI lineage: Eukaryota > Viridiplantae > Streptophyta > Magnoliopsida > Fabales > Fabaceae > Lathyrus > Lathyrus oleraceus. Next base: position 149,538,335 of record NC_066585.1, read on the forward strand.
AGCAGGCTCATGGCTTGTTATCCCCAGCATGGGTCGTTGGCACGCGTGCCGCCTCATTTATCACTGTTTCTTATCTCTGCCGATGCTGACAGGCATGACAAGTTTCGGGTATTCAGACCGATGCGGCATTCAGGCCAGGTTTCCGGTGTTCAGGCCGAAGTGGTATTCAGACCAGTTTCCGATTTTCAGATCGAAGAAGCTTCCGAAGTTCAAATCGATACAACTTGCGGCATTCAGGCCAGGTTTCCGGTGTTCAGGCCGAAGTGGTATTCAGACCATTTTCCGATTTTCAGATCGAAAAAGCTTCCGAAGTTCAGATCGATGCAGCTTGCGGCATTCAGGCCAGGTTTCCGGTGTTCAGGCCGAAGTGGTACTCAGACCAGTTTCCGATTTTCAGATCGAAGAAGCTTCTGAAGTTCAGATCGATGCAGCTTGCGGCATTCAGGCCAGGTTTCCGGTGTTCAGGCCGAAGTGGAATTCAGACCAGTTTCCGATTTTCAGATCGAAGAAGCTTCCGAAGTTCAGATCGATGCAGCTTGCGGCATTCAGGCCAGGTTTCCGGTGTTCAGGCCGAAGTGGTACTCAGACCAGTTTCCGATTTTCAGATCGAAGAAGCTTCCGAAGTTCAGATCGATGCAGCTTACGGCATTCAGGCCAGGTTTCCAGTGTTCAGGCCGAACTGGTATTCAGACCAGTTTCCGATTTTCAGATCGAAGAAGCTTCCGAAGTTCAGATCGATGCAGCTTGCGGCATTCAGGCCAGTTTTCCGGTATCCAGGCCGAAGTGGTATTCAGACCGAAGCGGCATTCAGGCCAATCTCTCGGTGATCAGACCGACATTAATACTCTCATATTTCGATACTCAGTATTCAGACTGACGAGCGGCGTTCAAGCCATGGTGGTTCTTGTGTTACCATTTATTTTGGTATCCAGGTCAACGTTTCTTTTCGGTATTCAAGTCGATTCTCACCGTACCAGACGGATTTTTCTTTTAAGATCATTTCTTTGCCGATTCTGACAGGAATTGTTAATTATTTCCCAGCGGAGTGCAAATTGTTCGTTTGTTCTTGGTATTCAATCACTCTTCACCCTGGTCATCTGAAAGCCGAGGCTGTTCATATCGACAGGTTCACAATGGATTGAATAGGGGCAGCTGTAACACCTCAAAATTTTCCCTCCTCTCTTGGGACTAGCTTAGCATATTTCATTTCATTTTTAGGTCATTAGCATTGCATCTCATGTTACATTTCATCAGTCAAGACTGGTCAGGAGATTCAACTGTGCAAGAGAGCAAGAGCATTTTCCATGAGATGAAAGCCCTATGGTGGTTCCAATGAGCTTACATGACCCAAGGATCATTTTGAAGCAATTTGGCATTATCTATGTGCTCAGCATTACATATTCTTCAGGAAGCTCTACTGATGAGGGGAAGGGTTTTGATGCAACTGATTCTTGTACATCTACTTCCTCATGTACACCAACTTTGGTGTTTGTGGTGGTGGAGATAATGACAGAGAGGAAGTACATACCCAAACTGGGATGTAGTGTCTAGTGTAATGGTTATTTGTTTTAGCTAAAATTTACCAAAGGGGGAGATTGTTAATACCTTAGGATTGGCATTAATTTTGTAAAACAAATAATGTAATCACCTCTGTTGTTTTAATATGTTGGGTTGAAGAAGTTCAACATCTGGACCAACATGTCATGTATGATGTCACGACATCATGACTGTGACATCGCACATGTGTAGAAAACTGAATTAATTAATTCAGGTATATATTCTGGGATTAGTGAGGATATTTGGTGAATATCCTAACTCCCTTGTGGAGGTCTTAAAGACTCAATCAGAATATATAGGCTCTAAATATGGAGATATATATGGAGATATTTTGGGAACTAAAAGATTGAAGATCTTGATTGTAGCAGAAGTTTCTGCTGACTTTGTAACAGCAAAGAAGAAATTTGCTGCGATTTCTGAAGGCCCAAATCCAGTTGGGTGCTTAGGTTATAAATAGCATATTGTAACCTAGGATTGAGTAGCCTCAAAGAATGTAAAATTAGGGGTGTGTGAGGTAAACCTCCCAACCTGTGGGAAGGTTACCATGTGTTTCTCAGTGCTCAAAGCTGAGATTATTTGTAACTCAAAGCCTGTAGGTAAGAGTTTGTTACGGTCTTGAACGAAGCTGTGAAGCAAGTTTAAGTTGTTTAGCATTACATTATATTTGTAGTGATAGGAATGGAAACTGGAGGTTTCTATCTAGGAGTTCCTAGGTATAGATTGCATTGGGTAGGGATTAAGTGAAGAGTTGTAAACGGGGGAGTTTAACTCTGAATTAATATTACTGATAGTGGATCTTCTTCCTGGCTTGGTATGCCCCCAGAGTAGGTGATGTTGCACCGAATTGGGTTAACAATTTCCTGTGTTTGTTTTCCTTCTGCATGTTATAATCCTGTCTGCCATAACTCAGCTTGTAGTTCAGTCTGCTTATCAAGATAATAACAGACCTGGTAAGTAGCATACTGTTTGAATGTCAATCAGAATGTTTTGACATTCATCATTGACAACATATACTGAATAATAGGCAGGTTGGTTTTTCTGCTTCAGTTCAGTATTTATTTCAGTCTGTTCTTCAAGAGGATAACAGACCTGGCCAAAGGATCATTGTGAAAATGTCAAACTAGATGTCTTGACTGTTATTACTGTAGGTTGATACTGAAGTAGAGACTGGTTGATCTTTTACAGTACAGCATTTAACACAGTCTGTTTTCATGAACATAACAGAATCAGCATGAGGTATATGTTCTGGCTGTCAAACTGAATGTTGTGACATTCATTCCTGACAGCATGTGCTAAATTGTAGGATGGTTAGTTTTTCTATTTCAGTAATTTTCTCAGGCTATTCTTCAGGAATCCAACAGCTGAGCTAAAATCCAGGAAACTAACAACTGAGCTACATTTAATGAACCTAACAAATAGCCTATTTGTTAGCACCCTAATAAGTGGAAATCAGTTTAACTTGTTCAACCTTTATTTTAGGAAATACAAGTACAAGGCCAGGAAACTGGTATACTGTAACAGATGATGTTCAAATCACTATTGAGACATCTGGCTGATAACTGTGCAGGAAAATAACAGAAGTTAGTGCTATGTGTTAATACCTCAGGATTGGCATTAATTTTAGAAAACAAATAATGTAATCACCTCTGTTGTTTTAATATGTTGGGTTGAAGAAATTCAACATCTGGACCAACATGTCATGTACGATGTCACGACATCAGGTCTGTGACATCGCACATGTGTAGGAAACTGAATTGATTAATTCAGTATATGTCATGGGATCAGCAAGGATATCTGGTGAATATCCTAACTCCCTTGTGAAGGCCTTGAAGACTAATTCAGAATATATACAGGCTCTAAATATGGAGATATATATGGAGAGAGATTAGGAACTTGAAGACCTTGTTTATAGCAGAATTTTTCTGCTGAAGTTGCAACAGCAAAGAACAAGTCTGCTGCAACTTTCTGAAGGCCCAAATCCAGTTGGGTGATTAGGTTATAAATAGCTGATTGTAATCTAGTTTTTGTAAGCCTCTCAGAATGAATTTTTAGGGGTGTGTGTAAGGTAAACCTCCCAATCTGTGGGAAGGTTACCATGTGTTTCTCAGTGGTAAACCTGAGAGTGTTTGTTACTCAAAGCCTGTAGGCAAGAGTGATTATGTTCTTGAATGAAGCTGTGAAGCAAGTTCAAGGTGCCTGCACATTACATTGTATTTGTAGTGATAGGAATGGAAACTGGAGGTTTCTATCTAGGAGTTCCTAGGTATAGATTGCATTGGGTAGGGATTAAGTGATGAGTTGTAAACGGGTGAGTTTAACTCTGAATTGATACTACTAATAGTGGATCTTCTTCCTGGCTTGGTAGCCCCCAGATGTAGGTCATGTTGGACTGAACTGGGTTAACAATTTCCTGTGTTTGTTTTCCTTCTGTATGATATAATCATGTCTGCCATAACTAAGCATGTATTCCAGTTTGTTCATCAAGATAATAGCAGACCTGATACATAGCCTTCTGTTGGAATGTCAATCAGAATGTTTTGACATTCATCAACAACAGCACATACTGTTTAATAAGCTGATGAATTTAGTTCAGTATGTAGAGAAGTCTGGAGTTCAAAAGCACAACAGACCTGGCCAAAAGATCATTGTGAAACTGTCAAACTGGATGTCTTGACAGTTCTTCCAGTAAGCTGATACTGAAGTAGAGACTGGTTGGTCTTTTACAGTACAGCAAATTTAGCACAGTCTGTTTTCAGGAACCAAACAGACTTAGCATAGGGTTCTGGACTTGGATGTCAAACGGAATGTTGTGACATTCACTCATGACTGCATATGCTAAATTGTTGGATGGTTAGTTTTCTGGTTCAGGATTTTTCTCAGGCTATTCTTCAGGAATTCACCAGCTGGTCTAAAATCTAGGAAACTAACAACTAAGCTACAATTAATGAACCTGGCAAATAATCTATTTGTTAGCTCCTTAATAAGTGGAGATTAGTTTAACTTGTTACAACCTTTAATTTAGGAAATACAAGTACATGACCAACAAACTGGAACAATGTAACAGATAATGTCCAAAACAGGATTGAGACATCCTGCTGATATCTGTGTAGGAAAACAACAGAAGGGAATGATAAGGTGCACATAACTAGGTGTCCCTCCATTCTAGGATGACATAGAAGGAGAGGTCGTGACACTGTGAAAAGGTGCACATTAGTACAGAGTGTAATAACTGTCTTGCTGTAATAGGTACAATGTTAGATCAGATGTCATGACTTGAAGTAGAACATCTGAATACTGACTATGCCAGAATTTCAATTGGTATCAGAGCAGGCATCCTGTTCTGTCTCTGGATGAGATCCATGGGTGATACTTTCTGGTAGCTGGCAAGGAGTTATGTTAGTACTGATGCTGGAACCTGTGTAAGGTTCTGTAATTCCCTGAATGGTCCCTTGAAGTAGGTGGATGGACTGTTCATGACAGGAATGGTGTGTACCTGTCTCTGGAGGTTGGCTATTGGCCTGTGTGTGGGACAGCTGTGCCAGTACTAAAACACATTCAAACCTGGTATGGTCTTGGAGGCCAATCTGGTGAAGTGTGTGTTCATAGGTTGAGTTGTATTATGATTTCCGCTGCATAATACATGGCAAAACTCAAACTCTGATGTAGTTTCCCCTCATGTGGATGAAAGGCTGCTGTGTTCAAGATCTCATCATAATCTACTGAAGATGTCAAAGATACTTGAGTCCCCTCAAGTCCACTCATCATGACGTTCTCACTTCAGGATGGTAAGAGTCACTTAATCACTGATTCTCTTACTCTCTTGAGTAGTGTATATGAAGACCTTGAAGACCTTCAAGGAAGGTTTGTTCTAAGGAGGTGGAACCAATGTTCTATGTGATGTTAGAACATGTTGTTCAACAAGTATGCAGCTACTGGTTGAAGAGCAGATGTTTTTAGGGTCCAAACAATGGGATAATTCTGTTTGGAACCTACTCCTGACCTGGAAGAGGAGACATCTGTGTGTGCTAAGTTGACAAGAGCAGGGTCAACTGGGTGTGTGCTCAAGAAGGTCATCCCTAGAAGTTGAGCTGGTTGAGATGTGACATTGTGCAAACTCCTGCTGTTTGGCATACTCCTGCAGTTTGATCAGGATTGGATAGTTGTTCCCTGAAGTACTATGGTGTGTTGGAAGACAAGTCCCCTGGATGTTAGCAGTCAATAATGAGGTAACCTGAGTGCTGTATCATCTATGAGGATTGGAACCATGAATCATGTTATTCAAACACCACGTGCAGAAGTGGCAGTTCTGTCAAGGAGTAAGAATATGAAGATTCAGAGGTTGGTTGAAGTAGTATGCCCTGGCAATGCATAACTACTATCGACTGGTTTTGTGTGTCTCACTAGTACTTATGGTCAGCTGGAGTCTGATTGGAGGAGTTAGTTGCCACTGGTAGGGATAGTGTATGTCATGTTGAGACATATGTGTACAATGCATGGATATTGGTGTGGAGTATCCATGATTGTTAAGTTGAGGGGGAGTTTTGGTTAACCTCCTCAAGTCTGGTCAGCCTAGGGTCTGGTTGGCTGTTGACCTGTGTCACATGGGTTCTGGTGGTTGTGTGACACATTTGCAAGGAAGAATTCATCTCTCTCATTCCTAAGGGTGAATTTAATCTGGGAAGACTTTCAAAATTGTCTAGGTGCTTGCAAGCAGAAGATGTTGACACAAGAAGAGTATTTTCAAAGTATTCTTATGGTGGAAGTATCTGAAGGGATGATTGGGAAAGGATTTAAGATCAATGTCTACTTGTGCCAAGTGCAAGTGTTTAATTGGTTATCCTTGGAGCTCAAGATAACTGATGTTCTTAAAGATGTTGGAACATCACTTCTTCAAGACCCTGTGTAGAATCACAGGAAGGACAGTACATTGGCTTATGATCTATCTCTTTGGTGGCAGCAAAAGCATATGATCTCTGAAAAGGTTTCCTGGCAAGAAACATGTTCAGCCTTGGTATGTACAAGAAGAAGAAGACATCATAGTCTTGATGGTGGTTACTTGGATCAGTTTATTTCTGGTCTAGGTAAGGAAGTGCATTAGCTTATGCACACTGTGAAGTCAAGAACAAGTGGCAGCAGTCTTGACATCATGGAAACAGCCTTGCCTTAGGATGTGAAATCCTTGGTAGAGCTGAAGGGTTAGTGTCTAACTGGTCCTTCTGAAGACTCATACATCAGAGTGTCTGATGTCTTTGGAGAAGAAGCAGGAATTCATCAAGGTGTAAGCTTGGATGACTTAACTGCAAACCTGCAGGATGGAGGTTGTTTACTCAAACTTGGTTCCACAATCAAGTCTATGAGAACATTGAACTCTTATTCTGTGAAGGGAGGAAGTTCTTTCAAGTGGCAGAAGAAGGAGCTGAATTCAACAGCTGGATGTCAAAACACAATGTTGTGACATTTGGTTCAACATCAGATTCTTAGTTGGTGAAGTGGCACATCAACTTGAGATAGAAGGGTCTACAGGGTTGCAGATTGGATACTTCAAAAAGCTTGAAGTTCAAGTCTCACTTGGAAGGTCAGAATATCTTTGGGAGAAGTCTGATAAACTTGGGGAGGTCAAAAAGCAGCATCTGACCTTTTCATATGAGGATTCATGAAGGAGGTAATCAACCAGTGGCAGTTGGTCTATCTCAGAAGTGAGTTCGAAGAATCAAGGTAATCAACATAAGGCAGCTGATTATTCTTGAGGAAAGTCTGAGACAAATTACTTTTGAACTGAAATGTATTAAGTTGAAGACAAAAGGAGGTGTTCTCTATTCATCTCTTGGAGCTTGTGGTAGAAGTTCTGAGCTATCTATGGAAGACTGTCTTTGGTAGTGGGATGAGAGTTTATATATCCCAATGTATGTCTGGGTTCCTCTGGCCCAAGCTGAGGACTCAGTAATAGCTGAAGTCTATCAGATAGTGCTCCTTGTGATGCTGTGAAGGATGTCCCAGGTGATGTTAAAACTTCAGGTGAAGTGATCTTCTGTTCTGGTTAGAAGAGAGAGTGACACAGAGTGTGGATGTGTTCAGCCAAGAGGGTTGGACAGAGGGTGCGCCCTTGAAGACATGAAGATGCGTCTTATGTTTTCCTTTCATCAAGTGGTCTGGAATCTCTTTGAATCAGGAAGTATGTGAAGGTCCAACCTTGGGGTGTTGGATATGATCATGTGTGACCTCCAAGAGAGTAGGTTGCCCATGACAGGGGGAGTTGTGCCTGTGTGCTGCAAGCAATCACCAAGCTTGTGGTCTATGTGTTCTCAGATGACTAGGTAGTTATCAGGATGCTGTGATGTAGGTCAAGGCTGAGTGAGCAGAAGAATGTCTGACCGGATGTCATGACATTGCCCTGGACATTGCTGTTAATTCCTTCTGAATTTTCAAGTCATTAGGAATTATGAGGGTGATGTGGCTAAGTCTGGTAAACCAGAATAAGACTGATGGCTACAGCTGTGTGGTACAGGGGGAGTAACCATCAACTGAAGTGTGAAAAGTTGGCTGTAGCAGTGCTAGGTGTCAAGCCTCTACTGGAGGAATGACAGAGGTCTTGGGAAATGTTGAAGACTGGCTGAATGCAGGAATGTTAAGACATCGAGTGCAACGTGTCTGACTGCATATATGGAATGGTCTCCATGCACTGGAACGGCTGTTTTGGAAAAGAAACAGTCAAGAGCTATAAAAGGCATTCAAAGATAGTCTGGGATTTTGTTGGTGATTCTCTGACTGTTTCTCAGCAAAAATAAATGCATCTTGACCAAGCATTTATTTCTACCGGATATTCCTAAGCACAGGCTGGACTATTTAAAGGATCCAAGAGCCCCCCCTTCTCCCCACAACAGATACACTCCAATCTCAGAATCATGGGGTATGTTAAGGTCTGGGCAAGCTGCGCCTGGATCTGGTTTTGTGAAGGGTGCCTTTACAAATGTTTAGCTAAAAAGGGGGAGAGAAAGAAACGTCCTGGGGTCGAGAACCAAACAGATCACTGTGGTAACAAACAGAAAGTTGGGGTTGGGGTTAGACACAAAATTCACCAACTGAATTACCACTTGTGTCTTGTGATCTGAGTTAAGAGAACAGTTGTGCCCTGTGATCTGAGTTACATTGTCTATGTACTCAGCATTACATACTCTTCAGGAAGCTCTCCTGTTGAAGGGAAGGGTTCTGGAACAACTGAGCCTTGTTTCTCTTCTTCCTCATGTACACCAACATTGGTGTTCATGGTGGGGGAGATGATAACAGAGGATTATTTGTTTTAGCTAAAATTTGCCAAAGGGGGAGATTGTTAATACCTCAGGATTGGCATTAATTTTAGAAAACAAATAATGTAATCACCTCTGTTGTTTTAATATGTTGGGTTGAAGAAATTCAACATCTGGACCAACATGTCATGTACGATGTCACGACATCAGGTCTGTGACATCGCACATGTGTAGGAAACTGAATTGATTAATTCAGTATATGTCATGGGATCAGCAAGGATATCTGGTGAATATCCTAACTCCCTTGTGAAGGCCTTGAAGACTAATTCAGAATATATACAGGCTCTAAATATGGAGATATATATGGAGAGAGATTAGGAACTTGAAGACCTTGTTTATAGCAGAATTTTTCTGCTGAAGTTGCAACAGCAAAGAACAAGTCTGCTGCAACTTTCTGAAGGCCCAAATCCAGTTGGGTGATTAGGTTATAAATAACTAATTGTAATCTAGTTTTTGTAAGCCTCTCAGAATGAATTTTTAGGGGTGTGTGTAAGGTAAACCTCCCAATCTGTGGGAAGGTTACCATGTGTTTCTCAGTGGTAAACCTGAGAGTGTTTGTTACTCAAAGCCTGTAGGCAAGAGTGATTATGTTCTTGAATGAAGTTGTGAAGCAAGTTCAAGGTGTCTGCACATTACATTGTATTTGTAGTGATAGGAATGGAAACTGGAGGTTTCTATCTAGGAGTTCCTAGGTATAGATTGCATTGGGTAGGGATTAAGTGATGAGTTGTAAACGGGTGAGTTTAACTCTGAATTGATACTACTAATAGTGGATCTTCTTCCTGGCTTGGTAGCCCCCAGATGTAGGTCATGTTGGACTGAACTGGGTTAACAATTTCCTGTGTTTGTTTTCCTTCTGTATGATATAATCATGTCTGCCATAACTAAGCATGTATTCCAGTTTGTTCATCAAGATAATAGCAGACCTGATACATAGCCTTCTGTTGGAATGTCAATCAGAATGTTTTGACATTCATCAACAACAGCACATACTGTTTAATAAGCTGATGAATTCAGTTCAGTATGTAGAGAAGTCTGGAGTTCAAAAGCACAACAGACCTGGCCAAAAGATCATTGTGAAACTGTCAAACTGGATGTCTTGACAGTTCTTCCAGTAAGCTGATACTGAAGTAGAGACTGGTTGGTCTTTTACAGTACAGCAAATTTAGCACAGTCTGTTTTCAGGAACCAAACAGACTTAGCATAGGGTTCTGGACTTGGATGTCAAACGGAATGTTGTGACATTCACTCATGACTGCATATGCTAAATTGTTGGATGGTTAGTTTTCTGGTTCAGGATTTTTCTCAGGCTATTCTTCAGGAATTCACCAGCTGGTCTAAAATCTAGGAAACTAACAACTAAGCTACAATTAATGAACCTGGCAAATAATCTATTTGTTAGCTCCTTAATAAGTGGAGATTAGTTTAACTTGTTACAACCTTTAATTTAGGAAATACAAGTACATGACCAACAAACTGGAACAATGTAACAGATAATGTCCAAAACAGGATTGAGACATCCTGCTGATATCTGTGTAGGAAAACAACAGAAGGGAATGATAAGGTGCACATAACTAGGTGTCCCTCCATTCTAGGATGACATAGAAGGAGAGGTCGTGACACTGTGAAAAGGTGCACATTAGTACAGAGTGTAATAACTGTCTTGCTGTAATAGGTACAATGTTAGATCAGATGTCATGACTTGAAGTAGAACATCTGAATACTGACTATGCCAGAATTTCACTATGGTTGATCTCTGCTGAGTCTGCCTATCAGATGGATAGAACTGGGTGTTCTTTCAGTCTATGGTAATACAGGAGCAGATGCAGTGGCATCTGTAAATGTGTGCACATTAGTACTGGATGTTAAGTGTACAAGTGTCTTGCTGTATTAGTAACAATGTTGGATCAGATGTCTTGACGTGGAGTAGAACATCTGAACTCTGACTAAACCAGAATTTCAATGTATCAATAATAAAAGGAAAATGTGGGTAGAATTAATCAGGTTAAAATATGATTTTACTTTAGGTAATTGATGTGTAGTAGGCGATTTCAATGCCATTAAGACATTTAGTGAAAGGATAGGTCTTAGAGCTTAATCAATCAACACTGAGATGATTGAATTTGGCGAGTTATTTTCTAAAATAGAATTGATTTATCTACCAGCTTTGGGAAGTAAATTCACATGGTTCAATGATCGCTCTATTCGCAAGTGCACGAATTGTGTCAGAGTATTATAAAAGAATATCGATCCCACATGTAACACCTCAAAATTTGCCCTCCTTTCTTGGGACTAGCTTAGCATATTTCATTTCATTTTTAGGTCATTAGCATTGCATCTCATGTTACATCTCATCAGTCAAGACTGGTCAGGAGATTCAACTGTGCAAGAGAGCAAGAGCATTTTCCATGAGATGAAAGCCCTATGGTGGTTCCAATGAGCTTACATGACCCAAGGATCATTTTGAAGCAATTTGGCCAAGGTTTGAGGCTCAAAACTCATCAGTGCATGTTCAAGTCATCTGAGGCCCATAAAAGTCAACTGAAAGTCAACTGAGGGCTAGGAGATGGAGAAATGGTTTGAGACACTTCATTCATGTCTCAAAGAAGGTTATTCAACATGTCAAACATCTACCTTGAAGATTTTGAAGCCAGATCAAAAGTTTCCAAAAATGGCAAGTTTTGGACCAACTTTAACTTAACTTTCCAACATCAAAGAAGCTTCAAATGATTTTTTATCCAACATGAAAGTTGAAGATCTTTCTCTCTCATTTCCAAAAAGTCCAAGATCATGAGAATCTGATGAACGGTTGAGGAGATATGATCAAATCATCATCAAGTGTACATGGCCAAAATGTGCTATGTATCGATCCATACGAGTTATGTATCGATCCATGCAGGGCAAAATGTGCTATGTATCGATCCATACGAGTTATGTATCGATCCATGCAGGGCAAAATGTGCTATGTATCGATCCATACGAGTTATGTATCGATCCATGCAGGGCAAAATATGTTATGTATCGATCCATACGAGTTATGTATCGATCCATGCAGGGCAAAATGTTCTATGTATTGATACATACGAGCTTTGTATCAATACATAACTCTGTTTTGATCATGCATTGGCTACTGTTCACGTCCATATTACTTCATGCACCACTAATTTTCAAGTTTTGTCAAAACACCTCATTTTTGCCAATTACCATTAACCAAGCTTAATTAACATTTTCAGTGTGATTAAGACTTCATATAAATACCATAATCATAACAGAATTGAAGAGGGTTAATCACAATTTCACATTTCAAGATCCAAATTCTCTCTCCCTCCAAAATTTTCTTCAAATCAAATTTCAAAATTCTTCAACATAACACCTTGTTTTTTGTTAAAGATTCATGATCATTGAGTTGAATAGAGTGTGAATCAAGTATTTGATCGAAGAATTTGTGCAAGAACCAAGGAGTTGAGGCCAAAAGCTCAAAGATGGAAGTTGATTATTAAGCTAGATCTACACGTTCTCAAGCTTCCTTTTCTGCATCAAACATCATCACAAGCATTGTGGAGTGGATTTGGATCATCTGGAGCTTTGAATCGCGCAAAACAAGGAACTGTTCTTCAAGAGGTGAGTTTTTCGAGCTTCATAATTTCACAATCCATGTAGATATTCTTGTAGATCTTGCTTTGCTGATCGTTTTGATATAAATTTCGTGCGATTTGGATAAAAATTGAGAGAGATATGCTTGATTGAAGTTTCACATGTCAAACTTTATTTGCTTCGATTTGCATGAATCATGTTGAATTAGGATTAATTGATGCTGGATCTATTATCTCCTTTGAATGAGCTTCGTTTTGGTATAAAGTTTTTGAAAATCTAAGCATTTCTGGAAATCTGGAAAATCTGGAAAAAACTCCATTGATGTTCTTCGTGTTCATCTTTTTCCTCATGAAGAAGATGAAGATTCATGAAATCTGGAAAATTACGTCAGTTTCTGGTAAATTGCTTCGGTTTCAAACGCCGTTTTCTGGAAATTTTCGCTGGCTAGGGTTCTTAGAGGAAACGGTGGCATTTTGGTAATTAGCGCGCTCATTCGAATTTGACCATGGTTCGATTCTCACCAAGTGCAGTTTTCAAATGTTCAGTTTTTTTTTTCAAATTTTCCCCCTCTTTTGCCATGCATGTTCATAGTTGAATTTTATTTTTTCTATCAACTTGTAAAATCCATAACAAATTGAAAAATGCTCCAATTCACTCCCAATTTTTTATGATCCTGGTTCTGTCTAGTTTTTTATGATCATGAGTTTGAAAGTTGTGCCTGGCTGGAATTTTATTTGCTCTAGAATCTTTGACCATAGGTGCATTTGTGACCTTGCCTTGCTCTTTCTATTGTGAAATGCTTGATTTTAATCCAATGGACTTGAAATTTTACATGCTTATTCTAGACACATTTCTGGATGTTTTAGGCTTGGTTTGGTATTTTTCCCATTTACCATTTCTGTTTTATGCTTGTGTTAACATGGTGTGACAATTTGTGTCACACATTTGGTTGTTCAACTTATACCATTTAATTTCCATGCCAAATGATCTTGGATGCTTCTGATTTTTTGTATGTTGATCATGTTGAATGTGTTGAATGTTCATGAATTTTTCCAGAATTATTTGAATCATTTCTGTTTTGATTTGAAATTTTCATTCATGATGTCCATATATGAGCCTTGAAATTGCCTTTGACTTCTTTTGATCATGAAATGCATTTGATCATTGATTTTGATGTGAGCCTTTTTAGGACATGTTAATATGTGTTTGAAGTTGCATTGTGTTGAATTTCAGCTCCTGTTTTGAATTTTTTCTTCACCTTTGACCCTAGGCTTTGACTTAGTGGTTTGTTGCTTACATGTGAGCTTTGAATTTCAAGTTTAAGCATCCAAGTTCCATGATTGATGATGCTTCATAATTTGGATGTTGATATTTGCTTTTGATTGCTAACACTTTCTGTTTTGTAGGTTGATGATAACTCATTTGAGTTTGCCTTATGGCTTATGTTTTGTACGTTGGGATTGTCTGTTGGTTATTAACTGTTGTCTGTTTGTCTGAATTGTGTACTGACTGGTTTAGCTGTTTCCACAGGTACCTAAGTTGCTTTAAGTTCATTTGAACTTGCTTTGCATTGCTTGTGGTTTGCATACCACTGAGGTATAATTCCTTGATCTTCATGTAGTCTGGAAGACCTGTCATGTTACTTTGGCAGGCACCTGTCTGAAGCCCTCCTTAAGAGGCAATGCTTATGTTTGTTTAATTTTGTGCCAAGCAGGTAAAGACCTCTTAAGAGGCAATTGGCAGATAAAAGGGATGTGCAATCCATCCCCTGCTATTCAGGTGTGTCATTCACTTTGCTCACACCATGTGTTGATGCATTGTGAATAAGAACCCAAGGTCTTGTTGTCTCAGTCACTTGTGGAGAAGAGTTCATACATTCTGGACTCCCACACTCTCTATTTGATTCATGCTCTCCCGGGCCAGGGATAAGAGCTGTGAGGTCTTACCCTCACTTCCCATTTCATCTGCTTCACCCTAACTCTCAATGTTAGGGTTAAGAGCAAACAACACCCATTTCCAGTTGGCTTGTTTGTCGAGGTTGATGTGACCCCTTGACTAAAGCCTAGCCTTGTATGAGCCATTTGTTTGCATATAGTGTGTGTGCTTTCTCTTTTGTGAATGCTTGTTTGCTATTTATTTGCTGTTTCAACTTGCTGCCTGTGCGAGTTAGGATCTGTTAGATACCTCAACCTAGGACCATTGTGGATTGCATGATAACTATTAGGCTCGAGTCAGTCTCCCTTTTAGTTTGTCATTTCCCAGTCTCTGGTTAGGAGAAAGTTTCTCCCATGTTAAGGGGAACTACGTTGCCCTGATCCTCATGCCAGATGAGGTACATAGGCAGGAGATGAGTTGATCTCTCCGGGCGCCCTTTGTCTTTTTCAACCCTTTGTGTGTGTTTGGAGTCTGACATAAGCCCAGCGATTGGCAGTTGGTTTCTTGTGTCTTGTTTGCTTGTTGGAGTCTGACGTAAGTCCAGCGATTGGCAGTCAGTTTCCTGTGTGTGTGTTTGGTGGTTCGGAGTCTGATGTAAGTCCAGTGATTGGCATTCGGTTTCCATGTTTGTCTGTTTGTGTGGAGTCTGACGTAAGTCCAGCGATTGGCAGTCGGTTTCCTGCGTGGGTTTTGTTTGGCGTGCGTTAGCCGAGCTACGAGTGCTCTGATTCTTCTCTGGTTAGAGAAGATACGTAGGCATAGGATGCAACATCCTAGCGAGCACGTTTCCCCTATCCCGAACTACGTCGACTCTGATGTCTGTGTCTGACAGACTACGTAGGCCCAGGATGCGATATCCTGCCGAGTTACCTTCTTTGTCTTCCTGTGTTTCCTTCCAGCCTTGTGCAGTGTTTAAGCAGTTTTTAGCAACCTTTCTTCTATTCTTTTGTGCGTGGATCCCGTCGAGTACGACGGATGCGTAGGGGTGCTAATACCTTCCCTTCGCATAACCGACTCCCGATCCCATCAATCTCTGGTCGCGAGACCATGTCTTTTCCAGGTTTACTTCGAGCGTTTCCTTTCCCTCCTTTGGGATAAATAACGCACGGTGGCGGCTCTGTTGTTTCGTTTTCCCGCCGATTTTTCGCGCAATGCGACACCACAGAGACCAAATCTCCAATCTATCGATTGTTATTGTTATGATGTTTATCTAAGGCAGTACAAATGAGATATTGATGTCACAAAATAACAGTAAATAAAGAAAATGATAAATACATTGCAGATAAAGATAGGCTTGAATGTATTTCACATCAGTTAAACGATGTTTCAATTGTCTAAATAGAACTACTTATGGGGCAATATTTTATACTCTTGAAAAGAGTCCATTTAACAGGAACTGTCGCTTTCGTGTATTCAGAACTGAGTTTACCCTTAAATTAAGGTCTTTTATTGTCACTTATAAAAGGTGCGCAGAACGCTAAAGTAGTAAACCTATTTTTAAGAAATCAGACTCGTAAGCTTAGTTGAAAAGTGATTTTGATTCGGAAAGTTTTACCTAAGGAGTTTCCTGATTTTAAATCTATCAACGCGTCCGAAAACTGTTTCAAAAATCATTTTTCCTTAAAGTGATAAAAGTTCCTAGTTAACTAAGCCAGGGTGCTTTCGCACTCCTTGAGTAGTTAAAATTAACCAAGTTTGTTTCAGAAAACTCAAATTAAAAATCAAAACAGCCCCTAAAGCATTTCTACAGGTGCAATATGTGAAACATCTCTTTAACCGCGATCCTTACATTCTAACCTTTGAAAGATTTAACCAGACATGGTAATACAAACAAATACAACGATATTGAACATGTTGAAAAGAAGTTTAGAATGTAAGGCGTAAAGAACAAGTAAAGCGTATAAAATAATTAAAACGAGCAATAAAGATAATGGCGAGAAAATTAAATAAAGTAAAGACAATGGCAGGAAATTAAATAAAGTAAAGCATGACAAGAAATTAAACAAAGTAAAGCATAACAAGGAATTAAATAAAGTAAGGCATAGAAAGTAAAATAAAAAGGCGATTAAATTAAAACCTGCTCCAAACGGAGGCTTTAAATCTGGTACAAGGAAGTAAATAAACCATTGACTTTGAAAATAAAGACGACATCAAAATCAAAGTGCTCCAACTCAATTTCACTAAGGTGCGATAACCCCTCAATGTGACGGATTATCGCTTTTACATATGATAATATAGTCTTAGTGTTGTAAACTAAGTTGGATGATTTGGAAATGAACTAGAACGACCTATTTATAGAGGAACTCAACAGCATGCAAAGACCAGGATGCCCTTCAACTTCTCTTTAGTGGGAACGTGAAATGCAAAGGTGGCACCCGCCACCCCTCTATGGCGCCCGCCATGAGAGTAAATGGGGAAGTTCATGGGATCGTGTCAGTTTCCTCCTGGTTGAGGGCTGATGTGCCATGGCTTCTCCTATAGCGACCGCCATGCAGAACGCCATGAGTACAATTTTTTCCGAAAACCCTAATTTTATGGTATTTTTGCTTCGTTTCTTCTAAAAAGGTCCTGAAAGAGCTAAATACCTGAAAACAACACAAAAGAAAGCATAACACAAGGAAAATGATAATAAAGACCTAAACAACATGTGAAATCCGAGTCAAAAATGCGGTGTGATTCAGTGTGATCATTCAACATTGCATAAAATTCTATTAGTAGGCTTGATCGGTTTCTTATTTCTTAATTGTAGATGTTTGATTGGCTGCATTTTATGGTAAAACACTAGCTGGATTCTAATGTCTTGACTGATGTCATGACATGCTGTGGAGATGTTTGTTTGACTGCATTGTATGTTAGAATATCTAGCTGTACTCTGATGTCTTGGCTGATGTCATGACATACTTGAGTAGTATACTGCAGGTTTAGCTAATACAGGATTTACTGAATGTCAAACTGGATGTTATGACATTCATCCCTGTCAGCAGATACTGAGGAATAGAACAGTTGGTGTTCTGTTATAACTCAGTATTTATTTTCAGTCTGTTTATCAAGGAAATAACAGACCTGGCATAAGGCCTACTGTCTGAATGTCAAACTGGATGTTATGACATTCATCATTGACAACATATACTGAATAATAGGCAGGTTGGTTGTCTGCTACAGTTCAGTATGTAGCTCAGTCTGCTTATCAATAGGATAACAGACCTGACGTAAGGCTCATGGTGTAAATGTCAAATTGGATGTCTTGACATTTATTAATGTACGCTGATACTGAAGTATGGACAGATTGGTCCTGTACAGTACAACAAATTTGTACAGTCTGTTTTCAGAAAGATAACAGACTTAGCATATGGTATATGCTTTGGATGTTAAACTAAATGTTGTGACATTCACTCCTGGCAACATATGCTAAATTGTAGGTTGTTTAGTTTTTCTGTTTCAGCATTTTTCTCAGGCTATTCTTCAGGAATTCAACAGCTGAGCTAAAATCCAGGAAACCAACAACTAAGCTACAATTAATGAACCTAACAAATAGCCTATTTGTTAGTACCCTAGATGTGGAATTTAGGTTAACTCGCTTGACCTTAATTTCAGGAAATACAAGTGCAAGGCCCAAGTGCTGCAATATAAAAGGATGGCAATCCTTCATTCAGAACTCGGGGATTTTAGGCGTGAAGATTTTATTTGTTCATCATACTTCACTGTTGTATTTTTGTGTGTCTTGTATTAGGCGTATCTTGTGAGCCAAGCTATTATCACTGAGATGATTGCATTGGTATAGGGTGTTCATTGAGTTGTAAGTGTTGTGTCACTCTAAGCTTTTAAGCGTGAGTGCTGTGTATCTTGATTAAAGCTGTTAAGCACAATCAAGAGTTGTTTGAAGTTAGACTTCATAATTGTCTTTAATCTTAATTAAAGGTTGTAATCACTGAGGTGATTGAGGGGGAGTGAGTAGGAACTCTGATCTTAGTGTAAGATTGAAATTGCATTGGGTAGGTATTAAGTGATAGGGTTAAACAGTTGGTTTAAGGTCTGAATTAATACTACTAATAGTGGATTTCCTCCCTGGCTCGGTAGCCCCCAGACGTAGGTCATGTTGGACCGAACTGGGTAAACAATTCCTTGTGTTATTTACTGCATTTACTTTTTAAGTTCTGCATAATTCTTGTCTGCGTAGAATTGGATGTCAAAACAACTCGTGTGACATCGAAAGTCTGTTAACTAGAATTTCAATTGGCATCAGAGCAGGCACCCTGCCTGTTAAGTTCTGGGTGAGATCTAGGGAAGTTACTTTCTAGTACCATGGACAAGGATGTAGGACACTCAAATAGACCACCCATGCTGGATGGTTCTAACTATGATGACTGGAAGCCTCGTATGATAGCCTTCTTAAGGTCTCTAGATAGCAAAGTCTGGAGAGCTGTCAACAAAGGATGGGAACATCTAACGAAGACAGGTAACGATGGAGTCAGTATGCAAATTCCTGAAGAAGAGTGGGACAAGGAGCAAGAGGCATTAGCCCTTGGAAATTCTAAGGCCTTGAATGCATTGTTCAATGGAATAAGTAAGAACATCTTCAGACTGGTGCACCACTGTGAGCTGGCCAAGGAAGTTTGGGATACCCTCAAGATAACTCATGAAGGTACCTCCAAGGTGAAGATGTCTAAACTTCAGATGCTGACCACCAAGTTTGAAAATCTGAGGATGAAAAAGGATGAGACTATTCATGACTTCCACGTGAATATTCTTGAACATGCCAACACCTCTGGTGGCTTAGGTGAGAAAATGGTTGAAGAGAAACTTGTAAGAAAGATTCTCAGGTCATTACCTAAGAGATTTGCCATGAAGGTCACTGCTATAGAAGAGGCTCAGGAGATCTGCAATATGAAGGTGGATGAGCTCATTGGTTCTCTCCAAACCTTTGAAATGGGCTTCTGTGAGGATGCTGAAAAGAAGAACAAAAGCATAGCTTTTGTATCAAATACTGAAGAGAATTCAGAAGAAGGAAACATTGGAGGAAATGAAAGCATTTCAGAAGCCATAGCCATGCTTGGAAGACAGTTCAACAAGTTCATAAAGAAGGTTGATCAACAGGGTAGACCTAATGTCAAGAACTCTTCATATGACATCAGTAGAAAGTCAAAATATGAAGAAAAGGTCACTCAAGGCAAGGGAATCCAGTGCCATGGATGTGAAGGGTATGGTCATATTAAAGCTGAATGCCCTACCTTTCTCAAGATGCAAAAGAAAGGGTTATCTGTCACCTGGTCAGAAGGAGACTCTGAGAGTGAATCTGAAGGAGAATCTGCTAAACATGTCACTGCTCTGACCAGTGTTTGTGCCTCAGATGATGACTCAAGCGGAGATGAACTTACCTTGGATGAACTTGCTGCTTCATATAAAGAACTATGTGTTAAAAGTGCAGAACTGTGTATCCAAGGAGAAAAGCAGAAGAAACTCATTAAAGAGTTGGAAGCTGAGAAACAGAAGCAGCTGAAAGTCATAGATGGTCTGAATGGTGAGATATCTTTGTTGACATCTAAGCTAGAACAAATGACTAAATCCATCAGAATGTTGAATAAAGGAACTGACACCTTGGAAGAGATTCTAAAGGTGAGACAGAAGTCAGGAACCATGTCAGGTTTAGGCTTTGCTAAGAAGTCTTCAACTGAACTCAAAAGATCAAAGGCTGAAGTTCAGAAACTCAAGCAGAAGTCACAACCGATGTCTCAACATCAGGGAACCAGGATGAGTAACCATCAGAAGAAGAAATTTCAGAGATGGAGATGTCACTACTGTGGTAGATTTGGTCACATAAAACCCTTCTGCTACAGGCTGCATGGTTAGCCTAACCAGACTACTCAAGTCAGACCTAAGCAGAAGGCGTCTAAGCATAATGCCCCCATTAAGAAACAAAAATGGGCTGCTAATCAGACACCTCAAGTCAGACCTAAGCAGCAGGCATCTAAGCTTAATCTCCCCATTGAGAAACAACAATGTGTTGTTAAACTAGCTCACACATCTCCAAGGGCATCTACCAGACAAGACTGGTACTTTGATAGTGGTTGCTCAAGACATATGACTGGGATGAGCAACTTATTGGTGGATCTACAACCCCATGCCACCAGGTATGTGACATTTGGTGATGGAGCTAAAGGAGAAATCAAGGGTGCTGGTAATCTGGATTGTCCTGGAGTTCCAAAATTGAGGAATGTGCTGTTAGTAAAAGGACTAACTGCTAATCTCATCAGCATAAGCCAGTTGTGTGACCAAGGATTCAATGTGCAATTCACTAGGGGAGGATGTGTGGTGTTGAATGGTTGCAATCAGGAAGTGATGAGAGGAGCCAGATCCAAAGATAATTGCTATCTATGGGAATCGAAAGACTCACTATACTCCTTCAAGTGCCCCTTAGCCAAGGGAGAGCAGGAAGTAAAGCTGGGGCATGGAAGACTCGGACAACTTCATTTAAAAGGAATGAAGAAGATCATAGCCAAGGAAGCAATTAGAGGAATCCCAAATCTGCTTATGGATAAAAGAACATACCGTGGAAAATGTCTGATTGAAAGCTATGAGTCATTGTCACCTATTGGACATCACACAAATGGTGCAGTAGCAAGGGATAAACAGAAGTGTGTATCATTTTCCACTGCAGAAGCTGAGTACCTAGCTTCTGGTAGCAGGTGTTCACCACTGGTATGGATGAACCAGATGCAGACTGAGTACAATGTCACTCAGAATGTCATGACATTGGATGCTACTCAGGTTGACAGAGTTAGGGGCAAAGAGGGAATGTGCGCTTCTGAGAAATTATAGCAACTAATGATGTTAGTTATTTACTGTTTAGTAAGTCAACTTATTAAACAATTAATAGTGCACTCTGAGTGGTCAACAAATAATAGACCTTGCTCGTGCAACAAGCGTTTCCTATTCCATCGCTTCAACTTTCAGTCTTGCAAACCTTCTCCCAGAGAAACTGTTCAACTCTCCTCTGAGATAGTCATCATGTCGCACCAATCTGACTCAACCTCCTACACGACCCTGTCCGATTCCCCCAGCACTGAGTCTTGCAACCCTAACCGGGAGGATCCTGCTGCTAACGCTGCAACTTCTTCTCATGCAAGAAGACCGAAAGAAACGGTCTCCGGATTCTCCTCAGCAATCGCTCTTGACGAACCAACCAGGGAAGGCTCGAGGTATGTGCATAATGCCATTGCAACTATTGTCACTAAGATACTATCTAGTAATCAGAATGTTCCTGGGGTTTCCGTTCCCTTGAACACTATCATACCTGATAATGTTGCATGTCAAGAAAACGCAGTCGTCTTAAGAAAGAATGTTTCTGACGATGCTGAGCAACCTGATACTCATGAGGGTTCAAAGATTGAAAAACCCTTAGACAATGTGAGAGGTGAGAAGGTCCGTGTCACTCAAGATGTCAGTGACAACCCTAAAGCTGACACAGTGAATCAGGAAGAGTTCTCTGATAATGAACTGTTGACCTCAGTTGTCCCTAGCATAGCCAAAAGGGTTAGGACTAGGAGGGAGAAAAAGACTGTGGTGCAGAGGTCCCCAACAAGGGAGGTTGATGTGGCAACTTCTCCCAATCAAAAGGTGACAAAGAATTCCCTCAAAAGGAAAGGACATGGACCTGCGAAATCTTGGAGCAAAGAGGTGCCTAAGAAAATGAAGACCAAGTCTGTTGTGGTGGAGTCTGATTCAGATGTCCCATGTGATGTCACAACATCTTTGTCTAAGAAGAAGCCAACCACTAGCAAGCTGGCTGCTAGTGTTCCTGAGGTACCTATTGACAATGTGTCATTCCATTTTGCCTCTAGTGTGAACAGGTGGAAGTATGTCTATCACAAGAGGCTGGCCTTGGAGAGGGAACTGGCTCAGAATGCCCTGGAGTGTAAGGAGATTGTAGACCTTATTAAAGAGGCAAGGCTAATGAGAACTGTGACTCAACTCCCAAAGTGCTATGAGACTTTAGTGAAGGAGTTCATTGTCAATGTGTCTGAGGAATGTGCAGATGGGAAGTCCAGAGAATTCAGAAAGGTCTATGTGCGAGGCAAGTGTGTGAACTTCTCTCCCTCAGTAATCAATCTGTATTTGGGAAGAGCTGATGTAGTGCAACTAGAGCTTGAAGTGACTGACAACAGAATCTGTCAAGTCATCACAGCAAATCAAGTCAGGAAGTGGCCTCTTAAAGGTAAGTTGGTGGCCAGCAAACTCAGTGTGAAGTATGCTATGCTACACAAAGTTGGAGCTGCCAACTGGGTGCCCACAAATCACAAGTCCACTGTGTCTGTGATGCTTGGAAAGTTCATCTATGCTGTTGGAACCAAAGCAAAGTTTGACTATGGAACCTACATTTTTGATCATACCATGAAACATGCTGGGAGTTTTAGTGTGAAGGGGCTTATAGCCTTTCCTTCCATCATATGTGGCATTGTGCTGAAGCAATTTCCAAACATCCTGACAGAAAATGACCTTGTGAAAAGAAGAGAGAGTCTGTTGGCCTTCAATTACAAACTGTTCCTGGGTAAGCATGTCCCTGACATTGTCATGACAACTGGAGAAACATCCAGTGTTGGCAACCAACCAGGTAAAGCTGTTGTCATTGCCGTACTCAGAGAGACTTGCAAAGAGCTGGAGGCTAGGAAGCTCACTTTGGAAAAGCTGATTATCCAATTGGAGATGTCTGATGATGGTGTGCTTGGTGAAGCTGCTGAGGCTACAGATGGAGCTGCAAGGAAAAGTTCAGAGGGTGAGGAGGAGGCCAGTTCTGATGATGGCACTAATGATGAGGCTGACTCTAAGTCAGATGAATAAATCATTTACTATAATTTTGTCATTTGTGTAATTCTGTTTATGTTGGTCTGTAATTTAAAGTGTTGCTTTGGCAACATTTTTGACAAAAAGGGGGAGTAACAAGTGTGATGCCCCAGGACAACAGATTGTTTTGCTAAACAGATATTGAAGATCCTCTAATCCAGAGGTTGTGCTGCAGCTGATGTTCCACTTCTATGAGTGTGAGTGTGTGTATGTGTGCTGCAATTAGAAGTTTTTATTTAACTTCTGTATGTGTGCTGATATGTGAAGTTTTTATTTAACTTCCATCTGTGTGAGTGCGCTGCTACTCTGAGTGTATTAGCTAGGTTAATTTCCTGCTAGATGTGTGTTTTCCGTTGTTGTGGACTCTGTTGTGAGGCCAAAGTGTTTTAGCCAAAAATTTGCCAAAGGGGGAGTTTGTAGATGTTTGATTGGCTACATTTTATGGTAAAACACTAGCTAGATTCTAATGTCTTGACTGATGTCATGACATGCTATGGAGATGTTTGTTTGACTGCATTGTATGTTAGAATATCTAGCTGTACTCTGATGTCTTGGCTGATGTCATGACATACTTGAGTAGTATACTACAGGTTTAGCTAATACAGGATTTACTGAATGTCAAACTGGATGTTATGACATTCATCCCTGTCAGCAGATACTGAGGAATAGAACAGTTGGTGTTCGTTATAACTCAGTATTTATTTTCAGTCTGTTTATCAAGGAAATAACAGACCTGGCATAAGGCCTACTGTCTGAATGTCAAACTGGATGTTATGACATTCATCATTGACAGCATATACTGAATAATAGGCAGGTTGGTTGTCTGCTACAGTTCAGTATGTAGCTCAGTCTGCTTATCAAGAGGATAACAGACCTGACGTAAGGCTCATGGTGTAAATGTCAAATTGGATGTCTTGACATTTATTAATGTACGCTGATACTGAAGTATGGACAGATTGGTCCTGTACAGTACAACAAATTTGTACAGTCTGTTTTCAGAAAGATAACAGACTTAGCATATGATCTATGCTTTGGATGTCAAACTAAATGTTGTGACATTCACTCCTGGCAACATATGCTAAATTGTAGGTTGCTTAGTTTTTCTGTTTCAGCATTTTTCTCAGGCTATTCTTCAGGAATTCAACAGCTGAGCTGAAATCCAAGAAACTAACAACTAAGCTACAATTAATGAACCTAACAAATATCCTATTTGTTAGTACCCTAGATGTGGAATTTAGGTTAACTCGCTTGACCTTAATTTCAGGAAATACAAGTGCAAGGCCCAAGTGCTGCAATATAAAAGGATGGCAATCCTTCATTCAGAACTCGGGGATTTTAGGCGTGAAGATTTTATTTGTTCATCATACTTCACTGCTGTATTTTTGTGTGTCTTGTATTAGGTGTATCTTGTGAGCCAAGCTATTATCACTGAGATGATTGCATTGGTATAGGGTGTTCATTGAGTTGTAAGTGTTGTGTCACTCTAAGCTTTTAAGCGTGAGTGCTGTGTATCTTGATTAAAGCTGTTAAGCACAATCAAGAGTTGTTTGAAGTGTGACTTCATAATTGTCTTTAATCTTAATTAAAGGTTATAATCACTGAGGTGATTGAGGGGGAGTGAGTAGGAACTCTGATCTTAGTGTAAGATTGAAATTGCATTGGGTAGGTATTAAGTGATAGGGTTAAACAGTTGGTTTAAGGTCTGAATTAATACTACTAATAGTGGATTTCCTCCCTGGCTTGGTAGCCCCCAGACGTAGGTAATGTTGGACCGAACTGGGTAAACAATTCCTTGTGTTATTTACTGCACTTACTTTTTAAGTTCTGCATAATTCTTGTCTGCGCAGAATTGGATGTCAAAACAACCCGTGTGACATCGAAAGTTTGTTAACTAGAATTTCATTAATGATTAATAGATAAATCAGGTTAAAAGGACAATTTATTGGTAACAGAGAAATTTCTGATCATTGCCCAATTTTGATTAGATCTAATCATTCAAACTGAGGCTCTAAACCCTTTAAGTTATTATCATCCTACATATATCATCCAAAGTTTCTATCTGTGGTTGAAGAGGTTTGGAAGTCACCAAACATACAAGGTGTTCCGTATTGGAACCAGAAATAGTTAAAGTAGGTGGTGAAGAATCCTGAATATATGGTGTTGGTCTCTAAAACCATAGTGTGGGGGTCGACCTGCAAGGTTAGTACTCTAACACCTAAGTCAGTTTAAGACCCAAGATAAATGGATATAAAAAAAAATGTACCTCCTATTTCGTGTGATAGGACTTTTATACATTGGGTTAAGTGGAATAGATTTGAATTGATTTGGGCCTCTACCATTTTGGTGTTTGGCTAGCTCATAACAGTTTCCCCTAAGGCTTGTTGGGTGATTAGGGAGTCGAGAAAGTCTTTAGCAGTCGTGGCTGACCTCCAAAATGTCATCTATTTTGGACTAGACGTGAAACACTTGGAGTCAGTTGAAGAAGTAGTGATGTACAAGTACATTAATGCATTTCCATCATTTAAATGTTTTATTGCTTCCTTATGACACGTCGGATAAAGTGACTAGTTAGCGCATGGAGCTCCTTATAGTGCACTTGAGTGCACTCGAGTCGTTTATGTATCCCAAGGGAAATTCTAACTTTTGATTTTGTAATTTATTTTTACAGTTGATATGGTTCGTTCAGTTATCTTCACCTATATATAGGAGTGATTGAGCACCAAAGAAACCTTTCACATACCTTGAGATTTAGTTTCCAATTTACAAGTGTTTCTCATTAACAGGTGCATTCTTCTCTTCCTTCCTGAAAGCACTTATCTGATAAGTTGTAGCTCTTAGCTCAAAGCTTCTACCTTTCTTTATTCCTTTGATTCCTCAATCTCTCATATCCACTCACGCTTTTACCTTCAGAATTTTCTATTTTCTTAGTCAAGATGAGTGATAGCCATATTCACCTAGATAGTGATTTTGGCATTGATGTTTCTTTTGCTGTAGGAATAGGGGTACCTCATGATTAACAATCACCTCCCCTTGTTCATGTTAACATGGGCCACAAAGTCATATCCCTAACCAATGATTGTGATTCTAAAAGGGTAGTTGTGAACTACTTCAATGAGAAAGCTTCTTCCACAGAGTCTTTTAGACTCTGAAGTTGTATCCATTACTGATGATTCTGATTCGGAAATGGTATTTACAAACTCCTTTAATGAGAAAGCTTCTTCCCTGGACTCTTTTAAAACTCTCTTGTCAGATGGTGGTGGTAAGAAGGATTACACTGGGGTCCATATGCCCCCTCCCATTTTTTCTAATATGGAAATACAAGCTGCCAAGTTAATGAGAGAACCCAATGATATTTTGTCTAGGTTTACTGGAGAATCCACAACTACGAACCTAGTGAGGTTGAAATTGGAATCCATGTGGAGTATCGGGGTAGATCAGACATAGTTTTATGGATCAAACCTGATGAAGATTTTAAAGTAGGCGAGATGTCCCGGAGGGGCGTAACGTTGGTGGAGCTGGCTGATGCGAGCAAGTACAGATGGGTGGCTGCAAAAATTGTGAGAACCCCGTCTATTCTAAATAGTGAATCGACCATAGATGTTATCGATATTACGGTCAGAGACCCTCTGGATTGGTCGGCCTTTCTCTTGGTCCTAGAAAAAAAGGATATGTAGCTCTTTTGATGAGTGATCGATCCTATTTTATGACTGATTATTCACCAGGATAGGATTTGGGGTGTTATTTTATTTATTTTGAGGTGGTCGTCCTAAAACACTTGAAGGTTTCCCCTTCATATCTTCATCTGGGGGTCTGGGCTTACATGAAGGTGTTCTAGTTTTGGGTTGAGCACAAGTCTCGGAAGCCTTTCCTTCGTATTTTCTTCAACCTATTCTACATTGTGTGCATCTCCCGGGATGACACTCATGATCAGTGTATTATTAACTTTCATAATGATGATCCTTGATTAAGCCCTTTAACTAGTGTTTAGGGAAATTTTTTGAGGTGTTTCATGTCGGTGAAACCCTTCATTCAGGAGGCCTGTATTGAGTTATACTATACTTCGTCTGACTCTTCTCGCTTCTGCATAGACATGACAAATAAATTCTCCCCCGATCGCCCCTGCCCCAAAATTAACAGGGAAAACTCGATTTAATTGGGGGCAGGGGCGGGGAAAACCCAGTTTTTATTTACGGGGGCGGGGGATCCTAGTACCCACCCCACACCCACCCCCTCCCTGCACCCGCCTATTAAATTCAATTTATTTCCTATATTTTATTTATTTTATTACTCATTTATACTTTTTTTATTACAAAATCATGTTTATTATAATCATTATTTTAAAAAAAAATAAAAATGATCAAGCATTATGATTATTCTTAATTTAATTAATTATTTATTTATAATTTGCCATGTCTACTTCTGCAAAAATAGATTCCTAAAGTATTAGTCTTGGTCTCACTACCATTTTACTATCGATTTTTTACCGCCTCAAATTAGGTCCTCTCTCTACTTAAGAGGTTACAATAAAGGAAAATTGGTGTTCCTTATTTCAATAACTTGGCTATGAAGTGGTATTTGGCCCTGATGAAGTTCTTTCTTCTGAGTAGAGGAAGAAGCGAATTTATACTTATGCAATTGTGAGTGCGAACAGTTGTACAAAGAGGAGAGACATCTTTGGTGAGGACGGAGTCCCATAGTTTTTTTTTTTTGACATTTTATGATTGTACATTATAGTTAACATGGATAAAATTATAGTTGCTCTATAAATTTGCAAACTCTCAAAGCATCAAGATCGGTTCTACAGGTCGGGTTGTTAGCCTCCTCTTACGGCCTCTACTCTTGCCCCTGGCTGTCGAGACTACCAGAGCTTCTCTAAGGTTGATTAGATTACCATTATTGATGCTACCTTATCTATGAAATACCAACAATAATCTCCTACTCTAGTGAAGAGAGGTTGGGATGAAGACCAACATTCCCCTCTAGAATAGGGTTCTCTTAGGTAGACCCGAAGGTTTTGGTATGCTGCCTTGAGGTTGCTAACTCCCTTCCTCCAACTGAATTTTATTAATCCTTCTCAAGTTCCTTGCATTTTTGAAGAAGTTGTTGTTGTTGTCTCTAGGGATGACATGTTTTTTTCGTTCAAACCTTTCTGAGGTAGAGAAGATGGGGATCTTTTTCGATTTCACCTTCCACATGTATCGGTTTACTTCCTTGTTCTCTCTTGACGTTGCTGGAAGAATGGACGTCTTGGCTATATGTAACCCTAAATAGGAGAGGGATACTTGGAATTGAAAATGTGAAGTCAGGGAGCAAAAGTGTTTTGCCTTCCAAAAGGAACTTGCTAACCTGTAGGGAACGATCAAGCTTGTTGAGGGTTTGCAGGAAAAAGTGATGGTTCACGAAACCCCTTCAACTATGGTTGCCCATGTTTCTGAGATGGAATCCTCCCTCGAGGTAGAGAATAACTGAAATCAAGAGACTTATGATGTTGTTACTGAGGTCGTTCATCGCGCGAAATAGGTTCGATAAATTCTTTAAGAGTAACAGGAGACCCATGTAAAGACTCTAAAAACTCAAAAAGGTAAGGTAGTCTCTCTGAAGGAGAGGTTACGGGAGTATCTTCAATGAACTGTGCCTGTTGTGTACATGGCCCTCAACTAGGTAGTAAGTCAGACAAAGGAATTTTGTCCTGATATTTCAATCTCCGTCGAAGGATATGACCCTTTCAAGGATGCTATTGAGGATACTTGAGAGGGTGACCATGATGAATCATCCCTGGGTACAGAAACTTAATTATTCGCCCATTTTTTCTTGTAAAATTTTCCAAGAATTATGCTCTTGGATATGACAAAAATAGTTATATAAATATCTTTTGATCTCAATGATTTAGATTTTTATTTAATTTTGAGTATTGGATATGTATTTGGCTCCACTTTATTGTCGCCTTATACTTCTGATTGCTTGCAACTTGTTATCCTATCAAGGCTTGCTTTTTATCCCTACAATTTGAAATGTGTTTGCCTCGTGGGCAATTTCGATTTTGTCTGCCTCTTATTGTTGGTGTCCACTGGTCAATTGTAAGTCTGTGCCACGACAGCTACAAGGTTTCATCAACTTTGGGTGTGACAACCCCCACAACTTTATTTTAGGAGAAATGTGACGTTGTGTTAAGGTGTTCATCGTGCTCTTTAAACTTTGTAGTCTCAATCGTAGTTTCATAGTTATTAGCTCTAATTTAGAAGAGTTAGTGTTATTCTTCTACGACCCTAGGAACCATCCTCAACCAAAGGTAAGGTTCCTGCCATTACCCTAGGGTAAACCTGGTTCGAAGTGGATGTCTTCGGGCTCCGCCGCCTGCACTATTGGAGTATCTAGCTCCTAACAAGGGGTGTGTCATCTATGTTGATAATAGTGCTCCTTAAAAATGAAATTTGTCTTAAGAAAGTGTCTTCTGCTATCCTGCATGGAATTACACGACTCTATAACCGCAGTATTTAATAATCAGCATATTATTTTTTAACATTGCAAAAAACCTTGCATAGTATTTAACTCATAAAGGGTATCATAAGGGCCTCCTTTTACATGATTTCTTAGTTTGATTGTAGCTTTGGCTGAGACGATCTTCTTTCCCTCACCTAATAGTGTGATGGTCCGCCACGGAAGGTCGACACCTTCGTATATGTAGCATGTTAATGACCATAAATATCTTATTGTCTCGAGAAGTAACTTAGTGTTATATCTCTTGAATAATTGGGTAGAAGTATCCTTGCTTCCTTTTACCCTGGGGTAATATGGGAAGGTCGGGTCCTCCGTAATCACTGATTGTTGATGATCACAAGTAATTGGATACCTCTTGGCATAGCCCGGCCTTATACCTCTCAAACATCTAGATGAACAATATGATTTCTCCCTTTGATATCTCTGTATGGGTCAGAGCAATCGGTCATAAGGTTAGATGAGAGTTCCAATTGGAAGTGTGTACAAGGACATTCCACTATAACGTTATTGGGATCCCAATGTATCTTTCCTCCATATATTCCTCCTTTCAGAAGGCGTGATCCTTCATGCTTCTCTAAAGTAAGCTACAAAGTTACCGACGGCCAAAGGATCTTTGTTATTGTGTACATCCGACTTCAATCGATAAAGATGTGAATCTCAATGGTGATTATAAAATATGATAGAATACAATCAGTACACCAGTACATCAAGATAATTGTAGTGGGAAGTGTAATCTCAAAGGCCTCATCCATTTGGGCCTTTGGCCGACCCATAACACAAGGAAAGAAATTTTTTGTGTTAAAATAAAAGCTTTAGCTTTTGAAATCAAGGTTGAGATCTTGGAATTCAAAGGTCTTTGGGAAAGTAGACTTAGGGGTCGAAGAGGAAATTAAAGATATTAATGTGTTAAATCAATTGGTAGAAAATGATGATTTATCTTTGTGCTCTGAATCATCTGAAAAGTGAATTGAAGCTCAGAACTTGGTTTGGAAAAAGCTCCATTTTTGTGAATCAATTATGAGACAAAAATCCATATTAAAATGGCTTAGGTGGGCAACCAAAACTTTAAGTTTTTTCATTTCTTCATGAAGTCTCAATCCATACGCAATGGTATTGTGGCCTTAAAATTAGGAGACACTCTGATTGATGATGTTGAAGGATAGAGATTTCAATAGCTAATATTTAGAAGACCTAGGCTGGAAAAAGTGATTTTTAACGAACTCTCCTTGGAAGAAAGGTCTAGCCTTTAGGTCTCATTCTCACTTCAAGATATTAAAGAGGTTATCTATAATTCAACACGTGACAAAAGTTCGGGTCCGAATGGTTTATAACATGGGGTTCTTCAAAGCTAGCTGGGATATTATACTTGTTTTATTGTGTACATGAGTTCTTCTTATATGCTCATCTTCCAAAGACCATCAAATTTTATTTTATTGCCTTGATCCCTAAGAACCACAACCCCTAAGTTCTCAATGACTATTATCCAATATGTTTGATAGGAAGTGTTTACAAGATTATCTCAAAATTGATAGCTGGAAAATTGAAAAAGGTGATTGGTAAGCTCGTCGCAAAAAGTTAGTGTGTATTTATTACTAATTGAAACATGCTTAACAGAGTTATAATGGTCACCAAATTTGTGGATTTTTATCGCAGAAATAAGAAAGACATGTTTGTTTTGAAAGTTGATTTCGAAAAAGGCTTTGATTCAGTGTCATGGGTATACCTCCTCTAGTTTCTTAAGCGCGTGAAATTTGGAAGCAAATGGATTAAGTGAATTCAAGCTTGTGTTTTTTCTAGTTCTATTTCTGTTATAATCAATGGATGGAAGCCCCACAATGGATTTTCAAGAAAGGATAGGAATTTGCTAAGGGGACCCTCTATATCCGTTTCTATTAACTATTGTAGCTGAAGATATTGCAGGGTTATTGAAAAATGTATGTTCTCTGTTGAGTTTCCATCCCTTCAAACTGTCAAATAATCTTGAGTTTGATCTTCTGTGATTTGCGGATGATACGATCATAGTGGGTCAGGAATTGTGGGAATATATTTGGTCTATAAAAGTTGTGTTATGTGGTTTCGAATTGGCATCTGGCTTATGCATAAATTTTCATAAAAGTAAAATCTTGGGTTTTAACGTTGACTCTGGTTTCTTGATAGAAGCTTCTAACTTATTATCTTGTGTAATACGTCCTTTGTCATTCACCTTTCTAAGTCTACCAATTAGGGTCAATCCTTGTAGGCGTTCAACATGGGATCTCATCATTTCTAAGCTTCACAATTGAATCTCATCTTAGAAAGGTAAATTCATTTCTTTTGGAGGTTGTGTGACTCTTATAAACTCAGTTTTGAGTTTTATCACACTCTTCTACTTCTTTTTCTACAAAGCTCATGAAGTAGTACTCCAAGAAATTATAAAGATTTGGCGCGCTTTCCTTTGGAATGGTAAAGAGAAGAATAAGAGAATAAATTGGGTCTCTTTGTCTACAATATGTAAATAGAAAATGGAAGGGGTTAAGCATTATAAAACCTTCAACATGGCATTGTTGAGTAAATGGACATGGAAAATGATCTCAGATCATAACTCAGTTTGACACTCTCTTTTATCCTTCAAATATGGTGATAGCAAAGGATTGATCCTTGGTCCTTCTTGGCATGTTAACAATAGGAAAGAATTGATTTGGTGGAGAGACATAAGGGCTTCATTGGGTGTTTAGGGGGAGATTCAAATTAGTTTGGAAATAGCATATCCTGTAAAATGGGAAATAATTTAGAAATTGACATCTGGAGACATAGATGGCTCGATTCATATTCTATTAAATTGCAGTTCCCTAATTTATTTGATTTTATGCAGGATTCTACACCAAAATTTGGTGGCTTGGGACATTGGATGGATGGTGTTTGTACATGGAATGTGAGGATTAATTACAATCATCTATCAGATACCTCATGGAGTGGTTGGGAGGATATTCAAAATATTCTTATTAGCGTTAATCATAACCATGTCTTAGCTGATGCAATTTTCTTATGGAACGAAGCTGCGAGTTATTTGGTTAAGTCTGCTTATTCCATAATGGAAAATTTATCTGTTGTAGGTTTCCAAGCGGATTTTGAATTGCCAAGTGCTCTGAAGCTTTTGTAAAAATCAAATGTGCCCAGCAACATTCAAGTCTTTGCTTGGAGACTTATTCTTAATATACTCTACACCAGGGACGAACTTGCTTAACAAAGGGTCCTTAGTGGTTCACATAATCTTGTGTGACCACTTTGTTTGGAGTCTGTAGAAACTCATCTGCACCTATTTCTTCTATGTCTCGTGGAAACTCATGTGTGGTAGTTTATTTTTTGAATGGATCGATCATTGTCGGATATCCCCTTTTGTTATGATTTTAAATCATTTAAAGGCCTTTGGAACCCTCATGAAAGGAAGGATCAAGAAGAATTTTCATCTCATGTTTTAGCTCTCAGATACTTAGTCTATTTGGTTAGTTAGAAACGACACCCTCTTTAAGGGAGGCCATAAAGGCGTGAACGAAATTGTGTTGTTGACTAAATCTCTTTCGTGGGATTGGTTCAGAGCGAGATCCGAGATCCAAGGGATTTGTCATATTTGATAGGAAAGATTAGTTTATGAGTCTATTAGCTTGTATTCACTAGTATAGTTAGATTTCTTCTATTTTCTTAGCTTTCTTTTTTGTATCAAAAAACTATTTTGTATTTATAACTAATGTAAACTTTATTCATTCAATTTAAATTTAACAATTTTTTTCACAAATGTGAGTTCCTCCTTCCCATAGAGAGTTTGTGCTCCTCTATCAGGTCGAGTTATAGATGTTCTAATATCATTTATTAAAAAGTTTTAAAACAATTAGGAACAATACCGAAATTAATATTCTAAAATCACAAGAGTGAAAAATACCACATCTACACTCAAGAGTACTACAAGATTTAATCACTAAAATTTAAATATAATATATGTTAATCTCAACAAATTTATATATCTTATGTCTTAAGATATTATAAATGTGACGACTTCCTTACGGTCTTAGAACATTAATTTTATTGTTGCTCTATGCTTTTTCAATTTCCAAATTCTTCAATAAGTAATTACTAGTTCACCTTGGTAGAAAAACTAGAGATATATCCACGTAGAATTCTATAAAAAAAAGTGAACTCACACTTATCATTAAATTCAAGTGTGGATGGTTATAATCTCAAATCATTAGATTTAGTGTTGTCTCCAACATAAATAACTCCAACGTTCTGAATTTCAAAATTTCAAATTTTAATTGAGATGTAAAATAAAAATTTAAAAAATATATATATATTCATTATTATTTAAACTAGAGTTCTTCTAAATGTTCCGTCTTTATCTTAAAAACAGAATAATTTCCTCATAGAGAATTTGAATTATCTTCAAATATTTCTATACCATAAATTGAAGAACATTTAAATGGTCCAGCTTTCCCTAAAAGAACACTTCATTGAGTACAAAACAACAAACATTGTATTGATCCATACATTCAAAGAGAAAAATGAAGAAGCACCACATGTTATTGATGATAAAATTATTGTACTCCAAATACATGGACCATATATCCTTTGCTTAAAGACCACTTGAAAATTACTTCTAATGAAGTAACACATTTGCATAATAATAGATATTATTATTTTAATAATAATAATAATAGATATAAACTAGATATATATAAATGGATATAAACTAGATATATATAAATGGCATTGGACTCATTATACGTAGTGGTGTAAATCCAAAGACTTGTGGTGGTTGGAACTTCATGATTTCTTCCAGAGAATGGTGGTTTCAGCAATCATGGAAGTGACCACATAAGGATCCATGTTAGATGCAGGCCTTCTATCCTCAAAGTAACCTTTTCCATCTTTTTCTGTGTCTCTTCCAACCCTAATTGAGCTTCCACGGTTTGCCACACCCTACACCAAAGAAAAAATCTTCAAGTTAGATATTGCGAATTAAAAATATTATGGTACAAAATTTCTTTGACTACTACAAACATAATGCAAATAGATTTTGAAGTTAGGGTTTCTATTTCGACTTACCCAAGAGAAGACGTTGATATCGGCGGTTTCATGTTTTCCGGTGAGACG
Organism: Lathyrus oleraceus; assembly: GCF_024323335.1. Taxonomy (NCBI): domain Eukaryota; kingdom Viridiplantae; phylum Streptophyta; class Magnoliopsida; order Fabales; family Fabaceae; genus Lathyrus; species Lathyrus oleraceus. The sequence continues at coordinate 149,573,185 of NC_066585.1, forward strand.
TCTCTCATTTCCTTCTCCATAAGCTGCAATGTGTTCCTTATGCCTCAATCCGAGCTTTTCAATCGCCTTCTTGATTACCTCATAGCCTCCATTTTCTCTCATTGATTTGGTGCTAAAATCGACGTAACGAATGTAAGAAAACGACAATATATTCAAAATAACGAGTAGAACGAAGTATCTACTTGCTAAAATTATAAGTTATTTCGAATAAAAAAATAGAATATGTATTAACAATGTCAGTTATTAATCATCGTGTAAACTGATTTCGAAAATTAAAAAAAATAGTAGGATTTTTTGAAATTAAATAGAAAATCCAAGTTTTAAAACATGATATTATACCTGAAATTTGCATGAGCCCCAGCTCCATTCCAATCACCCTAATAATATCAATGTAATAAAATAAAAGGTTAACATAGAGAAATAATTTATTCTTTTTTTTCAACTTTTTGAAAAAGGACAAAATTTTCAGCAAATTCATAATGACTAAAAATATATATATTCTAACCGGAATAGGCTTTGGGTCAAATGAAACAACAACTCCAGAAATCTCTGTGATCCTCTATAATATAAAATATAAAAATTTCATCAATATAAATATTTTTATTAACTTTAACAAATTATCTTAATCATATATAACCTTTCCAAAAAATAGAAAATAAATTAATAAAAATATAAATTAAATTACCTCTAGAATGTAACGAGCAGCCCATATCTCATCTCCAGCAGAGATACCCACAGATGGGCCAACTTGAAATTCCCACTAAAATAAATTTATATAATTAATTCAAAATATTTAATTTTAAATATAAATCAATCAAAATAATAATAAAATAAATATAACATAAAATATCTAAGAAAAAATGGATGATGCACTGACATTGTAAATTTATTTTATACTGTTAATCAATGATGATCATACATTCTGTTAAATTAAATTAAAAATTTTAAGATATTTGTACGATATAATAAAATGATATATTTTTATTGGATGACAAATTATAGAATACCTGACCAGGCATAACCTCTCCATTGATGCCACTAATGTTAATGCCAGCAAAAAGACATGCTTTGTAATGTGCATCAACAATGTCACGTCCATAAGCTTTATCAGCACCAATTCCACAATAATATGGACCCTGTTAATATAAAAATAATTAATAATTACAAAAATAAGCTTTAATGTGATTAAATAAACTAAAGAAACATAATAAAAAAATGAAGAAAAATAATTAAAAAAACTAAAGGAAAAAAAGGTATTTTTCTTACCTGTTTTCCTGGATATCCACCAATAGGCCAACCTAGTGGCCAATTGATGTCTTTCTGTAATAAAGTATACTCTTGTTCAATACCATACCTGTTCATATAATCAATAAAAGTTAATTTTCATTACAATATTCATGTTAGTCTTTATAATAAGAAAAAACCAAAACAGATGAAAATTTATGTAATTATTATTTTTGGAATATTTTTATAAATATGTTTCATGGAAAATTGTGATTAATTATCATTTTATTTGCTTTGGTCTTTAAAAGAAAGACCCAAATCATTAATTTATGTAATAAATATGTTTCATAATTTTTAAAAAATCAATAAGATAATAAGGGTAATAATATTTTGACAGCGTGAATGCGACAAAAATCCGACTTTAGAAAAAAGACACTCATACCATGGTACTTCAGCAGCAACATCAGGGTGACTGAAAATTTTGGCAGCATTGTATCTCTTGTTTGTGGGTAATGGTTCTCCAGCTGGGGTGTAAACATCACAAATCACCTAAATAATTTTTCCACAAAGTTTATTTTTTTAACATAAATAAATAAATATAATTAGATAAACTAGAACCCATTTTCTTAATCAATTTATAATTAATAACCCAATTCTTTCAAAAAAATAAAAATGAACAACTTACAAGAATATTATTCCCTCTTCTGAATGGGTCCTTGAAAATAGCTTGTGGACTTTTTTCATCAAATAAACACAAAAAAACAAAAAACAAAGAAACTCTCATAAGTTTCTTGGAAAAATAACTTTTTTATAAAAAGTGATTAATTAATTAGTGAGTTTAATTAATCATACTATAAAATAACTTCACTATCTTTTCCTGGTGCTTGATCTGTGCTAGACCCATCATAGTTCCACTTAGGAAGTTTTGCAGGGTCACTCACTGGTCCAGGAAGAGTCTATTAAAAATCACAAAAAATAAATTAAAAATTAGTATAATAAATATAATTAAATTTTATATAATGATTAATAATAAGCTATAATTAAACAAATAAATAAATAAATTACCCTGGCTTTGCTTCTAATGTCTATGCCTGATCCACCAACCCTGTTTACATTCGCATGAAAAAATATTTTATTTTAAATCATAATTTTAACGAATCAACTTTTTTTAATTTATAAATATACTAGAATCAGAATAAATAATATATACACAAAAGGGTTCCATTTTTATTTTTTATAGTTAATTAATATTTATCAAAAGAATTTCTGATTACATAGTAAATAACAGAACACAAAAAACAGAGTACTCTGTTTCAGAAAAAAAAACAGAGCATCCTCTGTTTCGATAGGTTAACATAGCACAGAAACAGAGTACTCTGTTTCCGAAAAAAAAACAGAGTATCCTCTGTTTTGTGAAGAAATGAAGAAGCTTAAAAACTCACCATATGTATTCAGCAATAATCTTTTCTGTGGAATCTGAAAGATTAAAATTGATGAGATCTGAAAGTGAAGACATAATGATAATGAAAAGCTTTGAAGAAAAAAGAAGAACGCGGTTTTGTTGAAAGATAGCTACAGAGGAATCTCTGGCTTTTTGTAAGGGTTAAAAGAAAGTGTGAGATATGAACCTATTTATAATAGAATGATATGTAGAAAAAATTACTACTAAATTGATATTAACTTTTTAGTGGTTGTGTTAGGAGAATCTTTTTATCTACTAGATGAATTGAATTCTGAAAATTGGAATAAAATGGTTATTTTTTAATTTCTTAAAGATTGAAATGAAATAAAATAGATTATCACTTAATTTTTTTCTAAAAGAAAAGGAAAGGATATGATAACTTTGAATTTCTTTTATGAATCTAATGAGAATAATTTGCGGTGTAGATATGATTCTGTCTTATAGATAAATGATATTTTTATGAGAAGCAATGTATGAAAAAGTATGTTTTTTAATATAATTATTTAATTAATATGTGGTTGGTAGGATACTTCATTTAATTAATATGTATGAAAAAGAATATTTTTTAAGTATGTCATCCACAACATTAATAGTCTTGTTATGATTAGGCATTGGAGCAGTGATGACATTAGGAGTCTCCGAAGGATCAAATTCAATTTCTCCAGCGTCGATCATATCCTGAATCTTATTCTTCAACAACCAACAATCGTTTGTATCATGCCCGGGGCTATCGGAGTGATATGCACACCTGGCATTGGGATTATAACGAGGAGAAGTAGTGTTGGGATTTGCAGGAGGATCTCTGAGGGTAATTAAATTTGCTTTTAGCATACCCTACAGTGCTTGTGCTAAAGTCATATTGATCTTGGTAAACTGCCTTCTTGGCCTGTCTTGTCTGTGTTGGAAGTTTTGAGATGGCGGTGCTGCAATCGTAACTGCTCCAACAGTATGGTCACGATTTTTCTTGTTATGACCCCTTTGACCGTACACAGCATTTGATTCATTCTTCCCTTGATAGGACTTTTTTGTGCTTGCAGAGGTAGCCGCATGTATCTTTCCACTTCGAATGCCGCGTTCAACACGTTCACCCGTAAATATAAGTTCAGTGAAACCCGATGAGGAACTTCCCAATATATGGCTGTAGAATGGGCCAGTCAGTGTACCCATGAACATGTCCACTAATTCTCGATCAGTCATAGGGGGTTTGACTCTGTCAGCCAAGTCTCTCCATTTTTGAGCATATTCTTTGAAGCTTTCTTTAGAGCCCATAGTCATATTCTGCAGCTGTAGCCGAGTAGGCGCTAATTCAGAATTATACTGGTAGTGCTTGTAGAAAGCTGTCGCTAAATCAGTCCAGGTGCGGATGTTAGAGCTCTCGAGCTGATAATACCACTCTAACTGTGTGCCAGACAGACTCTCTTGGAAGAAATGGATCCATAGCTTCCTATCAGTGGTATACGACTGGATCTTTCTCACATAAGCTCTCAGATGCATCTGAGGACAAGACGCACCATCATACTTAGTGAAAGCGGGGACCTTGAATTTGCGAGGAATGACCACATCAGAGACCAGACCTAACCTTTCGAAATCCAGACCGGGCGCCTTCTGACCCTCCATAGCTAGCATACGTTCTTCCAGCAACTTATACTTATCATCTTTCGGAGAGTACTGTTCATTTTCATAATTTTCATAGTCGTCCTCAGGGTTGAAGGGATCAGCATTTTCATCTTCCGAATCATTTTTTGTCTCATCTTCTTTATCCTTCGGAATTCCAATCTTGACTCCTGGAGCCTGTCCTTTAAGCCTTCTTCCCGGGTTAATGTAACTCACAAATTTCTTGTCTTTCTTCTTCTCGAGCAATAGAGTCTTCAGTTCCTCCTGCCCCTTGGATAAGTTCAAGATCATCTCCTGGAATTGAGCATTCTGAGCTTGGAGATCCTTGACAGTTTGTTCGAGGGCCATTTTTCTGTTTGAGAGGAAGACCGTGAGAACATTGATCCTTTAGAGTACCTGTTATGCAATGTATGAAATGTTTTCAAGGACTTTTGGAATTTAAATTTGCGTAAACCACCAAAAAGGGGAACTTTTATTAATAATTTCTTTAATCAATGTTCATTACAAGAAAAAATGAAAGCTTAAGTCTCCCAGGGACGACTTCTTTTTGGGCGGAGATATGCATTGAGACTTCATTCCTCATTAAGCTGGATGGTGAGCTCTAATACTTTCTTCCTTTCAGCACAGAATTGAGCTTCAAAAGTATCCCTTTCCTCTCTCAACTGGATCCAAGATTTCTTCAATTCTTCAACATTGGTAGGCATATCTGGATAAGGAATGATCTGAGGGGTACCTCCTTCAACTTTTGGTTCAACAATCAGAGGTCCGATTGCAAGATATGGCATGATAAGCTCACGAGCTCTGGCGCGTACCCATCTGAGATAAGGTTCCATAGGAATAGAGTTTTTCTGTCCTAAAGTACTTCTTTTCACCATGCCCCAAGCTCGTACAAACCTTTGACGGAGACCCTGAGAATCGTTGTCATAGTCAAACATAATGCCTTGGATAATTATTTCATGTGGAGCATCTCTTCGAGCATAACCAAACTGACGTAGGGCTAAATCAGGATTATAAGTAATACCTCCTCTTATCCCCAGGAGTGGTACGTTAGAGAATTCTCCACAACGGTCAATGATGATAACATTTTCTTTGGGTTGGGGACACCAATGGATGTCTGAATGGGAGAGCGACATTATCCTTTGAGACCATTTCAAATTTTGCTCATTCTTCAAGACTGATTGAGGAAGGTGCAAAATAAACCACCTAGATAATAAAGGTACGCAGCACATGAGAGTCCCTTGCCTTTTCATAGTACGAGTGTGAAGGGAATGCAAAATGTCTCCAAGCAAGGTGGGCACAGGGTTATGAGTGAGAAATATCTTAACAGCATTCATGTCTATGAATTGATCCGGATTAGGAAATAGCACCAAACCATAGATTAGTAATGCTAGAACATCTTCGAAAGCGTGGACACTCATAGCTTTTAGGAATTCTCGGGCCTTATTTATCAGAAATTTGGCAAGTAAACCCTTAACTTCACTTCTTGTTACCCAATTAGTTTCAATGTCGGACTTTGTCATGTGTAAAGCTGCGGCAACCTCTTCAGACCTCGGAATCTTTTCTAAACCACTGAAAGGTGTTTGATCAAGGATAGGTATCCCAAGCAACCTGGAAAATTCTTCTAATGTGGGTACCAACTGATAATCTGGGAAGGTGAAGCAATGATGTTTAGGATCGAAGAACTGGAATAGAACTCTCATCATATCTTCCTTGAAACTGGTGGTAACTAAATTGACGAGATAACCATGTTTCTTGATGAACTGAGCATGATCGGGAAGTTCTGACACTAAATCCTTGAGTTAAGGAGAGGTCGCTACAAAATTGATCTGAATGGTCTTCCTAGAAGCCATAGCCCTACAAAACAGAGGAAAGTTAAATCCCTAAGTCCTCGAAATGGTTAGCACAATGCCATGATGTCATGATGTTATGATGTTATGATGTCAAGTAAGTAACAAGCACAAACAAGTCACACCACAATCATTCCTAGGTTTTAAGGCTTGCATGAGTTCCATAGGTAAGTACCCTCCCCACTGAAGTTTGGTTGGTTCAACCTGTCCTAGAATAGTAACCGGGTTCTAGAAGGATCTCAAATCATTGACCTTTCCTTAAGTCCACTTCAGTGCAACACCAAGCAGTTGACTAAAATTTTCCTAAAGTCCAATCTCAAAGAGTGTAGTATCGAGTATCAACCAACCCCAGTCGGAACCGAAGTCAGTTATCTCACTACTTTCTAATGGCTAGGATGAGTCAATTAGGGTTCTAAAGGTCTGGTTAATGCTTTGATGACACCACGCAAACGCCAAATTTTTCCTCAAGTAAACATGAGGAACATCAGGACATCCAAAGTGTCATATTAACCGTAGCCATCATTTTAACCATTCCAGTATACGCCGGACAGTCGCGATGATCTCTTGCTACTTACCTAAGGTACACTAGATCTGGGTGTAGGATCTTTCACTCAAGCATAGAATACCCAAACAACCCCTTAAAAGTAAATCAGACAAAGAAACAATTCGAAAACATAAGTGATCTTATCTTTAAGGTAACCTCTCTTTTTAAGAGTCCCCAGCAGAGTCGCCAGTTCTGTGATACGGTGAACTGACTTTGTGTTTTTGCTTTGAAAAGCAATGTTGCGGATAGCAAGAGTCGCCACCGACTTTTCTTTTATCCAATAAGGAAAGGCGGAAAAGAACAGGACAGACCTTGATTAGATTTTGAGTTCGGGAGGTACATTATACAAATGGAAGGTGTTAGCACCCTTTGTATCCATGGTTATCCATGGGCTCTTAATTGCTTAACTCACTTATGTTTTCCTTGTTTGAGAAAGTGTTTGAGAAATGTGGTGTGTTTAGAAAATATTTTGAAAGGAGAGTTTAACTTTGTAATGATTCTTGTACGAATGTATACAAAGTGTTTATCTCGTTTGATTTTGAAAGATGTTTAGAAAAATATAACTCGACGATGATTCTGGTGCGAATGTATATCAAGTGGTGATTTTCTAAAAGATGTTTTGAAAAGTGTGAGGTGTGAAAAGTATTTTAATCTGTGAGCAAGCATTTAAGAGTTATACCTAACCAAGGTCTTTATAGGTATTTCCTATCCTTAGGAGGGTAAAACTGTCCTTACTATTGAGAAGTAAGTAGTCTTACCCTTTGGATGTAAAGGGACATCGTGGAGTCGTCGATTGGTCATTGAAGGCAACATTTGTAAGGATACCTTAGCATTAAAAGGGACGATCATCATTTAATCGTAGGCTACAACGAAGGGTCATCGAGGGACAAAGTCATATATTCGAAGGCAACGTTCGAGGGACAAGGTCATATATTCGAAGGCAACGTTCGAGGGACTATGATTTATCTTGTAGGGACATTGACCTTTTGATCGAAGGGACTATGACTTATCTGTTTAGGGATGATGATGATTTGATCGAAAGGGTCTTTGCTAAGAGTATCCCCACATTCGCGGGACATGACCGTAATATCGTAAGGCAACAAAGAGAGGGTTACCCTAGAGGTGCAAGTGTGGAAATGATTGGATTCGGATATATTATCTTGAATTAATTTATCTAAGTTCGATTATTTATCTTTCCATGCAATCCTATTAGCATACATCTAGACAATTATATTCACAGTACGGAAAAATTAAAGTGCGAAAAATAAGACTACGCTATTACATGGCTTCGGGATGGGGGTACATAATTTAAAAGGGGATATAAAATATCTAAATCTTAATTAACGAGTACAAAATTAAAAGGGCATACAAAATAATAAAACCTAATTAAACTAAAAAGAAAGAAATAAAAAAAAATTAAGAATGAATTAAGAATATTTTTAGTCTATAATAATAGAAACTTTTTTTTTATGAATTTATGAAAAAACTTAGACTAAATTGATAGAAATTTTAAAAGAAAAGAGAAAAAAAATATAATTAGATTTTTATTATTCAAAATAGTCCATTTTAATTAATTAAGTGATATATAAAAATTTAATTAATAAACTAGATTAAATTATATCCTAGTTTAAATAACTAATATAATATATTAATTAGAAAATTAATTAAGGGGTTTTATTTTAATAATAGAAAAATAGTGGTGAATTAATTATAGTGGAAAGGAAAGCTAAAAAATAGGTCCATTCATTATTTATTCGCCTTCATTAAAATATATATTAATTCTACATGGATTTTTCCATTTTGACACAACACCACCACGCATGTTACAGCTTTCTCTCTTACGGCAAACTACTTTATTTTTTCTCCTGGTGTTTCTTTCATCTTCATCTCATATCAAACCACACACATAAAATAAGATCACATGTAATCATCATGCAATAATAAAAATAGCCATGCACAAATCAAGAAGCTTATATTATTTTACTCATGTATTAGTTCTCTTTACTGCAAGTGATAATGATAAAACAAACCTTACACATACATGTTAAAGACAACCAAGGATTTATATTATCGCCATTATATCATCATCATCACTATTATGTAATAACAGCATGTGAAATAAACATAATCATGCTAGAAACAACACTCATATAATAATAATTAAATGACAGATATAATTCTTTAATCATGCAAACATAATTTCTCCAACATGCTATGACATATCAAGAACAGATGCATACTTGAATAAAGCAATATCAACATCCGCCAAACCATGAATACATCATCTCAATATATATACTAAACCAATATTATTCATGCATGAATTAAGGAGTATTGCAAGGTAATCATGCTGGATGCAAATTCCATAATGAACACTTACTGGGGATTTGATTCTTACTTCTCTTTTCCTTGCCCGTGAATCTTCTTGCTTCTGCCTTGCCTTGTGTATCTTCTTCTGCTGTATCTCTCCTCCTTTTTTTCTCCTCCCTCTCGCTGCAGCCATATGAAGTATTTATAATGGTGTGGATTAGGGTTTAACCTTGCTAAATATTTGGATCCCTTCCTATACTTTAGGGTTTAACCTTGCTAAATATTTGGATCCCTTCATATACTTTAGGAGAGTTAGAGTTTATCCTTGCTAAATATTTGGATCCCTTCCTATACTTTAGGAGAGTTAGGGTTTATCCTTGCTAAATATTTATTAAATACAAATATTATTATAAATAATGAATAATTTAAATGACTTTTAACACACAAAAATAAAAATTAATTTAAATTTTAGTTACATAATTGAATTAAAATTTAAACCTATTTCTATTTTTACTTTCATCATTTAAAAAAAAATCAAAATTATTCTTACTTATATCAACCAAACTTATTTTATAATTTATAGGCTTTTAAAAAATATTACTCTTATAAATAAATTTTATTAAGTAAAAAACGTGAATTACTAAATAAATACTATTTATAAATAATGAATAAATGGAACATGAGTCACTAAATTATAAAAAATAGTTATTATAATTTAATGAGCTTTAACAAATAAAATTAATTTAAAATTTTAATTATACAATTAAAATTCAAATCTATTTTTATTTATCATTAAATTAAAACTATTTTATTTATATATACAAAATTTATTTATATCATACAGATAACCAAAATTATTATTATTTTTTATATCTGTATCACATAATAAATAAATTATAATTTATAATTTATATGAGAATGTATGCTAATGAATGAATGCAAATGTGAAATGAATGCCATGCATGAACCAATTTATCATAAAAATTAACAGGCAAATTTTGGGGTATGACACCGCTACAGAAAAGTGGCGACTCTGTTGGGAAGTGCCTTCACCTAGTGGGTTTTGCCTACTTTTCAGATTGTGTTGTATCGTATTGTATGTTGTTTTGTGACATATTTTTGTGCAATTTGGGATTACTGTATTGTATGTAATGATTGAATTGCTTGAATATTAATTCCTTGTATGCTTGGTGATCTTTGTGAGATGAGTTCTATACCCGAACTCGAGTGTACTTAGGATAAGAGAATGGCATAGTCTTGTTGACTTGTGTGGAGCTATTCCTTAGCAAGTTGACTTGCAAGCCCATTCACTTGGTGGAGGTCATGTTGGGATCAATAATGTCACACAAGTAGTTGTGGTTAGACATTACTCTTTCCAATATAGACCTTAGAAGCCAAGGACCTTAGTTTACCAAGCCCATCTTGGCCTATTCTTAGGATGTAGTGCAAAAGTCGTTCAAGTGTAAGATTTGATACGATTGTTACGCGATACTACGCTCATAAGAGTCTCTCTTGAGAATATTTTTGGAATACGAGTAGTCGTTTCTCCGATAATATCCAAAAGATGGGATGATGACTATGGGAACCTCTTGTAGAACATGTTTGGCAGGTATAAACCCTAGTACACTCCCTTTGGGTGGTTCTTAACCGAGACTCCATGCTCGTGACTTGCAACAAACCCTTGATTCATGGTTGATCCGTTCATGTATCCTTAATATCAATGGAACTTGGGTGTTGATAGGATGTAAACCATAATCCACCAAAATGGATTATTGATATTAAGGATGACATGATCCATCCCATGACCTTTGGTTGGTGTGCTCTGCTTGATCCTTGAGTGTGATTGTTGCATTCATGCATTCATACACCCATTTGCATCCATATCCTCAAAATAATAAGAAAATTTTCAAGGAACTTAAGAGGTCTATTTGCAAATTTTCAGACATGGAAAGACAAAGAAGGAATACAAAGAAGTACAGTTTCAGACAACCAGATTTGAAAGAGTTAAGGAATCTGACATCCTATGTACTAGATCCCTTGGGTTTCAAAGCTCGTTTTGGGAAGCTTCTTCCTCTTTTGACTACTCAGGTGGATGAAGGATTGATGAGTGTATTGATGCAGTTTTATGATCCTTTGTACCATTGCTTCACATTTCCGGATTTTCAGCTTTTGCCTACGCTTGAGAAGTATGCCTACCTTGTGGGTATACCTATTCTAGACCAGTTGCCATTCAGTGGCTTGGAGAGTATTCCTACTTCTCAAGAGATAGCTGACATGTTGCATATAGATGAATCTCTGGTTGGTGCTCATATGACTACCAAAGGTGGAATTCAAGGTCTCCCTTCTGAGTTCCTCATTGCTCAAGCTACTGTGTATGAGAAGGCCATGAGTGAGGACGCCTTTGAGGCCATATTTGTACTTCTCATCTATGGGTTAGTGTTATTCCCCAACATCGACAAGTTTGTGGATGTGAACGCTATTAGGATTTTCTCCACTCTTAATCCCGTTCCGACTCTATTGGGTGACACTTATTTTTCTTTGCATATGAGGAATGTAAAGGGTGGTGGTGCCATTGTGTGCTGTTTGCCTTTGTTGTATAAGTGGTTTATTTCTCACTTACCACAAACGGTCGCCTTCAAGGAGAACAAGGGATGTCTACGTTGGTCCACGAGACTTATGTCTCTCACTAATGATGATATCTCTTGGTACAACCGTGTGTATGATGGTGTGCAGATTATTGACTCTTGTGGTGAATTCTCCAATGTGCCTCTTCTTGGTACATGTGGTGGGATTAACTACAACCCTGTTTTGGCACGTCGTCAGCTTGGGTTCCCCCTAAAGGATAAACCCAATAACATTTTGTTAGAGGGTGTGTTCTTTTAGGAGGGTAAAGATTCCCAAGGCTTGAAGGGCAGGATAGTCCGCGCTTGGCGCAAGGTTCATAGGAAAGGAAGGAATGAGTTGGGTCCTAAGAATTGTGTCGCTTTGGAGCCTTACACTGCTTGGGTTAGGAAGAGAGCGTCTGAGTATCTCATGCCTTACGAGTATCTGAGACCTACACCTTTGGTTATGGCTGGGCCTTCAACCCTCCCTGACCATGGAGTAGAGGAGTTGAGAGATGAAGACCGTTCACGCGCTTGGATTCGTGAACGAGAAGAGTTACTTCAGCAAATCAAGGAAAATGATGCTTTGATTGAGTTTCTCGAGCATCAGGTTATTGATAATCCTGATGATGCATGGACTTCTCTACTTCCTCAATCTTCTAGGTTCTGGAAGAGGAAGTACGATCGACTCGCCAAGGAGAAGGCAGCGGAGGCAGCCTATGAGGAGGAGGTGAAGAGGCTTCGTGCATCTTATCTTCCAGTTTCTCGAGCTTTAAATGATTGCTTCTAGGGATCCATAGGATGATCATTTTCCTTCTCTCTTGTATTTAGCTACCCATGTTGTACTTCTTCGATGTAAAACTATTTTCCAGATATTATTGACGAGATATTTCCATACATGATAAATGTTTAATATTTCCAAATGTTCGCAAATAGAACTCTAAAGTTCCTTTGATATTAAAACAAATCATATGCACAAACATTGCATGCATCATGTGCATAAGCAGGTTTTGCTCCAGGCTTCTTGTCCTATGGTCTAACTCTGTGTTCTTCATTTATTTTGAAGACAAGCTGACTCACCGGTACTACACCAGAGCCAACTCTTCAAGACTGATGGATCATCTAGAACAAGAAAACCGCGAGCTGAAGAAGGAAGTAGCTAGGTTGACTGCCTTGATGGAGTCATTCTTCGCCGCTCAGAGCCAATCTTCTCCAACGCCATCAACTCCTCCCCAGAGGACGGTCATTTATGAGATCGTGACTTCTATTGTACCTGCTACAACTGCTCACTTTGCACCATCCATGCCAGCCGGGTTCCCTTGGGGAATGCCCCCCAACTTTGTACCAGAGGGTTTCGCCCCCACTCTTGCTTCTCTGCCGGCATCTAGCCCGGTCCTTTCAGTGCCACCTCCCGTTGTGCACACGTTACCAAGGGTCGAAGATACCATCTACCACTCTGAGCCATCTGAGGGCCCAAACATTTATGAAAAGATGGATGATATGAAGGACCAATTCCTTGAGCTTCGCAAGGAACTGAAAACTTTGAGGGGGAAGGACCTTTTTGGTAAGAGTGATGCTGAGTTGTGCCTTGTGCCCAACGTGAAGATCCCTATTAAATTCAAAGTGCCTGACTTTGAGAAGTATAAGGGAAACACATGCCCACTCAGCCATCTTGTGATGTACGCTCGCAAGATGTCAATGCAAACTGACAATGACCAACTGCTCATCCATTATTTCCAGGACAGTCTGTCCGGTGCCGCTCTCCGGTGGTACATGGGTTTGGAGAGTTCGAACATCCGATCTTTTAACGATCTTGGCGAGGCATTCGTCAAGCAATATAAATACAATATGGATATGGCTCCGGATAGGGACCAATTAAGAGCAATGTCGCAAAAGGATAAAGAGACCTTCAAAGAGTACGCCCAGAGGTGGCGCGAGTCGGCCGCTCAGATAGTGCCTCCCCTCGAGGAGAAAGAGATGACCAAGATCTTCTTGAAGACCTTGAGCTCGTTTTACTACGAGAGAATGATAGCCAGTGCTCCCTCAGACTTCACCGAGATGGTGAATATGGGAATGAGATTGGAAGAGGGGGTCCGTGAAGGACGTTTAACCCGAGATGAAGGCTCTTCAGCAAAGAGATATGGAAGCTTTGCGAAGAAGAAGGAGGGAGAGGCACACACTGTGTCTTCCCATGTCAAGAGAAGACCCTCTATGAAGAGGAAGATTGCTCGCCCAGGCAATAATCAGCATCAGGTGGCTCATATAGCACTCGTTTTCAGGGAAGCTCAACATTATCAACAACCTCAAACTCAGCAATATCAACAACAACAACGTCCACAACAGCAGGCCTACCAGCCTCGAAACAATAACAGCAATGCCAGTACCAGCTATGAGAGGAATAGGGTCACCTTCGATCCAATCCCGATGACTTATGCTGAACTCTATCTATCGTTGATCGATAGGAAATTAATCACTCCACGAGACCCTCCCGCTGTACCTGTTAACCCCCAGTGGTGGTACAAGCCTGAGCTTCACTGTGTATATCATTCCGGTGCTCCCGGACATGACGTGGAAAATTGTTATCCCCTAAAGATCGAGGTGCAAGACCTTGTGAGAAGTGGGATTTTGTTTTTCGAGGACGTAGGTCCAAACGTAAAGAAGAACCCATTGCCCGAGCATGGGAAATCTGTCAATATGGTCCAGGGCTGCCCTGGCAAGTACAAGGTTAAATACGTCAGTCATATCCGACAATCGCTGGTTGAGATGCATAGGTTGTTGTGTGACTGTAGCCATTATGAGCATGACCATGATAGATGCAGAGTCTGTTCTGTCAATCAGAGAGGATGCCGCCAAGTGCGCAGAGATGTTCAAGAAATGTTGGATGAGGGAGTCATTGAGATCCTTCAAAATAGAAATGTTGACGAAGATGCTCTCAAAGTCAATGTAATTTCTCCGATATTCCAGATACCTGAGCCTGTTGTCATCAAGTATGATGGTAGCAAGCAGAAGGCTTCTCCTACTCTCGTCATCAAACCAGCCGGACTTGTACCGTACTCCTCCGAGAAAGCGGTTCCCTATCGCTACCATGCTGTAGCAGTGGAAATTGGGAAAGAGGTGTCCTTGCCCTCTTCATCTGTTGTTAACATTACGCGAAAAACCGGCGGGAAAAAGAAACAGAGCCGCCACCGTGCGTTATTTATCCCAAAGGAGGGAAAGGAAACGCTCGAAGTAAACCTGGAAAGGAATGGTCTCACGACCAGAGATTGCTAGATACGGGAGTCGGTTATGCGAAGGGAAGGTATTAGCACCCCTACGCATCCATCGTACTCGACGGGATCCACGCTCAGAAAGAATAGAAGAAAGGTTGCTAAAAACTGCTCAAAAACTGCACACACACTGGAAGGAAACACAGATGAAAGACGGAAGAAGGTGACTCGGCAAGATGTCGCATCCTGGTCCTACGTAATTTGTCATGCACAAACATCATAGTCGACGTAGTTTGGGGATACGGGAAACATGCTCGCTAGGATATCGCACCCTATGCATACGTATCTTCTCTAACCAGAGGAAGAATCAGAGCACTCGTAGCTCGGCTAACGCACGCCAAACAAACACTGAAAAGGAGACACTGAGACGTCAAAGCAACACACAACTGGAAACGAAATGTCAATCGCTGGGCTTACATCCAACTCCACAAAATAAACACAAACAGGAAACCGACTGCCAATCGCTGGACTTACGTCAAACTCCACAAAAGAAACAAGCAAATTGGAAACCGAATGCCAATCGCTGGACTTACATCAGACTCCAAGCACACACACAAAGCAGAAGGGTCTCGATTGCAACTAGGGCAAGAGAAAAGGGAGGTCTCAATCGCAACGAGGGCGAGAGAAAAGAATTAGAGGTTAGTCGTCAGTCAAACTCGACAAGACATCGCATCTCGTGCCTACGTATCTCATCTGAACATGAGAATCAGAGTTGCCGTAGTTCGGCTAAACTATTTCTGTTTGTTTTGTATTTTTTAGGTGAACGACGTTACTACGCAATTTACCGGATGCTCGACCTTTGGAGACTTACTCACCTGTAGTAGAAGGAGTTAACGTGTCCTTAAGAGGGGATAATGTTTGTTTGTGTTTTAGGAAAGCTCACGCAAGAAAGGAAGTCCTAGACGAAGGAACCATGCTACCTCAATTGACATGCAAACGAGAGACTATGCGAAGTCTAGCAATCCTAAGGGGATACAGTCACACCACACACAAATACATACAACATGAAGTAAACACACCAACAAGGGGCTCAAACATCAAGGGTAAGGCTTTAGTCAAGGGGTCATGTCAACCTCGACAAACAAGTCGGGCTTTAGTCAAGGGGTCATGTCAACCTCGACAAACAAGCCATTGTAGGGTATGAAGGGCTCTTAACCACTGACATTGACCGTCAGGGTGAGCAGATGAAAGGTAATGAGGATAAGACCTCATAGCTCTTAACCCAGGCCTGGGTGAGCTTCAAATCAATGAAGGTGTGGGAGTCCAGAATGTGGGACTCTACTCCACTTGACTGACTCTATATACAAGGATCTTGGGTGTTTATTCAAAATGCATCAGGACGTAGTGTGAGCAAGATGAAAGACTCAACTGAATAGCAGGGGATGGATTGCACATCCCTTCTATCTGCCAATGCCTCTTCACTTAGGAGGACTTAACCTGTATGCCTCGACAAGGAGGTCTTAAGCACAAAGATAAACATACACAGACATTGCCTCTTAAGGAGGGCTTCAGACAGGTGCCTGCCAAAAGAACATGACAGGTATTCCAGACTACATGGAGTTAGAGGTCATTACCTAAGTGGTATGCCAACCACAAGCAAAGCAAAGTTCAAGTAATGAACTTAAGCAACTAATGTACCTGTGTAAACAACCAAACAATCAGTATAGTACTCAGCCAAACAGTCAACAGACAAACAATAGTGATTTCCAATATACACAACAAACAAGTCATAAGAGCACTCATTCAAATGAATCCACCACCAAAAGACCTACAACACAATCAAATGTTAGCAAGCAAAGCAAATATCAAAGCTCAAGTGATGAGGCAACATCAATCATGGAGATTGGATGCTTGATCCTGAAATACACAGCTCAAATGTGAGTTCAAACCCCTAGGGCAAAGCCTAGGGTCAAAGGTGGAGTAAAAAGTCAAAACATAAGCTAATACTCAACATGAAGCATGTTTAAACAAGTAAGAACATGTCCTAAAAAGGACCAAGTCAAAATCATTAAGCAAAGTCATCATTCAACCAAGAGAAGGCAAGGCAAGCAAAAGGTGCACACAATTGGTCAACAAGAATCAAAATTCCATATTAAAACATAAATGACTCAAACAATCATGGGAAAATTTATGAGCATACAACATGTCAAACATAATCATCATGCCAAAAATTATAAACAGAGGAGCTCAATTGATAAGGCAATGAAAATGGAGAAGATCAACATCAAATTGTGTGACACACATTGTCACACCATATTAGCACATGCCTAAAACAGAAATGAAAAATGATAAAAATGCACAACCAAGCCTCAAAAATCACACAACATGTTGAGAATCAACACACAAAATTTCATGGCAATTGGATCATTATTGAGCATTTCACAACAATTTGAATGAGGCATGTCACAAAAGCATACATGTTCAATTAGTCTAACACAATTAAAATTCCAGCCAGGCACAATTCCAGAAATTCACATCAAAAAATAGAAGACAATAATATGATCACATAGAAAAAAACCTGGAATTAATTGGATCATTATACTATTTTTAAGGATTTTTTGAATATCATGCATAAAAATGAAATAAACATTGCAAAACATAAAAAAAATGAAAAGAAAAGAATGAAATGGCAATTGCATGGGGCAGAATCGAACCGGCCACACAGAGGCTCAAGGCACGCCTCCAGAATGCCCCGTTTCAATTATTGATATGGCTAGCCACATCAGCTAGTCAAACCTATGTGGACACAGTCAAGGGATATGGACCAATGGAAATGCCAGCCGTACGCCATGCAAGCGCTAGTCAGCAAATGAATTAAACTAAACAACATCACATGACGGAATCGAACGCGCGCTTGGAATGTGAAAGGCGCATCTACAGTGTTCTTCACATGAACGAACCAGACTAACCGTAGCACTGTAGCGCACGGTGGCTGGCAGGGCGGAAACCACCGTCTTCCTCATGAAGACGGTGGTGAACAGTAACACCATGCAATTTTTTTTTCAGATTTCACTCATGAGTACATCATTTGAAAGCTTACAACACGAGGAGTTCAAATCTATCATTATTTAGTCCTAATTCTTAATGTATAAAGCAAATCGAACAAAAACTTCTATGCACACCAAACTTTAAACATACATAACTCGACCAAATCTCAACCAATTTTCATGAATTTCATATCAGAATTTCCAGCATGAAAAGCTCTACAACTCTATGTGCATAAAAAAGAGAATTAGGAGATTCAAAATTTGCACCTCTTGAAGCTCCACCAATGGCAGTAGTGGATTCTGGTGATTCAAGGCTTGGCACGTGTGTAGATCTACTCCTGAGCACTTGTTATGAAGCTTTATGAATGAATTGAGGCTTGGAGAGGCTTAGATCTAGCTCAAACAACAATTTCCATCTTCATGTTCTTGCTTGGAGTATGCACGAATTCTGGCCAAAATCAATGATCCAATGCTTGATTCTTCACCCACTACACTCAATGAACCAGAATATGGAAGAAAAATGCAATGCTATGTGGTGAATTTTCAAGTTTTGATTGAGAGAAAATTTTGGAGGGAAAAAAGTTTTAGATCTAGAAATGATGAATAATAAGAATTCTGTTATGATTAGCATTATATACCATGTGTTAATCCATTTTCTAATCATGCTTAGGCTTGGTTAATGGAATTTTAAGAAGAAAAGAGGTGTATGACCAAAATTGATTTTTCACCTCATGCATGGCAATCCCACGTGAATAGTAGCAAATGGCCATGCAATTTCACTTAAAACCACATTATGAACATGTTGGAATGATCAAAAAGCTCATGTGATGCACCAATTTTGAATTCATGATTTTCCCTCCAAAAATCACATGTATGCACCAATGATCATATGAACAAATTTCATGCAACATGATGAATGATTTGGAAAATACATGTCATGAGGAGCAAGATGCAAAAAGAGCCACTCAATTTGGAGTTATGAGTCAAAAATTATGGCCTTTTGAAGTTCCATGCACACTTGGCAATGATTTGATCATATCTCCTCAACCATTCATCAGATGCTCATGATCTTGGACTTTTTGGAAATGGGAGAGAAAGATCTTCAACTTTCATGTTGGACAAAAATTTATTTGAAGCTTCTTTGATGTTGGAAAGTCAAGTTGAATTTGGTCCAAAAACTTGCCATTTTTGGAAACTTGAAATTACAGGTCATTTTCCATTTTGGGAAACTCTTGATCTGGCTTCAAAATCTTCAAGGTATGAGTTTGACATGATGAATAAACCTCTTTGGGACATGAATGAAGTGTCTCAAACCATTTCTCCACCTCCTAGCCCTCAGTTGACTTGCAGTTGACTTTTATGGGCCCTAGATGACCTGAAACTGCATTGTGGACTTTGAGCCTCTAGCACTTGGTCAAATTGCTTCAAAATGAACCTTGGCTCATATAATCTATCTAGAACAACCATAGGGCCTTTATCTCAAGGAAAAACCTTGCTCTTTTGCACTGAGGATTTCTCCTGATGCCAGTCTTGATTGATGAAATGCAATGTACTATGCAATGATGATGTATTGTTAATGTGATGTCAATGACCTAAAAAATGAAAATGTATGCATGAATGGGGGTGCAAATTTGAGGTGCTACAGCTGCCCCTATTCAATCAACTGAGAACCTGAACGGATGAGAGCAACGGCTGTCAGACTTTCAAGGTAATTAGGGATTGAATACCAAAAGAACCTGGAATTTGCACTATGCGGGGGATGAAGTAAAGAAACAATGACCCGACGTCAACGAACGAATGGGAAAGATCTGAACAAGATATCCCTGCCGGGAACATGCATGTATTGGGGAAGACGCCAACACAACAACAATTGTCTATAAAAGACTCTCTTGGGGAAGCAAGAAAGGGTGAGGTGTTACCGGTTAGTAGGTAACAAGCTCGGGAAGAAGGAATATCTAAGACCGGTGCACGGGTGAGAGATATCAATCAACCAAAAACATCTGAGGAAAACCTGAAGAGGCATATTTCGACTCAAGAAAATATGACTCCACAGGGGACCAAGTGTAGCACCTCAAATTTGCACCTCCCATTTTGTACATACATTTTCATGATTAGGTCATTAGCATTACAATGTCCACTGCATAGCATTGCATTGTCCATTGTCCAAGTGCAAGTTCATCAGTCAAGACTGGTCAGGAGATCCAATTATGCAAGCAAGCAAGTGAAATTCCTATTGAAGTAAATCCCTAGGATTGGTTCATTGAGTTCATATGACCTAGGGATCATTTTGAAGTGGTTTGGCCAAAGATTGGATGCTCAAAGCTCAACAGTCATTGCACAATGCATCTGAAACCCTAGAAAGTCAACCAAAGTCAACAGTCAATTCAATCATGGATTTGAAGGTGGGAGATGGTTAGAGAGGCCTCATTCATGTCCATACAAGCCTCATTTGACATTTCAAACATCAACAATGAAGAATTTGAGGTCAGATGAAAAGTTTCCAAAAATAGTAAGTGACCTGTAATTTCAAATTGCCAAAAATGGAAAGGTCTTCTCCTTAAGTTTACATCATCAATCAAGCTTCAAATGAAATTTTGTCCAACATGAAAGTTGAAGATCTTGCTCTCACCTTTCCAAAAAGTCCAAGAACATGAATTTCCCATGTGTGGTTGAGAAATTATGGATCAATCATTGTCAAGACAATTTGAAGTTCAAAAGGGGATAACTTTCACACCACAAGGCCAAATGGAGTGGTTTTTTTTTGTAACATTTCTATTTTGACATGCTCTATCCAAATCATGCATTACATTTCATCAATTCTCATCACAAAAATATTGGATTTTTCACTTGAATTGAATTTGAATTTTGGAGGGAAAAGTATAACTTGAAAAATAAACATTGTCATGCATTCCAACATTGGCATTTTGGCTCCAAATTGATTTTTGAGGTGGATTAACACTAAACTCGTGTACTGTAGCACTCATATCATGCATGAGGGTGCATGGGACAATTTTGCACAAACACTTGCATCTCACTAATTACTTTGGCATTTGGCTAATTGTGATTAGTATCTTCATTAATCCATCATATATAATCATAATCATAACAGAAAAGGCTAACAACAACTTCACAAATCCATATTTGAAAATTTCATCTCAAAATTCTCTCAACTTTTTTCATCGAGTTCTTCATCTCTTTTGCTTGTTTCTTGAGTTGTTCATCATCTGCAAGCATTGTTGAAGAATATTGAAGCTAGATCTTGAAGAATTCTGCAAGAATCGTGGACTGTTGAACCGTGCATCCTCCCATGGCAGTTGAGATTTCTGGACGAATCAAGCATTGTTGAGCTGTTCTTCATCATCCTTTCACCTCTCTAAACATTGTAGAGCATCTGTTTCAACTTGCCAGGACCTGAGAAGCACGATTCCACTACTGCTACTTCTTGAAGGTCAGAATTCAATGTTCTTAATTCATAAAATTGTTGGATGATTCTGGTAGATCTTTGAACCTAGGTTATAATGAGCTTTAGATCGTGGAATTTCATTGAGTATTGAGGTAGTTATGATGCTTACAAGTTTGGTTGGTGAAACTTCATGTGCATGAATCTTTGAACATTTGCTGAATTAGAATAAATTGAGCTTAGCATGATGATGTATGTTAGAAGACGGATCCAATGGTATGCATTTGGTGATTTTCTGTGCATAAGTGTTCTTGATGATGAAGAACACGATGAACTTGTTGAATGTTCTAGGTTTTAGTTTTCCAGAATCGTTTTGATCTGTTAGCGCGCGTATTGCATGTGGTTTCATGTTAGTGGACATGTACTGGTCCACGTGGTTATTGCCTGGCAGTATGATTGGTCACGATGCATTTACCTTGCCACATCATTAAGTGAAACGGCGCGTTTCACTGGTGGCGCGTTTCCATTTGAATTTTCACTCGGTTCGATTCCGAGTTCAAGCATTATCCAATTTGATTTTTGGCATTTTATTTCATTCATCATCCATGTTCATGTTACTTCATCATGTGATTTTTCATTTTTTCTCTTCATTCAAAATTTCATAACTCCCAAAATACTTATCCAATTGACATGAGGTTTTTTGCACAATGATCTTCATGATGTCTACTATTTTTTGATGATTTTTCCAGAATTTGTGCTCGGTTGAAAATGTTTGTGGCCTAGGGTTTATGTTTGCATGTCATATCTTGTACCTTGCTTGCCATTCTCTTTGTGAAATAATGATGGTTGATCCAATGAAGCTGAAAATTTACATGCTTAATCTAGACACTTTGATTGATATTTTGGCTTTGAGTTTGTATTTTTAACATGCTTGGTTGTTGAGATATGATCTGATCCATATAGGTGTGACAATGTGTGTCACACCATTTCTTGTCCAACTTGTTGATTTTCTTTACCATGCCTATTGAATGCCAATTAATCTGATTTTTTGCATGATGATACTTTTGGATGTTAGGATTGCTTTTGAATTTTTATGGAATTTTTGAATGCATTTCCAATTTGTTTGAGATTTTCTTTGCTGATTGGTCATGTTTGGACTTTTGAAGAGTCATGAACTTAGATGATTTGTGAAATTCTTGATATTTATCCTATGAGCTTGAAATTTTTCACATTGATTCTAGACTCTTTGAAGTTTATTATGGCTTTGGTTTGATACATTTATCATGTGTGGATTCTGTTTTATGCTTGTGTGAAGTTGATGTCTGAATTTGTGCTTCCTTTGACATTGTTTTGCCTTGCCTTGCCTTATGGAATTTATTTGACATGCTTCCACTTGTCAAAATGACTTGAATTTTGGTGTGATGATTATGTGATGTATGTTGTTTAGCCATGATTTTTCTTGGGATTTATTGAATTATTTTTGGGTTGATGTGGATTGGTTCATTCTGTTTGCTTCAATGAGCTTTCAAATTGCATGCTTTGCCTTCTTTGCCTTATGAAATGAAATTGGTTGATGCTATGGATATGAGACCAATGGGATTTTGTTCCTATTTGATTGAGCTTGATTCTTGCCAATTTACATGTTCTGTTTTGAATTATTTCTCCCTCTTTGACCCTAGGCCTTGTCCTAGTGGTTTGCCTCTCACATTTGAGCTTTGTTTCAGGATAAGAAGCACAATTGCCATACTTGATGATGTTCACTCATTTGGAGTTGATCCATTGCTTGTTAATGACTAATCTTGAGTTTGTTTTGTAGGCTTTGAGACTTAGGCTTAGGCCTTGTGGCTTGCACCTTTGTGCATTGATGCTTGTCTGTCTGTTTATGTACAGTTGACTGTTGACTTGTAACTGTCTGTTTGACTTTTGTTTGAGTTGTGTATTGATTGTGCTGGATTGTTTTCAGGTACCTTAGTTGCTATAGTTCATTGTGAAATTGCTTTTGCTTTGCTTGCTAGCTTGAGCATTGAGGTATAATGTCTCTAACTCCATGTAGTCTGGAAGACCTGGCCTGTTATTTGGTCAGGCACCTGTCTGAAGTCCTCCTTAAGAGGCAATGCTTGTGATTGTTTATTTTTGTCCCCAAGCAGGAAAAGACCTCTAAGAGGCAATTGGCAGATAAAAGAGATGTGCAATCCATCTCCTGCTATTCTGTTGAGTCATCCCTTTGCTCACACACCTTGTGTTGATGCATTGTGGATATTAACCCAAGATCTTTGTTGTGTCAGTCATGTGTAGAAGGGTTCCAACTTTCTGAACCCACACATTCCTTTGTCTGAAGCTCTCCCAGGCCAGGGATAAGAGTTGTGAAGTCTTATCTTCACTTCCCACTTCATCTACTTCACCCTAACTCTCAATGTTAGGGTTAAGAGCTAACATCACCCGATTCCAGATGGCTTGTGTTTCACAGCCTAACCCTTGTGTGAGCCCACTTTGTTTGTATATAGTGTGTGCTATTTGTGATTATTTGCTTTTGCCTGTGCTGTTTAGGATAGCTTGCTCCCTGTGCAAGTTAGATAGCAACCTTAACTTAGGGATGATATGCATGATAACATCTAGGCTCGAGTCGTAGTCTCCCTAGTTGTGTCTCCCTTTGTATCTGGTTAGGCTAGTCCTTTGTCCCTGCGTAGGGGAACTACGTCGCCCTGATCCTCATACCAGATGAGGTACGTAGGCAGGAGATGAGCTGATCTCTCCGGGCGCCCTTTTTGTTTTGTCTCTTGTGTGAGTTGGAGTCTGACATAAGTCCAGCGATTGGCAGTCGGTTTCCTTTGTGTTTGTTTGTTGTGTGCTTGGAGTCCAATGTAAGTCCAGCGATTGGCATTTGGTTTCCAGTGTGTGTGCGTTTGGTTCGGAGTCTGATGTAAGTCCAGCGATTGGCATTCGGTTTCCACGTTTGCCTGTCTGTGTGGAGTTTGACG
The DNA here is from genome assembly GCF_024323335.1 of Lathyrus oleraceus. Lineage (NCBI taxonomy): Eukaryota > Viridiplantae > Streptophyta > Magnoliopsida > Fabales > Fabaceae > Lathyrus > Lathyrus oleraceus. The sequence continues at coordinate 149,597,420 of NC_066585.1, forward strand.
TACGTCCAGCGATTGGCAGTCGATTTCCTGTGTGGTTTTGTTTGGCGTGCGTTAGCCGAGCTACGAGTGCTCTGATTCTTCTTTAGTCTGAGAAGATACGTATGCATAGGATGCGGCATCTTAGCGAGCACGTTTTCCCCCGTCCGAACTACGTCGACTCTGATGTCTATGCCTGATAGACTACGTAGGCCCAGGATACGATATCCTGCCGAGTTAGTTTCTTTTGTTTTCTGTGTCTCTTTCAGCCAGTGTTTGTGTTTATTTGAGCAGTTTCTAGCAACCTTTACCTTTCTTTTGAGCGTGGATCCCGTCGAGTACGACGGATGCGTAGGGGTGCTAATACCTTCCCTTCGCATAACCGACTCCCGATCCCATCTCTCTTTGGTCGCGAGACCATGTCTTTCCCAGGTTTACTTCGAGCGTTTCCTTTCCCTCTTTTGGGATAAATAACGCATGGTGGCGGCTCTGTTGTTTTCGTTTCCTGCCGGTTTTTCGCGTAATGCGACACCAAGGTCGCAATAGGGAGCAGACAGGAAGGAACACCAAGGATACCGGGTTGTAGGCATATAACAGGTGACCGACCAAGGCGTGAATTGGTTTGTGTTCCAAAACACTCATCATCCTGAAGAGAGCTAGAAAAGCAATCTTGTTAAAGGATGGACATTCAATTCCACAAGGAATACGAATCTTACTCAGTTGGGGAAACAAACAAAGGGTTCAACCAAAGAGTGCATGAGATATATTATCTATAGCCGTCAAAACGTAGATAATATACTCGCAAGGAAGATTATCCATAATCGGGTTGTAGGTTGTCAAAGGATAAATCGACCGAAAAGAGAAACAATCGTTACCAACAACAACAGGGTAGACGAGAGATGACTCACTGGGGATAAATTGCACGAACAAGGCAATTATCCAAACAACTGGGGTAGAATGAATATTCGATTCCGCAAAGGGACAACGAATCTTACTCGACTGGGGAAACACGAAGGGCTTCGACCGAAGAGTGCATGAGATGTATTATCTATAGCCGTCAAAACGTAGATAATACTCTCGCATGGAAGATCATCCATAACCGGGTTGTAGGTTGTCAAAGAATAAATCAACCGGAAAGAAAGGCATCGGGATACCAGACTAGGTATGTAAAGATGACCAATCAAAAGGGGAAACCACAAACATTACCGGCAAACGGTGAATGAAAGAGGACCCACTGAGGATAAAATGGCTTACTCAGAGCAATTATCCAAAAGGAAGGGGAAGACCCGCTGGGGATAAGATTGCTTAATCAAAGCAAATATCCAAAAGGGAAAAGGACTATCAATACCGAAAACTGGATAATGATAACCGCAAAGAAGGGATTACATCTACCGGTTCGTAGGTAGAAAACCACGGAAAAGTAATCGTCATCGACTAGGATGAGCACAAGGGTTGACTCCACAAAGGAGAGAAAAGAGGGTTCACATCTATCGGTTAGTAGGTAGAAGACCACAACAATCTGCTGAGGAACAGAATGGGAGAAAACAGGATTTACAACTACCGGGTAGTAGGTAGAAGCCAACAACTTCCGCTGAGGATAAGATGAATGAGTGCCGGTTAGTGAGCAACCATTCATTTATACCACAGGGAGGCACAAGAGACGGCCAATAGGAAGCCAATTTAGGCTCAATCCAAAAAGGCAAACTGAATCAAGACTCATCCTAATGAGGAAAGAACTCAATAGGGAAAACCCATCCCGTTATGTATGCAGGGAGGGAACGGAAACAACCGTCATCCACGAGGATATAACTCAGTGGGGAGTGCAGAAGGAAATGGTAGACACTTTCTGCTTAAGGGGCTGACTCTATATGGAGAGATCAGACACACCAACATCTGCTTGGGGAGATCTACTAGGGAGATCTGTATCACCAATTAGCAGGAGACAACAATCCACAGATATATGGAAAAAGATGCAACATGAATATCTGAATGTTATGATTATGCGTATATGCATTATGCATGATGAATGCTGACAAACAGACATGTTTAACGCACATAGGTCCCGGAATCAACCACCCGGTACTACCCTTCCAGAGGGAAAGCCAAAAGATCACCCGAGAGCAAAAGAGATCTGCCGGAGACTGGGATATCAGGGGACAACACCATCTTGCAGGGAAGGAAGGCCACAAGAGGCTGCCGGAGGGATCGTCAGTCACAACCGGAGAAAAGAGTTCATAGCACAGGCAGACCCTGCCACAACAGCAACTCATGCTGGGGGTCAAAGATACCAAGCAGCAACCAGATCTCTGGTGGGGATAGATAGGCATTGATAAAGGTCATCATGCCAACAACTCCGCTGGGGATCTACCTGAGGAAATGATGGAGTACTGGGATGTCAATCCACCAAATACCGAATTTTCAAAGAAAAGCACCCATGCTGGGGAGAGGAGAAGACTGCTCTGCTGGAGAGAAGAAAGTTGAAGTCTTCAACAAACACTCTGCTTGGGAACTGGCCCACAAAAGTGTTCAAACAGCAACCTACTGAGGATGACCCACCGTAGGGCTCAAACATCACTCTACTGGGGATGACCCACCATAGGGCTCAAACAACACTCTACTGGGGATGTACCACAATAGGGGCTAATAGGGCTTGGAGGAAGAATGCTGCACTGCCGGGGAAATGAAGATGAATGACTTCGAACAACACTGCACTGAGCACCCTCGCTGAGGAGAAACCATGAAAGGTTCTACAGGAAAAAGATACAGTTATGTCAGAGATATGAACAAAAGTCTTACCCTGTTGGGAATCATACCACCCTTGGGAGAGCACTGCAGATCTCCTAAGTATCCTTCCATCATCGTGAATGTTCACTTTGTTTAAGAACAATTTTGTGAAAGATTTGTTTATTTTGAAAACAATGATATTTTATCAATTAAGACATGCAAAACATTTGTTGAGTTGAAACAAATAAGAGTGCAAATAATTGGATAAAAGCTCAAATTGATTTGATGGACTGGTAGCCTGCGAATGGCAAGACTCCATAGATCTGTACAAGTTTGAAATTGGTGATATATATTGGAAAGGGCTACATTGAACATAATGACCATTTCTCCACCAATTCCGAATTTCGATGTATTCGAAGCTTCAGTCGATGACGAATCAAGAATTTTCTGGCGGATGACAGATGTAGAACACAGTCTTGTCAGGATGCAGTTACTTGCCAAATCCCTAATTTTTGCCTAGATTGCCCCAGTGTGAGGTACTCAATCTAGCGGGATGCAAATTCTTTTTTTCAATGTCTCTAACTTTTGCCTGGATCGCCCTTTCGGCTTTTCAATCCACCGAGACGCTCCTTTTTGCCTAAGTCGCCCTTTCGGGCGTTCAACTTAGCGAGCTATTCTGTTTTTATTTTAGGCGAAGTATTTCTTGACTGCATCTGAATTCACAGGACGAGTGAAATCCTCCCCGTCCATTGTTGTAAGTGTCAAAGCACCGCCTGAAAAGGCTCTCTTGACAACATATGGACCTTCATAGTTTGGAGTCCACTTGCCCCTGGAATCGGGCGCGAAAGACAAGACTTTCTTAAGCACGAGGTCACCTTCTCGGAACACACGAGGCTTAACCTTCTTATCGAATGCTTTCTTCATTCTCTGCTGATATAACTGACTATGACACATGGCAGTTAATCTCTTCTTTTCGATCAGATTCACTTGGTCGTAACGACTCTGAATCCATTCAGCATCAGTCAACTTGGGATTTGAGGGTGCTATTATTCTTTTGTTTCTTTCTTTCTTTTCTTCTTTCTTTTGATTTTGATTTTGACTTTGATTTTGATTTTGATTTTGATTTTGATTTTGATTTTGATTTTGATTTTGATTTTTCACCCTCCTCATTTTTTTAATTACATTTGTAATGCCCCAGTTTGACTGTTTTGCTGATTCTCGAGATGTAGCTGAGTGATCTTCTTTTCTTGCTCAAGAAGTCGGGAAATCTCGTCAGGAATCCTTTCAGCATCATCTTCCTCTGCTTCGAATACAGGGAATTCAAAATTGGGAGATGGCGTTGGATCATTATGTTCAATGGGTTTTAGAATCAACCTGCATAATGATTTTGATATGAAAAGCTTTTTGGAAATCAAACAAGGCAATCATTATGCAGATGAAAAGATTGCTTTTATTCTTGTTTTTAGGGTTTTTTGGTGATCACCAATTTCATGCAAAAAGCGAAAAGGGAAAACAAATGGAAAAACAAATGTTTTAACACGAATTTATTTGAATGAAAATATCATTGCACAAATGTTGCCAATCAATGTCATCACTTCTCCTTTTGGCATGGGAGAAGGGTTTTTAAACAAAGTGATTATTACGCTGACTTATGAATGACTGTAGGAACATCCACCGCGACCCAATTGTTGCAGATTCCGCCAGGGATGACAAATGTCAGTATCTTCTGCATCTTCTTCCAGAATAGCAGCAACTTCTTCACTCTGATCGGCGTGGATAAAACCTCCACTTCTGAACAACCCTTTTCGTTGAAGACCCCAGAAGAAAAGCCAATGCCAGCCCGGGACTTGCTGTCTTCAAGCTCGATTAACATTGGGACCTACGCCCTCAAAGCTCAGAATACCTGATCTCATAAGGTCTTGAACCTTATTCTTCAACTGAAAGCAGTTGTCCACATCATGGCCAGGAGCACCCGAATGATACACACAATGCTGATCAGGCTTATACCACCACCGAGGGTTGACGGGTATAACCGGTGGGTCTCTGGGAGTAATTAAGTTCCGCTCTATCAAAGAGGGATACAGTTCTGCGTATGACATAGGAATCGGATCAAAAGTGATCTTCTTCCTCTCATTACTCGTACTAGCTTGATTATCATTGCGAGGCTAGTTAGCCTGCTGTTGAGGACGATGTTGTTGATGTTGATATTGCTGAGTTGGTCTTCTTTGCTGTTGTTGAGGTTGAGTTGCTAGAATAGTCACAGCAGCGACTTGACGATATTGTCTTTTGTTCACATTCCTCCGATGGTGTACAACATTTGTTCCACCCTCTCCCCTTCCGGGTGCCCCAGAAAATGGCTTCTTAGAACTGGAAGAGCTTGAAGAGCCAGGATCTCGGATCTTTCCTGCTTTGATAAGACTCTCCGTTCTTTCTCCATATATTACAACATTTGAAAAGCTACCAAACGAGCAACATCCCATACGGTCCATGAACACACCCTGCAGGGTTCCAAGGAACATATCGGTCAGCTCTCCCTCCAACATCGGAGGTTGCACTCTTGCGGCTAGTTCACGCCACCTCTGGGCGTACTCTTTGAAGCTTTCACCAGACTTCTGACATAAGCTCTGTAACTGAGTTCGACTCGGAGCCATATCCATATTGTGCTTATACTGCCTCAAGAAGGCTTCCCCCAAATCTCTACAGCTTCTCACAGATTCTCTCTTCAACTCCATGTACCAGTCCAAGGACGCTCCAGACAAGCTGTCCTAGAAAAAGTATATCCACATCTTCTCGTCGTCAGTATATGTTGAGATCTTTCTGTAGTAGGCCTGCAAATGGGTGCAAGGACAAGAAGTGTCATTATATTTGTCAAAAGATGGCGCCTTGAATTTGTAAGGGATCCTCAGTCCATCAACCAATCCCATGTTTGTTACATCAAATCCCAAAGAGTTCTGACACTCCATGGCACGGATTTTCTCAGCAAGGGCATCAACCTTCCTATCCCTTTCTTCAGTTCTTACAACCTCATCATCATCACTGAGGAGAGTAAACATGTCTTCCTGTCTGTCAACCAACGGAGCAGGATGGCGAACCGGAGCACGGGTTGCTCTAACATTAACAGTCTCTACAGCAATAGGTTGTCCGTTGATCCTGATACCCCTCAATTCATCACCCACAGCATAGTAAGGGACGGGGATGGTGGCAGCAACATTGTCATTAACAGGGACTCCCTCTGGCGAAGCACGGTTGACCGGTGGAATCACAACTTCCTGTCTCTGGGCCAAGGCTCGCAGCTCCTCTTGCCCTTGAACGACCCCTTGCATCATGCTCATAAATTGGGCCAGGTTAGCCCTCATCTCAGCCAACTCAGCTTGAACTTGATCCATACTTCTCTGTTGATTCAGTCTTGTAGCGTAGCGGTGCGGACGACGATCAGCAATCCTGCCTAGGACAGGAACCAGAGTGAGAAGTCTTATTCAAGAACACCTGTAATGCAAGAATGATATGTGTATGTTGCACATGCTGTGTATGCTGTTTATCATGAATGATCCTGAAAAAGGATATGCGTATGCGGGTTAACTTTTTTCTTTTTTATGCATTATTTTTTTTGAAAATAAACATGCTATGATGCAAATGATGCAACTATGACTGGTTGGCTGTGTATCTCAAGGCACAGGTTCAGAGCTTCGGCATGAATACGGAACCGGGAACCACAGATCAAAGTCATTTGGAACCCAAGGTCATCTGGAGCCCATGCTTCAGAACCAAGTCATCAACAGGACCAAACAGAAGTCACCAACAGAATACAGTCACCAACAGATCAAGTCACCAACAGTACCTGTAAATGATTCAATCCCGCCCCACTCACGGGTGTCATCTAGGTCAGGGTAAGGATAAGAGAAACGCAGGATAAACAACCCTTTCAAGAATATCATCATATGCACACCAGATGTATGCAACGATAATACCCCATCAGAATCTGAACTGCTCGTGATATCATGTTCCGCTAAGTGGCGCCACACCACCCGCTTCCCATGAATCACTTTATTCCTAGGTGTCCTAAAGTTCACTCATAGCCTGGATATTGGGCCTTTTACCTCTTGTAACTCCCACCCCACAGAGAAACAGATACACAGCCAGCATAATGATAATATGATGCATGCAAACACATAATGCACATATATACAATCACAACATGATAAACAAAATGCAATAAATAAAGCAATAAAAGCAACCAACACTATCCTAAAGAGCGCTAGGATTGACTCGCTTAGGGAAGATGGACCAGCAAGAGGTCAACTTCTATATGTCCCCAGCAGAGTCGCCAGCTATCGCATTACGCGAAAAACCGGCGGGAAAAAGAAACAGAGCCGCCACCGTGCGTTATTTATCCCAAAGGAGGGAAAGGAAACGCTCGAAGTAAACCTGGAAAGGAATGGTCTCACTGTCGCATTACGCGAAAAACCGGCGGGAAAACAAGAACAACAGAGCCGCCACCGTGCGTTATTTATCCCAAAAGAGGGAAAGGAAACGCTCAGAGTAAACCTGGAAAAAGCATGGTCTCGCGACCAAAGAGAATGGGATCGGGAGTCGGTTATGCAAAGGGAAGGTATTAGCACCCCTACGCATCCGTCGTACTCGACGGGATCCACGCACAATAGGGAGGGAAATGGTTGCTAAAACACTGCTCAAACAATCATCTACACAGGCTGAAAGAGACACAAGAAAACAAACAAGGATGACTCGGCAGGATATCGCATCCTGGGCCTACTTAGTCTGTCAAGCATAGACATCAGAGTCAAAGTAGTTCGGACTGGGGAAACGACACATGCTCGCTAGGATATCGCATCCTATGCATACGTATCTCCTTTGGACGAAGGAGAATCAGAGCATTCGTAGCTCGGCTAACGCGCACACAAAACCACGCAAACACGGGCAAACATGGAACCCGATTGCCAATCACTGGACTTACATCAGCATCCGAACCAATAAACCCACACTAGAACCCGAATGCCACTCGATGGACTTACATCAGCTTCCAAGCACACGACAACACAAAACAAAGACACAGGCGCCCGGAGAGATCTGCTCATCTCCTGCCTACGTACCTCATCTGGTATGAGGATCAGGGCGACGTAGTTCCCCTACGAAGGGACACAGGACTAGCCTAACCAGATAACAGAGGGAGACACAACTAGGGAGACTACGACTCGAGCCTAGATGTTATCATGCACAATCATCCCTAAGTTAAGGTTTCTAGTTAACTTGCACAGGAAGCAAGCCTATCCTAAAGCACAAGCAATAGCAAACAATCACAAACAGCACACACTATATACACACAAATGGGGCTCAAACAAGGGTGGGGCTGCAAGAGCAAGCCATCTGTACAGGGGTGGTGTTAGCTCTTAACCTTGACATTGAGAGCCAAGGTGAAGCTGAGGGAAGGTGGGTGAAGATAAGACTTCACAGCTCTTATCCCTGGCCAGGGAGAGCTTCAGACAAAGGAGCGTGGGTTCAGAATGTGGGAACCCTTCTACACTCAAGACACTGACACAACTGTACATTGTACAAGATCTTGGGTTTGTATCCCAATGCATCAACACCTTGGTGTGAGCAGAGGGATGACTCAACAGAAGAGCGGGAGATAGATTGCATATCTCTCTTATCCGCCAATTGCCTCATAGAGGTCTTTACCTGCTTGGGGACAAAAATAAACAAGCACAAACATTGCCTCTTAAGGAGGACTTCAGACAGGTGTCGGCCAAGTAACAGGCCAGGTCTTCCAGACTACATGGAGACAAGAGAGTCTACCTCAATGCTTAAGCAAAGCAAAGCAAGCTAGTTCTCAAGGAACTAAAGCGACTATGGTACCTGAAATCAATCAAATATAATCAGTATTCAAGTCACAAAACCAAACAGCAAATGGTTCACAATTAACTACACACAGACAAACACAAGCCAATGCACAAAGGTGCAAGCCATTAAGGCTCAAACTCAAATACCAATCCCTGCAAAACAAAGTCAAAATTAGCTATACACAAGTCACAAATCAAGTCCAATGGAAGCACACCATCAAGCAAAGGCCATTTGTGCTATTAACCTGAAACATAACTCAAAAGTGAGATCACAAACCACTAGTCCAAGACTAGGGTCAAAAGGAGATGAAAAATCCAAAACAGCAAGTGAAAAATGATCAAAACCAAGATAAATCAATTAAGAAAAGACTCCCATTGGTCTCATATCAAAACTATGCACCAAATTCATTTCATGCACAATTTAAGTCAAACTAGACAAGTATGAACCACATATGAGCATCCAGAATGATCACACTCAAACAAATACCAAAACAGCTCAATAAATTCCACAAAAATTCAAGTCTAAACAGAACACATACAATGAGTTTCATATCAAATTTCATGCTATTTGGATAAGAGGAAGTAGGGAAATTAAATTCAACAAGTCAGGACATGCAAAAATCAATCCAAACTAGGTCACAAAGCATGTGTCAACTTCAATCAAATGTAAAACAGTGAAAACAAATAAGAAATGAATGGGACAAAAGCCAAAGTGAACTCAAACATGTTAGGAATCACTCCATCAAATTTCATCTTCATGTGATAAGGTATGAGCATTTCACATAGCATATAAGGCAATCACTCAAGCAAAACCCTAAAATGTCTAAACAGCAAGCAAAAACCCCAATCAAATAGGAAATGAATCAACAATTCCTACAAAAAATCATGGCAAAACTAAACATACAGATGATATCACATGCAAAAATTGGGAGCATTTGGCAAAGCATAGGCATGGCAATAAAAATCATGAACACAGCATAACATAGTGTGACACACATTGTCACACTCAACTTGAACACATCATATCTTGCAAACCATAAATCCAAAATTCACAAACTATATATCAAAATCACCATCAATGAGTCAAGAACAAGCATGTGAAATTTCATTCATTTTGGATAATGCCTCAAGATTTCATGATCAATATGGTGAAACATACATCAAATGCATACATGTCAAAGGCAATAGGCAAAGTCAACAAGATCACCAGGCACAACTTTGACTCTCATGCCTAAAAAAAACTAGACAAAATTTGGAGATGGATGCAAAAATTCCCATTCAATTTGGATGAAAATTGGATTTATTATGATTTCTTGAAGTTTTGTGAAATAATGAAATATTTATTTAAACCTAAAATGAATTAAAATGAAGCTGATGGCATTCCTGTAATTATCCTACGCCAGGCCAAAACGCGGCCGTTTCATTAAACGGCATGGCAATACGCTATTGGCCAGAAGCGGCGCCAAACACATTTTCAAAATTGAAACCAGAAAAAATGAATCAAACAGCGTCTGGCTCGTGTTCTTGGTATGTTCATCATCATTCAATCTCCAGAAATCACACATGAACAAAATTCAACCAAAATTGGCAAATGGCATATGGATAGACTCGTCTAAGCTAGTACACCAATAATATCATCATGAAATTGTCTAATTCCTACTGTGCTAAATGGATCGAACGAAAAAAGATTTTACATCAAAACTTCAATTCACGATTTCTCTCTCAAATCTTGATGAATCTTAATTCTACAAATTGCTACGTGTTCTATGATCTACACTCTACAAGAGCCATATCATGATTTGGAGAATAGTGAGCATCGAATCCTAACCTTGGATGATGGCAGCTATGGATTTTGCGCGTTTCAGAGCTCCAATGGTGAAAACAGCAGCAGTACAATGCATAGGGAGATGATTGGAATATGCTTCGTAGCTCAACAATGCTCCAGGTTGAAGAATTCTTCAGCTGTCATGAACTGGTTCTTGCTTCAACAGCTGCAGTTTCTTGATGCCATGGCCATGGTTTGACGAAAACAGATCCACAATAGTATATCTGGATGATGATTATCACGATAGAAAGCACAAAGGATCAAGCAATTCAAAAAAAAAGTTGAAAAAAGTGTGATGAACTTTTGAGAGAATTTGAGGTTTTCGGAGAATTTCTCGAATTGGATCTGAGAATTGTGATTATGATCCTGAGAAACAGTTATGATTAAGACTATATACCAATGCTTAATCCACTTTGTTAATCACAATTAGCAAAATTGAATCAATTAGCAAAAATGCAATTTCAAGTGTAATGGCCAATATGCCCTTTTCCAAACCAGTCAATGTATCAGTCCAAATTTGGTTCAAGCAAGCTCTAAATGCTATTTGGAATGTGTTGCAACTGGTCCCATGTGCATAGGCCATGTATTTCTCAAAATCACTATGTCATGCCAAAAATGCAAATGAATTCACTTTAAAAATGCCATTTTGCTATGATCATTTTTGATGAAATGTAATTATGCATCATGAAAGTTAATATGAAATGTGGTTTGCTCAAAGAAAAATCAACCAATTTGGCCTTTCCATGTGAAAGTTATGGCACTTTGAATTTGGGCATTTTCTGAAAATGAATGGACCATATCTTGCCAACCACACATGGGAATTTCAAGTTCTTGGACTTTTTGGAATGGTGAGATCAAGATCTTCAACTTTCATGTTGGACAAAATTCCATTTGAAGCTTGTATGATGAAGTAATTTTGAAGAGAAAAACTTTCCATTTTGGGCAGTTGAAATTACAGGTCACCTGCCATTTTTGGAAACTTCTTGTCTGACTTCCAATTCTTCAACCTTGGTCTTTGATATGTCAAATGAGACTTATATGGACATGAATGAGGCCTTACAAACCATCTCCCACCTTCCAATCCATAAAATCAGGCACAGTTGACCACAGTTGACCACAGTTGACTTTCTATGATTCCAGCTGAAATTCAGCTTGACTGATGAGCTTTGATCATCCAATCTTGGGCCAAACCACTTCAAAATGATCCTTAGACCATATGAGCATGATAAACCAACCCTAGGGCCTTGTCTCAATGAAAATGACACAAGCTTGCTTGTTTGACCTGATTCTCCTGACCAATTTGACCTAATTTGTCAACTGAACTTGCACTTGGGCAAATGGCTATGCAATGTTATGCAATGGACTTTGTTATGCTAATGACCTAATGATGAAAATGTATCTACAAAAGGTAGGGTGCAAATTTGAGGTGCTACAGCTGCCCCTATTCAATCAACTGGGAACCCGAATGAATGAGAGCAACGGCTGTCAAACTTTCAGGGTAAACAGGGATTGAATACTAAGAACCGTAGAATTTGCACACTGCTGGGGATCACCAACGGAAACGTCCACTGGGATCTGATATTTATTACTGGGATTTTGATTTTTCTTCTTCAGTAGATACAGTCGCCTCCAGACATCACTAGACGACGAATGGGAATAGAAATCACAACTAGATGCCAACGGACAACTAGGAAAAAGTCGACGTTTACCAAGACCAACGGAGAGGTAACCAGACATCAACGGACGACGGATGAACTGGGAAAGATACAACCATATGTCAGCGGACATAGTGGGAAAAACTCAACGTTTATCGAAACCAACGGAGAGGAGGAAACTTCTAGGGAGTATGAACACAACCAAATCATCAACGGATAATTGGGAAAAACTCGACGTTTATCGAAACCAACGGAGAGGAGGTTCAACTGGGGACGACCCTGCGGGGAAAGATATCAACTATACGCCAACGGACGCATAGGAAAAACTCGACGTTTACCAAGACCAACGGAGAGGAGGATATCTTCTCTAGGGAAGAAGGACGACGTTACGAACATCGAAAGATGATGTTTACCGACACCAAAGAAGACCAGACACTTACGCATGACTGGGGAATCACCGAAAGATGGTGTTTACCGACACCAAAGAAGACCAGACACTTACGCATGACTGGATACTGACATCTACATGTGTCAGGGCAAGGATACACACTTGCAGGAGATCTCACTGGGGATCAAGGTCACAACAGCGAGCAAACAGGAAGGAGCACCAAGAATACCGGGTTGTAGGTATGAAACGGGTGACCGACCAAAGCGTGAATTGGTTTGTGTTCCAAAACACTCAACATCCTGAAGAGGGCTAGAAAAGCAGTCTTGTTAAAGGATGGACATTCGATTCCACAAGGAATACGAATCTTACTCAGCTGGTGAAAACAATCAAAAGATTGACCAAAGAGCGCATGAGATACATTATCTATAGCCGTCAAAACGTAGATAACATACTCGCATGGAAGATTATCCATAACCGGGTTGTAGGTTGTTAAATGGATAAATCGACCGACATCATCCTGAAGAGAGCAAAGGCAAACTTGTTAAAGGATGGATATTCGATTCCGAACAAAGGAATACGAATCTTACTCAATTGGGGAGGACGACTTCGACCCAAGAGCGCATGAGATATATTATCTATAGCCGTCAAAACGTAGATAACATACTCGCATGGAAGATTATCCATAACCGGGTTGTAGGTTGTTAAATGGATAAATCGACCGACATCATCCTGAAGAGAGCAAAGGCAAACTTGTTAAAGGATGGATATTCGATTCCGAACAAAGGAATACGAATCTTACTCAACTGGGGAGGACGACTTCGACCCAAGAGCGCATGAGATATATTATCTATAGCCGTCAAAACGTAGATAACATACTCGCATGGAAGATTATCCATAACCGGGTTGTAGGTTGTTAAATGGATAAACGACCGAACAGAAAGGCATCGGGGTACCAGGAATAGGTATGCAAAGATGACCAATCAAAATAGGATAAAGTTGCTTAATCAAAGCCAGTATCCGAGAGGTGAAAGGAATATCAATACCGAGACAGGATAATGATAACCACAACGAGGGGATTACATCTACCGGTTAGTAGGCAGAAAACCACGGAAACAGAAACCGTCATCAACTAGGATGAGCACAGAGGGTTAACTCCACAACAAGGAGAACAGAGGACTCACATCTACCGGTTAGTAGGTAGAAGACCACAAAGATCGGACTTACAGCTACCGGGTTGTAGGTAGAGGCCAACAGACAGTCTGCTGAGAGACAGAGTGAGAAAAAAGGATTCACAACTACCGGGTAGTAGGTAGAAGACCGCAAAATCCGCCAACAATCAGAATGAACCACAAAGGTTACCTCTGCTAGGGGATGAAAGTGGGATTTTACAACTACCAGGAGTAGGTAGAAAACCACAAAGATAGGACTTACAGCTACCGGTTTGTAGGTAGAGGCCACAAATTCCGCCGAGGAAAAGATGAATGAGTGCCGGTTAATGAGCAACTATTCATTTATGCCCCAGGGAAGTACAAGGAACAGTCAACGGGGAGCCAATTTAGGATCGATCCAAAAAGGCAAACTGAATCAAGACTCATCCTAATGAGAAAAGAACTCAATAGGGAGAAACCCATCCCGTGCCGGGAGGGAACGGAAACAACCGTCATCCACGAGGATCTAACTCAGTGGGGAGTGCAGAAGGAAATGGTAGACACTTTCTGCTTAAGGGGTAGACTCTACATGGAGAGATTAGACACACCCACATCTGCTAGGAGACCACTGGGTAGAACCAGGTTTTTCTTTCACCGACGGATGAGGAAATAAACCTCTCCGAGGGGTACCAATCCTGAATGCTGTCAGGAGCAACTGTAGCAAATGTGTTGTACAGGCGTTGAACAAAGATCCGCTTCTGCCGGGGATACGGTCTGGTTGGGTTAACACATGAATGCATATGTTTAAGTTTTTCTATGGCGTAATGCTCCATATCGAATGGAAATGCTACGCGATTTTGAGGATGCAATGATTACTATATGCAAAATGCAAATGATGAAAACTCCACTGGGGAGCCCAAAGATCAGATACTCTAACTCTGCGGGGAGACTCTGCTTGAAGAAATCTGCTTGAGAGCACCGACTTCTCACTCATGCTGGAGAACGGAGATACCAAGAATCAACCTTATCTCTGGTGAGGATAGATAGGCATTGATAAAGTTCATCATGCCATCAACTCTGTTGAGGAATCTATCCGAGGGAAATGACGGAGTACTGGGATGTCAATCTACCAAGTACCGACTCTTCCAGAGACAAGCACCTAAACTGGGGAAAGGAGAAGGCTGCTCTGCTGGAGAGACGAAGGTTGAAGTCTTCAGTAAACACTTTGCTTGGGGAACTGCCCCACAACAGTATTTGAACAGCAACCTTGCTGGGGATGCCCCACAATAGGGCTCAAACAGCACTCTACTGGGGATGCCCCACCATAGAGCTAACAGGGACCTGGAGGACGAATGCCGCACTGCCGGGGACATGAAGATGAACAACTTCAACCAACACTGCACTGGGCAACCTCGCTGAGGAGAAACCATAAGAGGTTCTACAGGAAAAAACACAGTTATGCTCGAGATACGAACAAATGTCTTACCTGTTGGTAATCATACCACCCTTGGGAGAGCACTGCGGGTCCCCTAAGTATCCTTCCATCATTGTGAATGTTCACTTTGTTTAAGAGCAATTTTTGTGAAAAATTTGTTTGTTTTGAAAACAATGATACTTTATCAATTAAAACATGCAAAACGTTTGTTGAGTTGAAACAAAGAAGAGTGCAAATAATTGGATAAAAGCTCAAATTGATGTGATGGAATGGTAGTCTGCAAAGGGCAGGACTCCATAGATTTGTACAAGTCTGAAATCGGTGATATATATTGGAGAGGGCTACATTGAACATAATGACCTTTCCTCTACCATTCCGAATTTTCGATGTACTCGGAGCTTCAGTCGATGACGAATCGAGAATCCCTGACGGATGACGGATATAGAGCACAGTCTTGTCAGGATGCAGTTACTTGCCAAATCCCTAATTTTTGCCTAGATTGCCCCAGTGTGAGGTGCTCAATCTAGCGGGATGCAGACTCCTTTTCCAATGTCTCTAACTTTTGCCTGGATCGCCCTTTCGGGTTTTCAATCCACCGAGACGCTCCTTTTTGCCTAAGTCGCCCCTTGGGGTGTTCGACTTAGCGAGCTATTTTGCTTTTTTTTTTATTTTATTTTAGGCGAAGTATTTCTTGACTGCATCGGAATTCACAGGACGAGTGAACTTCTTCATCCATTGTTGTAAGTGTCAAAGCACCGCCTGAAAAGGCTCTCTTGACAACATATGGACATTCATAGCTTAGGGTTCACTTGCCCCTGGAATTGAGCGCGAAAGACAAGACTTTCTTGAGCACAAGGTCACCTTCTCAGAACACACAAGGCTTGACCTTCTTATTGAATGCTTTCTTCACTTTCTACTGATGTGACTGACCATGACACATGACAGTCAATCTCTTCTTTTCGATCAGATTCATTTGGTCGTGATGACTCTGAATCCATTCAGCATCAGTCAACTTGGGACTTCGAGGGTGCTATTATTCTTTTGTTTCTTTCTTTTGACTTTTTTTTCTTTTTGATTCTTTTTTTTTCTTTTGATTGATTTTTTTTTCTTTTTTTTTACCCTCCTCTTTCCATTTTTGTTTTTTGTTAATGCCCCAGTTGGCTGTTATGCTGATTCTCGAGGTGCAGCTGAGTGATCTTCTTTACTTGCTCAAGAAGTCGGGAAATCTCGTCAGGAATCCTTTCAACATCATCTTCTTCCGCTTCGAATACAGGGAATTCAAAATTGGGAGATGACGTCAGATCACTATGTTCAATGGGTTTAAGAAACAACCTGCATAATGATTTTGATATGAAAGGCTTTTGAAAATCAAACAAGACAATCGTTATGCAAATGAAAAGATTGCTTCTATTCTTGTTTTTAGGGTTTTTTGTGATCACCAATTTCATGTAGAAAGCGAAAAGGGAAAACAAATGGAAAAAACAAATGTTTTAACATGCATTTATTTGAATGAAAATATCATTGCACAAAATGTTGCCAACAATGTCATCACTTCTCCTTTTGGCATGGGAGAAGGGTTTTTAAACAAAGTGATTATTACTCTGACTTATGAACAACTGTAGGAACGCCCACAGTGACCCAATTGTGATAGATCCCACCAGGGATGACAACTGTCAGTATCTCTTGCATCAACAGCTTTTGCTTTTGAACAGCTCTCTTTGTTGAAAAGTCGGCGCCGGCCCAGGACTTGTTATCTTCAAGCTTGATTAACACGGGGACCCAAGTCTTCAAAATTCAGAATACCTGACCTCACGAGGTCTTGAACCTTCATCTTCAACTGAAAGCAACTATCCACGTCATGACCAGGAGCACCCGAATGATACACACAATGCTGCTCAGGCCTATACCACCACCGAGGGTTGACGGGTATAGCCGGTGGGTCTCTGGGAGTAATCAAGTTCCGCTCTATCAAAGAGGGATACAACTCTGAGTATGACATAGGGATCGGGTCAAAAATGATCCTCTTCTTCTCATTACCCGTATTGGCTTGATTATCATTGGGAGGTTGGTAAGCCTGCTGTTGCGGGCGATGTTGCTGATGTTGATACTGCTGAGTTGGTCTTCTCTGTTGCTGTGGAGTTTGAGTTGCTGGGATAGTCACAACAGCGACCTGACGATATGGTCCTCTGTTTGCACTCCTTCGACGGTGCACAGCATTTGTTTCACTCTCTTCCCTTTTGGGTGCCCTAGAGAATGGCTTCTTAGAATTCGAAGAACTTGAAAAGCCAGGATCTTGTATCTTTCCTGCTTTGATAAGGCTCTCGGTTCTTTCCCCACAGACAACAACATCAGAAAAGCTACTGAACGGGCAACTTCCCATGCGGTCCATGAACACACCTTGCAAGGTCCCAATGAACATGTCAGTCAGCTCTCTCTCCAGCATAGGAGGTTGTACTCTAGCGGCTAGCTCACACCACCTCTGGGCGTATTCTTTGAAGCTTTCCTTGGATTTCTGACACAAACTCTGCAATTGGGTTCGGCTCGGCGCCATGTCCATATTGTGCTTGTATTGCCTCAGAAAGGCTTCACCCAGATCTTTCCAGCTTCTGACTGATTCTTTTTTCAGGTCCATGTACCAGTCCAAAGATGCCCCGGATAGACTATCTTGGAAAAAGTACATCCACATCTTTTCTTCGTCAGTATATACGGAGATCTTCCTGAAGTAAGCCTGCACATGGGTGCGAGGACAGGAAGTACCGTTGTATTTGTCAAAGGTCGGCGCCTTGAATTTGTAGGGGATCCTCAATCCATCAACCAAACCCATATCATTTACATCGAACCCCAGAGAGTTCTGACACTCCATGGCACGGACTTTCTCAGCAAGGGCATCCACTTTTCTATCCCTCTCTCCGGTTCTCACAACTTTATCCTCATCACTGAGCAGAGTGAACATGTCCTCTTGTCTATCAACAAGCGGAGCAGGATGTCGAACAGGAGCCCGGGTAGCTCTGGCATTGACCTCTGCAGCAAGAGGCTGTCCATTGATCCTTATTCCTCTCAACTCATCCCCGACGGCATAGTCGTTAGTGGGAGCAGCAACATTGATAGTCTCATGGGCATGGGCAGGTGCAACAACAGGCGAAGCACGGTTGGACGTCTGAATCACAGTCTCCTGCCTCTGAACCAGGGCTCTAAGCTCTTCCTGACCTTGAGCAACCCCCTGCATCATTGACATAAACTGGGCCATGTTCGCCCTCATCTCAGCCAACTCAGTCTGAACCTAATCCATATTCCTCTGATGGTTGAGTCTGGTTGAATGCCGATGCAGTCTCTGATCAGCTATCCTGCCTCACACAGGAACCAGAGTGAGAAGTCCGAACTAGAACACCTGTTATGCAATATGACATGAGTATGATGTTAATGCATATGATGCCCATGAAATGATCATTTCTCAGGCATTCAAAGGGCCTAATTCATCTTTAAAGGATAGCAATCTGCAGCAACACGGCGCGGTATACAAGCAATGAGTACCGAGTGAAACCAACAATTTCATCTGTAAATGAGCACCCGGATCTATCAGTGAACAGACTCTGGAATGTACCCGAGAAATGATATGCATGCAGAGATTAGCTTTTTTCTTTTTTCTTTTTCTTTTTATTGCATTTCTTTTGAAAAATAAACATGCTATGATGCACATGATGCGGACACGACTGGCAAGCTGTGCATCTCTGAACACAGGATCGAAGCTTCGGCTCGAACTCTGAACAACAATTCATCTGAAACCCAAAGTCAACTGATAAACTGTCATCTGAACCCAATCTGAGAAACTGAATCACTAACAAAACCCTGAGTCACCATCAAGTCACCAACTGGTGACCAACAGTCACCATCTGTACCTGTTAAAATGATCATTCCCTCCCCACTCACGGGTGTCATCTAGGCCAGGGTAAGGTCGAGAGAAACGCAGGATAAACAACCCCTTCAAGAATATCATCCTGTGCACACCAGATGTATGCACCGATAATACCCCCATCAGAGTCTGAACTGCTCGTGATATCAATGTTCCGCTAAGTGGCGTACACCACCCGCTTCCCATGAATCACTCTATTCCTAGGTTTCCTAGATTGCACTCATAGCCTGGGTATTGGGCCTTTTACCTCATAGAACTCCCACCCCAAACAGAGAAACACATCCAGCACAGCAGATGAATATGAATGAATGCAAACATTAATGCAAACAATACATGCAAGCAATAAACAATGAATGCAATAAATAACAGCACAAAGCAACGAAAGCCCTAACCTAGAGAGCGCTAGGAGAGACTCGCTTAGGGAAGATGGACCAGCACAGGTCAACTTCTCCAATCCCCAGCAGAGTTGCCAGCTGTCGCATTACGTGAAAAACCGGCGGGAAAACAAGAACAACAGAGCCGCCACCGTGCGTTATTTATCCCAAAAGAGGGAAAGGAAACGCTCAGAGTAAACCTGGAAAAAGCATGGTCTCGCGACCAAAGAGAATGGGATCGAGAGTCGGTTATGCGAAGGGAAGGTATTAGCACCCCTACGCATCCGTCGTACTCGACGGGATCCACGCACAATAGGGAGGGAAATGGTTGCTAAAACACTGCTCAAACAATCATCTACACAGGCTGAAAGAGACACAAGAAAACAAACAAGGATGACTCGGCAGGATATCGCATCCTGGGCCTACTTAGTCTGTCAAGCATAGACATCAGAGTCAAAGTAGTTCGGACTGGGGAAACGACACATGCTCGCTAGGATATCGCATCCTATGCATACGTATCTCCTTTGGACGAAGGAGAATCAGAGCATTCGTAGCTCGGCTAACGCGCACACAAAACCACGCAAACACGGGCAAACATGGAACCCGATTGCCAATCACTGGACTTACATCAGCATCCGAACCAACAAACCCACACTAGAACCCGAATGCCACTCGATGGGCTTACATCAGCTTCCAAGCACACGACAACACAAAACAAAGACACAGGCACCCGGAGAGATCTGCTCATCTCCTGCCTACGTACCTCATCTGGTATGAGGATCAGGGCGACGTCGTTCCCCTACGAAGGGACACAGGACTAGCCTAACCAGATAACAGAGGGAGACACAACTAGGGAGACTACGACTCGAGCCTAGATGTTATCATGCACAATCATCCCTAAGTTAAGGTTTCTAGTTAACTTGCACAGGAAGCAAGCCTATCCTAAAGCACAAGCAATAGCAAACAATCACAAACAGCACACACTATATACACACAAATGGGGCTCAAACAAGGGTGGGGCTGCAAGAGCAAGCCATCTGTACAGGGGTGGTGTTAGCTCTTAACCTTGACATTGAGAGCCAAGGTGAAGCTGAGGGAAGGTGGGTGAAGATAAGACTTCACAGCTCTTATCCCTGGCCAGGGAGAGCTTCAGACAAAGGAGCGTGGGTTCAGAATGTGGGAACCCTTCTACACTCAAGACACTGACACAACTGTACATTGTACAAGATCTTGGGTTTGTATCCCAATGCATCAACACCTTGGTGTGAGCAGAGGGATGACTCAACAGAAGAGCGGGAGATAGATTGCATATCTCTCTTATCCGCCAATTGCCTCATAGAGGTCTTTACCTGCTTGGGGACAAAAATAAACAAGCACAAACATTGCCTCTTAAGGAGGACTTCAGACAGGTGTCGGCCAAGTAACAGGCCAGGTCTTCCAGACTACATGGAGACAAGAGAGTCTACCTCAATGCTTAAGCAAAGCAAAGCAAGCTAGTTCTCAAGGAACTAAAGCGACTATGGTACCTGAAATCAATCAAATATAATCAGTATTCAAGTCACAAAACCAAACAGCAAATGGTTCACAATTAACTACACACAGACAAACACAAGCCAATGCACAAAGGTGCAAGCCATTAAGGCTCAAACTCAAATACCAATCCCTGCAAAACAAAGTCAAAATTAGCTATACACAAGTCACAAATCAAGTCCAATGGAAGCACACCATCAAGCAAAGGCCATTTGTGCTATTAACCTGAAACATAACTCAAAAGTGAGATCACAAACCACTAGTCCAAGACTAGGGTCAAAAGGAGATGAAAAATCCAAAACAGCAAGTGAAAAATGATCAAAACCAAGATAAATCAATTAAGAAAAGACTCCCATTGGTCTCATATCAAAACTATGCACCAAATTCATTTCATGCACAATTTAAGTCAAACTAGACAAGTATGAACCACATATGAGCATCCAGAATGATCACACTCAAACAAATACCAAAACAGCTCAATAAATTCCACAAAAATTCAAGTCTAAACAGAACACATACAATGAGTTTCATATCAAATTTCATGCTATTTGGATAAGAGGAAGTAGGGAAATTAAATTCAACAAGTCAGGACATGCAAAAATCAATCCAAACTAGGTCACAAAGCATGTGTCAACTTCAATCAAATGTAAAACAGTGAAAACAAATAAGAAATGAATGGGACCAAAGCCAAAGTGAACTCAAACATGTTAGGAATCACTCCATCAAATTTCATCTTCATGTGATAAGGTATGAGCATTTCACATAGCATATAAGGCAATCACTCAAGCAAAACCCTAAAATGTCTAAACAGCAAGCAAAAACCCCAATCAAATAGGAAATGAATCAACAATTCCTACAAAAAATCATGGCAAAACTAAACATACAGATGATATCACATGCAAAAATTGGGAGCATTTGGCAAAGCATAGGCATGGCAATAAAAATCATGAACACAGCATAACATAGTGTGACACACATTATCACACTCAACTTGAACACATCATATCTTGCAAACCATAAATCCAAAATTCACAAACTATACATCAAAATCACCAGCAATGAGTCAAGAACAAGCATGTGAAATTTCATTCATTTTGGATAATGCCTCAAGATTTCATGACAATATGGTGAAACATACATCAAATGCATACATGTCAAAGGCAATAGGCAAAGTCAACAAGATCACCAGGCACAACTTTGACTCTCATGCCTAAAAAAAACTAGACAAAATTTGGAGATGGATGCAAAAATTCCCATTCAATTTGGATGAAAATTGGATTTATTATGATTTCTTGAAGTTTTGTGAAATAATGAAATATTTATTTAAACCTAAAATGAATTAAAATGAAGCTGATGGCATTCCTGTAATTATCCTACACCAGGCCAAAACGCGGCCGTTTCATTAAACGGCATGGCAATACGCTATTGGCCAGAAGCGGTGCCAAACACATTTTCAAAATTGAAACCAGAAAAAATGAATCAAACAGCGTCTGGCTCGTGTTCTTGGTATGTTCATCATCATTCAATCTCCAGAAATCACACATGAACAAAATTCAACCAAAATTGGCAAATGGCATATGGATAGACTCGTCTAAGCTAGTACACCAATAATATCATCATGAAATTGTCTAATTCCTACTGTGCTAAATGGATCGAACGAAAAAAGATTTTACATCAAAACTTCAATTCACGATTTCTCTCTCAAATCTTGATGAATCTTAATTCTACAAATTGCTACGTGTTCTATGATCTACACTCTACAAGAGCCATATCATGATTTGGAGAATAGTGAGCATCGAATCCTAACCTTGGATGATGGCAGCTATGGATTTTGCGCGTTTCAGAGCTCCAATGGTGAAAACAGCAGCAGTACAATGCATAGGGAGATGATTGGAATACGCTTCGTAGCTCAACAATGCTCCAGGTTGAAGAATTCTTCAGCTGTCATGAACTGGTTCTTGCTTCAACAGCTGCAGTTTCTTGATGCCATGGCCATGGTTTGACGAAAACAGATCCATAATAGTATATCTGGATGATGATTATCACGATAGAAAGCACAAAGGATCAAGCAATTCAAAAAAAAAGTTGAAAAAAGTGTGATGAACTTTTGAGAGAATTTGAGGTTTTCGGAGAATTTCTCGAATTGGATCTGAGAATTGTGATTATGATCCTGAGAAACAGTTATGATTAAGACTATATACCAATGCTTAATCCACTTTGTTAATCACAATTAGCAAAATTGAATCAATTAGCAAAAATGCAATTTCAAGTGTAATGGCCAATATGCCCTTTTCCAAACCAGTCAATGTATCAGTCCAAATTTGGTTCAAGCAAGCTCTAAATGCTATTTGGAATGTGTTGCAACTGGTCCCATGTGCATAGGCCATGTATTTCTCAAAATCACTATGTCATGCCAAAAATGCAAATGAATTCACTTAAAAAATGCCATTTTGCTATGATCATTTTTGATGAAATGTAATTATGCATCATGAAAGTTAATATGAAATGTGGTTTGCTCAAAGAAAAATCAACCAATTTGGCCTTTCCATGTGAAAGTTATGGCACTTTGAATTTGGGCATTTTCTGAAAATGAATGGACCATATCTTGCCAACCACACATGGGAATTTCAAGTTCTTGGACTTTTTGGAATGGTGAGATCAAGATCTTCAACTTTCGTGTTGGACAAAATTCCATTTGAAGCTTGTATGATGAAGTAATTTTGAAGAGAAAAACTTTCCATTTTGGGCAGTTGAAATTACAGGTCACCTGCCATTTTTGGAAACTTCTTGTCTGACTTCCAATTCTTCAACCTTGGTCTTTGATATGTCAAATGAGACTTATATGGACATGAATGAGGCCTTACAAACCATCTCCCACCTTCCAATCCATAAAATCAGGCACAGTTGACCACAGTTGACTTTCTATGATTCCAGCTGAAATTCAGCTTGACTGATGAGCTTTGATCATCCAATCTTGGGCCAAACCACTTCAAAATGATCCTTAGACCATATGAGCATGACAAACCAACCCTAGGGCCTTGTCTCAATGAAAATGGCACAAGCTTGCTTGTTTGACCTGATTCTCCTGACC
This sequence comes from Lathyrus oleraceus, assembly GCF_024323335.1. Taxonomy (NCBI): domain Eukaryota; kingdom Viridiplantae; phylum Streptophyta; class Magnoliopsida; order Fabales; family Fabaceae; genus Lathyrus; species Lathyrus oleraceus. The sequence continues at coordinate 149,621,331 of NC_066585.1, forward strand.
AATTTGACCTAATTTGTCAGCTGAACTTGCACTTGGGCAAATGGCTATGCAATGTTATGCAATGGACTTTCTATGCTAATGACCTAATGATGAAAATGTATGTACAAAAGGTAGGGTGCAAATTTGAGGTGCTACACTCACGACCAGAGATTGCTAGATACGGGAGTCGGTTATGTGAAGGGAAGGTATTAGCACCCCTACGCATCCATCGTACTCGACGGGATCCACGCTCAGAAAGAATAGAAGAAAGGTTGCTAAAAACTGCTCAAAAACTGCACACACACTGGAAGGAAACACAGATGAAAGACGGAAGAAGGTGACTCGGCAAGATGTCGCATCCTGGTCCTACATAGTTTGTCATGCACAAACATCAGAGTCGACGTAGTTCGGGGATACGGGAAACATGCTCGCTAGGATATCGCACCCTATGCATACGTATCTTCTCTAACCATAGGAAGAATCAGAGCACTCGTAGCTTGGCTAACGCACGCCAAACCAACACTGAAAAGGAGACGCTGAGACGTCAAAGCAACACACAACTGGAAACGGAATGCCAATCACTGGGCTTACATCCAACTCCACAAAAGAAACACAAACAGGAAACCGACTGCCAATCGCTGGACTTACGTCAAACTCCACAAAAGAAACAAGCAAATTGGAAACCGAATGCCAATCGTTGGACTTACATCAGACTCCAAGCACACACACAAAGCAGAAGGGTCTCGATTGCAACTAGGGCAAGAGAAAAGGGAGGTCTCAATCGCAACGAGGGCGAGAGAAAAGAAGGTTTCAATCGCAACGAGGGTGAGAGAAAAGGTCTCAATCGCAACGAGGGCGAGAGAAAAGAATTAGAGGTTAGTCGTCAGTCAAACTCGACAAGACATCGCGTCTCGTGCCTACGTATCTCATCTGAACATGAGAATCAGAGTTGCCGTAGTTCGGCTAAACTATTTCTGTTTGTTTTGTATTTTTTAGGTGAACGACGTTACTACGCAATCTACCGGATGCTCGACCTTTGGAGACTTACTCACCTGTAGTAGAAGGAGTTAACGTGTCCTTAAGAGGGGATAATGTTTGTTTGTGTTTTAGGAAAGCTCACGCAAGAAAGGAATTCCTAGACGAAGGAACCGTGCTACCTCAATTGACATGCAAACGAGAGACTATGCGAAGTCTAGCAATCCTAAGGGGATACAATCATACCACACACAAATACATACAGCATGAAGTAAACGCACCAACAAGGGGCTCAAACATCAAGGGTAAGGCTTTAGTCAAGGGGTCATGTCAACCTCGACAAACAAGCCGGGCTTTAGTCAAGGGGTCATGTCAACCTTGATAAACAAGCCATTGTAGGGTATCTTAACCACTGACATTGACCGTCAGGGTGAGCAGATGAAAGGTAATGAGGATAAGACCTCATAGCTCTTAACCCAGGCCTGGGTGAGCTTCAAATCAATGAAGGTGTGGGAGTCCAGAATGTGGGACTCTACTCCACTTGACTGACTCTATATACAAGGATCTTGGGTGTTTATTCAAAATGCATCAGCACGTAGTGTGAGCAAGATGAAAGACTCAACTGAATAGCAGGGGATGGATTGCACATCCCTTCTATCTTCCAATGCCTCTTCACTTAGGAGGACTTAACCTGTATGCCTCGACAAGGAGGTCTTAAGCACAAAGATAAACATACACAGACATTGCCTCTTAAGGAGGGCTTCAGACAGGTGCCTGCCAAAAGAACATGACAGGTCTTCCAGACTACATGGAGTTAGAGGTCATTACCTAAGTGGTATGCCAACCACAAGCAAAGCAAAGTTCAAGTAATGAACTTAAGCAACTAATGTACCTGTGTAAACAACCAAACAATCAGTATAGTACTCAGACAAACAGTCAACAGACAAACAATAGTGATTTCCAATATACACAACAAACAAGTCATAAGAGCACTCATTCAAATGAATCCACCACCAAAAGACCTACAACACAATCAAATGTTAGCAAGCAAAGAAAATATCAAAGCTCAAGTGATGAGGCAACATCAACCATAGAGATTGGATGCTTGATCCTGAAATACACAGCTCAAATGTGAGTTCAAACCCCTAGGGCAAAGCCTAGGGTCAAAGGTGGAGTAAAAAGTCAAAACAGAAGCTAATACTCAACATGAAGCATGTTTAAACAAGTAAGAACATGTCCTAAAAAGGACCAAGTCAAAAGCATTAAGCAAAGTCATCATTCAACCAAGAGAAGGCAAGGCAAGCAAAAGGTGCACACAATTGGTCAACAAGAATCAAAATTCCATATTAAAACATAAATGACTCAAACAATCATGCGAAAATTTATGAGCATACAACATGTCAAACATAATAATCATGCCAAAAATTATAAACAGAGGAGCTCAATTGATAAGGCAATGAAAATGGAGAAGATCAACATCAAATTGTGTGACACACATTGTCACACCATATTAGCACATGCCTAAAACAGAAATGAAAAATGATAAAAATGCACAACCAAGCCTCAAAAATCACACAACATGTTGAGAATCAGCACACAAAATTTCATGGCAATTGGATCATTATTGAGTATTTCACAACAATTTGAATGAGGCATGTCACAAAAGCATACATGTTCAATTAGTCTAACACAATTAAAATTCCAGCCAGGCACAATTCTAGAAATTCACATCAAAAAATAGAAGACAATCATATGATCACATAGAAAAAAACCTGGAATTAATTGGATCATTATACTATTTTTAAGGATTTTTTGAATATCATGCATAAAAATGAAATAAACATTGCAAAACATAAAAAAAATAAAAAAAATGAATGAAATGGCAATTGCATGGGGAAAAATCGAACCGGCCACACAGAGGCTCAAGGCGCGCCTCCAAAACGCCCCGTTTCAATTATTGATGTGGCTAGCCACATCAGCTAGTCAAACCTATGTGGACACAGTCAAGGGATATGGACCAATGGAAATGTTAGCCGTACGCCATGCAAGCGCTAGTCAGCAAATGAATTAAACTAAACAACATCACATGACGGAATCGAACGCGCGCTTGGAATGTGAAAGGCGCATCTACAATGTTCTTCACATGAACGAACCAGACTAACCCTAGCACTATAGCGCACGGTGGCTGGCAGGGTGGAAACCACCGTCTTCCTCATGAAGACGGTGGTGAACAGTAACACCGTGCAATTTTTTTTTCAGATTTCACTCATGAGTACATCATTTGAAAGCTTACAACACGAGGAGTTCAAATCTATCATTATTTAGTCCTAATTCTTAATGTATAAAGCAAATCGAACAAAAACTTCTATGAACACCAAACTTTAAACATACATAACTCGACCAAATCTCAACCAATTTTCATGAATTTCATATCAGAATTTCCAGCATGAAAAGCTCTACAACTCTATATGCATAAAAAAGAGAATTAGGAGATTCGAAATTTGCACCTCTTGAAGCTCCACCAATGGCAGTAGTGGATTCTGGTGATTCAAGGCTTGGCACGTGTGTAGATCTACTCCTGAGCACTTGTTATGAAGCTTTATGAATGAATTGAGGCTTGGAGAGGCTTAGATCTAGCTCAAACAACAATTTCCATCTTCATGTTCTTTCTTGGAGTATGCACGAATTCTGGCCAAAATCAATGATCCAATGCTTGATTCTTCACCCACTACACTCAATGAACCAGAATATGGAAGAAAAATGCAATGCTATGTGGTGAATTTTCAAGTTTTGATTGAGAGAAAATTTTGGAGGGAAAAAAGTTTTAGATCTAGAAATGATGAATAATGAGAATTCTGTTATGATTAGCATTATATACCATGTGTTAATCCATTTGCTAATCATGCTTAGGCTTGGTTAATGGAATTTTAAGAAGAAAAGAGGTGTATGACCAAAATTGATTTTTCACCTCATGCATGGCAATCCCACGTGAACAGTAGCAAATGGCCATGCAATTTCACTTAAAACCACATTATGAACATGTTGGAATGATCAAAAAGCTCATGTGATGCACCAATTTTGAATTCATGATTTTCCCTCAAAAAATCACATGTATGCACCAATAATCATATGAACAAATTTCATGCAACGTGATGAATGATTTGGAAAATACATGTCATGAGGAGCAAGATGCAAAAAGAGCCACTCAATTTGGAGTTATGAGTCAAAAGTTATGACCTTTTGAAGTTCCATGCACACTTGGCAATGATTTGATCATATCTCCTCAACCATTCATCAGATGCTCATGATCTTGGACTTTTTGGAAATGGGAGAGAAAGATCTTCAACTTTCATGTTGGACAAAAATTCATTTTAATCTTCTTTGATGTTGGAAAGTCAAGTTGAATTTGGTCCAAAAACTTGCCATTTTTGGAAACTTGAAATTACAGGTCACTTTCCATTTTGGGAAACTCTTGATCTTGCTTCAAAATCTTCAAGGTATGAGTTTGACATGATGAATAAACCTCTTTGGGACATGAATGAAGTGTCTCAAACCATTTCTCCACCTCCTAGCCCTCAGTTGACTTGCAGTTGACTTTTATGGGCCCCAGATGACCTGAAACTGCATTGTGGACTTTGAGCCTCTAGCACTTGGTCAAATTGCTTCAAAATGAACCTTGGCTCATATAAGCTCTCTAGAACAACCATAAGGCCTTTATCTCAAGGAAAAAACTTGCTCTTTTGCACTGAGGAATTCTCCTGATGCCAGTCTTGATTGATGAAATGCAATGTACTATGCAATGATGATGTATTGTTAATGTGATGTCAATGACCTAAAAAATGAAAATGTATGCATGAATGGGGGTGCAAATTTGAGGTGCTACAGCTGCCCCTATTCAATCAACTGAGAACCTGAATGGATGAGAGCAACGGCTATCGGACTTTCAAGGTAATTAGGGATTGAATACCAAAAGAACCTGGAATTTGCACTATGCGGGGGATGAAGTAAAGAAACAATGACCCGACGTCAACGGACGAATGTGAAAGATCTGAACAAGATATCCCTGCCGGGAACATGCATGTATTGGGGAAGACGCCAACACGGCAACAATTGTCTATAAAAGACTCTCTTGGGGAAGCAAGAAAGGGTGAGGTATTACCGGTTAGTAGGTAACAAGCTCGGGAAGAAGGAATATCTAAGACTGGTGCACGGGTGAGAGATATCAATCAACCAAAAACATCTGAGGAAAACCTGAAGAGGCATATTTTGACTCAGGAAAATATGACTCCACAGGGGACCAAGGTCGCAATAGGGAGCAGACAGGAAGGAACACCAAGGATGAAGTTGGAACTCCCTTCTAAGCTTTATCTATTGCTGGACCTATTGAGAAGAGAACTCCTTTATTTTCTTCCTACAAAGATGCAAAGTTGGCCATTGAGCATGGTGCAACTGCTGGATTAGGGCAAATGATTGAGCTAGAAGACAACAAGTCCCAGGCTGGCATAGGCTATTCTTCTGGGGTCTTCAACAAGCAAGGTTTGTTCAAGAGTGGAGGTTTCATCCACACTGGTCAAGACGAAGAGGCTGCTGCCATCTTGGAAGAGGAAGAAGAGGATTCTGGCAACTTCATCATCCCTGGACGGATCTGCAATAATTGGGTCGTTGTGGATATCCCAACAGTCATCCATAAGTCAAAGTAATGTTCATTATGTTTGAAAACCCTTCTCCCATGCCAAAAGGAGAAGTGATGACATTGTTGGCACATAAATGCAATGATATTTTCATTCAATAAATTCATGTTAAATGTTTGTTTTTCCAATTATTTTCCCTTTTCGCTTTTGCATGAAATTGGTGATCACATAAAACCTAAAAATAAGAATAAAATCAATCTTTTCATCTGCATAATGATTTTCCTTGTGTAGCGGTGTATTCGTCGCCATATGATTTATCAATTAAACCATAAGCAAAGCATACAATGAAGTTTCGAGTCGCCACCGCACTTTTATTTATCCAAAGGATTGGCTAAAAAGCGAACAAAAGCCTAAGAAGTTTTACACGTAGAAAACTAATAAAAGATCAGAGATTCCGGGTAAGGGGTAAGTTACGCAATGGGAAGGTGTTAGGCACCCACTACGTCCTAGGTACTCCTAGGGAGCCCTTTTCACACTTGTTGTAAAAAAATTGTTATTTGTTAAGACATATGCATTGTGCAAACAGGAGTGAGATGATGAGAAAAGAATATACAAGTTTTATTGGGTTATTGGGTTCGAACGGATGAACCCGTTGCCTACGTACCTTCCATCAAAGGTAAGGATCAGAACGCCGTAGTTCGGCTAAAAGATTTCCAAAAGTGAGTTGGATTCAATTTTAAACAATAGCACTGAGGCTTTTCATTATCAATGGGAGAACACTCGACCAAAACCAACATCCACCATGCGAGGATAGCTTCGACATACGAGAGGGGTTAACCCTATTTTCAGTACGGAAGTCTTACTGTCGACTCACTAAAGATAAGGTGAGGTTTACATCAACCACAATGATAATTGAAACCTACGGCTAATGCATGAAAAGATTAATGGACATGGCCAAAACAAGTGAATGAGTGAAGTTAATTGATTGTGATTATGAAAGTGAAGTCAAAGTATGATTAAGATTAATTCAAAAGAAGTATTATGAAATGGAGTTTGCAAAAAAGAGTCAAGGACTTGAGTCCAGGTTTTTAGTTTGAAAACATGAAGAAGTTTGCACAATGTCTATGTCAAGTTTAAGATCAAAGTGTGAAAAGGTTCTAGGACATAATGAGGATGAATGAATGATGATGGAAGGTAAAACTTCTTAGGAGGTTCACTTCTTGAGATCATATGAGAAATGATTCAAGGGTGTCCTTTGGAATGGAAAGTAAGTAAAGATAAAATAAACAAACAAATGATACCGGATGCCACTCAATGGTCTTACTCCAGTCTCACAAACAAAAGCGGATATCGGATACCAATAGCTGGATTTACACCAATCTCCATAAACAGAAATGGATATCAGAGGCCACTCAATGGTCTTACACTAATCTCCTCAAAAAGAAAACAATGAAGAAATATGGAAGTCAACTGCCAGCTTGTGGGACTTAGGTTAACTCCACACATGATCATAGGAAAGCAAATGCCAACTTGTGGGACTTACAATTGCATCCTCTCACAAACAAAGAAAGCAGAACAGGGATGTCAGATGCCAACTTGTGGGACTTACTCTAACACACAGTATGATCCTAGGAAAACAACTGCCAACTTGTGGGACTTACCATTGTATCCTCACATACAAACAAACAAGGCAATAAGCAAAGACAAAATGAGTGGCCAATGTGATGGTCTTATACTCACTTCCATATCATAGGAACAAATGCCAACTTGTGGGATTTACAATTGTCCTCAATGGGCAAACAACAATAACAAAAGTCACACAGACAAATGGTATGATCATGCACTAACGGCAATTGATGATGATGATAAATGCATAACATACAGGCAAGCAAGTGCATATGAAGCAATCAAACAATCGATGAATATCAAACAGTACACTCTATAGCCAAACAAAGGGGGCTCACACAAGAGGGTTTGACTTTGAAAGTCCACTGTAATAGGTGAAGGTCGCTCTTAACCTGGCCATTGAGGGGCTCAGGTGAAGCAGATGAAAAGGAGATGAGGGGTGTGCCTCATTGCTTCTATCTCAAATCAGAGAGAGCATCAAAGAAAGTGTGGGAGTTCAGAAAGTAGGAACTCTCTCCACATTATTGACTCGATCGGATCTTGGGTATTTATCTCAATGCTTCAACCAGGTACTGGGAGCAAAGAGAGGACACACTGAATAGTGGGGGATAGATTGCTTATCCCTACCTTCCACCAATTGCCTCAAATGAGGACTTTTCCTGCTTGGGACAATTTTAAACAAACACAGGCATTGCCTCTTAAGGAGGACTTCAGACAGTTTGCCCGGTCAAATAACAGACCGGGTCTCCAGACTACATGAAGAAAGAAAGGTTTATACCTCAAAAGCAAATGCTAAAATAGCAAAGCAAGCAAGTTCAGAGAACTTAAGCAACTAAAGTACCTGAAAAAGTCAAACTTATTAGTAAACAAGTCAAAAGTTTAAATCAAAAGAAATGGCAAACAGTCAACACAGGGGATCAACTGAGCAAAGCATAAGACTCAAGTTATGAGTCCAACCATCTGCAAAACAAAGGTTAGCATAGGATAAACAAATCAAATTCAAACAAGTTTGAGTGATCTTTGAAGCATTGTGCTCAACCTGAAACAGATGAACTCAACATAAGTCCCAAGGACCACTAGGACTAGCCTAGGGTCAAACATGAAAGAAAAAGTCAAGGCAGCAAAGAAAAGTCAACTCAAAGTCAAAGTCAACCAATTAGAAAGCAAACACAATTGGCCCACATTCAAATCATGCATCATTGTCATTTCATGGATATTTGAAGCCAAAACATGGCAAAGGAAAGCATACAAAAGTCAACAGAATGACTTGCATCAAAAGTCAACCTAAGCAATCTCAAAATTCATGAAATAAATCACACTCAATCCTAACATCTAACATGGTAGACATGTAAAATTTCATGGCATTTGGATGAGAGGAAGGCAGTCAAGTAAAATCATGAAGTCAAACCAAATTCAAGTAAGCATGGTGAAAGTCAACAAGCATAGGTCAACTTCAAAAAATCATATCAATTTGAAAACAGAAGAGAAATGAATGAGATTAACACCAATGCAAAGCTTGAGGTGTCTAGTTATCACATATGAAATTTCATGGTCATACAATAAGATTTGAGAATTTCACAAAAGATTTGGCAAGGCATAGCACAAAAAGTCAACAAATGACCAAGTATGGAAGAAAATTCTCAATTAAATGGAAAACAGCAAGATTAATTCCAAGAAAATTCATACATCAATTAGACATTCAAGGGATCATTCATGCAAAATTTGGGATTAATTGGATGTAGGGAAGCATGTGAACAAAATTTGGGAAAATGCATGTTCATGGTATAGCACCAAATGTAACACATAACTTCAGAAAATCATAACTTTCAATCCACAAGTGATAAATGCACAAACTTTATATGTAAATGAAGGTCAATGTGTCTAGTTTCACCACAAAAAATTTCAAACTCATTGGATGCAACATGAGAATTTCACAAAAGAATGGCACAATGTATCATTTATGCACACATGTGAAGAAAATAATTATCATTAAAAATCCAGCCACTGAAAAATTAAATAAAATTCACCATAAAATTCTACACACATTCATGAGTATGAGAAAAAAAATTCACAATTTTTGGATGAAATGTGAAGGAGAAATTAATTATTGAAGTTGAGTGAAATAATTGATGGAACATAAAACAATAGGCATGGCAAATGGTCGAATAAAGGTCAAAGCAGTGGCACAAGCGTAAATAACGCATCACTTATCAATGCTGTGCGTTTTGGCAAAGGGAAATGAAATGTTTTGATTGGCTCCCAGCCAATAAAACAGTGGACACGGCCAATGAACGAATTTTCTGAGTTTAAGACATAAACCCTAGGGTTTCTACAGCCAGGCAATTGTTCAGCTTATCTTCCAGCAATCCAACAGACAAAATCAACTAACAGCAGCATGCAACATTCAGTGTTCATTAACAAATAAAACTCAAACAGCCACATGGACACCACATGATAATACACTCATGATGTTTATGCAACATATAACACACAGCAACCAAAACATATGCTGGATTTCTGGAAACAGTATGAGGGTTTGGCTTATGCAGCAACACAATTAACATCATCATTCAAACAACAAGAAAACAGCAACAATCAACAACATTCAACACATCCAGCAACAATAATCCAACAGGCCCTGCAACAACTATCATCATAGAACATCAACCAACATTGGAACAAGCATGCTCATGGGAAATTTCAAACAAGTTTAGCCAACATCCAAACAGAACCAAACAACAGCAACATTGGAAATGTTCATACAGCAAGCAGAGTTTATGGTTTGGCATGGACAGCAGCATGTACATATTAAGCATCATCAAGCTAACAACAAAACCAAACACAACAGGTGGAATCCCTGGGCAGTTCATCATAACAGCAAGCAATATCATCTTCATGTTCATCATTAGCATCAAACAGGTTTTGAGCAAAATCACTCAATGGCAAGGCATATGTACACTCATGATAATACACTCAATATGCTCAGCAACATACAACACACAGTAACCAAAATGTATGAGTTGGACTTCTGGAAACAGCATGAGGGTTCTAGTATCAACATTGGCATTTGTAAGCAACAGCAACACAAAAATCGACCAGCCATTATAATCACAACAAACCAACAATTCAAGAGGATTTTCATGGGCAGGGATAAGGTTCAACAGCATGGCATGTATAACATCAAGCAACATCAACCAATCGACCAAGCAAACAAATAGCAGCAATGTTCACAATTCATATGGTTTTTCATGGCAGCTTAAGGCATTAGAAGCAGCAGCAAGGTTCTCACAGCAAAACAGTCCACAACATACAGTATAGCAGTACAAGTGATCATGCCAATACCAATACAGCAGCAGAGTTTAACTAGCATGGTTTTCAACATTATGTACTTATCATAAGCAACAGCAAGTAAGGTCTCCAAGGAGTTTCAAAATTGGTTGCAAAGTTTTGTCAGCAATAGTATCATGTGTGTATTAACATCCAAACAAAACAGACAACAGCACACAACAGCATGAATTTTAGCAAGCAGGTTCAAGACAGCAACATGGTTCTAGCAGCCTGGCTTGGAAACAACAGCAGGGTATTGGTTTTAAAACAACAGCAACAACCATCATTATCATGTGCTCATCATGTTTAAAAAAATCATCAAACTAAAATCAAAACAAGCAAAACACAACAGCAGGTCATAGCATTATGTAACATTGAACAACCACCACCAAACACGACAAACACAATGCCATGGATTTCTGAGCATATTTATGGGATTTCAAACAGCAACATGGTTTTAGCAGCATGGCTACACACTCATGTTCATCATTAACAAACAACATCCCACCAAAGTCACACAACAGCATGGCACGGATTAGAGGACTTTAAGCAACATCATGTAGTAAACCAACCAAAGCATGAAACTCATATTTCTGGAAATGCAGCAGGGTTTCAACAGCATATCACCATCACCAAACTAAATCGTGAAAATTTGAAGAGCTCAGAACATGAAATTAGGCATGGCAATCGACATAATAAACATCCAGCATGCTCATTCTACAGTTCATTTGCACTAAAACACACTAGGTATCATGAATCAAGCAAAACATCCATGAACACAAAAAACTTTGAACTCAAATATCTCACAGCACAAGCAAGCATAATACACGATTCAAAGCACACAGTACTCAACAACACAAGGGCTACACATGGCATAGCAAGAATTTGAGAAAAGAGTTGGTCGAAACTTTACTTGCTTTTGAAGAAAATGAGGCACAGTTGGTATTCTGGTGATATAGCTTGAAACAGGTGAAGACAATGCTGTAGAATGATGAATGCTTGAAGAAGATCAGTGCAAACTTGCTTGGTTTCACTCTAAACCCAAGCTGCCATTGAAGGACTCCTTTGAAAACAGAACAGGATAAAAACTGTGCAGAGGATGTTTTGTGCTCGAAAGGAGTTCCAAAGAATGTCCAGATGAAGAATCAATCCCAGTTGTTCAAGGTTTTTTGTGTTTTAAGCAGAAAATGCCAAATGCAAAAAAATGGAGAATGAGAGAGTATCAAGGTTCTTGGTCTGTGGCTGCAGTGTCTAGGGTTTTTCAATGTCAGAAAATGCCCTTATATTCATCTGTTTAAGGTTTTTTAATCAAGAGCTAAGTTAGTTTGGTTTTTAATGAATCATTTGCCTTTTGCTAATTTCTGCATAAGTGAGTAAATGGAGGTGTATGTTTGCCACGAGCTGGGCCTGGACAGGCTGCCAAAGACCAAATACCCTGCTATCTTTTACTTGTTCATGAATTGCTAACTTGTCTCCCACTCATGAAAACCATTTGCATATTTGGCCAAACTTGTACAAATGAAGTGGAGGTGTGAATTGGCACAAATTTGGGCCTGCTACAGGCTGTACAGACCACATTCTAATTGCTGTTTTGGTTGTACAAATGAAATGCTGTACTGGTTTTGTCTTTTGTGAAGCTTCTTGCAAAATTCCAAGTTTTGCATTTTGGTTCAGAGTGATAGCATAATGGTGGTATGATGATGGTTTAAGGCTTGAGACAAGTCACAAATGTGATATAGAACATTTCCCAATTGACCAAATCAAGAAAAAGTCAAAAACTCAAAAAGTCAAAGTTTGGTCAAACTTTGAATTTAAATGCAAAAGGTCCAAAAATGCCATTTTGATTGGCAAGGTTTTAGGTCATGAAATTTATATTTTTGGAAAGAGGATGAAAAATGTGGTTTGTAGGAAAAAACCCCACCAAATTTGGCCTTATGGTTTGGGAGATATGGCCCTTTGAAGTTCACAAATTGATGAAAATGATTGGATCATATCTTGACAACCATACATGGGATTTGAGAGTTCTTGGACTTTTTGAAAATGGGAGAACAAGATCTTCAACTTTCATGTTGGGCAAAAATTCATTTGGAGCTTGTATCATGATGTAAGTTTAAGATCAAGAAGTTTCCATTTTTGGCAGTTGAAATTACAGGTCCACTTTCTATTTTTGGAAATTTTCTGATTGGCTTCAAGTTCTTCCATGATGTTGATTGCCATGACACATGAGGTCTATTAGGACATGAATAAACTCTCTCAAACCATTTCCATCCATCAAAACCATAGAATCAACCACAGTTGACCAACTTTGACTTTCTAGGGTTTTGGACTTGACTGTGCACTTCTGATGAATTCCAAACCCTAATTTCTTTGAGACTTTGACTTCAAATGATGTCTCAAGACATATGAACTCTTGATCATTGACCATGGTGCCCAAATTCCACAAGAATGGCCACCATCCACTGCTTTGATTGACTGTTGAATATCTAGGGTTTCTGACCTGGCTTTGCATTGATTGATAACATCTGAGCCTTCAACCCTTGACTTGAACATTTCAAATGATACTCCAAGACATGTGAACTTGTAGGACAAACCCTAGGACCTTTGCTCCTTGAGAAACAACTTTGCTTGGTTGGTTGACTGACCTCCTGATCAGTTTGACCTAATTCTTGCTTGCTTGCACTTGAGGCAACTGGGGGACAATGCAAATGTTATGCAATGTATCATGATATGCTATGACCTAATATGAGATGATATGTACAATGATAGGTGCAAATTTGAGGTGCTACAGCTGCCCCTATTCAATCAGCTGGGAACCCGAACGGATGATAGCAGCGGCTGTCAGACTTTCAGGGTAAACAGGGATTGAATACTAAAGAACCGTAGAAATTTGCACCGACTGGATAAAATACAGAAGAACCACGTCATTTACCGATGACAACTGCATGACAGCTTCAGAAAAGCAAAAACCATTTACCGATGGTTGAAGAAACTGGAACCTTGATATTTACCGATATCAACTTCAGCACAACCATTTACCGATGGCGGCTGGGGACAACAAACTTTTGAAAAGCAAACCATTTACCGATGGTTAAAACTGGGACCTTGATATTTACCGATATCAACTTCAGCACAACCGTTTACCGATGGCGGCTGGGAAACAAATGATGTTGAAAGGAAGCGAGACCATTTACCGATGGTGGCTTCAAAGAAACTGGACATTTACCGATGTCAACTCAGCAAGACCATTTACCGATGGTTGCTGCAACTGGGAATTCGATATTTACCGATATCGAAGAAAACTGGGCCACTTACCGATGACATCTCCGCTTGGGGAGGAACAAAATCTTTGTGGCGATACCAGACAAACCGTTTACCGACGACTTCTGGGGATTTTGATTTTATTGATAAGAGAACAAAGAAAGACCAGACATTTACCGATGACTGGGTGAGACACGATGTTTACCGACATCGAAAGATGATGTTTACCGACATCAAAAAGAATGACCAGACATTTACCGATGACTGGGGTGAGACACGATGTTTACCGACATCGAAAGATGATGTTTACCGACATCAAAAGAATGACCAGACATTTACCGATGACTGGGATGAGAAATTTATTGGGGAAAGACAAACAGATATTTGCAACTGAAAACCAGACAAGACATTTACCGATGACTCTACTGGGGATTTCTGTTGGGGATTATCAGACATTTACCGATGACTGAAAGAAATACTCGATGTTTACTGACACCGAAGCAATGGCGTTTACCGACACCAAAAAAGACCAGACATTTACCGATGACTGGGTGGAACTCGATGTTTACCGACACCGAAACAATGGCGTTTACCGACACCAAAACAAAGAAGACACACGCGGGTGTTGACGTGACACTTACTGATATCACAAGAATAGAATCTGGGATAAGTTGAAGCAAAGCTGATCACTTGCTGGGAGTCTCACTGGGGAGAACAAACTTCTGTCACCATCGGGTGAGGAAATAAACCTCTGTCACCATCGGGTGAGGAAATAAACCTCTGTGGGATAATCAATTCTGAACGCTGTCTGTAGCAACTGTAGCAGACTTGCTGCTGATGCTGAATAAGATTGATCCGCCTCTGCCGGGGATACAGTCTGCTGTGGTTTCGAACACATGAATGCATATGTTTGAATTTTTCTATGGCGTAATGCTCCATATGGAATGGAAATGCTACGCAATTTTGAGGATGCAATGATTACTATATGCAATGCAACATGATGAGAACTCTGCGGGGAGAGATACACAGGTCGACTGTGCTGAGGAATCTTCAAGATAAATCCACTGGGGGAAACAATACAACACTGCTGGGGAAACAACAAAACAAATCCACTAGGGGATGACAAGGCAACTCGCTGGGGAGTAATAAAGCAATTCTGCTAGGGGAAAACAAAGGTAAACTGATGGGGATAGCCCAATAGATCCACAAAATTCCGCTTGGGGAAAAAAAACTCCGCTGGGGAAGCTAAACCAGGCGACTCTTTGGGGATGAGGCTTCATGCAAACCTCATATAAACAGACTGCTTTGGGGAATAACTGCTACTCCGCCGGGGACGACCCGCAATATTTACAAGTAGAAATCAACTCAGCTGGGGATGCGGATATCGTCCTGCCACGATAACTTGTCCAATCCTCTGGTAGGATAATCTCTGCTGGAGAGATGACTGCTTCGCTGGGGAAGGCTTGAACAATCCATAGACTAGGATAATGATTCTGTCTGGGGAAAGCACTGCTAGGGAATGCTCACAGGTGACGACCTTACTGGGGAAAATATTCACAGGTGACGACCTACAAATCGGAACAACAGATGCCCCAGGGAGTACATGGACAAGATACGCTCAAGTGTCCTCAACATTCAAAATGATTTTCAAATGTTTTAACTTTCCTGCACATCATTGTGTAGCCTTCATGTTTTTATATGCAATGTTTATCAAAAATCGGACGTTTTTGCAAACAAAACAGTAAAAGTAAAAAGACAAGAGAGCAATTTATCTGAATAACGACTTTTATTGATTGAAAATGTGCCTGAAAAGGCAAGTACATTGAGAAGCAATTCCTAGAAAGAGGTAATTGCGCACAAAAGGAAAATAAACTATCCTAATGGCAATGTGAACACGGCATCCACTGTTTCCCAACTCTGTTATAACCCATAGATCATCAGTTTTCCTCCCAACTCCTTGCTTTCTGAGAAGAACGACTGGACCGATCACATCTTGCGAGATGGCAGCTGACGAAGCATGACGAAGTACAGATCACTCAGACCGTAGTCTTCGCTTTTAATCCCTCTTTTGGCTGGATCGCCCTTTCGGGTTTTCAATCCACCGGGATACCCATTTTTGCCTAAGCCGCCCTTGCGGGTTTTCGACTTACCGGGTGTACAATTTTTTCATTTTATCCCTAACTTTTGCCCGAACCTTTTTCTGTTTTTTTGGGTTCGCCGGGATGCCCATTTTTGCCTGGACTCTTTTGTTCTTTTTGTCCAGCGGGTCAATTTATGCGAAGTATTTTTTGACTATATCTGAGTTGACAGGGGAAGGAAAGTCTTCACCGTCCATAGTTGTAAGCATCAAGGCTCCACCGGAGAAAACCTTCTTCACAACATATGGTCCTTCGTAATTAGGAGTCCACTTGCCCCTGTTATCTGTACCGGGAGGAAGGATCCTCTTCAAAACTAGATCGCCAGTTTGAAATGTTCGAGGACGCACTTTCTGATCAAAGGCTCGTTTCATCCTTCTCTGATACAACTGCCCATGGCAAACAGCTGCTAACCGTCTTTCTTCGATAAGGCTTAACTCATTAAACCTTGTACGAATCCACTCGGCTTCGTCCAGCTTGACGTCCAATAATACCCTCAGAGAAGGGATCTCCACTTCAACTGGTAGGACTGCTTCCATACCATACACAAGGGAGTAGGGGGTTGCCCCGGTCGACGTACGTACTGAGGTACGGTACCCATGCAAAGCGAAAGGCAACATCTCGTGCCAATCCTTGTACGTGACGACCATCTTCTGCACAATCTTCTTGATATTCTTATTAGCTGCCTCTACAGCGCCATTCATCTTTGGTCTGTAAGGAGAAGAATTGTGATGTTCAATCTTGAAATCTCTGCACAGGTCTTTCATCATTTTGTTATTGAGATTCGAACCATTGTCCGTGATGATTCTCTCGGGAACTCCATAACGGCAGATGATTTCCTTCTTGATGAACCGGGCAACCACTTGTTTGGTGACGTTGGCATAAGAAGCTGCTTCCACCCATTTGGTGAAGTAATCGATCGCAACCAAGATGAAGCGATGTCCATTAGAAGCAGTTGGTTCAATCCTCCCAATCATGTCAATGCCCCACATGGCGAACGGCCAAGGCGAGTTCATGACATTCAACGGGCTTGGTGGTACATGCACCTTATCAGCGTAGATTTGACACTTATGGCATTTCCGAGCGTATTTGAAGCAATCGGATTCCATAGTCATCCAATAATATCCGGCTCTCAGCAATTTCTTCGACATTGCATGACCACCAGCGTGGGTACCAAACGAACCCTCGTGCACTTCTTGCATTAACATGTCTGCTTCGTGTCTATCCACGCATCTGAGCAAGACCATGTCAAAGTTCCGCTTGTATAGCACATCATCCTGATTCAAGTAAAAACTTCCGGCAAGCCTTCTCAGGGTCTTCTTATCATTCTTCGACGCACCCTCAGGATACTCTTGAGTCTTGAGGAAGTTCTTGATGTCATAATACCACGGCTTATCGTCAATAGCATTAACAGACTCGGCTGCAGACACATACGCAGGCCTCTCGAGTCGATTCACAGCAACTTGTGGCACATGATTCCACCAATGAACCTTTATCATAGAGGATAAAGTAGCCAAAGCGTCAGCCATCTGATTCTCGTCTCGAGGGACATGATACAACTTCACCTTCTTGAAGAACGTCAGTATTCTTCTGGTGTAATCTCTATAAGGAATCAGATGTGGCTGGTTTGTATTCCAATCTCCATTGACCTGATTGATCACTAGAGCTGAATCTCCAAATATGTCAAGTGTTTTGATCCTCAGATCAATGGCTTCTTCTATCCCCATGATACAAGCCTCGTACTCAGCTTCATTGTTGGTGACATCGAAAGTCAATCTGGCAGAGAAAGGTATATGAGCACCTTTGGGATTGATCAACACTGCCCCAACACCGTTACCGTTCATATTCACAGCCCCATCGAACATCAGTGTCCACTTGTCATCAGGATTCGGTCCTTCCTCGACAAGCGGCTCTTCACAGTCTTTCGCCTTCAGATACATGATGTCTTCATCAGGGAATTCAAACATCATAGGCTGATAATCGTCGATCGGTTGTTCGGCAAGATAGTCTGACAGAATACTACCTTTGATGGCCTTCTGAGACGTGTACTGAATGTCATATTCTGTTAAGATCATCTGCCAACGGGCAACACGTCCGGTGAGAGCTGGCTTCTCAAAGATGTATTTCACAGGATCCATCCTAGAAATCAACAGAGTAGTATGGTTCAACATATACTGCCTTAGTCGGCGAGCAGCCCAGGCCAAAGCACAGCAAGTTTTCTCGAGCAGTGAATATCTTGTTTCACAGTCGGTAAACTTTTTGCTTAGGTAGTATATGGCATGCTCTTTTCGACCAGACTCGTCATGCTGACCCAATACACACCCCATCGAAGTCTCGGTGACTGAAAGGTACATGATCAGTGGTCTCCCTGGAACTGGAGGGATAAGGATTGGAGGGTTTTGCAAGTATTCTTTGATTTTGTCAAAAGCTTCCTGACAGTCACCATTCCATTTGATCGCCTGATTTTTTCTGAGCAGTTTGAAAATTGGTTCACATGTAGCAGTTAGATGAGATATGAACCTTGCAATGTAGTTCAACCTCCCTAAAAACCCACGGACTTGCTTTTCCGTCTTCGGTTCAGGCATCTCTTGAATAGCTTTGACTTTTGCTGGATCTACCTCAATCCCTTTCTCACTGACAATGAAGCCTAAGAGCTTCCCGGATCTCACTCCAAACGTACACTTGTTCGGATTCAGCCTCAGTTTGAACTTGACCAGTCTGTCAAACAACTTCTGCAGATTTACCAGATGCTCCTCTTCTGTCTGCGACTTCGCAATCATATCATCCACGTACACTTCGATTTCGTTGTGCATCATGTCATGAAAGAGAGTCGTCATTGCCCTCTGATAGGTAGCACCGGCATTCTTCAGCCCAAATGGCATCACTTTGTAGCAGAACGTGCCCCAAGGTGTAATGAATGTCGTCTTTTCCATGTCCTCTGGCGCCATCTTGATCTGGTTGTAGCCTGAGAAACCGTCCATGAAAGAGAATACCGAGGATTGAGCCGTATTATCCACCAATACATCGATGTGAGGTAATGGGAAATCATCTTTCGGACTCGCCCTGTTCAAGTCTCGGTAATCGACACACATCCTGACTTTGCCATCCTTCTTTGGCACTGGAACGATGTTGGCAACCCACGGAGGGTAACTGGTGACAGCTAGGAAACCTGCGTCCCACTGCTTCTGAACCTCTTCCTTGATCTTGACTGCCATATCAGGACTAGTTCTGCGAAGCTTCTGCTTAACCGACGGGCACTCTTCCCTGAGAGGTAACCGATGCATCACAATGTCTGTATCCAACCCAGGCATATCTTGGTATGACCAGGCGAATATTTCCACATATTCTCTTAGCATCTCAATTAACCTCTTCTTGATAGAGTCTTCTAAAGCAGCCCCGATCTTGATCTCTCTTCTGGCGTCCTCGGTACCCAGATTGACAATTTCCAACTCTTCCTGATGAGGTTGGATGACCCTTTCCTCTTGCTTCAGTAGTCTGACCAATTCTGCAGGGAGTTCACAGTCTTCCTCACTCTCCTCTTCAGCTTGGTGGATGGGATTGTTGAAATCATACTGAGCCATAACAGAGTCGTTCACAGTGGATGCCAAAAGATCACTTCTGCATGTTTAATGTTTTGTTTTTTTTAGAAAAAGATTTCAATAAAGTCATAAAAAACAAAAACATTGCCATTTTATTTTTTGAAAAAGTGGAAAACCGAAAATAGAAAGACAAAGATCTCAAAATTTGATTGAAAAAACGTCCTTTATTTATAAACATTGATCATGATGTGGCCCTACAATGAACCACTACGCCTTGGGCAGAACGTAGGGTTTTCATGCAAAATGATAAAACAAAAGAAAATTACTCTGTCAGTAGAGTAACTTGGACTACATCTTCTGCCGTCCAATTGTTGATGACCTCGCCTGGTGCACAAGGGCGGACCCAGACATCCAAATCATGATCACTGTCTTCACCATCAGTAGCAAAGACATCTCCATGGTTCATCAGCCCAGCGCTGGTGAAGGTGCTCGGACCTGCTTGTATGCTCTGCTCTGCTGCGAGAGGCTCGTACCCAATGCCGAATTTGTCTTCTTTGACAGGGAGGTCAACCATCTTGCCCCAGCCTTCTGCTCTACCGGAGTCAACAACCTCTTTGGCTTGCTTGTACGATGATATTGAAGCACCTGGCTTCCTCTGCTCAGCACAAGCTACACCTTCCAACGCCACAGTCTCAAATGCCTGGCACAGGGTTTCGTGGATCTCGCCATCTACCTCAACATACTTGAAAGAGGAAAGATGACTCACCAGAATCTCCTCTTCACCGCAGACGGTCACAATCTGACCGTTCCAGACATACTTGAGTTTTTGGTGGAGAGTTGACGAGACTGCTCCAGCGGCGTGTATCCAAGGACGCCCCAACAAACAGCTGTAAGCAGGCTGAATGTCCATTACGTAGAAAACGATGTCGAAGGTCTCAGGACCTATCTTCACTGGCAAAGTGACTTCGCCAAACACAGAACGTTTGGATCCGTCGAATGCACGTACTATCAGATCACTGGGAGTGAGCACAACTCCCTCGACATCTATCTTCTTCAGAATCTGCTTCGGAAGGACATTCAGGGACGACCCGGTGTCCACTAGCACGTGAGATAATACTGCGCCCTTGCACTCCATAGTGATGTGCAAGGCCTTGTTGTGATTACGACCCTCAGGCGTTAGGTCTAGGTCAGTGAAACCTACGCCATGCCTGGTACTCACGTTTGCTAGGACACCTTCCAGCTGGTTGACAGATATCTCTTGCGGGACGTATGCCATATTCAGCATCTTGAGCAAAGCGTCCCGATGTGCCTCAGAACACATCAGCAAAGAGAGTATCGAGATCTTCGACGGAGTCTGGTTGAGTTGATCAACAATCTTGTAATCACTCTTCTTTATGATCCTCATAAACTCCTCGACATCTTTCTGGAAAGAACCCTCAGCCTCCTTCTGAGCTGGTTCTTCGTCAACCATTGTTTGTTTGCCCTTAGCCCTTGCAGATGACTCAGCAGCAGCATCTCTCAAAGGCTGAGGAGCAAACAGTCGTCCACTCCTTGTGAAACCTCCCTGTCCTCCAACATTGTCCACTACAGGACTTGTAACAGCAGGGATCCTCACAGGAGCACTGATCGTAACTGGTGTTTGAGCAACTGGTCTTGTCTGATTACCAGCCCTCCTATCCCGGCGATAGGCGTTGTCATAACTCCAGGGCACATCCCTACTATTTTCATTCTGCCTTCTGCCAGGCGCAACAATAGTAGTAGGGGTACGGATGGTTACCGGAGCAGAAATGGTAACCGGAGTATTGCTGGTGGTGGGCGTACTGACTGTCCCACGTCCTCTTCCTTCAGCTGGCTTATAAAAAATGGTGACAGTAGACACTGCCCCATTATCTCTGGTAGCACGGCTAAACTGCAAACAGCCCTCATCTATTAACCTCTGAATACCAGCCTTCAACTGGTCACAACCATTGGTAGATTCTGAACAACCCACACAATCTTCATCGCAGCCCGGGTCAACACCCCCCTTCAACAATCGGCCCTTGACAATCAGTAAGGAAGTCTGGACATCTTCAACATTCACAACCAGATCTTCAGCTTCTCCATCTTCAATGTTATTAACCCTATGCCCTCCATGTTGTGGCATAGGATTGTTTACCACATTCGGAACCGGAGAGAAGTTGATTGTCTTGGAATCAATCAGATCCTGAACCTTGTGCTGAAACGCCCGACATCTTTCGGTATGGTGGCCTGGTGCCCCAGAGTGAAAGTCACATCTTACATTCGCATCGTAGCCGGGTGGCAGCACAGTAGGAGTTGCCATCGTACGCAACTCTACAAACCCTAGCCGGAGTAGCTCGGGTAGTAGTTCTGCGTACGACATGGGCAGAGGGTCAAATCTCCTATCAGGATTCAATCTCTGTCTCTGCTGAAAAGGACGTTGCTGCTGTTGCTGCTGTTGTTGAGGTCGTTGCGGTTGTTGTGGTTGTTGTTGAACTCTTTGTTGTTGTTGTGGACGTGGTTGAGGTGCAGGAATAGGCACTGCAGCGATTGGACGATACTGGTCCCTGTTGCTGTTAGCTCTGTATGCACCCCCTCTGTGCTGTACAGCGTTGGTCTCTCCTTCTCTACGGCGAGGTGCCCCAGAGAAGGGTTTCTTTGATGACGATGAGGAACCAGTATCGTGGATCCTCCCAGCCTTGATCAGGCTCTCAGTTCTTTCGCCGCAGATTACGACGTCAGAAAAGCTTCCGAATGGGCAGCTTCCCATCCGATCCATATAGACACCTTGTAGAGTGCTAATGAACATGTCAGTCAACTCCCTTTCCAGCATAGGGGGTTGAACTCTCGCAGCTAGTTCGCGCCATCTCTGGGCGTACTCTTTGAAGCTCTCGTTGTTCTTCTGACATAAGCTTTGTAACTGAGTTCTGGTTGGAGCCATGTCCATATTGTGCTTGTACTGCCTGAGGAAAGCCTCACCCAGGTCTCTCCAGCACCGAATTGAATCCCGCTTCAATTCCATGTACCAATCCAAGGATGCCCCAGATAGACTATCCTGGAAGAAATACATCCACATTTTCTCATCGTCAGTGTATGCGGATATCTTTCTGTAATACGCCTGCACATGGGTGCGAGGGCAGGAGGTACCGTTGTATTTATCAAATGACGGCGCCTTGAATTTGTGCGGGATTCTAAGTCCTTCAACCAATCCCATGTTCGTAACGTCAAAACCGAGGGAGTTTTGACATTCCATTGCTCTGATTTTCTCAGCAAGGGCCTCAACTTTGCGATCTCTCGCATCATTTCTACCCAAGATATTGTCGTCTTCGCTGAGCATAGTGAATAAATCCTCTTGTCTGTCAACAATCGGAATTCTATTACGGACCGGAGCATGGATGATTCTGGGACTAACAGCATCTGGAACAATCGGTTGACCATTGACTCGGATACCCCTCAACTCTTCACCTACAGCATAGTCGTTGACGGGAACAGCAATAGCAGGAGTGTCAGGAACTGGATTTCCTTCTTGCAGAGGCTGGTTGGGCGGTGGCAATGTAGCTTCTTGCCTCTGGACCAATGCTCGGAGTTCTTCCTGGCCTTGCGCAACCCCTTGCATCATGTGGATGAATTGGGCCATGCTTGCCCTCATTTCTGCCAACTCGGCTTGAACCTGATCCATGTTGCGTTGATGGTTGAGCCTCGTTGAGTAGCGGTGCGGCCTTTGATCAGCTATCCTGTCTGGACACAGGAATCAAAGTGAGAAGACGGCCTGAGAACACCTGTTATGCAAATGAGATGAGTATGATGCATGCAATGCTTGTGCAAATGCTTTGTTTTCAAGGAAACCTTAGGGTATTATTTGCAATATTTTGAACATTTAAACAATTCGATTGCTCATGGAAATATTTCATTCAATATATTTTGAGACAAAGAAATACAGCATTTTTGATTCATTACAAAGAGAAAAGGTAAATGACATCCTATGGATCCCTAGAAGCTCGGGATGCTGGAAGACGGGAAGTGCACAACTTCTTGATCTCCCTCTCATAGGCAGCCTCCATGTCAGCTTTCTCTTTGGCAAGTCGATCATACTTCCTCTTCCAGAATTTGGATGACTGAGGAAGTAGAGAAGTCCAAGTGTCGTTCGGATCGTCGATCACTCGGTGCTCGAGAAACTCAATCATAGCATCCTTCTCCTTGAGCTGCTGCAGCAATTCCTCCCTCTCACGGATCCAGGCACGCGAAAGGTCCTCCTCTCTCAACTCCTCTACACGTTGGGTAGGGAGGGTTGAAGGCCCAGCCACATCCAACAGTGCAGGTCCTGGATGATCGTACGGCATCAGGTAGGTGGCAGCTCTCTGTCTGACCCAAGAAGTATAGGGCTCCAAAGCAATGCAGTTCTTTGGACCCAATTCATTCCTACTTTTCTTGTGAATACTGCGCCAAGCACGGACAAATCTGGCTTTCAGGCCTTGGGGATCTTTACCCTCCTGAAAGAACGCGCCTTCTAACAGAATGTTATTAGGTTTATCCTTCAGGGGGAACCCAAGCTGACGTCGTGCAAGAATAGGATTGTAGGTAATCCCACCACATGTACCAAGAAGAGGCACATTAGGGAATTCCCCACAATAATCGATGATCTGGACGGTATCGTACACGCGATCATACCAGGTGATACCATCATTGGTGAGAGACATGAGTCTCTGAGACCACCGTAGACATCCCTTATTCTCCTTGAAAGCGACTGTCTGCGGCAAGTGCGAAATAAACCACTTGTACAGTAGGGGTAAACAGCAGACAATGACTCCGCCATTCTTCATGTTCCTCAGGTGCATGGAGACATATGTATCACCCAACAAGGTCGGAACTGGATTAAGGACTGCAAAGATCCTAATGGCGTTCATGTCCACGAACTTGTCGAAGTTGGGGAACAGCACCAAACCATAGATAAGCAGCACGAATAGAGCCTCAAAGGCGTCCTCACTCATGGCCTTCCCATAAAAAGTAGCTTGGGAAATGAGGAACTCGGAAGGAAAACCCTGAATTCCGCCTTTGGTAGTCAGGTTAGCTCCAATCAGATCTTCATCTATGTGCAACAGACTAGCAATCTCTCGAGCAGATGGAATACTCTCTAGGCCACTGAACGGCACTTGATCCAGAATCGGAATCCCAATGAGGTGAGAGTATTCTTCCAAAGTCGGCAGTAGCTGGAAGTCTGGGAATAAGAAGCAACGATGCAACGGATCGTAGAACTGAGCAAGAGTACTCATCAACCCTTCGTCAACCTGAGTGGTGAGCAGAGGCAGAAGCTTCCCATAGCGAGCTTTGAAACCCAAAGGATCTAATACATATGATGTCAGATTCCTTAACTCTTTTACATCAGGCTGCTTGAAGCTGTATTTCTTTGTATGTCTTTTTGGTTTTTCCATTGTCTGAAAAATTTGCAAATAAACCCTTTAAGTTCCTTGAACATTTTCTTTTTTGATGGTGACATGTATGCGGATGAGTGCATGAATGTATGAATGCAACAAACACACTCAAGAATCAAGCAAGTCACACCAAGCAAAGGTCGTGGGAAAGCTCTGTGTATCCCTAATATCAATCATCCATTTTGGTGGATTTAGGTTTTCACCTTATCGACACCCAGGTTCCATTGATATTAACGGTACATGAACCGGTTCAAACATCCCTAATATCAACCAGCCGCTTTGGTGGATTTTAGGTTTTGCACCCGATCCGGGATCCATTGATATTAACGATGTTTGAACGACTCAACCACGAATCAAGGGTTTGTTGAGAGTCACGAGCATGGAGTCTCGGTTAAGAACCACCCAAAGGGAGTGTACTAGGGTTTAAACCTGCCAGACATGTTCTATCAGAGGTTCCCATAATCATCGTTCCATCTTTCGAATATTATCGGAGGAACGAATACTCGTATTCCAAAAATATTCTCAAGAGAAACTCTTATGAGTGTAGTATCGCGTAACAATCGTATCAGAACTGACATCTGAACGACCTCCGCACTACGGTCCTAAAAATAGGCCAAGATGGGTTTGGTAAACTAAGGTCCTTGGCTTCTGCGGCACATGATTGAAAGAATAACGCCTAACCACAAATAACTTGTGTGACATTATTATTTCAACATGACCTCCACCAAGTGAATGGACTCGCAAGTCAACTGGCTAAGGAATACTCCACACCAGTCGACAAGACTATGCCATTCTCCTATCCTAGAGTGCACTCGAGTTCGGGTATAGAACTCATCTCACAGACCACCAAAGCAAACAGCAATGTATGTCAAGCAAATCACACATTACAATCAATACAGTGATCCCAAATGGTACAAGAATAAATCAAATAACAAATAACAATATATCACAACAAAGGTGAAAAGTAGGCACTACCGCCAAGGAAACTGGATAGTCCCCAGCAGAGTCGCCACTTTTCTGTAGCGGTGTATTCGTCGCCATATGATTTATCAATTAAACCATAAGCAAAGCATACAATGAAGTTTCGAGTCGCCACCGCACTTTTATTTATCCAAAGGATTGGCTAAAAAGCGAACAAAAGCCTAAGAAGTTTTACACGTAGAAAACTAATAAAAGATCAGAGATTCCGGGTAAGGGGTAAGTTACGCAATGGGAAGGTGTTAGGCACCCACTACGTCCTAGGTACTCCTAGGGAGCCCTTTTCACACTTGTTGTAAAAAAATTGTTATTTGTTAAGACATATGCATTGTGCAAACAGGAGTGAGATGATGAGAAAAGAATATACAAGTTTTATTGGGTTATTGGGTTCGAACGGATGAACCCGTTGCCTACGTACCTTCCATCAAAGGTAAGGATCAGAACGCCGTAGTTCGGCTAAAAGATTTCCAAAAGTGAGTTGGATTCAATTTTAAACAATAGCACTGAGGCTTTTCATTATCAATGGGAGAACACTCGACCAAAACCAACATCCACCATGCGAGGATAGCTTCGACATACGAGAGGGGTTAACCCTATTTTCAGTACGGAAGTCTTACTGTCGACTCACTAAAGATAAGGTGAGGTTTACATCAACCACAATGATAATTGAAACCTACGGCTAATGCATGAAAAGATTAATGGACATGGCCAAAACAAGTGAATGAGTGAAGTTAATTGATTGTGATTATGAAAGTGAAGTCAAAGTATGATTAAGATTAATTCAAAAGAAGTATTATGAAATGGAGTTTGCAAAAAAGAGTCAAGGACTTGAGTCCAGGTTTTTAGTTTGAAAACATGAAGAAGTTTGCACAATGTCTATGTCAAGTTTAAGATCAAAGTGTGAAAAGGTTCTAGGACATAATGAGGATGAATGAATGATGATGGAAGGTAAAACTTCTTAGGAGGTTCACTTCTTGAGATCATATGAGAAATGATTCAAGGGTGTCCTTTGGAATGGAAAGTAAGTAAAGATAAAATAAACAAACAAATGATACCGGATGCCACTCAATGGTCTTACTCCAGTCTCACAAACAAAAGCGGATATCGGATACCAATAGCTGGATTTACACCAATCTCCATAAACAGAAATGGATATCAGAGGCCACTCAATGGTCTTACACTAATCTCCTCAAAAAGAAAACAATGAAGAAATATGGAAGTCAACTGCCAGCTTGTGGGACTTAGGTTAACTCCACACATGATCATAGGAAAGCAAATGCCAACTTGTGGGACTTACAATTGCATCCTCTCACAAACAAAGAAAGCAGAACAGGGATGTCAGATGCCAACTTGTGGGACTTACTCTAACACACAGTATGATCCTAGGAAAACAACTGCCAACTTGTGGGACTTACCATTGTATCCTCACATACAAACAAACAAGGCAATAAGCAAAGACAAAATGAGTGGCCAATGTGATGGTCTTATACTCACTTCCATATCATAGGAACAAATGCCAACTTGTGGGATTTACAATTGTCCTCAATGGGCAAACAACAATAACAAAAGTCACACAGACAAATGGTATGATCATGCACTAACGGCAATTGATGATGATGATAAATGCATAACATACAGGCAAGCAAGTGCATATGAAGCAATCAAACAATCGATGAATATCAAACAGTACACTCTATAGCCAAACAAAGGGGCTCACACAAGAGGGTTTGACTTTGAAAGTCCACTGTAATAGGTGAAGGTCGCTCTTAACCTGGCCATTGAGGGGCTCAGGTGAAGCAGATGAAAAGGAGATGAGGGGTGTGCCTCATTGCTTCTATCTCAAATCAGAGAGAGCATCAAAGAAAGTGTGGGAGTTCAGAAAGTAGGAACTCTCTCCACATTATTGACTCGATCGGATCTTGGGTATTTATCTCAATGCTTCAACCAGGTACTGGGAGCAAAGAGAGGACACACTGAATAGTGGGGGATAGATTGCTTATCCCTACCTTCCACCAATTGCCTCAAATGAGGACTTTTCCTGCTTGGGACAATTTTAAACAAACACAGGCATTGCCTCTTAAGGAGGACTTCAGACAGTTTGCCCGGTCAAATAACAGACCGGGTCTCCAGACTACATGAAGAAAGAAAGGTTTATACCTCAAAAGCAAATGCTAAAATAGCAAAGCAAGCAAGTTCAGAGAACTTAAGCAACTAAAGTACCTGAAAAAGTCAAACTTATTAGTAAACAAGTCAAAAGTTTAAATCAAAAGAAATGGCAAACAGTCAACACAGGGGATCAACTGAGCAAAGCATAAGACTCAAGTTATGAGTCCAACCATCTGCAAAACAAAGGTTAGCATAGGATAAACAAATCAAATTCAAACAAGTTTGAGTGATCTTTGAAGCATTGTGCTCAACCTGAAACAGATGAACTCAACATAAGTCCCAAGGACCACTAGGACTAGCCTAGGGTCAAACATGAAAGAAAAAGTCAAGGCAGCAAAGAAAAGTCAACTCAAAGTCAAAGTCAACCAATTAGAAAGCAAACACAATTGGGCCCACATTCAAATCATGCATCATTGTCATTTCATGGATATTTGAAGCCAAAACATGGCAAAGGAAAGCATACAAAAGTCAACAGAATGACTTGCATCAAAAGTCAACCTAAGCAATCTCAAAATTCATGAAATAAATCACACTCAATCCTAACATCTAACATGGTAGACATGTAAAATTTCATGGCATTTGGATGAGAGGAAGGCAGTCAAGTAAAATCATGAAGTCAAACCAAATTCAAGTAAGCATGGTGAAAGTCAACAAGCATAGGTCAACTTCAAAAAATCATATCAATTTGAAAACAGAAGAGAAATGAATGAGATTAACACCAATGCAAAGCTTGAGGTGTCTAGTTATCACATATGAAATTTCATGGTCATACAATAAGATTTGAGAATTTCACAAAAGATTTGGCAAGGCATAGCACAAAAAGTCAACAAATGACCAAGTATGGAAGAAAATTCTCAATTAAATGGAAAACAGCAAGATTAATTCCAAGAAAATTCATACATCAATTAGACATACAAGGGATCATTCATGCAAAATTTGGGATTAATTGGATGTAGGGAAGCATGTGAACAAAATTTGGGAAAATGCATGTTCATGGTATAGCACCAAATGTAACACATAACTTCAGAAAATCATAACTTTCAATCCACAAGTGATAAATGCACAAACTTTATATGTAAATGAAGGTCAATGTGTCTAGTTTCACCACAAAAAATTTCAAACTCATTGGATGCAACATGAGAATTTCACAAAAAGAATGGCACAATGTATCATTTATGCACACATGTGAAGAAAATAATTATCATTAAAAATCCAGCCACTGAAAAATTAAATAAAATTCACCATAAAATTCTACACACATTCATGAGTATGAGAAAAAAAATTCACAATTTTTGGATGAAATGTGAAGGAGAAATTAATTATTGAAGTTGAGTGAAATAATTGATGGAACATAAAACAATAGGCATGGCAAATGGTCGAATAAAGGTCAAAGCAGTGGCACAAGCGTAAATAACGCATCACTTATCAATGCTGTGCGTTTTGGCAAAGGGAAATGAAATGTTTTGATTGGCTCCCAGCCAATAAAACAGTGGACACGGCCAATGAACGAATTTTCTGAGTTTAAGACATAAACCCTAGGGTTTCTACAGCCAGGCAATTGTTCAGCTTATCTTCCAGCAATCCAACAGACAAAATCAACTAACAGCAGCATGCAACATTCAGTGTTCATTAACAAATAAAACTCAAACAGCCACATGGACACCACATGATAATACACTCATGATGTTTATGCAACATATAACACACAGCAACCAAAACATATGCTGGATTTCTGGAAACAGTATGAGGGTTTGGCTTATGCAGCAACACAATTAACATCATCATTCAAACAACAAGAAAACAGCAACAATCAACAACATTCAACACATCCAGCAACAATAATCCAACAGGCCCTGCAACAACTATCATCATAGAACATCAACCAACATTGGAACAAGCATGCTCATGGGAAATTTCAAACAAGTTTAGCCAACATCCAAACAGAACCAAACAACAGCAACATTGGAAATGTTCATACAGCAAGCAGAGTTTATGGTTTGGCATGGACAGCAGCATGTACATATTAAGCATCATCAAGCTAACAACAAAACCAAACACAACAGGTGGAATCCCTGGGCAGTTCATCATAACAGCAAGCAATATCATCTTCATGTTCATCATTAGCATCAAACAGGTTTTGAGCAAAATCACTCAATGGCAAGGCATATGTACACTCATGATAATACACTCAATATGCTCAGCAACATACAACACACAGTAACCAAAATGTATGAGTTGGACTTCTGGAAACAGCATGAGGGTTCTAGTATCAACATTGGCATTTGTAAGCAACAGCAACACAAAAATCGACCAGCCATTATAATCACAACAAACCAACAATTCAAGAGGATTTTCATGGGCAGGGATAAGGTTCAACAGCATGGCATGTATAACATCAAGCAACATCAACCAATCGACCAAGCAAACAAATAGCAGCAATGTTCACAATTCATATGGTTTTTCATGGCAGCTTAAGGCATTAGAAGCAGCAGCAAGGTTCTCACAGCAAAACAGTCCACAACATACAGTATAGCAGTACAAGTGATCATGCCAATACCAATACAGCAGCAGAGTTTAACTAGCATGGTTTTCAACATTATGTACTTATCATAAGCAACAGCAAGTAAGGTCTCCAAGGAGTTTCAAAATTGGTTGCAAAGTTTTGTCAGCAATAGTATCATGTGTGTATTAACATCCAAACAAAACAGACAACAGCACACAACAGCATGAATTTTAGCAAGCAGGTTCAAGACAGCAACATGGTTCTAGCAGCCTGGCTTGGAAACAACAGCAGGGTATTGGTTTTAAAACAACAGCAACAACCATCATTATCATGTGCTCATCATGTTTAAAAAAATCATCAAACTAAAATCAAAACAAGCAAAAACACAACAGCAGGTCATAGCATTATGTAACATTGAACAACCACCACCAAACACGACAAACACAATGCCATGGATTTCTGAGCATATTTATGGGATTTCAAACAGCAACATGGTTTTAGCAGCATGGCTACACACTCATGTTCATCATTAACAAACAACATCCCACCAAAGTCACACAACAGCATGGCACGGATTAGAGGACTTTAAGCAACATCATGTAGTAAACCAACCAAAGCATGAAACTCATATTTCTGGAAATGCAGCAGGGTTTCAACAGCATATCACCATCACCAAACTAAATCGTGAAAATTTGAAGAGCTCAGAACATGAAATTAGGCATGGCAATCGACATAATAAACATCCAGCATGCTCATTCTACAGTTCATTTGCACTAAAACACACTAGGTATCATGAATCAAGCAAAACATCCATGAACACAAAAAAACTTTGAACTCAAATATCTCACAGCACAAGCAAGCATAATACACGATTCAAAGCACACAGTACTCAACAACACAAGGGCTACACATGGCATAGCAAGAATTTGAGAAAAGAGTTGGTCGAAACTTTACTTGCTTTTGAAGAAAATGAGGCACAGTTGGTATTCTGGTGATATAGCTTGAAACAGGTGAAGACAATGCTGTAGAATGATGAATGCTTGAAGAAGATCAGTGCAAACTTGCTTGGTTTCACTCTAAACCCAAGCTGCCATTGAAGGACTCCTTTGAAAACAGAACAGGATAAAAACTGTGCAGAGGATGTTTTGTGCTCGAAAGGAGTTCCAAAGAATGTCCAGATGAAGAATCAATCCCAGTTGTTCAAGGGTTTTTTGTGTTTTAAGCAGAAAATGCCAAATGCAAAAAAATGGAGAATGAGAGAGTATCAAGGTTCTTGGTCTGTGGCTGCAGTGTCTAGGGTTTTTCAATGTCAGAAAATGCCCTTATATTCATCTGTTTAAGGTTTCTTAATCAAGAGCTAAGTTAGTTTGGTTTTTAATGAATCATTTGCCTTTTGCTAATTTCTGCATAAGTGAGTAAATGGAGGTGTATGTTTGCCACGAGCTGGGCCTGGACAGGCTGCCAAAGACCAAATACCCTGCTATCTTTTACTTGTTCATGAATTGCTAACTTGTCTCCCACTCATGAAAACCATTTGCATATTTGGCCAAACTTGTACAAATGAAGTGGAGGTGTGAATTGGCACAAATTTGGGCCTGCTACAGGCTGTACAGACCACATTCTAATTGCTGTTTTGGTTGTACAAATGAAATGCTGTACTGGTTTTGTCTTTTGTGAAGCTTCTTGCAAAATTTCCAAGTTTTGCATTTTGGTTCAGAGTGATAGCATAATGGTGGTATGATGATGGTTTAAGGCTTGAGACAAGTCACAAATGTGATATAGAACATTTCCCAATTGACCAAATCAAGAAAAAGTCAAAAACTCAAAAAGTCAAAGTTTGGTCAAACTTTGAATTTAAATGCAAAAGGTCCAAAAATGCCATTTTGATTGGCAAGGTTTTAGGTCATGAAATTTATAATTTTGGAAAGAGGATGAAAAATGTGGTTTGTAGGAAAAAACCCCACCAAATTTGGCCTTATGGTTTGGGAGATATGGCCCTTTGAAGTTCACAAATTGATGAAAATGATTGGATCATATCTTGACAACCATACATGGGATTTGAGAGTTCTTGGACTTTTTGAAAATGGGAGAACAAGATCTTCAACTTTCATGTTGGGCAAAAATTCATTTGGAGCTTGTATCATGATGTAAGTTTAAGATCAAGAAGTTTCCATTTTTGGCAGTTGAAATTACAGGTCCACTTTCTATTTTTGGAAATTTTCTGATTGGCTTCAAGTTCTTCCATGATGTTGATTGCCATGACACATGAGGTCTATTAGGACATGAATAAACTCTCTCAAACCATTTCCATCCATCAAAACCATAGAATCAACCACAGTTGACCAACTTTGACTTTCTAGGGTTTTGGACTTGACTGTGCACTTCTGATGAATTCCAAACCCTAATTTCTTTGAGACTTTGACTTCAAATGATGTCTCAAGACATATGAACTCTTGATCATTGACCATGGTGCCCAAATTCCACAAGAATGGCCACCATCCACTGCTTTGATTGACTGTTGAATATCTAGGGTTTCTGACCTGGCTTTGCATTGATTGATAACATCTGAGCCTTCAACCCTTGACTTGAACATTTCAAATGATACTCCAAGACATGTGAACTTGTAGGACAAACCCTAGGACCTTTGCTCCTTGAGAAACAACTTTGCTTGGTTGGTTGACTGACCTCCTGATCAGTTTGACCTAATTCTTGCTTGCTTGCACTTGAGGCAACTGGGGGACAATGCAAATGTTATGCAATGTATCATGATATGCTATGACCTAATATGAGATGATATGTACAATGATAGGTGCAAATTTGAGGTGCTACACCTTGTTTGAGTTCTAAAATTTCTTTTATATCCAAAATCATTATGCAGGTTGATCAAACCCATTGAACATAATAATCCAACACCATCTCCCAACTTTGAATTCCCTGTATTTGAGGCAGAAGAAGATGATGTTGAAGAGATCCCTGACGAGATTACCCGTCTACTGGAGTATGAAGAGAAGATCATTCAGCCACATCTTGAGAATCTGGAAACAGTCAACTTGGGGTCTGAGGATTGTGTGCGAGAAGTGAAGATTGGAGCAATCTTGGAAGAATCTGTTAAGAAGGGGTTGATTGAATTGCTGCGAGAATATGTCGACATCTTTGCCTGGTCATATGAGGACATGCCTGGTCTAGATACTGATATCGTGCAACATTTCCTGCGTTTGAAGCCTGAGTGTGTGCTTATAAAGCAGAAGCTCAGAAGAACTCATCCCGATATGGCAGTAAAGATCAAGGAGGAAGTTCAAAAGCAAATTGATGCGGGGTTTCTGGTGACTTCTACATATCCTCAATGGGTGGCCAATATTGTGCCCGTGCCTAAGAAGGATGGAAAAGTCCGGATGTGTGTGGACTATAGAGACTTGAATAAAGCTAGTCCAAAAGATGATTTCCCTCTACCACATATTGACATGTTGGTAGACAATACAGCTAAATTCAAAGTCTTCTCATTTATGGACAGATTTTCCGGATATAATTAGATTAAAATGGCACCCGAGGATATGGAGAAGACAACATTCATCACACCTTAGGGAACATTCTGTTATCGAGTGATGCCCTTCGGTTTGAAGAATGCCGGAGCCACGTATCAACGAGCCATGACTACCTTGTTCCATGACATGATGCACAAGGAAATCGAGGTATATGTTGACGATATGATCGCTAAGTCAAGAACGGAAGTTGAACATGTAGAGCACCTGTTGAAGCTTTTTCAGCGTTTGAGGAAGTTCAAGCTTCATCTGAATCCCAACAAGTGTACATTTGGAGTCCGTTCCGGTAAGTTATTGGGCTTTATTGTCAGTGGAAGAGGTATTGAGGTTGATCCTGCAAAGGTCAAAGCAATACAAGAGATGCCTGCACCCAAAACTGAGAAGCAAGTCCGAGGTTTTCTTGGCCGCTTGAATTACATTTCCAGATTCATATCTCACATGACTGCCACATGTGCACCGATATTCAAGCTCCTCCGGAAAAATCAGTCTCATCATTGGACCGAGGATTGCCAGAAAGCTTTTGACAGTATTAAAGAGTATTTGTCTGAGCCTCCGATCTTGTCTCCTCCTGTGGAAGGAAGACCATTGATTATGTATCTGACAGTTCTTGAAGACTCAATGGGTTGTGTCCTTGGTCAGCAGGACGAATCAGGAAAGAAAGAGTATGCCATTTACTATTTGAGTAAGAAGTTTACTGATTGTGAGTCTCGATACTCAATGCTTGAGAAAACGTGTTGTGCTTTGGCTTGGGCTGCTAAGCGCTTACGCCAGTATATGTTGAATCATACGACTTGGTTGATATCCAGAATGGATCCGATCAAGTATATCTTCGAGAAGCCTGCTTTAACAGGGAGGATTGCCCGCTGGCAGATGTTGTTGTCTGAGTATGATATTGAGTATCGAGCTCAGAAGGCTATTAAAGGTAGTATCTTGGCGGACCACTTGGCACATCAACCGATTGAGGATTATAAGTCAGTCCAGTATGACTTCCCAGATGAAGAGATTCTTTATTTGAAAATGAAAGATTGTGATGAGCCTACGCTCGATGAAGGGCCAGAGCCTGGTTCCAGATGGAGTATGGTATTTGATGGCGCTGTAAATTAATATGGAAACGGTATTGGGGCAGTGATTATTACTCCCCAGGGCACACATTTTCCTTTTACAGCAAGGCTAACTTTCAAATGCACAAATAATATGGCTGAGTATAAAGCTTGTATTATGGGATTGGAGGAGTGGATCGATCTTAGGATCAAGCATCTTGATGTTTATGGTGATTCGGCCCTCGTTGTTAATCAGATTAAGGGTGAGTGGGAAACGAATCAACCCGGCCTCATTCCATATAGGGATTATGCGAGGAGGATTTCAACATTCTTTACTGAGGTTGACTTCCATCATATTCCTCGAGATGAGAATCGGATGGCAGATGCTCTTGCTACACTTGCTTCGATGATTGTGGTAAGACTTTGGAATGAAGTTCCCAATATCACTGTGATGCGCTTGGATAGACTAGCTCATGTATTTGCAGTAGAAGAAGTAAAGGATGATAAACCGCAGTATTATGACATCAAGTGTTTCCTTCAGAACCAGATTTACCTGCCTGGGGCATCTACGAAAGATAGGAAGACTTTGAGGAGATTGGCAGGCAATTTCTACCTCGATGGTGATGTACTCTACAAGAGAAATTTTGATATGGTGCTGCTCAGATGCGTGGATAGACACGAAGCAGACTTGTTGATGATTGAGGTCCATGAGGGTTCATTTGGTACTCATTCCAATGGACATGCCATGGCTAGAAAGATGTTGAGAGCAGGCTACTATTGGCTGACAATGGAGTCTGACTGCTACAAATATGTGAAGAAATGCCATAAGTGTCAGATTTACGTGGATAAGATTCATATTCCTCTGACGCTTTTGAATGTGATTTCGTCACCATGGCCCTTCTCCATGTGGGGAATCGACATGATTGGCATGATAGAGCCGAAAGCGTCCAATGGACACAAATTTATTCTTGTAGCAATTGATTACTTCACTAAGTGGGTTGAAGCGGCATCATATGCAAATGTGACCAGGCAGGTGGTTGTGAAGTTTATCAAGAATCAACTCATATGCCGGTATGGTGTGCCAGATAAGATCATTACTGATAATGGATCTAACTTGAACAACAAAATAATGAAAGAGCTGTGTAGTGAGTTCAAGATTGCACATCATAATTCTTCTCCTTATAGACCCAAGATGAATGGGACTGTTGAAGCTGCTAATAAGAATATCAAGAAAATTATACAGAAGATGGTTGTCACGTATAAGGATTGGCACGAGATGCTGCCATTTGCTTTACATGGATCGAACGTCCGTCCGCACTTCAACAGGGGAAACCCCTTTCTCACTTGTTTATGGCATGGAGGATGTGCTCCCCGTAGAGGTGGAGATCCCATCAACGAGAGTCTTGATGGAAGCCAAGTTGACTGACGCTGAATGGGTTCAGAGTCGTTATGATCAGTTGAATTTGATATAAGAAAAGAGATTGATTGTCATGTGCCATAGTTATATCAGCAAAGGATGAAGAAAGCCTTTGATAAGAAGGTCAAGCCTCGTGTGTTCCGAGAAGGTGACCTTGTGCTCAAGAAAGTCTTATCTTTCGCGTCCGATTCCAGGGGCAAGTGGACTCCAAACTATGAAGGTCCATATGTTGTTAAGAGAGCCTTTTCAGGCGGTGCTTTGATACTTACAACTATGGATGGGGAGGATTTCACTCGTCCTGTGAATTCAGATGCAGTCAAGAAATACTTCGCCTAAAAATAAAAACAGAATATCTCGCTAAGTTAAAAACCCGAAAGGGCGACTTAGGCAAAAAATGAGCGTCTCGGTGGATTGAAAACCCGAAAGGGCGATCCAGGCAAAAGTTAGAGACATAAAAAAAATATGTATCCCGCTAGATTGAGCACCCCATTTTGGGGCAATCTAGGCAAAAATATAGGGATTTGGAAAGTAACTGCATCCTGACAAGACTTTGTTCTACAACTGTCATCCGTCAGAGGTTCTCGCTCATTCATCATCAACCAGAGCTTCAAATACATCGGATTCAGAATTGGTGGAGAAATGGTCATTATGTTCAATGTAGCCTTTTTCCAATATATATCACCAATTTCAAATTTATAAAAATCTATGGAGTCTTGCCATTTGCAGACTACCATTCCATCAAATAAATTTGAACCTTTATCCAATTATTTGCACTCTTATTTGTTTCTATTCAACAAACGTTTTGCATGTTTTGATTGAAAAAATATATCATTGTCAAAAAATTTCATAATTTAGTTTTTAAACAAAGTGAACATTCACAATGACATAGGGATACTGAGGATGTCTTCAGTGCTCTCTCAAAGACGGTAAGATTCTTGACAGGGTAAGATAATTGTTCCTATTCCTGGCATGCTGGTGTCCCCTTCCTCCGGAGCCCCTTATGATGCTTTCTCTCAAGCAGAATGTTTGGTAAAGATTATTCATCTCTTCCTCCTCAGCAGATGTGATCTCACTATTTGAGACAGTATTTGATGACCCTTGGAAACTCCTGATTTGGTGGTTGTTCTCCACGGAGTTCCCTGATCCCCTTTGGATAACTTCCCTAGTAGAGTTGCTCCTACGTCGGAGTTCATCTGTGCAATGACTTTGCCCCGGTTGGAATGACTGACGCTCATCCCCTGCAGAGATCTTTGTGATCCTGGCTTTCTCTTTTGAGATGTAGTACCGGATGTTTGTGTACTTGTTCGTTGGACTTGTTGGTGTTAGAAACGTCTGTTTGTCAGCATTCATCATACATAAATCACGCATGTGCGTATATAATTTCCAAACATTCGGATATTCATGTTGTATTCTTTGCCATATATCTTTGTTTGCTATCCCCTGCTAGTTGGTAATACATTTCCCCAAGCAGATGTCGGTGTCTGATCTCCCCATATAGAGTCAGCCCCTTAAGCAGAAAGTGTTTATCTTTCCTTCCATATCCCCCACCGAGTTATATCCTCATGGATGATGGTTGTTTCTGTTTCTTCCCAACACATATATTGGGATGGGATTCCCCATTGAGTTATATCCTCATTGGGACGAGTCTTGATTCAGCTTGCCTCTTTAGTTTGATCCTAGATTGGCTTCTTGTGACTGTTTCCTGCACTTCCCTGTGGTATAAATGAATAATTGCTCAGTAATCAGTAATCATTCATCTTATCCCCGGCGGAGTCCGTGGTTTTCTACCCTCATACTGGTAGTCGTAAACCCTATTTCATCCCCTTGCAGAGTTAACCTTTTGTTCATCCTAATCGATGACGGTTACTTCTCTGTGGTTTTCTACCCAGTACCTGGTGGATGTAATCCTCTCCTTGACAGTTATCTTCATCCAATATTCGATGTTGATATTCCCCCATCTTTTGGATAATTGCTCTGATTGGGCAGTTTATCCCCAGCAAGTCATCTTTCATGTGCCGATTGCCGGTAATGATTGTTGCTCCCATTGAATGGTCATCATTATATACCTAGTTTCGGTATCCCGATGCCTTTCTTTATCGGTCGATTTATCCTTTATTAACCCAGTAACCGGTTGTGGATAATCTTCCATGCGAGTATATTATCTATGTTCCGACGGTAATAGATAATATGTCTCATGCACTCTCTGGTCGAAGTCTTTTGTTCTTCCCCAGTCGAGTAAGATTCGTATCCCTTTTTTGGAATCGAATGTCCATCCTATAATCGAGTTTGCTTTTAGCTCTCTTTTGGATGATGAGTGTCTTGGGAATATTCCCTAATTCACGTTTTGGTTGGTCACCTATTATATGCCCAGTAACCGGTATCCCTAGTGTTCCTTCCTTCTGCTCCCTATTATGACTTTTTGTCCCTTTGCGGAGTCAGATTTTCCTGAGCTAAGGTACCTTTTTAGGTCTTCCTCAGATGATTTCGGATGCATGATATCTCTCACCCTTATACCGGTCTTAGATATTCATTCTTCCCGAGCATGTTGTCCTCTCACCCTCATACCGGTGCTCAGATCACATGCCTCGTTGAGCTTATTACCCAGTAACTGGTAATACCTCATCCTGTTGCTCCCTTAGAGAAGTTTTGTTTGGGTTTTCCCCAGCGGAGTCCCTTAGTGGATTCTCCCAGCTTGAGTCCGGATTTTTATCCGAAGTATCCATTATGGATAATTTTTGTTGTATTGGCATATTCCCCAATACGTGCATCTTTGAGTCAGCTCGAGTCTTTCCATTGATTTATTTCATTGGATTTCCTTCGTGCCTCTCAGCAAGTTTCAAGTCGTGACCTGCTCACGCATTTTTATCCCTTTACTCCCCGGTAGAGTCTCTGTCCCACTGGTGGGTTTGTTACCCCAGTGGATTTTCGGTTTCCTTCTTCCTTTGTGGACAAATATCTCCACAGAGTGTTACCTTTTGCATACATACATTTGCATCATGAGGTCTCTTAGGGACCAAAATTCGTCTCTCTGTATTTATTTAAGCTCATTCTACCTCGTCGAGACGAAGATTTTAACCTTCGCTTCTCTGGCTAGAATGACCTTAAATAGGGGCATCTGTAAGACCCTAATTTTGACCCTAAGACCCCTCATGGCATCACAACATTGCATTTGCATAGCCTCAAGGATCATGAGCATCTTGGTTCCATTGGCCTTTGTGTAGGACCTCTTGTGAATGGTTTGAGATCACCAAGCATGCTTGAATTGTATATCATTGATTTTCTCATTTTGTTTACTAACCAAAAGCACAAAAATATGTCACTAACATCTCTTGTTTATAGCTTGAGCAATCACAAAATCGAAAGCTTCTAGGAGATCCTTTGTGCAAAGATATGGCCAAAAGAAGATGAAAGCAAGCATGGTAGTGGTTCCCAAAGGTCTCATCC
This sequence comes from Lathyrus oleraceus, assembly GCF_024323335.1. Lineage (NCBI taxonomy): Eukaryota > Viridiplantae > Streptophyta > Magnoliopsida > Fabales > Fabaceae > Lathyrus > Lathyrus oleraceus. The sequence continues at coordinate 149,661,314 of NC_066585.1, forward strand.
ATCAAACATGCCTCCCTAGCATCTCAATTCATCCTTTTGATTAAAGCAAGTCAAAGGGTTTGAGGTTTGTGTCTCAAGGAAGCCCTAATTCATCTGATCATCCATAATGCATTGCTCTTGAAGCAACCTCAACCCATGGTCAAATACTATCAAGGTAAGTTCTTTAATTCATCATTTCATGCATATTTGAACTTATTTGAGTGCCCTCAATCATCAATTCATCAAGATATGAGTTGTGGACTTTAGAAGTTGATCAGTCAATTCATCTGACTATTTTGAAATGCACTGAGACCTAACTTTTTATGTGTTGGTCAAATGGAGATGATCCCAAAAGAAACATTGTTATTAAGGACAATATGAACAACTTTCATGTTCATCAAAAATTTATTTGAAGCTTGGAAGGTCATCTCCCATTCCAAGACATTATAGGTCATTTTGACTGAAACCCTAATTTTGAGTCAACTTACCAAGAACATAACTCATTCATTTTTTATGATTTTGAGGTGGGATCAAATGCATTTGAAAGCTTAAGATGTCTACTTAAAATGTTATGTTGAACAAAATTTCAAAATCTCAAAGATTATACATGTGATAATATAAAACATTATTGGTCACTTTGGACCAAATGCATTGAAAGGCAAAAAAGTCCAACTTCAAGTGCTCATAACTCCTTCATCAAAATTCCAAATGATGCAAAACGTAAATCCATTTTGATTGTCTTGAAAATATCTACAACTTTGATGTTGGAGGTTTTTCCATTTGGAGCTTTCATCATCAAAACAGAGGGGCTTGAAGTTGGTCCAATTTGGCAAAATTTTCAAAGTCATGTTTTGCACTATGAACTTCATGGTCTGTTTTCATAAATTTCCACACTCCAAATGAGTTTTGGTCCAACATAACATTTTTTCCTTATGTCAAGACCTTTCCAACCATTACCCACATGCCTATGTTTCAATTTTTCAAGTGGCATTTTTGAAGAGGTGAAGTTTTAGGCTCAATTATGCATAACATATGAGAATTCATTACACAAGCTTATACATTGCCATCTGCACGTCCATTTCAAGTTGTTTGGTCATCAGCATGCAAATGCAATTGAGTTTGGGCCTTATACATGATCATGCAAGCCCATGCAAGGAGAATCCACTTGCCATGCACACAAGAAATTTCACTTGCTCAACCAATTCCATCTATAAATAGACATGCTTGGTCACTTCAAATCGGACCCGGAATCAATCTGAAATGCTGCAGAAATTAAAACCTAGCCATACCTAAAGGAACTAGTTCACATTTTCTTCATTTTTTCAGATCTAAAATTCAGCTGAATTTGGTTGAATCTTTAGATCTAAAGTTCCTAGACCTTCATCATATGATCCATTGAGCTTCTGTTTTGACAAAAGAACCAAGGAAAGGAGCTCAGATCTTCACAATTCAAAGGTTTACTTCAACTGGTTTTTTCTTCGAAACTCCTTATTCCTTTATCTATTTGCTTGGCTATTCTGTTGTCTGAAGTCCTCTCTATAGAGGCACCATTGTTGTATGCTCAATTTTCAAAATCAAGCAAGTTCGTGATGAACACCATTAAGTTTTAACCTCTGATTTCTCTCACTATGGAGATCTAGAGTAGAAATAGATGACATAGGGGTGATGTACATCACCCCAGCTTTAATTTGGTACCTGGATCGTGAGTTTTTGTTGAGTTTGGAGGACCTGCAACTCTGGCCGGAGCTTGAGTGCTCACCGGAGAAGACGGTGGCGCTGGCCACCGTCCACCATGCCATATTCAATTTGGATCGTTGGATGCATCTCCCACGTTTTAATCTCAGCCATGCGTTTGGATTACTTGCTTTAATGCCAGGTGTGACGCGTTTGACTTGGACTCACCATGAGCGCACATCTCACATCCATCTGATCAGTCACGTCAATTAATGAGGCTTGATCAGACGCTTGTGGTTTTTTCTGATTTTTGCAATTTCTATTTTATTTCTTTTATTTCCTTTATTTTCAAAAATTCATAACTTCTTCATTTTAATTCCAAAAAATATGGAACCAATTACATTCTTCTCCATTTAAATTCTAGTTTCTAAAAATGATTTTTAATATTTTTTATTTCATCATTTGATATTTTTTGTGAATTTTCTCTTTTCTGGTTATTTAATATTCATTTTAAATAGTTTTTGATATTCAAAAAATACAAAAATATTTTCTCAACCTATTTGAATGATGATGGATCTATGAAAAATATTCTCATCAACTTTTTAATTGATTTGAGATTTATTTGAGATTTTAGTTCAATTAGGTTATTTTTATTCATTTTTAATTGACAAAAAATAGTTTCTGACTTTTAAAAATGTTGAAATTTTTTGTCAAACCTTGTTTGACCTTGTTGAACTTAGGATAAATCACTTGGACTCTTCAAAGTTGATTTGAAGTGATTTTGAAGTTTGACCTTTCTTTAATATTTTAATTCAATTTTATTTTGAATACTAAAAATGCCAAAAATATTTTTATTCATTTCTTGATGTCCAATCTTCATCTCACTTCTGTTTTTGATTGTTTGACCATGATCCTCAATGTCATTGGTCAACACTTGTTGATTGGTACATTCTATTTCACTTAATGCATTTTATTCTTTCCTTTTATTTTCCATTATCCATCTTCTTCCTTTTCTTTTTTCTTTTTGATCAATGAGTTAAAGGTTGATAAGTTAGCATTGATTAGGGAGACTTAATCTTCCTTGATTCAAATCTAATTCATCTTGATCAATTGATCAAGTGAATGGCTTTGCATTAAGGATAGGTTGTTTCCTAAATCATGCAAATGACTTAAACCAATACAAGATCAATTCTCTTCTTCTTTTTGGCATGGCAAATTGTTGGAACTTGGTTCACTAATCAAGACTTCTAACTTGTGTTTGTTGCCTACATTATTATTGACCGGCCTCAGATAGTTGTGACTTCTACATAAGTCCAATTACGATTGCTTAACATAGCGCTAAATTTGCCTTATGGCACACTAACTACTAACACTAACCATTAACTATTAACATTTACTTTTTGCACTTTACATTTATGCAATTTACTATTCTTGTACATATTATTCATTTGATTTTTCCTTTGCTCACTTGAGCACATGTTTATGTTAATGCAATTTGCCTTTTGCTCACTTGAGCACATAATTGTGTATATATCTTTTGTGCTTGTGTTTGTTTGTTTGTTGTGGACCAAATACAAAAGAAATGGACAAATGGACTTAGACTTTAGGACTTTCCCTATGCAAATTTGGAGTCAAAGAGTAACTAGGCATTGGGCCTTTAGAATGATTAATGTTGAAGATAACCTTGAAAGGACCAACTTCTAAACTCTTCTTGTCCATTCCTTGTTTGTTGGCTAGGATTCTTTGATGTGTGTGTTCTTGTGCTAGGGGTTCCAACTTGATCCAAATTGAGGAGCCATTGCCATGAGCTTCTATAAGAGAGGGACCCAAGATGCCTTGAGGAGCTTTCCAAGAGTTCTTTTGATCATTGATTGTTTGAGTTTATGCTTATGGGATTGCTTATTCCAAAGGATGGGAGCTACTTGGATCATCAATATGATCTCAAGAAAGGAACTCCCTTTGTGGTTTTGTTTCTTATCCCTTACCTCTTATATGTTTAGGATTTAGCCTTTCTTCTTCTTCTCCCCACTCTAACCCAAGCAAAAAAAAATTGTGCAAACATTTAACCTTTGTTTTTTCAACATTAGAAACCTAAGCCTTATGCTTTTGATTTTCAGACTTTCTTTTCATAACACTTATTTTGAATTGAACTTCTAAGCCAACTTTGACCATTTTTGTAAATACTTCTCATTGATAAATACAACCCATTCAAATGACTTTTTGTGGTTTCAATGGCCACTCTCTTAATCAAATTTTTCATAACCTTTAGCTATTAGGTTTGAGTTATCCTTGAGGTAGATATAATACTCACCTATATCCTTAGTGATGGACAATGAGTCTTCCATGCTTATTATAGGGTTAACCCCTCACTAGCATGTTGAAGCTATCCTCACATGGTGGATTTGTGGTTTTAGGTTGAGTTTTCTCCCTTGGATAACAAAAGACCTTAAGGCTTTTGGACCAATCAGTTCACCAACTCATTTTGAGATTTTTACCCCGAACTACGAGGTTTTGATCCTAATCTTTTTTAAGATGGTACGTAGGCAATGGGTTTATCCATCCAAACACAAAATGTAAATAAACTTGTATATTCTCTTCTCATCTCTTCAATCATGTTTGCACAAATAAATTTTCACAAAAACAACAACCTTACAACAAATGTGAAAAGGACTCCCTAGGAGTACCTAAGATGTTTTGGGTGCCTAACACCTTCCCATTGCATAACCAACCCCCTTACCCAGATCTCTGACTTTTTTACTAGTTTTTGATTCGATAAAACTTTTAGGTTTTTGTTCGCTTTCTAACCATTCCTTTGGATAAATAGAAGTGCGGTGGCGACTCGACTTGTATGGTTTACCTTAGATTTAGTCAATATCTCTAATGGTAACGAATACCCCGCTACACAGACCTAGTGCGATGCATAAAGCTTAAGCTTTGGCCCTCTCAAAGGCTTCGTCACCAGTAGAAAGCAAGTCCACATGGGCATCTTGCATATATTTCTTTAAATTCTCGTTAAGAGTCTAAGATTGCTCCATTTCTTGGGTTAAGATGACATTAGCCACTTCCAGTTCCAAGCAATTGGTCATTACAGTCTCCTTCTGCTTAGTCATTTCTAATAGTTGGGATTTCAACGTCTCCTTTTGCTTTTTCATATCCGAAAGTTTCTTGGGAAATTCCTCTACGTGGGTGGTTTATACCTTCAAGTCATCCCTTGACTGGGTTAGCTCTTTATTAAGGCAAATCTCATTTTGTCTGTGTGTGTAACCCACTTCAAATAAATCCCTAGTCACGATGACACATCTAATCAAATATGCCCCAAGATTTGGGGTCAATTGTTGAGCACATTTTGATTACACTTTCTCAACATCTTCGTTGGCATTTATATGGTCGTTAAGATATCTCGAACCATCGAAGTTATTGGACTAGAACTTGAACTCAGAGGAAGGGTTGGTCAGATGACTGCTACCTGAATCCCACATCAAAGTAGTGATTTTTAGGTCGGCTTGACTAACATCGTCAATCATCATGGTCTTCATTTTCTTTGGAGAACTCAGTTTTAAGTCCTCGGAGGAGGAGCGGAGGTCGGTTTGGGCTCTGATATGACAGGAGTCACCTTAGAGACATCCATGTTTTTCCTTTTGAGGGCACGTGTCTGAATACCCTTCAGATCACTCTTAGAAGCGGGTTGATCTCCACGCCTTGCTCTGACTTCAACCATCTACTTTTTTTGTTCAAAGAGTTTGAGATTTGTCATTTTTGCTGAAAAGAGAGGACCAAAATAAAAAACAATGAATAAGAAGGCTAATAATATCATGAGAGAATGATAAATAAACACGTATAAGCATTACCCAAAAAATTAGAAATTTTTTAGGGTCATCTGAAATTTGTAAAAGATCTTTAACTTTGACTACCCGGAAGGCATCCAAAATGGCCAAAGAGGAATTTCCAGATCATCCAACTTGTCATAGTCAAAGCCAGAGACCGACAAAGGACTATCCGACCAGTAGATTGGGAAACGTAGTTCCCGTCCAGCGCATACATAACCTGGGTACATCTTTTCCCACTCTTCACTCATAGGAATTTATCCTTAAAACCTTTCTAGTTGGTAGTGTAGGCTTGTAGAAAGCTTTTCCCAGGAATTCTGCTGAGGGAAACCCAACCTCCTTTCTCTGCCCCTTTAACTAAAAAAACGAGAAAAATAATCTCAAGGTCGACGTTATATCCATTGCATCACAAACAATTAAAAAAGCCTTGATAAAGCCCTAACCATTAGGGTGTAACTGGGATGTGGCTTTATATAGGGTTTTGAGAAGATCAGACTCAAAATAGGTAAATGGAATGCGGATTTTAAAGTCCTCAGTTACTCATAAATATAAATAGAAATACTCCTCTGATACTCCTTTGGTCAGAGTGATACGGACTCTCTCACCAACTACGCAGGGTTCTAGTATAACATCTTCTTCATTTCCAATTGAAGAGATTAAGGTATTGGAACAAAGTTTCAAGATGTAGCTTTCGTCAATGATACTATGATCATAACTTATGACCTCGTTTTTTATAAAAAAAATTGTTGCTTCCATCTGATTATCCAAAAAACCTAAGGATGAAGACTCTAAATCGGTGTTACTAATATGTGAAGGGATTCCACCATAAACTTTTCTAATAATCCGGTCGAAATCTGCTCTACTCAAATAGCCATCACACTATCGCATACGGGATTTCCAAATCCTACTTCTATCACTAGAAGTAATAAAAATTGAACATTCCTCTGAGTAAATACCGTTTTGAAATGAAGACATAATAAAAAGAACAAAAAAGGAAAAATAAAGTTATACATGGAACTTGAAGAAACGAGTGACGAATGAAGGACATGTCAGTTTGTAAACTCTTAGGAAGAAAATCGCTTGGAAAGTAGATATGTCCCAATAAAAAACTAAGTATTTTAAAGCAACAAAGTTTGTAACAGTCAAGAATTTCAAAGAGGGTAATGATGAAAAGTGGGAGTTCCCATAAAAGTTATCATGATGATGAGAGATAAAGACTCGTCATCATTAAATGGTTGACACTCGTTGCAAAAAATGTCATTTTAGAGAGAGGGGAATTATATGATTGTCTTGACTGAACACTTCAATCTAGTAGGACCTCGTGATCGGGGGGCTTATGTACATCCCAAAATTCCTTATAGCCGAGTTGGTGAAAAAACCGAGTATGAAGAGGCAAATAGGTCGGATGAAAAAGCTGAGTTTGAGCAAGAACCACCTGAGAAAATATATAAACAGACACTTAAAACTAGGTGTGCAGAAACAGGCCGCCCTCCCCACCCCACCTAAAGCCCGCCAAAAAAGAAGCGGGGAGGGCATGCCCGCCAAGTTGAAATGGGCATGAAAATCTAGCTCGCCCCGCCAAGGTGGCGGGTTGGCAGGCGGCGGGCTTGCCAACCTTTTTTTATTTTATTTTATTTTCATTTTTTTAAGAAATTAAAAGACTATTTTTTTTACATTTAAATAAGAAAACATCTACCCAACAATTAGAAAGTATAAATGGCAAAAGACTAAAACCATAAAAGTATTACCCTTCAATCAAAAATAGAACCTTCAATAAGTATTTACCTAAAATAGAAGTAGAATCATCAACAAGTATTAACTTTCAAGTTTCAACCAACCAAAATAAATATTTAAGTTAAACCATCAAGCAACCATTAACTTTTAACCATCAAGCAACCAAAGTTTAAGTTCAACCAACCAAAACCATAAAAAGTATTAAGTACAACATTAAAGTTTAAGTTTAACAAACCAAAACCATAATAACATTGCCTAACAAAATCAGAGTGAAACATTCTAAAACTAAATTCTAATCATCAAGGTCAAGATTATTAAATGCACTCTTAGAACAAGTTGAACCTTCTTTTTCATCTTCATTGTCATCATCATTTCTATCTACATTATAAAACAATGAAATAAATTAAATGGTTAGAAAAAAATATTAAAAAATAGTAGATAACTATATTCATACTAAAAATAATTACCATCATCAAAGGCATGCAACCAATTGTGAGAACAAAGCAATGCTTCAACATTTTCAGACAATAGTCGATTTCTATACTTGTTAAGCACTCTAGAACCAATACTAAAGGAAGATTCGGATGCAACATTGGTAGTAGGAATGCTTAACAAGTCTCGAGCCATTACTGAAAGTTCGGGAAATTTACGTCTAGTGTTCTTCCACCATTGTAGTACATCCAAATGTTATATGTAATCAAGATTCAAAGCCGCCTCTTCCAAATACATATCAAACTGACTTTGACCATTTCTTTTAGTTGTACTAGATTGTTGTCTACCCAATCTAATTTCCTAAAATTATGGCAATCTAATTTCCTAAAATATATATATATATTTGACTCTCTTGTTTTTATAAAATAAAGTTTTAGAACCAATTTTGTAATATACTATTAAAGCTGAAATTGTCTATTATTGAATGCAATTTGCGGAATAGGCAATGTATGTAATAAAGAAGAATATATTTTAATAGACAATGTATGTAATAGACAATCAATTACAGTAATAGATAATGTATGTAATAGATAATGTATGAAAGAAGAACCTGGAGTGGAGGCTGAAAGAGATTCACCGCTAGCAAGACGAGTGGAGGCTGAAAGAGATTCACCGCTAGCAAGACGACGACAATGTGAAAAGGATTTCTGCAGCACTACTGATGTTGTGAGAGAAATTTAGGTTTTTTACTCATTTGTAGTTTTTTTTAATGGATACTATTATTGGGCCATATGTCTTTTTTTTTCAAAATGGGTCATGGACATTTTTTAGGTAGTTTTTTTTTTCAATTTTTATTAACGGGCTAGCGGGTCAACCCCGACCCATTATGTATTCCGTCAGCATGTATTTTTGTTTTGGCGGGGCGGGCGAGACGGGCAGGCAAGCTCAAAATCCCAACCCAACCCGCCATTTTTTGGCGGGTGTGCAGACCTGCCCAGCGGGCCCCGACCCGTTTTGCCACCTATACTTAAAACAATTATTTTAGGCTCTCCCTATATATATATATATATATATATATATATATATATATATATATATATATATATATATATATATATATATATATATATATATATATATATATATATAAGACACGAAGCTTACACAAAACAGAATGAATAAAAGCGATCCCAATTTTGGAACCCTAATATAAAAAAAATCCTAAATTCAAATTGAATCAAATATGGGTGACTCTGATACCACTTGTTAGATCTATTCATAACCTTATGATTTCTACTCATATAGAAATCAAGACCAGAACTCTTAACTAATCCCTATGAAATCGATAACTTACCAACTCATATCCCTTAAACCCATACCAGAATTCAATTAGAGAATGAAAGTGGAAACATACATGTGTTTGTCCTTGGGATTCTCTCATATTCATGGGTATGTAATCTTCTGATTTGTTAATTTCCTTAGGGTTCCTTGAATCTCTTCTGATGGGGATGAAGAGAGAATCCTGATGAGCTGTGTTTTTCTGTCTTCTCTACAAATCGAGACCATAACCCATATAAATAACCCTATATTTATTTCTTAGTTTTCAATATTTTAATTTAGATCTTCATCAAATTAGATATTGGCTTATGGTATCTACACAATAACCTTACATTTCATGACATTTATATTTTTAGCCACATACTTACTTATTATTAACTAGACCCTTATATATCTTGACTAATTAAACAATGGACTTAACAGCTTAATTATTAAATTTGTGATCCTATAAATTCTAACAATCTTCTAATGGTCACATATGTAACTTTACACACGTGTTAGACTTTATGGGCTCAAAATTTGCCATTATATACACTTCAAGTATTTTCAAATAATCCCGTCCATTAGTCATGTCAGTATACATAACCAAAGGTATTTTCGTTATATCAATCATAACTAAACCCATCAATAATCATTAATACTTATATAATTAAATTACATAGATTCATCATGAAATGTGTAGCATGAAAATCACATGATTTTGGTTTATTCATGTCAAATTTCAACTGGTCATACTTTACTTTAGTGAGATAATTTAATAACCTTATTTTACAAAGTGAAACTAGCTAAATATTAAACTTTACTAATTGGAAAAAATATCCAAAACCATAGTATGCATACATAATACCAAACATAGAACATAAAATTCATAAATGGCTAACTCCTACTAAACCAAATATTCCTCAAACAATAAAACCCCAATATGAGCAGTGTGCCCATGGAAGATCTTGGGTGGAAGAATTTTTGTAATAGGATGTGCTATCATGGAGTTCGTACCTAAATGTTCTATTGAAATCTGTATGCTTTGCACCCTTTCTTTAATAACTGGGAACTTGATATCAATATGTTTTAAATTGATTGAGCTCATATTATTGTCATAGTATAACTTAAGTGGTCTTTCAATTTCTTCCATAATTAACATCCCAGTGACTAAGTTCCTCAATCAAACACCATGGTTAGATGCCTCAAATCGTGGTATAAATTCTTCTGCCATGATGGATGAAGCAATGATAGTTTGCTTGGCATTGTGCTAAGAAACTGCACCACCACCCAACATCTAGATATAACCCAAAGTGTATATTTTTCTATCTTGGCATCCTACAAAATCAGAGTAAGAATATCTAGTGATCTCCAAGTGGTATGACCTTTTATATGTGAGCATTATTCTTTAGTTCTCTTTAAATACCCCATGAACCTTTTGTCCGCTTTCCAATTATCCATTCTCGAATTGCTCAAATATCTTCCTAACATCCCAACTATGAATGCAATATTTGGACACATACATACTTTGGCATACATCACACTCCATACAGCTGACACATAAGGAATCTTTTTCATTTCTTGAATTTCTAAATTTCCTTTTGGGCACTAACTGAGAATAAATTTGTCTCCCTTATAAACTGGAGTATCCCCTTGTGTACAATCCTGCATGGCAAACCTTTTAAGTACCTTATCGATATAGCTCCTTTGTGACAATCACATCATACTCTGAGATCAATCTCAGTGTATCTGAATTCCTAATACAAAGGAGGTGTCACCAAGATATTTCATTTCAAATTTTTTGGATAGAATTTTTTTGGTTTCGTGCATCATGCCAATATCATTAGTGGTAAGCAGTATGTCATCAACAACATGATTAAGAATGTGTACTTAGTCTCACTGAATTTGTGATACACATAGTCCTCAACAACATTCACCTTAAAACCAAAGGAGAGAATTACTTCATGAAACTTGTGGTATCACTAAGGAGACGCCTGTTTAAGTCCATAAATGAATTTTGTCAATTTGCAAACCATATTCTAAAACGTTATTGTCTTGCATGGACTTATACTCCTCTTTCATTTCTTCAATCCAGTTTTACGATTGGAATCCTACATGGCTTGGAGGAGGTTGATTGGATTAACTTCCATCATACCATTATTTTCCTCATATTCTTGGAGAAAGACTATGTAATCATTCAGAATAACATTTCTACTTTCTCTAGTGGATCTTCGCAAAGGTATTGGTTCTTATAACACTTGTTATTGAGGATATTGAGTTTTTTCTTCATGAATTACCAAATCATCTTGAGTAGGAGGAAATTCAACAATGTCTTGTGGAGGTTCCATACCTGCTTGCCAAAACCAATTGTATGAATCGATTATGGGATTGTTACTGATTCTTCCTCTAAACAAAGTCTCCAACCTTATTCTTCCCTCAAGCTCAATATACTTAAAGAATGTGGTTGTTCCCTTCTCAAAAGTTGAGTTTAATTTGGGATCATAAAATGTTTAGCCCTTAGATCTTTCAGAATAACCAATAAAGTAGTTGCTCACTGTTCGGGAGTCCAATTTATTTTCATTTGGCCTATAAGGCCTTGCCTCAATTGGACGTCCACATACATTAAAATGGCTCATAGTAGGATTTCATCCATTCTAAAGCTCATAAGGTGTTTTGGAAGCTGCCTTGGTTGGTACTATATTTAGAGTGTAAGTTGCGGTTTTTAGTGTCTCTCCCCATAGTACCTCTAGCAAGGTGGGATGATAAATCATATTATTTACCATATCCTTAATAGTTTGATTTTATCTTTCAGGTACACCATTCATGATAGGTGACCCTAACATGGTCTTTTGTGGGATGATTCCATATTCCTCTAGGTATTTAGAAAAAGGCCTCACACATTGTTCACCTGAATCATATATCTTCCGTAATATCCACTGCCATAGTCAGATTTGACACTCTTAATTCTTTTGTTGAGTTGATTCTCAACTTCAACCTTAAATGATTTGAATACATCCAATGATTGACAATTTTCATGTATAATAAATATGTATGCATATCTAGAATAATCGTCTATGAATGATATAAAATATTATTGACCATTCCAAGAAGGTGTAAGAAATGGTCCATAAATATTCGTATGTATCAATTTTAAGACATCTGTAACTCTATATGCACCAAATTTCTTTGTTTTGGTCTATATACCTTTAACGCAATCAACATAAACATCAAAGTTTGTGAAGTCAACTTAAACATCAAAGTTTGTGAAGTCAACATAATCCAAAGTTCTACCTGATGTTAGTCGCTCAACTCTATTTTTAGAGATGTGACCTAGGCGTTTGTGCCATAATGCTCCTAAATTGTTATTGTCGAATTTACACTTAGTACCACGTGATTCCACATTTAAGGATTCGCAATAGGTAGCTACCATGTCTAGTAAATATATATTTTCATAACCCATAAGTTCAAAAAATATATGAATTGAAAGACAACTTGAATTTATAGTTTCTAGATGGACATAAATAACCTGATTTGTTCAAATAAGAAATCAGAATTAAATTCTGCCTGAATGAGGGTACCACTAAAGTGTCTTTTAAATCCAAATAAAATCCTTTACACATTAATAATATAAAATGCCCTACAACTTCCACCTCCACTGATTTGCCATTTGAAACATAGATGTATCTTTCAACAGCATTTGTCTTTCGATAGTCCAGACAACCCCTTATTGAAACACTGATGTTAGAACTTGTATCAGAGTCAAACCACCAAGTGTTTCTAGGTACTGAAGCTAAATTAACCTTAAAACAGGCCAAAGCATTTGCAGCTTCATTCTTGGGCTCATAAGTTTTCTTTATTTTTCCCTTGTCTTTAGAGGTTCCAACAAAATGAGCACTTTATACCTTATCTTATTTCAATCCTTGCTCTTCTTGTATACAAAATGAAATAAGCTCATTAATAAACTTATTTTTATCATTTTGACAATTATAAGATATCTTTATCTGACTGAATTCTGAAGGAAGAGAGAGTAATACTAAATGAATGAGCAAGTCTTTCGATAACTTGAGCTTTAGTGTCTTATGTTTTGAAACAATATTTGACATGCCTATAATGTATTCCCTTGTATTTTCTTTGCCTTGATACTTCATGGAAATCAAGTTCTGAAGAACAATACTTATTTCCGCCTTATCACCTTTTGCAAAGCACTTTTTAATCTCAGCAATAAAGTCTTTGGCACTTGTTATCTCTTCCGAGATAGTACCCCTAAAGACCTCAGGAATGACACGTTTAATAATCATGAGACTCGTGCAATTGGATCAATCGCACTTTTCATATTTTATCCTCTGTTCAAAGGTACTATAATCCTAGGAGAAGGTGGTTGATCCTTCCTTAGTGTAAGGTCAATATCCATGTAGCCAAAAATAATTTTCATGTTCTCTTTCCATTCCATAAAATAATCCCATTAAAGTTTGGAAGATAACTCAGATTAATAGATATTGATGTAATTGAAGCTGAAAATAGAACAAAAATAAATACCATAAATATATTACAACAACAAAAATATATCAAATATTTAATATGTTCAAATTACGTCATAACTTATCTCAAGATACACAATGCACCATCAATATCAAGTTTTGGGACAATAATATTGATTGTTATTGATACTCTTGTTGTAATGATCAAATATTGATAATAAAAACATGTCAAATAATAAACTCTTCTTTAGATTGATTTATCATTCACATGTGAAACATTATAATTATCACATGTTTACCATCACATGCATTTATGAAATTCGACCAAACATCAACCGACCATTGGATCGGTTGACACTCACATGGATAAACACACATACAAAATAAATAAATAAAATTATTTAGTATTTATCATGAGTAATCTCCATAAAAGTAGTCACTTTGGTGGCTTTTTATTTTAATAGACTCATTTAAAATATTAAACTATTGTATAAAATACAAACCTTAGCCAAAATTAGAATATAAATTTATCAAAGTTAATAAATAAAATAACTAAGGGACACATCCATGCAAACTAGCAAGACCTGAGAGTGTTTCAATACGTGTCTGCGTTGTTATGTGAAGCACAACAAAACACCGCAATTCCAAATTATGCAAAAGGCCTAAAAAAAATTGAAACTTTTGACATTAAATCACATATATTATTAATTATTAAAAAATATTGACGTAATGGAATATTGACGTAAACTTATTATACTCATGTTATTATCGTCACAATCTTAAAAAACATGTTACTTGCAACATGTGTTATCACATGAAACTGATTTCTAAGCATATTTTTTCATTTATATTTACAATTTCGCTTGACAAAATATATTGACGGCAACATGATTAAAAATTATAAATACTTTTTAATCAATTAAGACCAAAATAATGAATTATGATAAAAAAACATGAACCTTATACAAAATCAGAAGATCAAAAGATCTCAATTTTGGAACCCTAATATAAAAAAAAATTATTCAGATATAGGTGACGCTGAAATCATTTGTTAGATCTATTCATATATGAGTTCTACTCATATAGAAATCAAGAGCAGAACTCTTGACTAATCCCCATGAGTCGATAACCCATCAACTCATGTCCCTTAAACTCGTACCAGAATTCAATCAGAGAATGAAAGCGGAAACTTACATGTGTTTATCATTGGGATTCTCTCATGTTCACGAGTATGTGATCTTCCGTTTTGTAGAGTTTCTTAGGGTTTCTTGAATCTCTTTTGATGGAGGTGAAGAGAGAATTCTGATGAACAATGTTTTTCTGTCTTCTATAAAAATGAAGATCGTAACTCATATAAATAATCATAAGATTATTTCTTAATTTTTAATATTCTAATTTAACCCCTTATCAAATTAGATATTGACATATTGTATCTACACAACAATCCTACATTTTATAATATTTATATTTTTTAGCCAGAAATTTATTTTTATATTAATTAAATATCTTTAACTCTTGAATAATTAAAAAGCAACCCTAACACATTTTATGATATTTATGTTTTTTAGCCACAAATTTATTTTAATATTAATTAAATATCTTTAACTCTTGAATAATTAAAGAGTAGCCCTAACACATTGATTTTTAACCCAAATTTCTAAAGAGAGAGAATATGTATTTTTTTTTACAAAATATCAGTTATTAAAAATGTTGATAACTATGATAATTTCCTGAAACCTACCATTTTCTTAGATGTTTGTTATAACTACTAAAAAGTGTTCTAAATTAACAACATAAAAAAAACTTAATTTTATGCATGTGAAAAGTGAACAACAGGATGGGTACGTAACTACGTGGAGGCAACTAACTAGAAAGTAGAAACAAAGTTACGTGGGAACACATGGTAACCAATGGTGCAGGGTTGTATACGTACGAATCTTATGTTTAATTGGTAACTATTAGGTGCAGTGCAGTGCAATATTATATTCCTAACATCATATGGAATATTAATGAACGGTGTTTGAGTTTGTGTTCCTTAAAAGATTTGTTTTAGAAAATTGAACCGGACTAGTGTTTGGTCTCTTTTGTTGCAACTTGCAAGTTCATTCTTCAACATGTTCGGGTATAACGAATTTTCAAGGATAGTGATTATAGCTCTTATAATGAATTCGGTCTAATGAATTTTTGTTATTAAGGAGTTTAGTTGTTTGAATTTATTATTTTAAATGTGAGTAAGTAGGATGTCGTAAATTCGAACTAGTATCCCTACATTTGATATCATTGGACAACTATCAACAGAGTTTGTTTAACAAGACATATTTAATGAAAATTATATTCAAAGCGTATATCTTTTAAGAAAGACCCCTCTTGCTCTTTATAGCTGTATTTTAGAGTTTCAAGTTTTTAAGAACTTCCAAATGAAGACACCATTTCTTAATTGTTCATGTTCGTTGATATTTGGTCTTGATCGAACAACACTTAATGCTCAGAGGCATTTTCGGATCTTCTTCATTATGGCCCATTGATCTTATTTCTTCAAATTTAGATTGTTATTCTTATTCTTTTAATATTATTCTTTTTACTTATTAGTATGTGATGAGACTTTTTAGAATCTATTGTTTTTAATTCTTGCCACATGTCGTTTACGATTCACAGGGTGATGACCTATTAATATGCATGGTAGGTTTGTGGTCTATAAATCATAAATGTCAATATGACTTTAATGACACACTCATTTGTTGACATGACACCATTTCGTCGGTGGGTGTGCAACCTTTAGGGAATTTGATTTTCACTATTGGGGAGGTTAGCCAGGTTTCTAAGTGATTATTGGTCTGATAATGTTTTTAAATTTAATCACCTCCATACAAAGTGAAAGAGGAAGGGTTGTCTTCCTTGAACCTACTATTCTCTGTGTGTGAGCATGCGCTACGAAGTAGGCCATTAAGTATCATATTTCTAGGCCTCTAATGAATAACCAAGTGTGTAGATTGCACCCTTGGATAGATGTCACCTATCTATATACTCCATAAATATATTGTGATCCAATGGATCAAAGAACTATCAGATGGTAGATCAAATCAACGATATTTTTTTTTTGACTAGGTAGTCATGACTTCAACTTTCTCAAATCATATTTTCCTTGACTTTCCTCATCCAAATTTTCAGATATTTGATGTCGTATTCCAAGAGTAAAGATTCTTTCTTCCATTTACTAAATTTGAATAAGAGATTCTCATGTATGTTGTGGTGGCATAGTCACAATTTCACCCTAATTATTGGACCTTTATATGACTTTTTAATTAGTCTATCATTTTCTCGAACTTGGTAGGTCCAATAAAGTCCTTTTTTTCTTCACATTTTCCATTGCTTTGGACAACTCTAAAACCCATTTTGGTCCATTACAAAAAATCTTCCAAGATGTTTGAAGTCTATATAAAATCCCTCTAAAATTTCAAGTTTAGGTGTATCATCATTGAACCGTGTAGTGTTAATGTTGATCAAGGTGTGTGTTATTTAGAAGAATGTGTTGATGGTACTATTTGCAAATAGTTGTTTCTTACCTGATGGAGCCAAAAGCATTTTGGTAAGGTGAAGGCAAACATGCTCTTTAATATATAGGACACTTTTACTCTAAGAAGAAACGCGTCCATGAAATTACAAAAATTTGTTCAAAGATTTGATAAGGCTCTCTACATTGATAAAAAATAAAGGTGTAGAAAGAGAAAGAATGATACATAGATACCTAGTCTCTGGTGAAGACCCTAGTTAGGAGGATGCTTCTAGGTTGTCGGTGTTTTTCGTAACTCTTTATTGTTTTGATGCTCCAAATATTTATTATGAATTATTGTTTTTCTTTTTTATAGATAACATGGCTAATGATGACAAGTTCATGGATTACGAGAATTTGAAATCTCAATTGTTTTCCAAAGACGACCCTACGAAAGATGGTCTGAGTCATAGTACTTCTATGGATAAAGATGAAGGCAACCATGTAAGTGTTGCACCCTTGATTGGAGTTGTGGTCGAATTTGCTATGGCTTCTGTGATGGTCATTCCACCTGTTACAAATAAATCTTATCACATTGCAAAAAAGGAAGGACCCACTCTATAGATATGATGGTTGATGGATAATTTACTAGCAAGTGTACTAGTGTTGTTATCGAAGTAATAAAAATAAATTCGTCTCCAGAGGGATTGCGAACTTAAAACAAGGTATGTTGTACAATATGATTAAAATAGTAAATGAGGGGGTTTTTTAGATTGTTTTGGTCAAAAACAAAAGAGAGAAGTTTTGATAACAATTATGATAAAGACAATCAGGTCTTATTGTCAGAATCCCCTATTTTTACTTGATTAATGAAACACGCATTAACAGACATGCAATGACTACAGAGTTACACGATATATTAACTCTACAGTTACACCTAATCCCTTGGTGTGTAGCTCACTAGCCTAAGCATTAATTCCCCGATCCCTCGGGTCAATTATACCGTTAAACCAGGAAACACAACACATTAATCCATAAGTCACAATTCATAATCATACCATCCCTAGTTAATTAGAGAATTCAATAGTAAAAGTATGTTAGATAAATAGCCCTAGGGCGGTAGTCATTACTTATCATGATCAATTTGAATGTTGTAACAAACAAAAGGCAATGAGCATAATTAATAACTGATTAATAACAACGAGTCAAAATAATTACATTAACATCATCTGATTATATGTTCCAGTAAAGTAAAAACAGGTTCATCATCAAATAAGACCTAACCTAAGGGGAATCTAGCTACTCTCATTGAAATAATTCAATATCATAAGTGTAAATTCGGAAAACATGAAGAATCACTGAAGAAATAGCTCTCCAATGGCTTCAATGACCTCCAAAAGCTCCAAAATCGCTCCAAGACATTGAAGATGACGAGAAACACAAGAAATGGGGGGTTGAATTGGGTTTCTAAAAACAAAATATTTTTCTACCCAACATAACAAATAGAAAACGAAGAGCAAAAATAATGAAACAATTATTTTTATCCTGGTTCGCTGTTAACTAAGCTACCTCCATTCCATCCGCCAAGGTGATTTTGCCTTATCAACAAGGACTTAATAGACTATAACCAAACCTGATTACAACACAAAGACCAACTATCAATCTCTTCTTGAGTAATGCTGACTAAACCCTAGTCACTCAAGGAAATACAATCAAACAAATTGAGATATAAAGTGTGTTTACAAAATGCTTCTAAGAAAGTAGACTACACAGACGAATTACAAGTATATTACACAAAATATGTTATATGAAGAGTATGAACAACAATTCTTGTGTGCGTTTTTTTCTTCTCTTAAATGTTTCACAAAGTGCATTATTTACGTATATGATAGTCTCTTAGAATATGTAGCACTTTTCCATTCTTCCAAGTCTTCTTTATATAGGCAAGGAAGATATCAGTTGGAGGATAAAATTGGAATACCAAAATTCAATTGTATCCTTGCATAACGGCTTGTGAAAATGGGAGATAAAATGGTATAATAGTATAATCCTTAGCCCACAAAATCAGTATAGTGGAGGAATATTTGATCTTGTATTGTGTAATATTTCTCACATAAAACCTTTTGATCTTATCTTCGATATTCAGAGGCTTCTGATAGGTAGATGATGAAGCATGCATAAGAGAAGAGTGAGAGTCTAGTTGAGAGAATCTTCAGAAACATGGTCTTCATAATCTTGATCTAGTTCATCAAAACTTGGTCCTCAGAGTCCGGTGACACAATTCAGAGTTGTTTGAGTGTGGGGCTTTAGAGCATATCAGTGTCAGAAGCTTCAGAGTAGAAAAGCTTTGGATGAGTAGAAATCAGAAGCCTTAAATACAGAATACAAATCTTGATTAACTTGTAAACCACATATCTCAGAGTCAGAGTGCACTAGGTTCAGAATCTGATGACATCACATGTCATTCACTAAGAGTCGGAACTTGTATATAATATTTTCATATTAAACAAAATAATTAGGGTACAAAATTGTTCTATAAGATTCTATGAATTGTTATCATCAAAACATAAGGCTAGATGCAGAACCAAATCTTGTTCTTACAGACGTCACTTTTCTCCTTTCAAAATTGAACCCCTTTTTCTTTTCCTTCTTTTTCTTACAAAGCTGCTAAAAAAACATGTCAGGAAAGTGTACGATTGCGAGCGTGTTGAACATAGGTGCGGGCGCGTTTGGCAATCATTGCAAAAATGCGGTCGTGTTAGGATGCAACGCGAGTGCATTAATATCAGAAGCAAAGCAACATGTTTTTGTTCCTTTTTTCACCAATTTCCTTAGTAAGTGCTTTTCTTCATCCAAAAGCGCTTTTTCAAGCTTTTTTTTCACTCTTTTGCCTCTAACTTGCTCATTTCTTGTCAGAATAGTCCAATTTTTCTTACTAAATAACGCTCAATGTCAACATGTTATCACCATCCAAAACTTGAATTGTTGATTGTCCTTAAGTAACTTGTATGCATAGTGAAACTTTGTCAGAAATAAATTACAAACCTCACCAAATTAATGCCACTTGCTTTTGTTGATCGAGACATCTGATCCTTGCTTTGCTTTAATTAATTTAGATAAGTTTTTCCAACACCAATACTCAACCTATCCCTCTACTCACTATTATGCACTCAATTGCAAGTGTGTTCACTCAATCAACATACAAGAGTAAAAATCAATGAGTTTGTAAGTTATCTGCAAAATCAGTCAGAACATATTTAAACATACACATTCGAGGACTTTATAGGTTTTAACGTGGCTTATGTCAAGGTAGCATAATTTTGGGATAATCGGCTTAAACCTTGGAGTTATGTACCTCTTTTTCCTTCTATTATCTTCTTCCTTTCATATCACTCTCTTTTCCATATTTGGTACTAGAGATTTTTTTTTAAACTTTGTTCATATTCTTTTCTCAAGTTTTTCTTAAATGTCATGTTTTGGACATCTTATTTTTCTTTTTCTTTTTCTTTTTCTTTGACCTCATGTTTCTCACATCTTATTTTTATCTTTATTTTTCTTTTTATTAAACCAATATCTCTAGTACCCTAACCCCAAACTTAAATATTGCTAACTTCCAAGAGAAACCCCAAACTTAGTGATTAACATATACTGAAAATGAAATCTATCTACCTAACTTCGAGGAGGATGGAAATATTTTATCTTTCAAGTCACATGCTTATAATTGGCTAAGTCACAGATGGAAAGGCTAAGACTCAAATTGGTTTACAATGGATATCAATTATTGTGCAAGGGTGGTTTACAAGTTCGCAAAGTTTTCACAAACAACTGCCTCTATGTGTGTTTATCATATAAAATAATTAAAACAAATAAAATTCAAATTCTAGATATTACATATGCATGGATACGCTCAGAAAAAGAAATAAGTAATCAATAGAATTATTTGGGCTCAAACCTCACTTGTTCAAGTATCTAGAGGTTGAGTACCAGCAGCGGTGTCCATTTTCTTCATCAATCATAACTCAGCTAGGTCCCTTCAATCTCGCTCACTTTATTCACTTTTTATTGTGACTACTTTTCTACTCAAAGGCAAGGTATTAATTAAATTTAAAAAGAAACAAGCCCAAACAAAATTCATTAATCAGAGAACTAAACATTACAAATTTTGGGGAAGACCAAATTTTTGGAGCTCCCCCTCTTCAACCGAGTGGTACAAAAGGACATAAAAAGAAATAAAAACAAAAGTATAATTTCTGAATTATAAACTATCGTTCGGGCAGTAAAACTCGCAGAATCGATTGTTGCTTCCACTTCCCTTTAGATTTTCTACACATTCAACACAAGCATTAAAATTACCAAAACACTAAAAACTCAAAACATGCTGAAATTTAAAATTGATTGAAATTAAATTAACTCATCTAAATATAAAATGTGTTACCAAATCGTGGGTTGCCACACACGCATCACTTATTTAATGTATTTAGCTTGAACATTTGCTTCTCTGTTAGGGCGAAATATATGATACGAAGAACACATCATCCTTCTTCTTCCTCTTGTTTGGTAGGATTCCAATGAACTTGAGGAATCAATGATGTGGTTCCTAAATATTCTTCGACTCAATAATAGTGAACAAAGCATAGATGTAGTCCAATACTTCATCAATTTCTTCGCTTCCATTTGGTTTGTTTCCAAAATAGGTCTTGAGGACAAGAGATTGCTGAAGATGTCCAGGTTGGATAACCATGTCTAAGAAAATTCTTTCCTTTGAAACTTCATTCACCACCAAACCATCCTCTCTGGGTCTTCTTGCTCTTTTCCCAAGCTATTCTTCACGTCAGATTTTTCTATTCCTGATTCAGTTATTTCATCTGGTGGTGCGCATGTGTCTTATTTTCTCTTCCCACTGGTCTTTTGGTTAGAACTCACCACTTCACTTCTCAACTCAATGGAGCTACAATTCTCGTTCTTTGGGTTATCGACCATATTATTGATAAATCCCCCACTCGAGCTATCCTGAGCTACCATTTATCGTGACAAATGACCGATTTGCAACTCTAAATTCTTAATAGAGGCCTCAATGTTCTTGTTCATTGCCAGATGGTTCTTTATCCTCTCTTCGTGATTCCTCTTTAACATATCAATACCTGCTTGAGTGGTTTACATAAAACTTACCAAGGTTTTTTCTAATTAGGATGATATCATTTGTGGTGGTTCTTGAGGCGCTTATAGGCTAAAACTTTGAATGTGATTAATGTCCTAATTACAACTCGATTGCTTATCCCACCTTGTAGAGGTATTGAAGGAATGGTTTAACTCATGATAGTTTCTCGCATATTGCGCCTTTACAACGTAAGTCTCTAGTGTACAATGACCAATTTGGTGACCTTCACCAAAGAAGTCACATCGTTACACTCCGACGAGATTAAAATATGCATTTGTATTACTTGTGTAACAACTTAAAACTTTTGTTTACAAAGTATATGTGAAATATTTTAAGATTTTATGCATTCCAGGTCCGAAGGGCTGCTTCCCTGACCATGGTCTCCAAAATGTAATCCTCTTTTCCGGAGCCAACAATGACTCAATATAGTCGTACCTAATTAGGGGTGAGTTTTCCATCTGAAGCGTACTTATTATCGATGTCTGATTTTCTTAATACAAGGTTTCTCAAGGTAAATTCCTTGGGGATGACTTTCCAATTGTACCTTGATGTCACTTTCTACTTTATTATGACTTATATTATCAACTTATCAAGGCCCAATCCATGTATTCTTCTAGAATGTCCGACTTTTACTTGAATTCTTCTTTATTAATTTCACTTGACTTGTTATGTGATATCCTCCAACTTAGCTCTCCTTTTTTGACAGGGATCACCATTTCAGTCTTGTAAGTGAGTCAGAAGGGAATCTCATTTTTTGAAGACTTTGGCTTTGGTTTGAGGGTGTTCCACGAAGATAAAATAATGGGAAACATGTAAAATTTCTAGCAAATCTCGGAACCTTCTCTCTCTGAATTTCGCCTTATTGTTAATTACAACAACTTAAGGAATGTTGAACCGAGTGAGAATGTTACTTTTAAATAAGTTTAAGATGTCATGACCCTTAACCTTTGCTAATGTTTCTGTCTTGATCCATTTTTAAAAGTAATTAATGAACTATGGAAGGGTAATGCACTAATATACTCTGGGGGAGTAATATGTAGTTCATTACGTCCTTGGCATTTTTGGAAATTTTATACATGTGCCTTAGCATCTTCATTCATCGTCATACAATAGTAGTTGTCCATAATTGTTTTCTTGGCTAATGATCTTCCATACAAGTGTTATCTTAATTAGCATTAATGGACTTCCTTTAAGACCTTATTCCCATCTTCCTTTATCAAACATTTCAATAAGGGATTCGTAAAACCTCTAATGTGGAGGTGATCTTCAATAACAAAATACAAATAAATCTCCCTTTGGGTCTTTAACATCTCTTTTTTGTCTTCTAGTAAATCTCCCACCGCTAGATATTTAATGATGTGTGTCATATAAATCTCTAGTGTTTTTACTTTCACGTAGAACAACAATCTCCCCTTTGGCAATTTTTGACTAAAATAACTTACAAGATGTAACTTACAAGAAGTGATATTCAAGAAGTATCCCACCACAAAAGAGTATATCATAACAGCAACATAAGTATCTCACAACAGAAATAATGCAAGGTGGTTTCTATACACACCTATACACACCACATCAGAACATCGTGCTTGAACATCTTATCCCACATGATCATTACTCCCCGTTTTGCCACAATTTTGAAAAGGTTTGAAAATCACATGTCTTGTAAATACTACATACAATCAGAGCTAACATCAACAACAACAGAAAACACATTAGTAGCATAAGTCAAAAATCATGAGGTTTCTACACACATTCAATGCTCCATAACAGTCAGTCATGCAATCACAAAGTCAGTCATGCATGACCACACAATTAGTAGTCATGTCAATAGTCATAAGATACTACTAACACACATATGAGCTCACAGAAGGACCATACACCATGCTAGATGCTCCAGCATGTGATAACACAAGATAAACAATACTTCACACAAAACACACAACATCAAGGAAAACAAGCTCTAATACCAATTGAAATTTTGTTCTCTGGGGACAAATGCAAGAGACGATATTTGGGACATTGTATACCAGAAAGTAAAAACCAGTTACATAACCAAGTCATGACATATTAATTTATACAAGATAATAAAGTAGAAAAGCAATAAAGAACACAATAATTGTTAATCCAGTTCAGTGAAACCACACATACGTCTTAGGAGCACTCTACCCAAGAAAGGAAATCCATTATTCTATAGAATTAGTATAGAGTGTCTTATATGAAAAAGACCATTGTTCAATGCCCCTCTTTTTAATTCTATCATTAGTGTCTTTTTTTAGGACTTCCCCTAAATATGAGAGCCCCCACTTACTTTCTCTCAGTCACTAATCCCAAGTGATCAACATAAACATAATGATGAATGTTGAGTATAACTCAACTAAACAAACAAACTATTATACCTTTTGAACGAAGCAATAATACGATGTATAATTCACATTAATACTTTGTTCAGAAGCTTATAAAATTAGTATCTTGGAACAAAGTTTTAAAACTCAATAAAGAAACCAAACTCGAAGCCTTAAGATATGAATCAAGCGCTAGAGTGTTGTTGGTGTAAGCCCTAGAGGCCAATATTTTTTGGTACTTGTATCGAATTATTTATTAATAATAAAAGGCATTTTCTTTATTATGGTTGATTAATAAAGTCCCTAGAATAGATAGTCCGTTTAATGTATTAAGTGTGACTTAATCATGAGAACACATTAAACATAAGGACACTATTCTTAAAGTATCCGTAGTCGAGCTTTAATGTGAAGTGGGATAACATTAAAGCATTAAGACTATTATGTTTGTAGACTGATGATCACATCTCATGGATCATGGATAAAGAGTTATCAAGTCTTAAACATAGGTATGAATATTAGGAGTAATATTTATACCGGATTGACCCGCTATGAGAATACTATATAGAAAGTTATGCAAAGTGTCATAAGTTATTCTCATGGTGATAATAGTGTATACCACTCTTCGACCTGAAACCACTATGGATCCTAGATGTAGAGTCGAGTGCTTTATTGTTGATCCAACGTTGTCCGTAACTGGATAACCATAAAGACAGTTGATGGGTACTCCACGAAGCATGCTGAGGGACATGAGTGTCCTAGATGGAATTTGCCAATCCTGCGTAACAGGATAAATGTCTATGGGCCCAATATTGAACTGGACAAGGGTGACACGGTCTATACCTTGTGTTCAATATAGACATAAGGGCAAAGGGGTAATTATACACATAATTATTATCACAGGAGGTTTTGTCAGATCACATGACATTTTCGTGACTTGGGTAGCAGTGATGTGTTGCTAGATACCGCTCACTGTTTATTATGTTAAATGCGTGATTTAATATAATTGCCAACGTCACGAAAACCTATAGGGTCACACACAAAGGACGGATTGATGAGAGATAGAATAATTAAGGAACATCGTAAGGTACGGTGTACTTAAGTAGAATACGAAATATGGTAAGGTACCAAGTACTTAAGTGATTTTGGCATATTATGAGATATAGGCCAAAATGCACTTAAGTGGGCTTTTTGGCTTGAAGCCCACACAAGTGGTTCTATAAATAGAGCTCTTGCGCAAAAGCTTTGTATGGGAAAAACAACACAACTGAAGAGTTGGAATTTCGTATCTCTCTCTCACTCAAAGCCTTCATTCACAAACAGCTAGCACTGCGATTGAAGGAATCCGTTCGTGTGGACTGAGTAGAGACGTTGTCATCGTTCAACGTTCGTGATCGCCCCATGGATCTGTACCAAAGGTTTTGATCATTATCAGAGATCTGCACCAAAGGTTTGAATCGCCACAAGAGGTAACGATTCTATCACTGATCATGCCCATTCGTAAGGATCACTAAATGGAGAAAATTTTAAATTCCGCTGCGCCTTGGATGGCTATTCTCCAACAGTGGTATCAGAGCCACTTACGAAACCATGAATCTGATAGCTGTTTTTATTCTGTAATAATATGATTAAAACAGAATGAATCAAAGGTTAAATTGAGATCGATCAAGTTACATATATGTGATATATGTAACCCTGATGCAAAATACATTATATATGATATAATGTTCTTGTTTCGTTCATTCAAAACCTCGATGATTGTTTTCCTTTGAGCGGTCAATGGTCGTTTGCTTCTTGATCCGACATTTGTATGGTGAAGCAATGACGTGTTGATCAATCATACTGAATTAACAATCGAGACGTGTTTGACGGTCTGAAATTGGTGCATTAGGGTTAGTGACGGCACAAGGGTTGTGTTGTCAGAGAGTTATGCGATTGGGGTTTGAACGCACAAGAGTTGTGCTTCCTAAACACCTTTTGGAACAGTGTTAACCGGTTAACGCGTATGGTTAACCGGTTAACGGAATGCGAAATAAAATTTTGGAGATTTTTTAACAGTGTTAACCAGTTAACGCATATGGTTAACCGGTTAACGCAAGGCGGAAAACAGTTTTCCAAGACATTTTCAAACAGTGTTAACCGGTTAACACATTTGGTTAACCGGTTAACGCAAGGCAAAAAACAATTTTTTTCAGATTTCAAAACA
Source organism: Lathyrus oleraceus (assembly GCF_024323335.1). Lineage (NCBI taxonomy): Eukaryota > Viridiplantae > Streptophyta > Magnoliopsida > Fabales > Fabaceae > Lathyrus > Lathyrus oleraceus. The sequence goes on from NC_066585.1 coordinate 149,687,945, forward strand.
GTGTTAACCGGTTAACGCATATGGTTAATCGGTTAACGCAAGGAAATTTTCGCCCATTCGGCTAACTCAGTGCTTTAAAAATGTCAAGTGTTGATACGAAAAGCGACATCGATTTTAAATGAATTGTTCATTAAAATGTGATGATCGGTCGTCGAAATTTAATTTGATTTTAATTAATTAAAGGAATTAATAATAATAATAATAAAGTGTTTATTATTGCCTTGTGGTGATCGGTTATGGCCTTAGTTTTCCTTTGTTTTGTTTTGGGATTTTAAAATACGACCTGCGTGTCGTGCCTCTCTCTTAATCTCCCAAATGTAACTTCTTTTCTCATCTCACTCCCTCGTATGTAAAACGAGTTTCTTTCATGTAATGTAATTATATGAAGAAAGCAAAGGAGTTAGTGCCAAAGGAGGACAACCTTGAAGATCTTGCTTGGAGAAGCTTAGATCGTTGTAGGTTAGCTTAGGTTCTCTCATTGGCTTGGGAGAACAATTGCGCTAGGGGCCATAACTGTTTCATTTTGTTTGTATATATGTTGATGCATGTGAATGTATGTTGATGCATGTGAGAGACGGTTTATATGATAAACAAGCCGGTGAGATCAGAAAATTGCAATTCCCTCAAAACTAAATATTAAGTTTTAAGCTTTCCAAGTTTTAACACTCATCAAGACTAGTATCGAATAATGTAGGTTTCGCCTACGCGAGGTGCATGTTCTATATTAGTAAGGTGCGATGGGATAATTGTAATATCCAACTGTTAAAACAATGGGTCAAACTTAACTAGACAAATTATAATAAGATTATATATATGTTTAGAAGCAAGAGTTGGGAATGATCCATATGATGGATTGGAATAAGGAATTATTCACCCAACTGAAATTTTCGAGAGTTGTATGAGATACAATTGGAAGGAGTTCCTACCTAAATAACCTAGTTTGGTGTAATCCGCCTACGCGGACTTAGAACGAAGTGAAATATGGATCTCGACCCACTAGAAAATCTTCCAACGGGATTTTCCGAATCAAATGATGAGGGTAATTTGTTTTGAATAAAATAGTGGGAGCATGTTTAATTAAAGGCCTAATTGAATATGTCAATGATACTTATATTTTCATTAATCCTTATGTAGATTACCATGACAACAAACACCTCTAACAACATCCTGCGATCAATCCTTGATAAGGAAAAATTGTCTGGGACAAATTTTCTGGATTGGCACCGAAACCTGAGGATTGTCCTCAAACATGATAAAAAGCTGTATGTCTTGGAGACACCTGTTCCTGAAGAGGAACCTCCTAGTTCTGCACCCAAGGCAGAAAGAGATGCTTATAAGAAGCATATCGATGATGCCAATGAAACTGCTTGTCTCATGCTAGCTACCATGAACTCAGAATTGCAAAAGCAACATGAGAACATGTCAGCGTTCGATATGATCGAACACCTGAAGTTGCTCTATCAAGAGCAAGCAAGGCATGAGAGGTTTGAAGTTTCAAAAGCCCTTTTTCAAAGCAAGTTAGCTGAGGGAGCCCCTGTAGGTCCCCATGTACTCAAGATGATTGGGTATGTGGAAAACCTTGAGAGATTGGGTTTTCCCCTCGAAAAGGAACTTGCAACTGACTTGATCTTGCAATCGTTGCCAGATAGTTTCAGTCAATTTGTCCTAAATTTCAATATGATTGATATGGACAAATCTCTTCCTGAACTGCTCGCCATGTTAAGAACTGCCGAGCAGAATCTGAAGTCAAAAGGGAAGTCCATTCTGATGATCGGAAATGGAAAGAGACAGAACAAAAGGCCCACTAAGCATAGTGATAAGGGGAAGGGCAAGGAAGTTGCCAATCCCAGACCCACTGCTGCTTTAAAGCCTAGTGGAGGCATAGCAAAAGAAGGCACCTGCTTCCATTGCGGTAAGACCGGACACTGGAAGAGGAACTGCCCAAAGTACCTGGAAGATAAGAAGAATGGAGTAGAGACTTCAACTTCAGGTATTTTTGTTATTAATTTATCTACTTCTATATCATGAGTATTAGATACTGGATGCGGTTCTCACATTTGTACAAATGTGCAGGAACTAAAAAGGAGTAGAGATTTGGCAAAAGGTGAAGTCGACCTACGAGTTGGCTATGCAGCAAAGGTTGCTGCTTTAGCCGTAGGAACTTTTGTAGTGACTTTACCTAGTGGTTTAATAATTCAGTTAGAGAACTATTATTATGTACCTGCAATTAACAGGAATATTATTTCCATTGCTTGTTTGGACAAGTTTGGTTTTTCATTTATAATAAAGAACAATTGTTGCTCAATTTATTTGAATGATATATTCTATGCTACTGCACAAATGAACAATGGACTATATGTCCTTGATCTTGAAATGCCTATTAATAACATTAATACAAAAGGATGAAACCTAACGAGTCAAAACCAACTAGGTGAGAATATTAAAACTCTTCGATCAGATCGAAGTGATGAGTATTTAATCCTAGAGTTTGATGACCATCTGAAAGAGTGTGGGATCCTATCCCAACTTACTCCTCCTGAAACATCCCAATGGAAGGGTGTATCTGAGAGAAGAAATCGAACCCTGTTGGACATGGTCCGATCCATGATGAGTCACACCAATCTTCCAAACTCCTTTTTTGGATATACACCATTGACATCAACTTACACACTTAACCGTGTTCCATCCAAAAGGTTGAAAAGACACCATATGAGATATGGAGTGGTAAGAGACCACATATGTCTTACATGAAGATTTGGGGTTGCGAAGTTTATGTGAAACGACAAATTTCAACTAAGCTTGAGCCCAAATATGACCAATGCTTATTTGTAGGGGTATCCTAAAGAAACAAGAGGATATTACTTCTACAATCCTTCAGAGGGCAAAGTGTTTGTCGCTCGAACTGGAGTTTTCCTAGAAAAGGATTTTAATTCCAAAGGAACCAGTGGGAGGAAAGTAGAGCTTGAAGAAATTCAAGAATCACAAAGCATCGATACACCTATGGAGGAATTAGAGCAGGAAACACAAGTAGTTGTGTAAAAGCAACCTGCTCAAGTAGAACAAGACCAGCATAGGTCAGGCAGGATACGTCACCTACCTGAGATATATGGATATCTGATCAAGGTGATGTATTACTCATGGATCAAGATGAGCCTGTCACCTACCCATGGAATCTTCATTTGATGAAACAGTAAAACTGTATGGATTCATCAAGAACGAAGATGAGACTTGTGTCTACAAGAAGGTTAGTGGGAGCATGATCGTATTCCTGATATTATATGTAGATGACATATTACTCATTGGAATCGATATCCCTACCCTGCAACAAGTAAAGTCTTGGTTGGGGAAATGCTTTTCTATGAAGGATCTGGGTGAAGCAGCCTATCAGAATCTATAGAGATAGATCATGAAATGCTTGGCCTAAGTCAGAGTACATAGACAAAGTGCTGAGACACTTTAATATGAATGATTCCAATCTGGTTATGTGTTTTGCGTAAATGGTGGCACTGTGAGGTTGAAAAGTTCAACGCAAGATGCAGTTGCTGATTCTACAACTGAGGCCAAGTATATTGTTGCCTTAAGTGCAGCAAAGGAAGCTGTTTGGATCAATAAACTTGGCATAGTCCATAGCATTGTGGATCCCATGGTCTCTATTATGATAACAATGGTGTTATCGCACAAGCTAAGGAGCCTAGATCTCACCAACGATCCAAACACATACTTAGGCGTTGTGTGAAAATATGTAAAGTACCTACACTAGACAATATAGCTGACCCACTAACAAAAGCCTCTTGCGCAGCAGAAGCATGATGGCCATACTAGATCAATGGGCATACGAGGTATGTCTGATTGGCTCTAGTGCTAGTGGAAGATTGTTGGTGTAAGCCCTAGAGGCCAATATTTTTTTGGTACTTGTATCGAATTATTTATTAATAATAAAAGGCATTTTCTTTATTATGGTTGATTAATAAAGTCCCTAGAATAGATAGTCCGTTTAATGTATTAAGTGTGACTTAATCATGAGAACACATTAAACATAAGGACACTATTCTTAAAGTATCCGTAGTCGAGCTTTAATGTGAAGTGGGATAACATTAAAGCATTAAGACTATTATGTTTGTAGACTGATGATCACATCTCATGGATCATGGATAAAGAGTTATCAAGTCTTAAACATAGGTATGAATATTAGGAGTAATATTTATACCGGATTGACCCGCTATGAGAATACTATATAGAAAGTTATGCAAAGTGTCATAAGTTATTCTCATGGTGATAATAGTGTATACCACTCTTCGACCTGAAACCACTATGGATCCTAGATGTAGAGTCGAGTGCTTTATTGCTGATCCAACGTTGTCCGTAACTGGATAATCATAAAGACAGTTGATGGGTACTCCACGAAGCATGCTGAGGGACATGAGTGTCCTAGATGGAATTTGCCAATCCTGCGTAACAGGATAAATGTCTATGGGCCCAATATTGAACTGGACAAGGGTGACACGGTCTATACCTTGTGTTCAATATAGACATAAGGGCAAAGGGGTAATTATACACATAATTATTATCACAGGAGGTTTTGTCAGATCACATGACATTTTCGTGACTTGGGTAGCAGTGATGTGTTGCTAGATACCGCTCACTGTTTATTATGTTAAATGCGTGATTTAATATAATTGCCAACGTCGCGAAAACCTATAGGGTCACACATAAAGGACGGATTGATGAGAGATAGAATAATTAAGGAACATCGTAAGGTACGGTGTACTTAAGTAGAATACGAAATATGGTAAGGTACCAAGTACTTAAGTGATTTTGGCATATTATGAGATATAGGCCAAAATGCACTTAAGTGGGCTTTTTGGCTTGAAGCCCACACAAGTGGTTCTATAAATAGAGCTCTTGTGCAGAAGCTTTGTATGGGAAAAACAACACAACTGAAGAGTTGGAATTTCGTATCTCTCTCTCACTCAAAGCCTTCATTCACAAACAGCTAGCACTGCGATTGAAGGAATCCGTTCGTGTGGACTGAGTAGAGACGTTGTCATCGTTCAATGTTCGTGATCGCCCCGTGGATCTGTACCAAAGGTTTTGATCATTATCAGAGATCTGCACCAAAGGTTTGAATCGCCACAAGAGGTAACGATTCTATCACTGATCATGCCCATTCGTAAGGATCACTAAATGGAGAAAATTTTAAATTCCGCTGCGCCTTGGATGGCTATTCTCCAACATGGTGCGCAATAATAACTTAAACAAAGACACATAAAAAAAAGAAACCCTAACACAAAGAGTCTTCAAAACATGCACATCTCAAACTCTAGCTTTGAGTCTCCTTATATAAAAATGTTGACTCTGGGCCTTTTCCTAGAATAGTATCACATCCAGAAAAATAGAGGATTTGGTTTTAATTTGTTTCACAAAATCCTCTAAAAGATATGATTTGTTTTTTATTCAAATTAAAATTTAAATCTCCATTTAAATCCAATTGATCTCAGCCAGTCATTAACAAACAAATCCACGTAAATGCATTGCTAAAATATAACAACATAACTGAGTAAAATAAATCATAAATTTTGCACCTAACAATATCCATCATGGCTTGTTGACAAGGGTTAAATGTTGCACTGCACACATGCTTGAAAATCGTGTTCCACATGTTGCACTAGAATATCCAAAATAACTCTCTTCATATAAATCTTCTATGTAGAGTAGATCTTGGATTAAATAAATCTGAACCACATCATCCTTCAAGGCAAATCCATCCAAATCAATTTGATTAACAAAACAAACTTCTGCATCTTCTGATGAAATTAACACCAAAGCAATTCTGAAGGAAATTTGAAGATCTTCAGAACTCAATCCTTACACGAAGATGTCACACAGTATATGCTGAACATCTTTCTCAACTATTTGCTTACAACCAAATATTTCTCTTAATCACTTTAGTAGAAACTTGGATTGAATAAATCTTCTTATAAACAAACACAATCATGCTATTTCTTCATAAAATCTAGCTAAAAGATTTAGGCTAGATAGTGGAACACATGCTGGAACATCTCGTTCCACATGTTGCCTTTACACAAATACATTTTATACATATGTTATTTTACCTAATGTAACCAATCACATAGAAGAATATATATATATTAAAATGTTAATTTTATGTGAGAACATGAGAAATAATCTGAACCATTAGATTTAAAATAAATGGATGAGATGAGAGAGAATTTTAATATCAGAAATATAATGTTTTAATTTAAAATATTTATTTTAATAATGGAGGAGAGAGAAAATTGATTGAGAATAAAAATGATACGTCATCTCACTCATTTATTTTAAATCTAATGATTTATATTCATTCTCGTATTCTCACATAAAATAACATTTTAATAATATACAATAATATATATATATATATATATATATAATATATAATATATATATATATATATATATATATATATATAGATATATAGATGTATATATTCTATATGTATATATATTATATATATATAAGAGAGAGAGAGGAGAGAGAGAGAGATAGAGAGAGATGAGAGAGAGAGAGAGAGGAGAGAGAGAGAGAGCGAGAGAGAGAGAGAGAGAGAGAGAGAGAGAGAGAGAGAGAGAGAGGAGAGAGAGAGAGAGAGAGAGATCGAGAGAGAGAGAGAGAGAGAGAGAGAGAGAGAGAGAGAGATGAGAGAGAGAGAGATGAGAGAGAGGATATGGAGAGAGGAGAGAGAGAGAGAGAGAGAGAGAGAGAGGAGAGAGAGATATGATATGATATATAGTAGATTCATGAGAGAGATGAGAGAGACGTACCATTATTTCTAATAGTTTTTACTTAGCATTTCATTGTTTTTCGATCATTTTATTTCCGTTTACCGTATTTTATACTTTGGTTGTGTATTTTTGCTGTTTTAGGGTCTAATGTGTGTCCTGGGTGAAAAGGATCGAAAAAAAACATCAAAAGACGAAATTTCTCGTACAAAATCCAAGGGATTGCTACAATTACTTGTAGAAGCCGCTACAGGCAATATCAGCTGTTACGTGTCATAGCAGCAAAATCTTAGAAGTCCCGTTTTTTATTGCCTATTACATGGAACAAAGGCATGTTACAGCCATCCATAGGAATGTCTAAAGAAATATCCAATGAAGTGTTTAAGAGATTGAAGAAGTATACGAGTATGGAAGACCTAGAACTCTTGAATTAAAGTGGTGTGTTAAGTAAAAATAATTTAAGTGCTGTAACCGGTTACCGCTAACCTATAATCGGTTACCATTATTTCAAGAATGAAACAGTTCTGAAACTGTTTTTAGTATAGCCCATTACAGATACGACGTATAGTTCAATGTAATTGGTTTCCACAGTTACATTTTTTATTCTTTTGTTAATTATCTAAGTTGTAACCACTTGCATTTCTATAGATACCATTAGATATCTCATAAATGATAATAGTTAATTTTTTCACTTTCAATCTGTCTCTCTAAAACTCTCTCCTTTCTCTCAATTATCAAACTCCCAACTTTGTGGTTATTGTCGGAACAATTTTTACAATTATCGAATGGTCGTGACAATATATAAACAAAATTTATGTAATTTTTTTAGATACTCCGTAATGTCGTTTATTAAATATATATTCTTATCGTGATTTCCTTAAATCTGCCATATTCTTAATGTTTGTTATAACTACCAAAAATGTTTTAAATGAACAACATAAAAACCTTAATTTTGTGCATTGCATATTTGCATGTGAAAAGGGAATGTTTTGGGTAACTAGGTGGAGACAACTAACTAGAAACAAAGTTACGTAGTGGTCTTCTAGTATAATCATTAATGGGACACATGGTAACAAATGGTGCACGGTTCTATACGTACGAATTTTATGTTTAATTGGTAACTATTGGCGCAATATTATATTCCTAGCAAATGGAAATATTAATGAGTCGGTATTTGAGTTTGGGTTTGAATGAAAGACTTGTTTTACGTTACAATTTCTTTATAGCTAACAAAACAAGTTTGGTTCGCTGTGCTGGCCGAGAAGAGATTATGTGTCCACCTATCCATTCATGTTGTCTTTTATTTGGTTCGCACTGTTTTAAATCCGTCCAAAAATAGGGTGAGTTGACCCGTCATAATTATCAAACACAAAATATTTATTTTGATTTAGTGAAGGTTAATACTTGAATTATAATTTTAGAATTTTTATTAATAGTTTTATGTTTAGTAATTTTTTTTATCGTTTTAGGCTTTTAGTTGTCATTTTAATTAATTATAGTAATTTTAAATTTTGATGATTTAATTTTGTATATTTTTTTAATAAATACAATATTTTTTAAATAAAATTTGTTAAAAAGATGCTTTATAAAAAATATTCTAAAAAATAAATAAAAAATCTAATTGAAATATAAAAAATACCTATTAATTTATTAAATAAATGAAAAAGAAAATAGGTGGACAAGCATGTTGTTCGCCAATCCGTTTTACCATATATATATATATATATATATATATATATATATATATATATATATATATATATATATATATTAGTGATAATAATATATAATAATAAATAAATGTCTTAAAATTACAAAAAAAAATATGCAAGTGATGGAATATGTTATTAGGTGTTTTAATTAAAATAAATTATGTAATTATATGTGTTGTTGGAGTGTAATGATATTGATAGGGTGTACTGAGAATAAATGTGCTTGGTAGAATAATTAACAATAACTAGAATATTAATATTTTTAATTAACTATATTTAATATTGAAAGGTGGCTTTATGTTGAAAATTATTTATGGGTAGTATGAGAAATACCTAGATGGAATAATTAAGTTTTTATTTATAAATAGAGAAATGTGAAAATTGGGAGAAGTTTACAGTAAGTGAAAAATAGGAGTCAGAGAAAAAGTGAGAAGAACAAGTCTAGGGCATAAGGAGGAAAGAACCAATTTCTGAATTGAGAACTTGCTGCGGAAAAATCTAAGGTAAGGGAGGATAAAGGGCTTTAATATGAGTGCATAACACGAAGGATATAGATGAGAGGTCCTTACTCTCTTTAGGGGATGTTTGATTTGTTCATAGATTGTTATTGATGATTCATGGTTCTAAAAATTGGTGAATTGAGAGGTTATTATTCAATTTTTGTATGTTGAATTACATGTATTTTATTTTGTTTTTGTTCCTATGTGTTTATGCCATTGTTGGAGTTGTTGAAAACATGATTATAAACATGAATTGATGAAATTGAATGGATTAAATGATGTAATTATCTGATTTAATATGTCATAATGATGTTAGAACATATGATGCAGTTTTTTTGGGCATTTGGGGATGTTTGAGACTGAATTGGGTGAGTTTTGGAGGTTTTATAGAGGCAAATTGCGTTATGTATTTTTGAAGGTCTGAACGATTTCACTTAGTGAGGGTGAGTTCGCTTAGCGAGAGCTCGTTTAACGAGCTACTGTGTTCGCTGAAGCGAGCGTTATAGGGTGGGGTTCTGAGTTTTCTATGAGTCTCGCTTAGCGAGTAATTCGTCGCCCAGTGATAGCTCGCTCAACGAGGAAAGGTTTCACTTAGCGAGAGTGACAACACAAAGTTGCTGTTTTGTGTTAATTTGTCAATCAATTTTTCAATTCCAGCGACGGTTGGTTGCTATTTGGTGGTGTTCAATACGATAAATTACCCGTTTGATTGATGTGTGAATACATGTTGTGGAATGTATAAATAATTGAGTGAATCATCATACATGTTTGATGAGGAATTAATGTTGAGGTGATTTGACATGATTGACTGTTGTATGTGAACCTATATTTGATGTGGTGCTACTGTTTGGTGATAATTTTGAAGATATTGCATGTCGTTGAAATTCATGCATCTTGGTGTATGAACTTCGATCCAATTTTGGTGTATATTAGTTCGATGGTGTGGATTCAAGAGCGAGTAGTTGGTTCTAGATGGGAATTGGTGAAGCTTTAACTCTGGTGATAATAGCAATTTGGTGTGCTCTGATCTGATGGTGTGGATTAAGGAGCGAGTAGCTCATTCTAAATGGTAATCGGTGAAGCGTTACTTATGGTGATAGTAGCAATTTGGTGTGATATGGTCCTATGGTAGGGATTCAGGAGCGAGGTGGGCTTGTGTTGTCCATAATGATACCACATGCATAAGTGTTATATTGTGTCGTGAGTCATATTATATATATATATAATATTATATAATATATATATATATATATATATAATATAATATATATATATATATATTATATATATATATATATATATATATATATATATATATATATATATATATAATATATATATTATATATAATATTGTGTGGGTGTGTGTGTGTGTGTGTGTGTGTGTGTGTGTGTGTGTGTGTGTGCGTGCGCATTCTTTATAGTGATGTTGGTTGTGTATTGAATGTGTGTAATTTCCTATGTTTCTCTTCCTTCGCATTCTTTATACTGTTCATATTGAATGTTGTTTCTCACACCTTTACTTCATGTTGTCCACCATGGACGTCTTGTAGATAACCAAGAGCGAGCATTGTTGATTTATGTGAAAAGTGGCTCGTTGTGGGTTCTCTTCGTTTTTCTTTACTTATCGCTTTATCGTTCATTAGTGATTTTAGTGCTCTGATTATGTAACATCGAGGACGAGAGTTTTTAATGTTATAATGAAGTTAGCTTTGGTGTTTAAGAGTTTAATACTTTATTGATGAAGTTACTTTGAAAGATTTTAATATATTGATTATGCTGCGTAATTTGCAAGTGTTTTTTGTGTTTTTAAAGGGTTGTCGTTGGTGACACCTTAAATTGTCGAGTAATGCTTTATATATAAGTTTCAGGATTTAAGGTGTTACACTAGTGGTATCACAGAAGGTCGGTTCATTCAGCCAAGTTTTTGTAATCTTGTTTGTTCCGTAGTACGCAGCATATGTGTGAAACACTGTCGGTGCTCATTTCTTTCTTAACTGTTTGTTATCAGGAGCGGGATTGGAACAAGTGGAGGAGAAGCTTCTGCTTCTCTGATGTGCTTCAGGTGTGGAGGATTGGTTCAACGTGTCGCTGATTGCAAAAGTGTAAGTGTTTCTTCCTGAATTCGAAGAGAGTGTGGTTTAGTGACTACTTCGTTGGTGACACCTTAAATTGTCGAGTAATGTTTTATATAAAAGTTTCGGGGTTTAGGGTGTTACACTAGTGGTATCAGAGTAGGTCGGTTTATCTGGCCAGGTTTTTGTACTGTTGTTTGTTCCCTAATGCGCGACATATGTGTGAAACATTTCCAGTGCTCATTTGTTTCCTAACCGTTTGTCAGCATGAGCAGGATTGAAACAAGTGCGGAAAAACTTTTGCTTCTCTAAGGTGCTTCAGGTATGGAGGATTGGTTCAACGTGCTGCTGATTGCAAGAGTGCATGTGTTGCTTCCTAATCCCAAAGAGAGTGTGGTTCAGTGACTACTTTGTTGGTGTGTGCGAATTTTCCTTCGACAATTTATGGTAGAGATTTTGGAGTTAACTTGCATTTTTTGCCTCTAAGTAAACTTTATGTTATTCTGGGAACGAATTGGTTGGAGTTCAACCATGTGGATATCAATTATTTTGATAAATCGTTAAAGTTTCTTGACTCTGAGGAGAGTACAGAGTCGATTTCATGATCACGAAATATGTAGAGATGTACTTGAGAGAGAATGCTTAAGTGTTCATGGTGTTCGCGTCCTTGAGTGGGGGGAAGCAAGAGAATGATTACAGATATACCTGTGTGTAATTTTCCTAAGGTGTTCCCAGATAAAATTAGAGATTTTCCACCAGAGTGTGAGGTGGATTTTGATATAGACTTAGTATCTGATATTAGTCCCGTGTCAATTACTCCTTTTAGGATGGCTGCTTCAGAGTTGAGTGAGCTGACGAAACTGTTTGAGGATCTTCTTAAGAAGAAGTTTGTTCGACCGAGTGTTTTGTTGTGGGGAGTGCCAATGTCGTTAGTTAAGAAGAAAGATGGTAACAAAAGGTTATGTGTTGACTATCGACAACTGAACAAGGTTACTATCAAGAATAAATGTCAACTTTCGAGCAGGTTCGTCCCCGAGATTTTGAGTTCCCTGTCGAAATTATGAATTTGGTGCCCATTTTCTTAATTCATAATTTTTTATACCAAATTTATTAGTCATATAATTATAAATATATAATTGTAAAAAAAAGTAAAAAATTACATTAATTTTGAAAAGTTTACACCAAATCAAAACTACAATAAAATTATGACAAAAGTAGTTATAATATAATGTATATATCAATTTGAACATGTATCGGTAGCATTTCAATTCCCACACTAGCTGCAACCTATGGCTATTAATATTTGAATATTAACCTCCTAGTATTCTTTGCTGCAAAATCACCAATAATTTGATCAAAATCAAAATTCTTTAAAAATCATATTCAATTGAAATCAAAGCAAGACTACATAATCTAATATGCGACATTGTCAATCGCAAATAAGATTTTAACAATTTTAATTTTGAAAAACTCCTCTCAGTCGATGCAAGTAACATGAATAGTTAATATTATTCTCTAAGCTATGCATGCATTAGAAAAACAATTGAATGTCTTAAGAGAACTCAATATTATAAAACTAAATTTTAATTCAACTGTTAAAATCTCTCTGATGACTTTTAATTCTTCATATAGAATTTCACCGTCAAGATCATAAGAATTGCCATGTTTTCAAATAAGTTTCAAGATTTATGCAAGACAATTTCAAGTTCTCATTAGAAAATGACTTAAGTCTTTCAATATTAAACAAAAATCCAAAAATATTATCATAAAATTTATCTAAAGCGTCCTTTTGAGATTTAACAACTATTTCAATTTATTTCTATTTTTTTCGTTTTTGATGACGGGAAAGTTGTTTTCTAGGCAACATTTCAACAACTCAAAAAATGCAAATAATAAGCCTATAAATATAATGAATAAATAATAGCAATAAGTTAGTAAACAATAACACCTAATTTTTTATTGTTGGTTTGACTCTAAACCTCTACTAGATGCCCCAACAACCAAAACAAACCAACGTCTGTACTGTAGACACAAAAAAAGTATCAACATATGAAGTATGGATTAATAAAGAAACTAACAAACTAACTAAACTACAAAATGTGTATAATAGCATAATGTAACAAATTGATTAAACTACAACCAACGAGATCAATAAAGAAAATATACTCATGCCGATAAATGATCTCCTCAAATGTAGATAGAAAAAAGGGAACGGAAGGGGCAGGTTAAGAGTTTTTTTATTCCAAAATGTTAAAAGTCAAAATGTCATTTTCACTAATTTTAGATTTTCTTTTTTTATAGTGAATCACATTTATGTGAAGATTTTTTTTTGACACAATTTATGGGAATATATTTTTTTGGTACAAAATGAGAATGATTTTAATATATTAATAATTTTTTTTAATTATATATATGATATGCCATATGTGATTCAATCTAAGGTTAGTTTTTTTATTAAATTTTAAACTTGTAAAAAAATAATAATATTAATATATATGATATGTTGTGTGTGTGTGTGTGTGTGTGTGTGTTGTGTGTGTGTGTGTGTGTGTGTGTGTGTGTGTGTGTGTGTGTGTGTGTGTGTGTGTGTGTGTGTGTGTGTGTGTGCGTGTGCGTGTGCGTGTGTGTGTGTCCGTGTGTGTGTGTGTGTGCATGTGCGTGCGCGCGAAAAGAGTTTTTAAGCATATGTTTAGGATGTGCAATGTGAAAAGAGTTTTTATGAACTCAAGAGGAAGTTGACGTCTCTTCCAATTTTGATTATTCTGAGTCCAAGTGAATCCTTCGTTGTGTATTATGATGCTTCAAAGATGGGTCTAGGGGGCGTGTTGATGCAAAATAGCCAAGTTGTGGCTTATGCTTCTAGGCAGTTGAAAGTTCATGAAAAGAATTATCCTACGCATGATTTAGAGTTGGCAGTTGTGGTGCTTGTGTTCAAAACTTAGAGGCATTACATGTTTGGTTCCAGATTTGAAGTGTTCAGTGATCACAAGAGTTTGAAGTACCTGTTTGATTAGAAAGAGTTGAATATCAGACAAAGGAGATAGCTCGAATTTATGAAAGATTATGATTTTTGCCTGAGTTACCATCCTGGTAAGGCCAATGTTATGGCTATTGCGTTGAATAAGAAGTCATTGCATATGTCGATGTTGATGGTTTGAGAATTGGATTTGATCAAGAAATTCAGAGATCTGAGTTTGGTGTGTGAAAAGGCTCATAACAGTGTGTAGTTGGGCATATTGGAGCTGACTAGTGGTATCCTTGAAGAGATCAGAGAAGGTCAAAAAGTTGAGTTGGGATTGGTTGATCGACTTGTGTTAATTAATCAAGGTAAATGAGGCTACTTCAAAATAGATATGAATGGTGTGATGAAGTTCAGAGATAGGGTTTGTAGACTAGATGTGCCAGAACTTAAGAAGAGTATTCTTGAGGAAGGTCATAGAAATAGTTTGAGTATTCGTCCTGGTGCCACTAAGATGTATCAAGACTTTAAGAGAATGTTGTGATGGCCAAGAATGAAGAATGAAGTTGCTTAGTTTGTTTATGCTTGTTTGACTTGTCAGAAGTCGTTGGGTCAGATGAAACTGTTGAATATCCCTGAGTGAAAATGGGATAGTATTCCCATGGATTTTGTAACGAGTTTATCGAAGACAATGAAAGGATGTGATTCCATTTAGATTATTGTTGATAGACTGACTAAATCGATTCATTTCTTTTCGATTAAAACCAATTATCCATTGCAGAAGTTGGCAGAGTTGTATATTTGAGAAGGTTGTTAGCTTGTATGGTATTCCTCGAGTATTGTGTCGGATAAGGATTTGAGTTTCACATCGAGGTTTTGGTAGAGTTTTCAATAAGCTTTAGGCACTAAGCCGAAGTTAAGTTCTGCTTATCATCCACAGATAAACGGTCATACAAAGAGGACTATCCAATTGTTGGAGAATCTATTAAGGGCTTGTGTGCTAGAACAAGAAGGTCTTTGGGATATCTACTTTTTGTTGGTTGAATTTACCTATGTCATACCCCAATTTTGTCCGGGTAAGGAAAAATCTTTCACCAGCATTCACTACCAGATGCTATAAGGCATGAGCTCTATCTTAGGGTTTCTCAGCCCTTAGTGACATCAAATCTTCAGTGGCATTTTATCTGTTGAGATCCTTGTACATGACTTAAGAAAACATTTGTTGCATTTGTCTCTTATTGCTATTACTGAAGCATGGGATGGTATGTGCATTTTGGGACTTTTTGGTCAACAAGGTCCATTTTGGTTTATCCATGAGATCTCTTAGTTTTAAAAAGGACCATTCACATAAACATGTCCATAATTAATATTGCAAAGTGTGGTTCAAATATTTTTACATTACTAATCCAAAGTCCATTTGATTATCAGTAAGTATTAAGAGCCATGATTATTTTTTATGATCACTTGTTATTAAGCTCATTTTCACATCTCAAATATATGTGCCAAATTTCTAATCCCTTCATAGGTCCTTAAACTAAATTTGCATTTTTTTAAAGCATGTATGTGTTGGTTTTAAATCAAGTCACCATATGTATGCGTATGTGTTGGTTTTGGGATTAAGGTTGAAATTGCAATATTTGTGACATGTTCCATTTTAGACCTTTTGTCACGTTTTTATGTTGGTTAATAGTAATGTGCTAAGGGTAGCCAAATTAAAAGTCCATTTTTATTGCATTGTGGCCCAAACAAGCTTCTAAATAAAATATTGAGATAAAGTTTAAAATGTTTAAAAAGAGATTAATTGCATAATTGGATTTTAAGTCTAAAGGTAGTACAAATAATTCCAAATTTTACATAATTATCCAAAAGCTAATACATTATCCAATACGTTACAAACAGTCCAAAGTACATCTTAATGACTAAATTTGAAAATTAAAGGTTGTTGCATTGTCCAGCAGTTTGAAGACGGAATCTCCAAAGGCCAGCGGCCAAAGCCATGTTTTGGGCCAAAGCACTCTAAAAATCCCAACCTCTTCTTAGAACCAACAAACATCCGCTCCCTCTTCCTCAATTGATTTTTGGACCTGCAAAATCAACTCAAAGATTAAAAGTCTTTTCAAATAAGCACTTAAAAAAAGCTGGAAAATAATGGGTAAATTAATCAGTTTACTGTTTTGCACAAGAGACCATAACGAACACCAGTTCAAACAACAATGAAACCACAAAACAACAATCCCATGAAATCTGGGATAAGAAAAAAGAAATCTGACAAGTTATCTCAAGACTGAATAAATTTATCATGAAAAGGAACTTTAATACAAAATAGAGAACACACAAAAGAGGAGGACAATGTTAATTTCTACAAAAAAGAGAGATAACCCTAACATTCAAAAACAACAAAACACCATCAGAAACAAACTTCGAATCAGGAAACGAGAAAGAAATCAGAAGATAGTTTTTGATTCAAACACAACCAAGCAACATTCAGAGAGAAAAATAGAGGAAGATGGAGAGAGATTTAGAGAAAGGAAAGCTTATCTGAGTTTCGCCGGGGAGACTTCGCCGACGAACCGCTCTCAAACCAAGTAGTTTTCTTCTCCCTTTTGCTTAAACTTCATATCATTGTACTCGCCTTTCCAAACTGAGTAGAAACCCCATGATATCTTATTTAAATCGTGACTGTATAAGCTTCAATCTTGGAACTAGGGTTTAGGTTTAAACCGTTTTTGTTGTTGTTTAGGTCTTGGGTTTGTTGTTAGAACGAATTAAAGTTTCCACTAGTTGTGTGGAATGGCGTTTAGGTTAGGGTTTAAGTTTGTGTTTTCTTTTGGAGCGCCAATCCGGTTGATTGAGGCGGATTTAGGGGGAAAGGAGGCCGTATTTGGATTCTCCGGCCAAAAAGAGGTGGGGTATTGTTTAGACATTTATGTTTTAGGGTGGGGGTCGCCGGAGAAGAAGGCGGTGCCGCCACGGTTGGCCGGCCGCCACCGTCTTCTCTTGAAAGTGTTGGCCGTGTGTGATAACGGAGAGGTAAGCTCAGTTGCAGAGCGTTTTAGGGTTTGAGAATTGAAGAGGGAGAAGGAAAATGAGCAAATGAATACTCTCTCTCTCAAGTTTGCTTTTATATGATGGTGGGAGTTAACGCGTGGAGGCCAAATGGCCTCTCCAGAACGCGCCACGCGTGGTTGACTGCTGAGTCAACCAGGGGATCCCGTGTGGATCCCCCCACCGTATGGTGGTGTACCCTCTCAACCCATCTGCTCGATCTGTTGACTGGGTCAAGTCTCCAGATCTAATGGTCTGGACATATCCGTGGGTCAACATAGTTGACCAGGTCTTAAGGGCCTTGTTAGCTTCGTTTTGGGCCAGTTCAACCTGGGCCTATATCTTGTTTGGACTTTATTTTTCTTTTGCTCTATTAACACCCCCCTTGTTATTCCATAGCACGCCCATATTTGGGCTTCTCACTTTAAGCCCAATTATTCTTACTTTTTTTGTTGTTTTTTCTTTCTTTCATTTACTATCTTTCAAATATATATATATATATATAATATATATATATATATATATTATATATATATATATATAATATATATTATATATATAATATATATATATTATATATATAATATATATATATATATTATATATATATATATATATATATATATGTTATTATTATTATTATTATTATTATACCTAATGATAATTATTCAATTATTTAGTTATATCATTACTATTTAATTACTTTTATTATTTAATCAAATAATCCATTAATTACTTACTTAATTAATTATATTATTATTACTATCATTTATAATTTAAATAATTACTTATTTTTGTGGAATGTGTGTGCATTATTATTTTGTATTTACTTATTTGTACCAAGTCTTGAATACATATGTATGACGTGTTACAATTGTGACAAGATTATGTCGATTTCACCAATTTAAAAGCATTCGAACCAATTTCGAAAACAAATCACATATTTCTCAGTTCAAAGTCGAGCCCATTTTCAAACACCTTTGTAAGACGATCGCTTTTAAAGCATCGCCATCAACCTCACATGGCATACTCTTGGGCCTTCTTACAATGAGACCTATTCGATTTTAATTAATCGATTAGATGAAGTATTCACTAAATAAATTCGATTCATTCACAAAAATACAAATTTAAAACCTCGACCCGACATCGAGTATTCTTTATTAAAATTAAATTAAACTACTTAATCACAATTAAATACTATTTCATTTAGAAGTAAGAAAGGAGATGATTTTGAGTTTTCAACTTCTCTCCTCGGTTATTTGAACACGAATTCTTTTACTCGGTTAATCGAATAATCGTCATTTCTAATCCACTTAAGAATAAATAAATCAAATCCTTTTATAATAAGAAATGAAAAGGGATATGGCTTTGAGTCTTCAATTTTTCTCCTTAACTATTTGAATACAAGTTCTCTTACTTGGTTAGTCAAATAATTATCTTTCCTTTACAAATTTCCAAACCCCGATTAAATTAAAACACTTTCATAATAATGAAATGAAAAAGGAGATGACTTTGAGTCTTCAACTTCTCTCCTCAATTGGTTGAATACGAGTTCTCTTACTCGGTCAGTCGAACAATTGTCATTTTTTCACAAACATACAACTTAATCAAATCATTTTCTTAACAAACTATACGAAAAAGGAGATGGTTTTGAGCTTTCAACTCCTCTTTTCAAGTGCTTGGATATGAGTTGTTTTACTCAGCCATTCAAGTACTTGTCGTTCATTCTAAAATACGTCAACCATATACAACCTTATTTTCATAAATACTCAGATGAAATAGAAAGTGGTCTAGAGTCTTCTATTCCCCTTCCCGATTATTAGGATACGAGTTGTCTTACTCGATTATCTGAGTATTCGTCATCCATTCAAATCACCTTAATTACTATCAAATCCTTTCTATAATTAAGGATGAAAAAGAAAGTGGTCTAGAGTCTTCTATTCCCTTTTCCGACTGTTAGGATATGAGTTGTCTTACTCAATTATCTGAGTAATTGTCATCCAACCAAAATGTCTCAACCAATAAAAAAACATCCAACATATTAATCCAACTTGTCACCCCCATATGACCTAAACTATTTTCAGAAGGAACAACATTTAATCCTTTCTAATGCGCATAACAAACCAATGCTTAAGCCTCCGCCGAGAGTAGACAAGCCAATGTTTAGCCTTTAGAATGAAATCTAAACAGTTATCTACTAAAAAACACCAACCAACCGTAGTTCCCCGAACTACGAATGCTCTTACTTCCTTATTACACCATAAGGATACGTAGGCAAGAGATTGTTGTATCTTCGCGAGCACACTAATAAAAAACCTCCCCTTTCCCTTTCTGAGGTTCTCATCCATTTCAATTTCTAATCTTTTATAACCCAAAGATAACAAACAAACATAAATTAACACTCGAAACACAAATTAGAACTAAAAGGTTCCCTTTGAGTACAACAGACGTAAGGGGTATTAATACCTTCCCCTTACGTAATCCACTCCCGAACCCGAATATGGTTGCGACGACCATTATTCCATTTCCTAAAGGTTTTATCGATATTTTCCTATTCCTTCATTGGGATAAATAAAGTTCGGTGGCAACTCTGTTCGAACATTAAATTTTTCCGCGACCATCGTGAGGGATCGTGTTTTTTGAGATGCGACAACCTATAACAACAGTTTCCATTCTAGTATTGGAATAACACTGTTTGATGCGTTGTATGATAGGAGGCGTAGGACACCTCTGTATTGGTATGAATCCGGTGAGAGTGTTATGCTTAGACATGAGATTATGCAATAAATGTCTGAGAAGATCAATATAATCAGGAGTAGATGAAAGCTCCGAAGAGTCGTTAGAAGAGTTAACATAATAAGAGGAGGAAAGCACTTGAGCTTCAGGAGGGAGATCACGTGTTTTTGTGAGTTACTCTGGTAACTGGTTGGCCGAGCTTTGAAGTCTCTATCTCACATCATATTTTGTTGATCCCTATCTGATCTTGCAGAGGATATGATAGGTAGCCTGTCAGATTTCCTTGCCACCTCTGCTTGCTAATCTTTATGATGTCTTTCATGTGTCTCAATTAAGGAGATGCATTCCATATCTATCTCATGTGATCCTAGTGGGTGATGTACAAGTGAGAGAGAACCTGATTATTGAGTCACTTCCCATGAGGATATAGGATCGGGAAGTGAAATAGTTGTGTGGTAAGGAGATTTCCTTGGTGAAGGTAGTGTGGGAAGGATCAACAGGTGAGAGCATGACTTGGGAGCTGGAGATTCATACATTTATCCAGTTGAATAGTTGAGGTGATCTATTGGGGATACTATTTCTTGTTTTTAGTGAAAATAATTTCTTTTCGCCTTCCTTGTTAGATTGCGTATTTTCAATTTTCTTTTAATTATTACTTCTTATATTTAAACCCACGATGCACTCACTTTTTACACACTACGCAACTTCTTCTCACAAACTTCACTTGAAAGCTTTTCATCCTCCAAACTCTCTCTCTCTCTCTCTCTCTCTCTCTCTCTCTCTCTATCTCTCCAAACCTTAGAACCTTAACCATGACTAAACATCAATATCAACTACAAGCGCTACTATAACAAAAACAAGGTCATCAAAAGGAAATTACTATGATGGAAGGCCTCCCTAAAATTTCCTTATTTACTCCAGTGAATGAGTTGAAAGTTCTCAATAAAGCTATTGTAGATTTTGAGAATATAAATCAAAATGTGTTTGATCTCTCTCGCGATGTTGCGACCCAAGAATGGGAAAGCTACTTCAACAGGATGAAGCGACTAGTGTATCCTGCACTGGTAAAATATTTTTAGATTCATGCAAAGGCTACAGAAGTTTAAGTCTTCTCTAATGTTCTGGGTCAGAAGATTCAAATTTGTGAGAAATACATAGCCA
The DNA here is from genome assembly GCF_024323335.1 of Lathyrus oleraceus. NCBI lineage: Eukaryota > Viridiplantae > Streptophyta > Magnoliopsida > Fabales > Fabaceae > Lathyrus > Lathyrus oleraceus. The sequence continues at coordinate 149,708,912 of NC_066585.1, forward strand.
AGTTGCTGAACCATGATGGACGTGAAAAAAGATACTATCAGATATTCAAAAAGGGGGAAAATGAATAAAGTTATGGCTACCATATTTCAAAAAGGATCAAATTCATGCGTCAAGAATCATAAATCTAAGTCAAGGAGTCTTCCTTGTTGGGAAGATACGAAGACCCCGCCTAGAGGAGATTCTCTTGAGATATTATTGCCCGACGAGTTTTCGTTACGACGATAGTATTCTCAAGTTGGATCAATGAATCTAGGGACCTTTTAACCCATTATAATCTGGTGGTTATGTAGTATTTACTTGAAAAGTCTCAGACTTATTGGGTTAATACGAAAGCCCCAATCAGATGAGATCCCTTGGGCATATTACTACCTTACAGTAGTATTCCCAACCTCTATCTATGACTCTGAGAACCTTATTAGAAACTTGGACTCGAGAGTTGTGTAGTATGGACCCACTAGGAGTCTTCCTCTTTGGGACCATACGAAGGCCTCACCCAAACAAGACTCTGTTTGGGGATGTTTTTGGCGGATGAGTTTTTGTCATGACAATAACTTTCCTAAATAGTGATTGATGACTTTGGGAACCTTTTAACTTTAGAATCCTCCCAAAAGGGTTTTGTTTAGTAACCAGGAATACCCACTCTCACGGTCTGTATGTTGACCTACCTGTGGCATGCATGACATCATTCAAAACATGACATTCATATTATTTTATTTCCAAGGAATCTGAGTGTCATAGGTTGCAGGAATTCAAGCAAAAGGAACATTTACTCTTTCAAATTCAAAGATCCCGATCTAAGGAGCTTACGTGACTTGGTCTCTCAAATGCACCTGGTGTACAAAATCAACTTTGGGAAGAATTATGGCAATCTGCTCAGCATCCTCAACCAACGAGTGGACCATACAACTTTAGTTACTTTGGCCTAATTCTATGACCTACCTCTAATATGCTTCACATTCCAAGACTTCCAGCTAGCACCAACGTTGGAAGAATTCGAGTGTCTTGTTAGGATTCCTATGAAGAACAAGCCACTATTTGAAGGGATAGATGAATCTTTGCCCATTGAGATCATTGCTAGCACGCTTCACATGGATGAAAAGGAAGTAGAGGCTAACCTAGAGACCAAAGGGAATACCAAAGGATTTTCGCTAAGTTTTCTCTTGGAAAGAGCTCATACTCTACTAAAAGCAGAAAGTTGGGATGCTTGTTACTCTGCTATTGCATTGGCCACTTATGGCGTCGTCCTGTTCCCAAATATGGATGGTTTCATAGACATGGCTGCTATTTGCATTTTCCTTACTGGAAACCCAATGCCCACCTTGTTAGCTGATGTTTACTATTACATAAGTCATAGGTATACCAAGAAGAAGGGAATGATTGCTTGTTGTGCTCCTTTACTATATCAGTGCTTTCTTGAACATCTTCCAAAGACAGGTGCTTGGGTTGAACAGACAAATGTTAGTTGGCCTCAGAGATTGGGATCACTTCGACCCGAAGATCTTTCTTGGTATTCCATAGAATACATCAACATGGACATCATATTCAGCTGTGGAGATTTCCCTAATCTACCACTCATTGGAAATCAAGGATGCATAAATTCTAACCCGGTTCTATCACTAAGACAACTTGGCTACCCAATGGAAGGCCCTCAAGAGGTAAGGTATTTGGAAGCTTTCTTGTTACTTGACTTTGGGGTTGAGAATCCAAGCTTGTTCCAACGAATCAAAGGGGCTTGGAAGAATGTCGATCAAAAAAGGGAGAGCTAATTTGGGTAGAGCAAATAGGATTACAAAAGAACCATATTTTCACTAGGTAAAGGAAAGGGTGGAGATGATCAAAATGTCATTCGTCATTCGGACACCTGTACCTCTTCCTGAACCTAAGCTCACCCATGTCCCTATTGAAGAAATGGAGGAACTCAAGACCACTATAGCAAAGCTAGAAAAAGAGAATGGAGAGTTAAAGATAAAACTTCAACAAGTCATCAATGAAAAAAAAACCATGAAGTGGGAGCTTGAGAGAAAGGATGCACAACTTCAAGCACATGTGGAAAAGTTCAACAAAGAGGAGCATAAGAGGAAAAAGATCAAAGTGGGACTAGAACAAGCTGACCATTGCCTAGATACTCTTAAGGGTCAATTACGACGAGCTCAGAAAGAATGTCAAGACAATGAGCGTTGGTGGCATCTAGCCATGAAGGAAAACAAGACGATAAGAGATACACTTGGGGTTCGGATAAAAGAACTCACCAATTTTTTTTGATCATGCAAAGGCTGAAGCAGATCAAGAACGCCGACTCAAGAATATAGCCACCAAAGCTTCTAGGGTTTCGCCCATGATATGGGATGAAAAGTGTCTAGAAGTAAGAGACGCAAAAGAGTCGTCCAGCTATTGGAAGAACCAGCTAGAGTTATTACACCAAGACAAGTCCATATGGTTGAAGGAACGAGAGTATGTGATTGAAGATTATGAATCCTTTAAGAAGACCATATACTTCTTGCAAGGAGATAGGGATAAGTTCCGTGCAAAGCTCGATGGGCTAGTGGGGTTCTGTAAGTGGGAGGCTAAATAATTACCATAGAAGTTAAGAGACGCAGTTGAAGAGTTGAAGGAAGATAGCACTCCTCCAGCCATAATCAGTTTCATTCTGCTATGTAAATGGTTACTAAAGAGATTCAAAGAAGAACTAGAAGAGCGCTGTTGAAAAGTATATTTCCGGCAAATATTTTAATATCGTATCCACAGATATTGATTGTTATTACCGTCGTTCTATAAATCCAATTGTTATAAGTTTAAAATGTAACCAAGTTGTTTTGTTTGAATAGTTATCTTTTGAGTAAAATGACACTAAGACAATAAAAATAGTTTTAATCAAATATAAAAGGTTTGGCAAGATTGGAGTTCACTATCCAAATTTCTTATGTTTCCTTAATGACAACTATATGGACTTAAAATTATTGATGATATTCAAGTATCCTCTCAATATCATTTATTTCTAAATGATATTGTGCTAATCACTATATTAATGGTTAAATGCTTTCTCTACCTAACCATCAATATAGCAATCTTTAATGTTTGATAACAAAGAAGGGTAGTGTATAAATTTATTTCTACAACTCATTCACTACTTGAAAGCATATTCTAAGTCAAGACTTGAATAATCTTTCTCAACAACAACTCAAATTTGAATATTCAAAATAGGTCAAAAATATCATTCATTACATCAATAACCTTTTGTCACATACAAGAGTCAAATGGAATACATAAACAAATAGGAATAGCTACTACCTCCAATCTTGACAAAGTGGGGTTTAGCTCCTCATCATCATTTTTGACAGCAAAATGAAATACCAAACTCAGCTCTATTTTTCTTCTACAACTTGTGAATGAATTTCCTTTTTTTTCATTCTGTTTTTTTAAAGAGTTCATCCTTTCCTTAAATGTTCATTTTGGTCTAAAACTGAAAAGCACTCTAAAAATGATACAAAACTGTCACACTAAAATTGGGTTGAAAATAGAACAATTGGCCCAAACCAAATGCTTGCTGTTTTCGCAAGGTTCGCGGCGCCAACCCTGGTCACGGCGCGAACTGAAGCAATTTCAGCTTTTTTGCCTTGCAAGCTTCATTTAAACATTTCTCCCAAGTTTTGTTCTTCAAATGCTTCCAAAATGCCATTGAAACTTCTTCCAAATTATGCTTATGCACTCCAATGTTCTCTTGTCCAAAAACTCTACAAAATTAACAAATACGTGAAATATCTACTCAAAACTTAATCAATTAAACTTAATTGCATTTTTACAAAATTATGAGGATAAAAGTGTGTAATTCAATAAGAAAATGGTAAAAGGGACAAATAAAAATATATGAAAAGTAGTGCTAATTGGTCCTTAACAACTCTCCCTAACTTATCATTTTGTTTGTCCCTAAACAAAAGTTTTCACCAAAACAACCAAAGTAATGAAACAATAGATTGAAATAAGGATTAACCAAGGACATTCAAATGGTTCAAAAGTGTACGACACTTTCTCAATCCACCTATCTCAATGCTAGATAAAACATGAATAAGAACAATGGTTGGGTGCAAATAACATACCAAGGAATTCAAAGCAATACATGTCAAAATTGAATCAAACTTACACACACATCATAATAATGATGAATAAACATGAAGGTTTTCTTTCACTCATCCAAACAATTAAATCAACAACAACTCGAATCATGCGGTCATCAAAGCAAATACTAAATCATGTGAAAAATGAGAATCAAGAGGTCTTTCAAAGGTTGTAATGTGGCTTGGGTTACAAGAAAGGATATGATTAAGAGAGTTCAACAAAAATGCCTATCCTAAGGGAGCATTCCCATAAATTCAACTCAACAACAATTTCCGTTTTTTGATCCCAATCTTTCTTCTTTTCTTATTTTTCACATCCACACAACCATGAGCTTTCTCTTTCTTTTTTCTTTCTTTTCTTTTTCTTTGCTCTATAATTTCAAAGGTGACTTATTTTTTCTTGTTTCTTTTCACACTTTCACCTTTTCTAAAACATCACTTTTCCAAGTTTCTAATCAACTCTTCTAATTTACTCTCCCCAACTTTAGATTTCAAGACCAAATTTATTCAATAATGCTCCCTACTTAGACATAGGCGAAAGAAAAAATTTGCAAACAAACTCGGTTGAAGGTTCAATTGAAACAAAAGGAATTAGGATTCATTTATTCACAAAATTTTCAATTGACTTTACACTTATCAATCAAATGAATCCTAAAACAAGCTCAAAGGGGGTTAACTAAGGGTCACTCCTCACAAGGTTAGTTGATTCAAAACTTTTTGGCCAAGTGGTTTTTCTCAATAACAAACAATGCCTCTATCATTTTCACAATTTTCACAAAAATAGATTAATGCATGATTTAGCATGATAAGAATGAATTGAAATAATGTTCGGTTTCCCGCATTTAGTGTACAATAGAAAGCTACCTCACAATTGGTTAAGTTCTATTTTGATTCAAAAATGACATGTATCTCAAGGAATTTATGATAGGGAATTTGCAACACACCATCAAACTACTCATGTTAAGTCTATAAAGCGATAAAGTGTACCTTGAAATGCCGACACCAGTTCTTATCATCACCACTCGAAGTGTCATACGCTTCCTTCCTTGCAAGCATTACTTGGTTGCTTCAAGCTTAACTTAAGAATAAGAAAAATTAAACAAACAAATGGGGCATACCAAATTCATTGTAACACACAATTAAATCTCACAAAAGATCCATGCAATTAACGAACCAAAGTTTATGGTGAAACTAGAGCCACCAAAAGTACAATCATAATTAAACAAAAACAATAATAATAAAAAGCTCAAAATAAAAATCTACTACTACTCAAAAAAATCCTCAATCTTCCTCATCATGTCTACCACCTACGGATCCAAGGACATCTTCCATCTCATCATCATGGGTCGCACCACCACCTCTTGCACCCCCCATAAATGTTGGCCTGCCCTCAGGCCAATTAGAATAAGCAGCATACTCCGCCTGGGACGGAAAAGTGCGGGCTTCGGGCACAAGAAAGGTATTCTGAAACTGCTGCTGCATAACATCAAAAATGAATGATTGAGACCTCCTAGAAGCCTCAAAACTCTCACAACAGTAGGTGGTGAACGCCATCTGATCAAATGCTGGTGTACTACGGGCTCAGGGTCTATAGGAATAAGTGCCTGCTCCTTCAGCTCAGTCCATTTGGCTCTGGAAAAACCTGTTCAAATAAACATCATTAATTATACTGGTGATAGACAAGTGTACCTCATCCAAAATGGGCACATTTTCCTTTCGGCAAAGTCCCATAATCAGCCTCGGATATGTTACAACACCAGCTTTCCCACTGAACTTGGTTCCACTAGTCGCAACTTTGCGCATCTCCCTCGCAGTGATGGATGCCACATCTACTGATTTACCAATCATGATGTAGTACAAGAGGCATCCGACATCCAATGGAATGGTGGTGCTATGGCTCCGCGACCGAATATTGTTTAGTAGAAGCACCAAATAGGACCTTGATTCCAAGTTCAAACTCTCCCTCTTCCACGACTTCGGGAATCCCTGATCATTCAAATCATAAGTCCTTCCCTCAAGGCATAAATGAGCACTCACGGTAGGAAGGTCCCAATCATTGGCCATTTCTTTGGCACGGTACTCGTACCGCCCATTATCCGCCAAAATGAGAGGATTATCCAAATAGGCGTTGATCGCGTCCCTACTGAAGGAAATGATCTTTCCCCTCACTCTTGTTTGGTAATGAAATGCCACTCCCTCCTCCAACTGAAGAGCATTGGCGTAGAATTCATGCACAATGTCATAGTTGATCTCTGGCTCCGGTTCATAAATTTTGTTCCATTTTCTTCTTTCAAAGTTCGCCACCAACTTCCTATAAGTTCCACCCGGTGACAAACGAATGAATCTTTCCGGTTGAATGGTCCTTTTGATCAAATTCTCAAATCTCTCCTCGTGCTCATCACTAGTGAATCGTCGCACGGATCATGAAGGACCAGAGCTCGTTGTTTTGGTACGCTTTGACATCTGCAACATAATCAGAAACAACCACACAATAGCCATGAGTGAAGTTAGCATCCATAATCCCAAAATATGAAACTGAAATTTCTCAGTTCACTGCGCGATGGCCTGTTCGTGGCGCGAACCCTGCGAACCAGAAAAATATCAGCAGCCTCTAGGGTTCCTACTGCTCAAAACTTTTTATCAACCATAACCACAAACCCTTACCCAATCCTAATTCGAATCCTCTACAAACATGCAAGGTGATATTCAACAACTAAATCACTTTCTAGCAAAACCCTAGTGCATCTTAATGAGGAACAAAAAAGGAAAAGGAAGAGAGATTACACATACCTTTGTTGAGGATTGACTTGATTCTTGTTAAAAAGTTTGGGATTTTTGAAATGGAGAGGATTAATTTTGAATTTGGAAGTGGGATAGTGAAAGTGATGAAGAGAAGTGTGAAGTTGCAAATTATAAATGAAATAGAAATAACACAAAACAGAACTTAAAAGGTTCTGCCACGCTCAGTTCGCGGCGCCAACTTAATTTTTCCATTCAGTTCGCGAGGTGAAGGTTGTTCGCGGGGCGAACTAAAGGAAGTTTTTTTAAAAAACAAAATTGTTTGGGCATTGGACAGAACTCCTTTTTCACAAGAAAAACCAAAACAGAATACCTTAACAACTGAATTGACAAAAAATGAAATGCAAACTTACGATGTTGGGTTGCCTCCCAACAAGCGCTTTGTTTAACGTCGTTTTAAGCCCGACGGTTCAATGATCTTCATGGTCTGGCTAGGGAAATGACACGGACGTCTCTATTCACTTCTCCACTATGGTAGACTTTTAGTCTTTGCCCATTCACAATCCAGCTTTCCTGTGACTTTGGGTCCTCAACCACGATGGCTCCATAGTTTCGTACCTCCTTTACAACAAACGGTCCCGACCACTTGGACTTTAGCTTATAGGGAAACAACTTCAATCTTGAATTGAAAAGCAACACCATTTGTCCAACTTTGAACTCTTTGTGACGGGCCTTTCCATCATGGTACACTTTCAGTTTTTCCTTGTAGAGATTGTTTGAATGGTAAGCATTGATCCGTGATTCCTCCAATTCATTGAGTTGTCCTTTTCTTTTCTCTCCAGCTAGAGTGGAGTCAAAGTTCAAGAATTTGAGAGCCCATAGTGCTCTATGCTCCATTTCCACCGGGAGATGACAAGTCTTCCCATAAACCATCTGAAATGGAGTTAGTCCAATAGGAGCTTTGTAGGCGGTACGATACGCCCACAAAGCTTCATCCAATTTTGATGACCAATCTTTTCTAGAACTCGAAACCGTTTTTTCAAGGATCCTCTTTACTTCTCGGTTAAAAACTTCTGTTTGACCATTCGCTTGTGGATGATAAGGAGTAGTCACCTTATGCTTTACACCATAATGTTCTAAAACTTTTTCCAGAGGTGTATTGCAAAAATGTGATCCCCCATCGCTTATCAACACCCGAGGCACACCAAAACATGAAAATATGTTTTTCTTTAAAAAATCTATCACCGTTTTGGAGTCGGCCTTAGGTGAAGCAATTGCTTCCACCCACTTCGAAACATAGTCAACGGCCACGAGGATATACTCATTAGAGAAGGAAGAGGGGAATGGGCCAACGAAATCAATTCCCCAACAATCAAAAACTTCTACTTCCAACATGTTGGTTAGAGGCATTTTATCCCGTTTGCCTATCCCTCCACTTCGTTGGCATGTGTCACAACTCTTTGCGTGTTCATGTGCGTCTTTAAACAAAGACGGCCAATAAAAGCCCGCTTGGAGGACTTTAGTGGTTGTTCGCAAACCGCTATAAGGACCTACATACGGAGAGTTATGACAATGCTAAAAGATGTCTTTTGACTCTTCAAGTGTCACACACCTTCTTAAAATACTGTCCACACCCACTTTGAACAAATACGGGTCATCCCACACATAGTATTTTGCATCCGCTAAGAATTTCTTTCTTTGATTACCAGTGAGGTCTTCCGGTGTCAAATCGGTTGCCTTATAATTAGAAAAATCGGTAAACCAAGGCCTCACTTGAATCACATAAAGATTTTCGTCTGGAAATTCTTCCCTTACTTCTTCTTCTTTATTTGTAATTTCCACATTAACCAAACGGGACAAATGATCCGCTACCAAGTTTTCGGAACCTTTTTTATCCCGGATTTCCAAATCAAATTCTTGTAACAACAAAATCCAACGAATTAATCTTTGTTTGGAATCCGGCTTGGTTAGCAAATACTTGATTGCCGAATGGTCGGTGTAAACTACAACTTTGGACCCGATCAAATAAGCTCTAAACTTTTCCAATTCATACACTATAGCTAGTAACTCCTTTTCGGTTGTCGCATAATTGACTTGCGCCTCATTTAAAACTTTACTAGAATAGTGGAAGGCATGAAAAAATTTAGCTCTTCTTTGACCCAAAACCGCACCAACCGCATAATCACTTGCATCACACATAAGTTCAAAATCAAGTGTCCAATTTGGTGCAACGATTATGGGTGCGGTGACTAACTTTTCTTTCAACTCAAGAAATGCTTTTAGACACGACTCATCGAAAAGAAATTGCGTACCTTTCTTGAGCAAATTACTCAAGGGCTTTGCTATCTTTGAGAAGTCCTTGATGAATCTTCGGTAAAATCCGGCATGTCCAAGAAAGCTTCTTATTCCTTTGATGTTTGTTAGAGGTGATAATTTTTCAATGACTTCCACCTTTGCTCTATCAACTTCTAGCCATTCGGAAGAGATTTTGTGACCAAGAACAACACCTTCGGTGACCATAAAATTGCATTTCTCCCAATTTAGCACTAAGTTTGTTTCCACACATCTTTCCAAGACCACATCAAGATTTTTCAAGCACAAATCAAAGGACGACTCATAAACGGAGAAGTCATCCATAAACACCTCAATGCATTCTTCGATCAAATCCGAGAATATTGCTTGCATACACCGTTGAAATGTTGCCGGTGCATTACATAATCCAAAAGGCATTCTTCGGTAAGAAAAAATGCTGAAAGGACATGTAAAAGCCGTCTTCTCATGATCCGCCGGATTGACCGAAATTTGGTTGTAACCCGAATAACCATCCAAGAAACAATAGAAATTTTTGCCGACCAACCTTTCCAACATTTGGTCCATGAAAGGTAGCGGGAAGTGATATTTCCTTGTAGCTTGATTTAGCCTCCTATAGTCAATACACATCCTCCACCCGGTTACCGTTCTAGTTGGAATCAACTCATTTTTATCATTTTTGATAACCGTCATACCACCCTTTTTTGGAACTACTTGCACCGGACTCACCTATTCACTATCGGAGATAGGATAAATCACTTCGACCTCCAAGAGTTTGACAACTTCTTTTCTCACCACTTCTTTCATTGATGGATTTAAGCGCCTTTGAGGTTGTGCAACGGGTTTGAAATTTTCTTCCATCATGATCTTATGCATACAATAGGCCGGACTAATACCCTTTAAATCAGATAATACCCATCCTATTGCACCTTCATTCTTTTTCAGCACTTGTATCAATTTATGCTCCTCTTTTGTGGACAAGGTATTGCTAATGATCACCGGTTTAGTACAATCATCACCAAGGAACACATATTTCAAATGTGAAGGTAGCATTTTCAACTCTAGTTTTAGCTCTTCCACTTTCTTTTTCACATCCAAGTCTTCATTTGTCTCCTCCTGATAAGCAATCTCTCCACAAGATTCCAATTCATGCAAAATTGCTTCAATCTCTTTTTCTTCATTTTCGGTTAAAACATTGTACGCTCCGATAAGAGATCTCTCTAACGGATTAGAAACATGAACTTGGTTTGCAACCTCCACTATTTCCTCCTTGGTGGCATCGATTCGGAAAGAATCATGCTTGTCATTAGGATACTTCATGGCCTCAAAAAGATTTAAAGTTACCTCTTCATCTTGCACTCTTACTTTCATGAGTCCATCATCAATGTCAATCATCATTCGGGCTATTTTCATGAATGGTCTTCCAAGAATTAGAGGAACATCACGATCCTCATCCATGTCCACTATCACAAAATCTACTGGAAATAAGAATTTGTCCACCTTCACTAGCATATCTTGAGCAACTCCATATGGTGAAGTGGTAGACTTATCGGCTAGTTGTAAAGTCATCCTTGTAGATTTAATCTCAACATTCCCCAATCTTTTAACAATGGATAAGGAGATTAAATTGATGCTAGATCCCAAGTCGATCAAACCATTATCAATGTAAGTGCCTCCAATGGTTACCGGTAAAATGACTCGGCCCGGATCGAATTCCTTCCTTGGGAGAGTTTTTTGGATTATGGCGCTACAACGTGCATCAAGCAAGATTGTCTCATCTTCCACATATCTCCTCTTCTTTGTGAGAATATCCTTCATGAACTTTGCATACCTTGGCATTTGCTCTAGTGCGTCGGCAAATGGGATATTCATTTGAAGTTGCTTAAATATATCCATGAACAGTGCATAGTGTCTAGCATTATCCTTCTTTGATGGTGCGTGCAGATAAGGTAGATGTTGAGCTGGAATGGCACTCACTTCTTTGTCTCCTTTTTTCTTCTTTCTTGGCTCTGCTTCTTTCTTCTCATCCACTTCACCCTGCTATTCAGCTGATCCCTTCTGTTTCTGCTCTTTTTGCAGCGCGAAGGGTGATCACGGCGCGAACTGAACAATTTTTGCCTCTTTCTCCTTTTCACACTCCACGTCCTCATTTTCAGGTACAACATCCATATCATTCTCTACTGTAATCTCCTCACTTTTTCACTTGTAAACTCCTTACCACTTCTAGTAACAATTGCTTTACAATGCTCCTTTGGATTGGTTTGAGTGTTAGCAGAGAAGGAACAACCCACGTGTTGTTCCGACAATTGCTTCGCAAGTTGGCCTACTTGATTCTCCAAATTTTTGATAGCTTCCTCATTGCTCTTTTGGTTTGCCATGGAGACTTGCTTGAATTATGTGAGAGTATCTTCTAGCTTTGAACTTCCGCCTTGCGATTGTTGTCCTTGAGAATTTGAATGTTGATAAGGACTTTGTTGCTGAAAATTTTGGTTGTTGAACCTTGATGGTTGATATCCTTGATTGTTCCTTTGATATGAGTTGTTGTGGGGTGGAGGTTGCCTTTGATAACCTTGATTTTGGTTGTTCACGTAACTCACTTCTTCCAATGGAGGACAATAACCGGTTGGATGATCTTCTTGACATAGTTCACAACATGCTACTTGATGTCTAGCTTGAGATCCTTGAATTTCCTTCATTTGTTGTGGAAGTTTGGACATTTGTTGAGTGAGCAACTTCACTTGTTGAGAAAGTAGCTTGTTTTGAGCAAGAATAGCATCATTGGTATTTAATTCAAGAACTCCCGGTTTCCTTTGTGAAGGACTATGGTCATGTTGACTTTGACGATCATTGAGTGCCATCCGGTCAATAATGACTTTCGCCTCTTCCGCATTCTTTGACATAAGAGAGTCACCCGCGGTAGCATCCAAAAGTGTCTTGTGAGTTGATTGGAGCCCATTTAGAAAAATATGGATTTGAGTGAGTTCATCAAAATCATGGCCTTTGCATTTTCTCAACATTGACTTGAATCTTTCCCAAGCCTCATTTAGAGACTCGTTGCTTCCTTGAGTGAATACCGCAATAGCCGTTTTGGCTTCCATGAATCGGGATTGAGGAAAATATCTTTCTAGAAACTTTTCTTCTAACAAATTCCAATCCGTCATCACTCTTGGTGCTTGATCAAGATACCACTCTTTTTCCTTCCCACTAAGGAGTGTGGGAACATTCTCTTGAATAATGCTTCTTCACACGCTTCCTCTATTCTCGTAGAACCCGCAATCTCATAGAATTTGATGAGATGGGTATACGGATCTTCATGGTCCATTCCGGTGAATGGATTTGCATAAAGGAGTTGGAGGATTCCGGTCTTCATCTCTGTGTTCCTTCCACCGCGATAGAGTTTCCAGCACCGTTCGCATATGAAGATGAGAAGGCAATCCCCTGGATATATCAGCCCAGAGCTTTTAAGTAGGGGCAGGAAGACCAACCTTTGATGATCAACGAACCAAATGTCACTTCAATTGTGGGGTCGGCAGGAATGACACGTAGTGGCCGAGTGTTCACGCCAAGAACCGCTGATACTTCTGCAAAGACTAAAGGGAAGGAAGCTGCTGTCCAGATCCCTGTCCCTAATCAAGAAATGCAAGACATGCACCTGTCTCCTAAAGTTGCAGTCACTCGTGAAGAGTGTCGCATCACGCGAAAAACCGGCGGGAAAAGAAAGAACAACAGAGCCGCCACCGTGCGTTATTTATCCCAAAAGAGGGAAAGGAAACGCTCAGAGTAAACCTGGGAAAGAACATGGTCTCGCGACCAAAGAGGATGGGTTCGGGAGTCGGTTATGCGAAGGGAAGGTATTAGCACCCCTACGCATCCGTAGTACTCTACGGGATCCACGCACACTAGAAAGGAAATTGGTTGCTAAGCACTGCTCAAATACTCACACACACTGGCTGAAAGAAACGAAAGAGACTGACTGAAACTGAACTCGGCAGGATGTTGCATCCTGGGCCTACTTAGTCTATCAGGCATAGACATCAGAGTCCAAGTAGTTCGGACTGGGGAGACGACACATGCTCGCTAGGATGTCGCATCCTATGCATACGTATCTTCTCGGACGAGAGAAGAATCAGAGCATTCATAGCTCGGCTGACACGTGTTAAACAACTAAACAATTACACACCACAAGATGGCAAACATGGAGCCCGACTGCCAATCACTGGACTTATGTCAGCATCCGAACCTAAACACACACAAAGAGGCAAACGTGGAGCCCAAATGCCAATCACTGGACTTACATTGACATCCGAACCTAAACACACACACACTGGAACCCAAATGCCACTCGATGGACTTACATCGGCTTCCAAGCACACAACGACACAACAGGTTAATAGGGAGTCGGGGACTCGAACCTATAACTGTCAAGCACACACTCAAACAAACAGACAACAAATTGCTAAGGAGTCAGGCACTCGAGCCTAGCAAATGTCAAACAACACACACAAAAAAGAAAAAGGGCGCCCGGAGAGATCAGCTCAATCTCCTGCCTACATACTTCATCTGGTATGAAGATCAGGGCGATGTAGTTCCCCTACGCAGGGATAAAGGACCTAGCCTAACCAGATAACAGAGGGAGACACAACTAGGGAGACTACGACTCGAGCCTAGATGTTATCATGCAAATCATCCCTAAGTTAAGGTTTCTAGCTAAATGGCACAAGGGCCATCCTATCCTAAGCATGGCTCACACAGGAAGCAAGCCACACACACTTAACTTACACAGGAAGCAAGCCAAGCAAAACCTAACTTGCACAGGAAGCAAGTCTAAACTAATCCTAACTTGCACAGGAAGCAAGTCAAACAATCCTATCTTGCACAGGAAGCAAGTCAAACAATCCTATCTTGCACAGGAAGCAAGTCAAACAATCCTATCTTGCACAGGAAGCAAGTCAAACAATCCTACAAGCACAGATAGCACACGCTATACACAAACAAGTGGCTCAAACAAGGGTTAGGTTTTAGTCAAGGGGTCATATCAACCTCAACAAACAAACCTCTGGAATGGGGTGAGTGTTGCTCTTAACCTTGCCATTGAGGGGCTAAGGTGAAGCAGATGAAAGGATGAAGTGAGGATGAGACCTCACAGCTCTTATCCCTGGCCTGGGAGAGCTCAAGACAAGAATGTGTGGGTTCAGAAAGTGGGAACCCTTCTACACATTTAAAACTGACTCAACTGTACAATTGTACAAGATCTTGGGTTTGTATCTGCAATGCATCAACACAGTGGTGTGAGCAAAGCAGATGACACACTGAATAGTGGGGGATAGATTGCATATCCCTACCTTCCACCAATTGCCTCTTCACTTAGGAGGACTTTGACTCTGTGCAAGGACAAAAGTAAACAGTCACAAACATTGCCTCTTAAGGAGGACTTCAGACAGTTGCCTGGCCAAGTAACAGGCCAGGTCTTCCAGACTACATGAAGTAAAAGAGACATACCTCAATGCAAATTGCTTATACAAGCAAAGCAAAGCAAAAGTTCACAAGGAACTAAAAGCAACTAAAGTACCTGAAATCAGTCAAGCACAGTTAGTATACAAGTCAGAGTTAAATCAAAATGAAACAGACATCAACCAGTCAACACAAGCAAGTGAATGTGCAAGGCATAAGGCTTAAGGCATGTGAGCCAAGCCACCTACAAAACAAACAAGTTAGACAATGATATTCAAGCAAGCTCAATCAAATTGTAATGATCTCTTTGAAGCATTTGTAGCTTAACCTGAAAACATAAGCTCAAAAGTGAGTACCAGGACCACTAGGGCAAGCCTAGGGTCAAAAATGAATGAGAAAGTCAAAGCAGCAAAGGGCAAGTATCCAAAATCATGTTCAATCAATTAAGAAACACAACCAATTGGGTTCACATCCATATCAATCATCATCATCATTTCATGAACCATTTAGGTCAAAGTATGGCAAACAGAAGCTCATAGAAGTCAACAGCAAGACTTAACTCAAAAGCAATCTTAAACATTTCCAAAAATCACCAAATAAATCATGAACAATCCTAACACATAGCATGGTATGCATGTCAAATTTCATCTCATTTGGACAAGTGGAAGGCAGTTAATGAAAATCAGAAAGTCAAAGCCATTTTGAACATGCTCATAGAAGTCAACCAAACATGCATCAACTTAGAAAAATCATAAGTCAAGAATGGTGTATGATAAATGAATGGGATCAAAACCATGGCAAGGATGATGATGTCTAGTTATCTCATGTAAAATTTCATGTCCATCCAATAAAGTATGAGAATTTCACAAATGAAATGGGAACATGTGTCACACAAAGTCAACATATGACCAACCAGGGGAGAAAATCTCAAACAATTAGGAAATGCCTCAAATAATTCCAAGAAAATTCACATGTAAACTAGACATACAAGAGTAGGTGCATGCAAAATATTGGATCAATTGGAGGTCAAGAAGCATGGTAATGAAAATCATGAAGTTGGACATCAATGGTGTGACACAAATTGTCACACCCTAATTCAAAAAATCATAACTCACAAACCACAAATGATAAATTCACAAACTCTACACCAAAATCACCATGAGTGTGTCTAGTTTAAGCACAAAAAATTTGGGAGCCATTGGATACATTCTCATCATTTCACAATTGATTTGGCAAAGTGTACAAAATTTGGTCACATGTCACAAACCCTAGCACCACTTTAAAACCATTCATCCAAAAATTCTGGAAAAATAATGATAAAAAAGTAGAGATCATGATGAACACAACACAAAAAATCCCATTCAAATTGGATTAAAATTGAGGAACTTATGATTTTTGCAAGATGGCCATGGCAAGTGAAATAAAAAATGAAATTAAATGAATTAATATTGAAATTTAATGGACCGGATGGCATATTTGTAATTAAGGATGCCACTAACTTAAACGACAGCGTTTTGGAGGGGGAAAAGAAATGTTTTGATTGGCTCTGGCAATGAAACCACGCCTTGCACGTGAATGCAGAAAAAACTGGAAACAAGGCTGGGGTTTACTGTAGCAGCAAGAACATCATCTTCTCAAAACCGTGTTTTCCATAAAATTTCCAGAAACTCAAATTGGATGCACACAAATGTTCATCTAATTATGGCAAACAAGAATCCATTAACCATTTTCATTAAAACCTTGTATGTATCATGAATCGAGCACAAACATAAACCAACATCAAACTTGTTTTCAGCATAACTCGAGCAATAGTCCATCATTTTCAAAAACACACATACCACGAGACTCAGCATGGAGAGACCTATCAGAAACATCTCATGATTTTTGAAATAGAGAGGGTCGAAATCTTACCTATTTTTGAAGCAGAATGAGAAACAGTTGTTGTTTGGTCTTTGAAGCTCAAAACAGCTGGCCCTCAACACTCCAGATGATGAATGGGAGAAGCACTTTGGCTTGAAATGGCTTGGTTTGGGTACAAGCAACTTCTGTCATGGATGATGTGCTGCACAAACAATGCTACTTTTCTTGCTTCCAGTCGTGGTTCAGGACTTGCAACAGCTTTCAAAGTGATGGAATGTGATGATAAACCTAAGCCAAGCTCGAGTCTTTTGAAGTTTTTTGAAGATTTTGGAGAATGGCCAAAAAATGAGTTTGAGAGAGAGTGAGGTTTCTGTTGGTTTGTGGTCTCTTGTGGCTGCTATCAGGGTTTGAAAACACAATGCAAGGCTCAGGTTTAATTCATTGTGAGTTTTTGTTTGACAGCAAATGATAAATGCAAAAGATGAGGTTTTTGGAGTGAATGAAATTCAATGGTTGGTCTGTTACTTCTGTGGCAGGAAATCATGTCCTGATGTGTTGTTTTGGTGGCAGGGCAATGCCTTGGTTCTTTGGTATTTTACAGAAAGTTTGATAAATGCTAAAGTGGAGTCTTTTGGAGAGTGAGTGCCAAGGCCTTGTTGCTGTGTGATGGCTGCAAAAACTGGTTCATAGTGACAGAAAAATGATGGAGAATATGGTGTCTCCAGCAGGGCCAAGTCTGGTTCCTCTTGTGTGTGGACTGAGTTTTGCAAATGCCAAGATGTGGTTTTGGATGAAGTTGGTTTGTTCTATGTGGCTGCTACTTTCAAGGTGATGAAAATGTGTAGTGAAATAGCAGTGCCTGGTTTAGTGCCTTTTGGAGTTTGACAGTTTCTTGGACAAATGCCAAGATGAGTTTTTAGAAGATGAATGAGGGTGGTTTTGTGTGCAATGCCATGACAGGAAAATGAGGTATATCATGCTATTAGAAATTGCTTTTGTGGTTTGGCAATGTCTTGCCACTTTGGAATTTTGGACAGCTCCTTTTGACAAATGGCCAAGGATGATTTTCTAGAGAATGAAGTTTTTTGTGTTATGCAGCCAGTAGTCCTCAAATGACAGAAAGTAAGATCAATAAAATCTGCTATGTGATGTGGTACAAGTATGGTTCATGGATTGGTGAGATGGATTTGTTGCAAACATGCACTTTCTTCCCAATTCCAAGCAAGTAAGTATGGCCTTTGTTTTGCTGTTGGTCTTAGGCTGCAAGATGAGGTTTCAAATGACAGAAAAAAATGCTGCACAATGCTGCTAGGTCTGCTGTACAAGGCATGGCATGGTTAGTATGGAGTGGTATGGTTACATTTGTACTTTTGGCCAAATTCAAGCAAGTTAAAGAATGGCTTCATGTACTGCATAATTTGACTTGGCAAACATGTTCTAAATTACATTTCTGAGCTATTCCAATTGGCCAAATGTTAGAAAAATGTTTATATCAAAAAGTCAACCATTGGTCAAACTTGCATTTAAATGAGAAAAGTCAAAAAATGCCATTTTGATTGGTGAAGTTTTGGCTCATGAAATTTATATTTTTGGAAAGAGGGGATCAAATGTGACTTGTAGGAAAAAACCCCACCAAAATTGGCCAAATGGTTTGAGAGATATGGCCTTTTGAAGTTCAAGAATTTCTGAAATCGATTCGATCATAACTTGCCAACCACACATGGGAATTGAGAGTTCTTGGACTTTTTGGAAATGGGAGAACAAGATCTTAAACTTTCATGTTGGGCAAAAATTCATTTGAAGCTTTTATCATGATGTAAGTTTGAGGATCAAGACTTTCCATTTTTGGTAAGTTTCAGTTACAGGTCCAGTTTCCATTTTGGGAAATTTTTGATCTGGCTTCAAATTCTTCCATGATGGTGTTTGACATGATATATTAGGCCTATTGGGACATGAATAAGCTCTCTCAAACCAAATCCATTCATCAAATCACTGATTAAATGGACAGTTGACCAACAGTTGACTTTTAGGGTTTCTGCCTGACTGTGCATTGACTGATGACTTCCAAACCCTAATTCCTTGAGACCTTGACTTCAAATGATGTCCCAAGTTGTATGGACTCTTGATTAATGAGCATGGTGCCCAAATTCCACAAGAATGGCCACCATCCACTGCTTTGACTGACTGTTGACTTTCTTTGACTTTTGACTGTCTGTGTATGAACTGATGATCTCCAAGCCTTCAACCCTTGACATGAACACTTCAAATAGACCTCCAAGTCATGTGAACTTGTTGGACAAACCCTAGGGCCTTGGCTCCTTGAGAATTGTGCTTGCTTGCTTGGTTGACTGATCTCCTGATCAGTTTGACCTAATTCCTTGATTGGCTTGCACTTGAGGCAAAAGAGGCAATGCAATGCTATGCAATGGACCATGATATGCTATGACCTAATATGAAAATGTATGTACAATGATAGGTGCAAATTTGAGGTGCTACAAAGAGGCCGAGGAATTTCTGAGGATAATCAAGAAGAGTGATTATAAAGTGGTGGACCAACTAAATCAAACACCTTCAAAAATCTCCATGTTATCTTTATTACTCAACTCAGAAGCACACAAGAACTCGTTGTTGAAAGTATTGAGCGCCGCACATATCACGAAGGACATAACAATAGAACTATTTGACGATGTGATAGCTTGTGTGACCACTGGATTTTTTTTGGGTTTTAACGATGATGAACTTCCAGTCGAGGGAAAGAACCATAACAAGGCCCTACATATCTCCTTGAAATGCATAGATACTATACTATCAAGGGTGTTAGTAGACACAGGTTCCTCGCTGAATGTCATGCTGAAGACCACTTTGATAAAGATGCCAATGGAAGGGATAAGTATGAAGCCCAACACCCTAATCGTAAAGGCATTTGATGGCTCAAGGCGAGCAGTGATAGGAGAGGTTGACTTACCAACCAAGATAGGTCCAACTATTTTCAATATCACGTTCTAGGTTATGGACATACATCCCGATTATAGTTGTCTACTTCGGAGACCCTGGATTCACTCCGCAGGCGCTGTCACCTCCACTCTGCATTAAAAGCTAAAATTCATTACAAATGACAAGATGATTGTGATTGGAGGAGAGGAGGATATCTTGGTTAGCCACTTGACATCTTTCCGATATATCGAGGTGGATGGCGAGATAACTGAGACACCATTCCAATCCTGGGAAGTGGTAAATATGATGGTCATCCAACAGACATTGGAGACCTCGAAATCAGAACCATCCATGGCTTCGTGGCAAGGAGCTAATGCTATTATGGAAAGTGAAAATGCTCAAGACTGGGGCAAAATGGTGGAAGTGAAAGAGAAACGAGACAAGTTTGGCCTGGGGTATGACCCATCATCAAATAAAGCCGGTAACCAACATGACAAAGAGCAGATTCCTTCTGTAGAGGAAACGTTCACCAGCGTTGGCCCCATTTTTGGAAAATAGGTGGTGATGATCAGTGATGGAGATCGCGAAGAGGGGGTGTCTAGCTAGATGCAACAAGCCGCACCTAATGAAGAGCTGACAAACTGGAAGGCTGTGGAAGTTCCCCAAATATTTCAAAAGTAATTATTTTAGACAAAACCCTGTGCTCTGCCCAAGGCACAGTGGCGTGTTGTAGGGCCTCCTTTATCATTTTCAAGAGTTTTTATATCATTAATGAAATGGCAATTTGCATCCAAATTTTTGTTCCTTTTCTTTCATTTTTTATTATTGCAAAAAAATGGCATCAATTTTTATGCACGCACTTTCTAAATAAACCGCATATATCATAACATGCATAAACACCACCGAGACCATTGAGAATGACACTGCTAAGGTCCAATATGATTTTGATTATCCAATCTACCAAGCTGAAGACAAAGTGGGGGAAGATTGCGAACTCCCTGAAGAGTTGGCCAGATTACTCAGACAAGAAGAGAAGATCATTCAACCACACTAGGAGGACGTTGAAGTTATCAATCTGGGAACAGAAGAAGACAAGAGAGAAGTAGGGATAGGTGTCGCGCTTCAAGATGCAGTAAAGACAAGGTTGATAGAGCTCCTCCACGAATATGACGACGTTTTTGCTTGGTCATACCAAGACATGCCCGAATTAGATACTGATATCGTGACCCACAAGCTTCCCCTTAAAAAAGAATGCCCTGCTGTCAAACAAAAGCTAAGAAGAACTCGACCAGATATGGCTCTCAAGATCAGAGAAGAGGTGAGAAAGCAGTTTGACGCTGGTTTCCTGGAAGTCGCTAAGTACCCACAATGGGTTGCCAACATCGTACCGGTACCGAAGAAAGATGGGAAGGTCCGCATGTGCGTAGATTATCGAGACTTAAACAGAGCCAGACCCAAAGACGATTTCCCATTACCTCGCATTAATGTATTGGTGGATAACACAACTCAGTTCTCTGTATTTTCCTTTATGGATGGTTCTCTGGATACAACTAAATTAAAATGGATCCCGAAGGCATGGATAAGACCACATTCATTATCCCCTGGGGCACTTTTTGTTACAAAGTAATGCCGTTTGGATTAAAGAACGTTGGGGCAACATATCAACGTGCCATGGTGACTCTCTTTCACGATATGATTCATGAAGAAATCGAGGTGTACGTTGACGACCTGATTGCCAAATCCCAGATAGAAGAAGAACATATCACTAACCTAGGGAAACTATTTGCTCGTTTGAGGAAGTTTAGGTTGAGACTTAATCCTAACAAATGCACATTTGGGGTTCGATCTGGGAAGCTTTTAGGCTTTATCGTAAGCCAAAAGGGAATTGAAGTAGATCCCGACAAGGTTCGAGCCATTCAGAACATGCCTGCACCAAGGACTGAGAAGGAGGTTCGTGGTTTCTTGGGGAGACTAAATTACATCTCCAAGTTTATCTCTCACCTTACTGCCACGTGTAAACCAATATTCAAGCTTCTAAGGAAGAATCAAGGCGTAGAATGGAATGATGACTGCCAAATAGCCTTCGATAAAATCAAAGAATACTTGCAAGAGCCACCAATTCTGATGCCCCCTGTAGAAGGGAGACCTCTCATCATGCATTTAACCGTGCTCGACGAGTCCATGGGTTGTGTATTGGGACAACAAGATGAAACTGGTAGAAAAGAGCATTCCATCTATTATCTGAGCAAGAAATTTAATGATTGCGAGCCCAGATATTCATTACTCGAGAAGACTTGTTGTGCACTCGCATGGGCCGCTAAACGTCTCAGGCAGTACATGCTAACTCATACAACTTGGTTGGTATCTAAAATGGATCCCATCAAGTACATATTCGAGAAACCAACTCTCACTGGTAGAATTGCCTGGTGGCAGATGTTGTTGTTAGAATACAATATTCAATATGTTACGCAAAAGGAAATCAAAGGAAGCATATTAGCAGACCATCTTGCTCACCAACCGCTGGAGGATTACCAACCTTTGAAGTTTGACTTCCCAGATGAGAACATCATGGTTGTTAAGGATGTTGAGGACTCCGAACTAGAGGAAAGTCTTGAGCCAAAAGTAGGCTGGACGCTCATGTTTGACGGTGCTTCAAATGCAATAGGCCATGGAATAGGGGCAGTGCTGATGTCTCCCAAGAATTTCCATCTACCGTTCACCGCAAAGCTCTGTTTTACCTGCACAAATAACATGGTCGAGTATGAAGCTTGCATATTAGGGTTGGAAGAAGCTATTGAGTTGAAGATCAAGATACTAGAAGTATTCGGGGACTCCGCTCTAGTCATACATCAGATTAGAGGTGATTGGGAAACAAGACATGCTAACCTAATTCCATACCGGGATTATGTACTAAAACTACTCCCAAAATTTGACGAAATCACTTTCTCTCATATTCCTCGAGAAGAGAGTCAGATGGCAGATGCCTTAACGACTTTGGCTTCCATGTACAAATTAATATGGCCCAACCATCAACCTCACATTGAAATTAGGCGTTTTGATGAACCTGCTCATTCCCTGACGACAGCAGAAGAGCCAGATGGTAAACCCTGATTCTTTGATATCAAACAGTATCTAGAGAAACAGGAATATCCGGAAGAGGCTTCCAGCCTTGACAAAAGGACCCTCCGGAGGTTGGCATCAAAGTTCCTCTTGAACATAGAGGTATTGTACAAGCAAAACTACGACATGGTTTTGTTGAGGTGTGTGGACAAACACGAAGTTGATCAGCTTATGAGGGACATACACGAAGGGTCTTTCGGTACGCACGCAAGTGGGCACGCCATGGCAAAGAAAATCCTAAGGGCAGGTTACTACTGGTTAACAATGGAAGCCGACTGTTATCATTACACCAGAGCATGCTACAAATGCCAAATCTATGCTGACAAAATACATGTACCGCCTACCTTGCTGAATGTTATATCATCACCTTGGCCTTTCTCTATGTGGGGCATCAACATGATTGGAATGATATATCCCAAAGCATCAAATGGATACAGATTTATCTTGGTGGCCATAAATTACTTTACCAAATGGGTGGAAGCCGCATCTTATGCGAACGTCACGAAACATGTAGTTGCCCGTTTCTTAAAAAACAACATCATATGTCGATATGGGATTCCCAAAAAAATCATCACGGATAATGGGTCCAATATCAACAACAAGACCATGGACGAGTTATGCACAACGTTCAAGATCGAGCATCACAACTCATCACCCTATCGACCTAAGATGAATGGGGTTGTTGAGGCTGCGAATAAAAATATCAAGAAAATCATCCAAAAGATGGTTGTCATGTACAAGGATTGGCATGAGATGTTACCTTTTGCGTTACATGGTGTCGCATCCGCGAAAAACAACCGGCGGACTAAAAACAAAACAAACAGAGCCGCCACCGTGCGTTATTTATCCCAAAGAGGGAAAGGAAACGCTCGAAGTAAACCTGGAAAAGACATGGTCTCGCGACCAAAGAGAGATGGGATCGGGAGTCGGTTATGCGAAGGGAAGGTATTAGCACCCCTACGCATCCGTCGTACTCGACGGGATCCACGCTCAAAAGGAAAGAAGAAAGGTTGCTAAACGCTGCTCAAAAGAATGCACACACACACACTGGAAACAACACAGGTGGGAGAAGAGGGGAAAGGGCTCGCTAGGATATCGCATCCTATGCCTATGTATCTCATCTGGAATGAGAATCAGAGCTATCGTAGTTCGGCTCACGCACGCCGAAACAAAACACACACAGGAAACCGACTGCCAATCGCTGGGCTTACGTCAGACTCCACACAAACAGGCAAACATGGAAACCGAATGCCAATCGCTGGACTTACATCAGACTCCGAACCACACAAACCCACACTGGAAACCAACTGCCAATCGCTGGACTTATGTCGGACTCCACACAAACAAACCACACACAGGAAACCGACTGCCAATCGCTGGACTTACGTCAGACTCCACACAAACAAGAGGTTAACCGGACGCTGAGTTGTCAAAAGCAACAAAGAAGTTGAACAAACAAGCTAACAGGGAGTCTGGTACTCGAGCCTGCTAGCCGTCAAGCAAACACACACAAAAAGGAAAAAGGGTGAACACACAGACTAGAAGGGAGTCGGGAACTCGGACCTAATAGCTGTCAAGCACAACACACTCAAAAAAAAGAAAAGGGTGCCCGGAGAGATCTCGCTCGATCTCCTGCCTACGTACCTCATCTGGTATGAGGATAAGGGCAACGTAGTTCCCCTTAACAGGGGAGAAACTTTCTCCTAACCAGAGACTGGGAAATGACAAACTAGAAGGGAGACTGACTCGAGCCTAATAGTTATCATGCAATCCACAATAGTCCTAGGTTGAGGTTTCTATCTAACTTGCACAGGCAGCAAGCTATCCTAAACAGGCAAAGCAAAGCAAACATACACACAATTAGCACACACTATATACAAACAAAGTGAGCTCACTCAAGGTTAGGCTGTGAAACACAAGCCAACTGGAATCGCGTGTAGTTAGCTCTTAACCCTAACATTGAGAGTTAGGGTGAAGCAGATGAAATGGGAAGTGAAGATAAGACTTCACAGCTCTTATCCCTGGCCTGGGAGAGCTTCAGACAAATGAAAGTGTGGGAGTTCAGAAAGTTGGAACTCTTCTCCACATATGACTGACACAACAAAGATCTTGGGTTAATATCCACAATGCCTCAACACAAGGTGTGTGAGCAAAGTGGATGACACACTGAATAGCAGGAGATGGATTGCACATCTCTTTTATCTTCCAATTGCCTTATCAAAGGACTTTTCCTGCTTGGCACAAACATAAACAAACACAAGCATTGCCTCTTAAGGAGGACTTCAGACAGGTGCCTGCCCAAGTAACAGGACAGGTCTTCCAGACTACATGAAGTCAGAAGGTTATACCTATGTGGTTAAGCAACCAAGCAAAAGCAAGTTCAAATTAAACTTAAGCAACTTATGTACCTGTGGAAACATCAAACAAATCAGTTCAACTGTACAGACAAACAGACAACATGAATATCAAACAGTCAAACCCAATGAGCAAAGGCATAAGCCAACAAGTCAAACTCAAATGAGTTAACAACCCTACAAAACACACAAGGTTAGTAGTCAAAGGTAAGCATCAAAGGCTCAAGTGATAGAGCATCAACAACTATGGAACTTGAATGCTCAACCTGAAATCAAAGCTCAAACATGAGAAGCAAACCACTAGGTCAAAGCCTAGGGTCAAAGATGGAGAAAAAATTCAAAACAGAACATGAAATTTCACATGAATCAACTTCAATCAATTAAGAACATCATCCAAAAAGTCCCATATCAATATCAATCACCACATCCATTTCATGACCAATTGAAGTTCAAGGCAATTTTAAAGCTCAAAAGTGACCAACCAGAATGAAAAATCTCAATTAAATCCAGAAATGATTCCAAAAATTCCACGAAAATTCATGCTCATTCTCAACATCCAAAACATGCATCACACAAAAAATCAGGACATTTGGAGATCAATTGGCATGGCAAACACATCACATAAGCTGAACAATCAAAAG
This sequence comes from Lathyrus oleraceus, assembly GCF_024323335.1. Taxonomy (NCBI): domain Eukaryota; kingdom Viridiplantae; phylum Streptophyta; class Magnoliopsida; order Fabales; family Fabaceae; genus Lathyrus; species Lathyrus oleraceus. Next base: position 149,734,433 of record NC_066585.1, read on the forward strand.
TGTGACACAAACTGTCACACCATGCAAACACAAGCATAAAATAGCAACGGAGCATGGAAAAAATGTCAAACCAAAGCCAAAATGTCCAGCAAAGTGTCTAGAATTAGCATGCACAATTTCACATTCATTGGATAAGAAACAAGCATTTCACAACATGATAACCAAGGCAAGGTCAAATAAGCATACATGATCACATAACCTAGCACCAAATAAAATCCAGCGTCGCAAAAATTTGGAAATTATGATGATAAAAAACTAGATGGAACAAGGAACAAATAGCAAAAACCAGGTATTTTTTGGATCAATTTTCAATTTAATATGAATTTTTGAAGTTTGGAAAACAATATTAAAATAAAATGGACAATGCATATGGAAATTGGAGGGAAAGATTAAATGGATTTAAGTTTGAAAATATGTTGCAGGTGATACGCGTATGGCGCATAGTGATACGCGTATGGCACGCCTGGTGCCCAGTGATACGCGTATGGTGCACAGTGATACGCGTATGGCGCACAGTGATACGCGTATGGCCAGTGGTGGTTTCCACCATCTTCTTTGCGAAGACGGCGGAGCTACAGTGCATGCGTTCAGAAAATTTCCAGAATTTCGCCAAAAAATTATATCAACAGAAAGGTCTTCCAATGGAGATTACAGATCAATTAACATCTAATCCTAATTCATCAAGATCAAAGAGAAACGAGCAAAAACATTTTGACATGTCAAACTTTAATCAAGCATAACTCATTCATTTCTCATCCATTTCACACGAATTTTATATCAGATTAATCAGTGTGAAAAGCTCTACCTAAACATGGCAATGGATTGAAGAATTAAGAGATTCAAGTTTTTACCTCTTGAAGAGCAGAACAATAAAACCAGCGATTCAAGCTCCTAAAGTGTCCAGATCCACTCCTATATTGATGATTTGAAGCTTTATGACGAAATTGGAGCTCGTAATGGCTTAGATCTTGATTAATTTTCCACTTCCATCTTCATGAATTTGCTTGGAGTATGCTTGATTTTTGCTCGAATTCAATGATCCAATGCTTGATTCTTCATCCACTACACTCAATAAACCAGAATATGGAAGAAAAATGCTATGCTATATGGAGAATTTTCAAGTTTTGATTGAGAGAAAATTTTGGAGGGAAAAAGTTTCAAGATCCAAAAATGGTGAAAAAGTGATTAACCTCCCAAATTCTGTTATGATTAGAGTATATGTATGCTCTGCTAATCACTCTCTAATCATGTTTAAGCCAAATGTTAATGAAATGAATGAATTAGGGAGTGTTTTGGCAAATTGATTTTTCACCTTATGCATGAAAATGCATGGTGAATAATGCATGAATTTCCCTTCAAATTCACTCAAAAATCTGTTTTTGAGCCAATGGAAATGGTGTAATGTTCAAATAATGCACAAATTTTAAATTTCATTTTTCCCTCCAAAAATCAATTGAATTTCCAAATATTTATGTGAATGCAATGCATGCCCTGTAATGCCAAATTTGGAAACTAGAGGTCATAAGGAGAAGAATGCAAAAAGAACCAATTGAATTGGAGTTTTGGTTGAGAAGTTATGCCCATTTGAAGTTCCATGTTCTCCTTATCAAGTTTTGATCATATCTCTTTAACCACACATGAGAAATCCATGATCTTGGACGTTTTGGAAATGGGAGAGAAAGATCTACAACTTTCATGTTCAACAAAAATTAATTTGAAGCTTCTTTGGATGACGTAATATCAAGTTGAATTTGAACCAAAACTTTCCATTTCTAGAAACTTTGAATTATAGGTCTCTTTCCATTTTTGGAAACTTTTGACTTGACCTCAAATTCTTCAAGATATATGTTTGTAATGACAAATGAACCTCTTTTGAACATGAATGAGATGTTGAAACTCATTTCTCCACCTACTAGCCCTCAGTTGACTTTCTGTTGACTTTTATGGGGCCCAGATGACTTAAAAATGCACTATGGGCTTTGAGCCTCTAACACTTGAGGAAATGGCTCAGAAATGAACCCCTAGCTCCAATAAGCTTTTCCACATAACAATGTGATCTTCATCATCAATAGAATACCTCTTCTCCTTAAGAATCCCTGGTTGGAAGAATGCATTGATTGATTAGGGTTGACCAGAGGTCAAAACCCTAATCCTAAGGAACTGGAGCATGCACAATGGAGCCCTTGAGGATGACATAACCATGATGATGGTAATATACCCTTGCCAACAAGATAATACTCAACCTTTTGAAGGATCAAGAAACCCTAATTCACTGCCAACCCCTCAGATGGTTGATGATCAACTTATGGAGACCCTCAGTCTTAAACCACATCACTTCTCCATCTCTGAAAAGACTTTGGAGGATAACTTCATTGTTTCACATGATATGCAATATGCAAATGCCTAATGTCCTAAAACATGAAATGCCATATGTTAAGCTAGTCCCAAGAGAGGAGGGCAAATTTTGAGGTGTTACACATGGCTATCGCATGTCGGTACGAACTTCAACAGGGGCAACCCCTTATTCCTTGGTATATGGCATGGAAGCAGTCCTCCCTATAGAAGTGGAGATCCCCTCGATGAGAGTCTTGATGGAGGCTAAGCTAGACGAGGCATAATGGATTCAATCAAGGTACAACGAGCTCAACCTTATTGAGGAGAAACGTTTGAAAGCGTTAGGTCACGGTCAACTTTATCAAAGGCGTCTTAAAAAGGCATTTGACAAGAAGGTTCATCCTAGGGTGTTTCAAGAAGGAGACTTGGTGCTGAAGAAAATCTTGCCCATACATAAGGACTCCAGAGGGAAATGAACACTAAATTATGAAGGTCCATTTGTGGTGGTTAGAGCCTTTTCCGGAGGTACTCTAATCCTAGCCACTATGGACGGTGATGAGTTGCTACTTCCCACCAATACTGATGTTGTTTGAAAAGTACTTCGCCTAAAAAAGTGGAATAGTAAAAGCCGCTAAATTGAAAACCTGAAAGGGAGATTTAGGCAAAAATGGCTATCTCGGTGGGTCGAAAACCCGAAAGGGTGATCCAGACAAAAATTAGGGATGAAAATAAAAGAAATAACCCGCTGAGTTGAAAACCCGAAAGGGCGACTCAGGCAAAAATGGGTATCCCGATGGATCAAAATCCCGAAAGGGCGGTCCAGGCAAAAGTTAGGGATAAATTCCAAGGCGAAAAGTTGTACTTTCAGGTGTCTAACATATCCCTCGAAGACAAAGAATCAATCTACCTCACTTTTCAAAAGCAAGGTCCTTGGACTATCAAAGACATAAAGATCACAATAGTGTGGAAACTCAATAAGAACTCAATTTTCATTGCCATTTTGTTTCTATGCACAGAAATTACCTCATTAAGGAATTGCATCTTTAGGTACAATCGCCCATTTAAGGGTCAAATCAATAAAAGAAAAAATTTCTCAATAAAAGTTGTGCCCAAATCATTTTTTATTTATTTGATCTGTTTGTTTGCAAAACACCTTTATTTTTGATAAATATCACTCTTAAAATTTTTGGAGAAAATAAAAACACATGCTTTAACAAAGTGGTAAGATTGCTTTTGAAACAGTAAATGGACAAATCCTTTAGTCTCCAAGTTCATTCTTGTTTTTCATAGAGGTGTAGGACTGTTTGCAGACACTTATGTTCCTTTCAACTACTAATTCATGCCTCTCATAAATGTACTCATGGTATAGCCAAACCAGGGTAAGGCTTCGTTGCATTTCCAGCAGAAACATTAATAAATCATGGATGGAGTATCGCGTGTTGAGAAGTTTGAACCCTTCAGTGGCTTGGAGCAACCCAAATATACTCCCAAAATCACCTAGTAGGGGCATCAAAGCTTGATCTTCATTGGTCACCATAATAACAAAAGTCCACACTATTGGCATCATTCCTCAAAGCAAAAACGTCTAAACCGGGGCATATCCCAATTACCCATTTGCATACCCGCATACCCGCATACATCACATGTGTCATGTACATCAATTACACACATAATCTTCCTACCAAATAGGAAAATTCACCAAGAAATAATCATACCAATCATTGGCATACATGTGCATAGCCTTATACGATTCGCATTCCTACATGCACAACCAAATATCCCCAGCAATTGCATACTTGCATGCATCTCATGCATCATCCCATGCATGGTTTTTTCCCACCCAAAGTGTAACATCATACAAAAATCAAATATAAAATATCAGGATCCAGGGTCATTTATGAATATCTTAGGCATTCCTCATTTCCAAATAAAGTTATTTCCCTGCATGTGCTCGTGGAATTATTTCTCAGCAAACCATTTTTCAACTTTATGATTAATAATGGTGTTCCCAGCATTCTCTTTACAATAATTTCTCCCCAAGCAGAGGTTACCCTAAAAAGTCTCTTATGAGTTTTTCCCCTGCAGAGCATTTCTAGTAAATCTCCCTCAAAAGGAGTCTTTTCTTAAAAATTTCCCCCAACAGACGAATATTTGAGATACTGCTTCATTTATCTGAAGAATCTCATTTCTCTGTTAGAGATACTGCTCTAATATCCTCGGAGAGTCTTAGATTCAATTAAGGTATCTTTCCCTTGCTGGAATATCTTAATTCTATCATATAAGATGCTGCTTCAACCCGATACAGAGAATCTCACTTTTACTGTTTGAGATGCTGCTTCATCAACATGAAGAGTCTCATTTCAGATTTTTTTAGAGATACTGCTCTAATATCCTCAGAGAGTCTTAGATTCAATTAAGGTATTTTTCCCTTGCTGGAACACCTTAATTCTATCAGATAAGATGCTGTTTCGACTCGATATAAAGAATCTCATTTTTACTGTTTGAGATGTTGCTTCATCAGCATGAAGAGTCTCATTTCAGATTTTTTTAGAGATACTGCTCTAACATCCTCGGAGAGTCTTAGATTCAATTCAGGTATCTTTCCCTTGATGGAATATCTTAATTATATCATATAAGATGCTATTTCGACTCGATACAGAGAATCACATTTTTACTGTTTGAGATACTGCTTCATCAATATGAAGAGTCTCATTTCAGATTTTTTAGAGATACGGCTCTAATATCCTCGGAGAGTCTTAGATTCAATTAAGGTATCTTTCCCTTGCTGGAATATCTTAATTCTATCATATAAGATGATGTTTCGACTCGATACAGAGAATCTCATTTTTAATATTTGAGATGCTGCTTCATCAATATGAAGAGTCTAATTTCAGATTTTTTTAGAGATACTGCTCTAATATCCTCGGAGAGTCTTAGATTCAATTAAGGTAGTTTCCCCTTACTGGAACACCTTAATTTTATCAGATAAGATACTGTTTCGACTTGATACAGAGAATCTCATTTTTACTGTTTGAGATGCTGCTTCATCAATATGAAGAGTCTCATTTCAGATTTTCTTAGAGATACTGCTCTAATATCCTCGGAGAGTCTTAGATTCAATTAAGGTATTTTTCCCTTGCCGGAATATCTTAATTCTATCATATAAGATGCTGTTTCGACTCGATACAGAGAATCTCATTTTTACTGTTTGAGATGCTGCTTCATCAATATGAAGAGTCTCATTTCAGATTTTCTTAGAGATACTGCTCTAATATCCTCTGAGAGTCTTAGATTCAATTAAGATATCTTTCCCTTGCTGGAATATCTTAATTCTATCAGATAAGATGCTGCTTCGACTCGATACAGAGAATCTCATTTTTACTGTTGAGATGCTGCTTCATCAATATGAAGAGTCTCATGCCAGATTTTCTTTATACTACTCTAGCATCCTGAAAAGTCTTGAGATTTAGCTAGGGATGTCACTCCATTAATAACATATCTCGACTGTGATGTCCAAGATACTGTTCTGACGACTCCCAGAAAGTCTTGGCTGTTCCGTTTTACTTTAGGATAATGTCTTTTACTATTTCTCACTGCATTTTCTTCCTGTATTTTCTTCCTTGCATTTCCTAGGACAAAATTTGGGTCTTTTTGTATTTAATTATCTCCCACCGCGAATGCACGAAGATTACTGTCATTCTTACTTTCCGGTTTGAGATAATTAAATAGGGGCAGCTGTCATACCCCAATTTTGTCTGGGTAAGAAAAAATCTTTCACCAGCATTCACTACCAGATGCTATAAGACATGAGCTCTATCTTAGGGTTTCTCAGCCCTTAGTGACATCAAATCTTGAGTGACATTTTATCTGTTGAGATCCTTGTACATGACTTAAGAAAACATCTGTTGCATTTGTCTCTTATTGCTATTACTGAAGCATGGGATGGTATGTGCATTTTGGGACTTTTTGGTTAACAAGGCCTATTTTGGTTTATCCATGAGATCTCTTGGTTTTAAAAAGGGCCATTCACATAAACATGTCCATAATTAATATTGCAAAGTGTGGTTCAAATATTTTTACATTACTAATCCAAAGTTCATTTGATTATCAGTAAGTATTAAGAGCCACGATTATTTTTTATGATCACTTGTTATTAAGCTCATTTTCACATCTCAATTATATGTGCCAAATTTCTAAGCCCTTCATAGGTCCTTAAACTAAATTTGCATTTTTTTAAGCATGTATGTGTTGGTTTTAAATCAAGTCACCATATGTATGCGTATGTGTTGGTTTTGGGATTAAGGTTGAAATTGCAATATTTGTGACATGTTCCATTTTAGACCTTTTGTCACGTTTTTATGTTGGTTAATAGTAATGTGCTAAGGGTAACCAAATTAAAAGTCTATTTTTATTGCATTATGGCCCAAACAAGCTTCTAAATAAAATATTGAGATAAAGTTTAAAATGTTTAAAAAGATATTAATTGCATAATTGGATTTTAAGTCTAAAGGTAGTACAAATAATTCCAAAATTTACATAATTATCCAAAAGCTAATACATTATCCAATATGTTACAAACAGTCCAAAGTACATCTTAATGACTAAATTTGAAAATTAAAGGTTGTTGCATTGTCCAGCAGTTTGAAGACGGAATCTCCAAAGGCCAGCGGCCAAAGCCATGTTTTGGGCCAAAGCACTCTAAAAATCCCAACCTCTTCTTAGAACCAACAGACATCCGCTCCCTCTTCCTCAATTGATTTTTTGACCTGCAAAATCAACTCAAAGATTAAAAGTCTTTTCAAATAAGCACTTAAAAAAAGCTGGAAAATAATGGATAAGTTAATCAGTTTAATGTTTTGCACAAGAGACCATAACGAACACCAGTTCAAACAACAATGAAACCATAAAACAACAATCCCATGAAATCTGGGATAAGAAAAAAGAAATCTGACAAGTTATCTCAAGACTGAATAAATTCATCATGAAAAGGAACTTAAATACAGAATAGAGAACACACAAAAGAGGAGGACAATGTTAATTTCTACAAAAAAGAGAGATAACCCTAACATTCAGAAACAACAAAACACCATCAGAAACAAATAGCGAATCAGGAAACGAGAAAGAAATCAGAAGATAGTTTTTGATTCAAACACAACCAAGCAACATTCAAAGAGAAAAATAGAGGAAGACAGAGAGAGATTTAGAGAAAGGAAAGCTTATCTGAGTTTCACCGGGGAGACTTCGCCGACGAACCGCTCTCAAACCAAGTAGTTTTCTTCTCTCTTTTGCTTAAACTTCATATCATTGTACTCGCCTTTCCAAACTGAGTAGAAACCCCATGATATCTTCTTTAAATCGTGACTGTATAAGCTTCAATCTTGGAACTAGGGTTTAGGTTTAAACCATTGTTGTTGTTGTTTAGGTCTTGGATTTGTTGTTAGAACGAATTAAAGTTTCCACTGGTTGTATGGAAGGGCGTTTAGGTTAGGGTTTAAGTTTGTGTTTTCTTTTGGAGCGCCGATCCGATTGATTGAGGCGGATTTAGGGGGAAAGGAGGCCGGGTTTGGATTCTCCGGCCAAAAAGAGGTGGGGTATCTGTTTAGACATTTAGGTTTTAGGGTGGGGGTCACCGGAGAAGAAGGCGTCGTCGCCACGGTTGGCTGGCCGCCACCGTCTTCTCCGGCAAGTGTTGGTTGTGTGTGATGACGGAGAGGGAAGCTCAGTTGCAGAGCATTTTAGGGTTTGAGAATTGAAGAGAGAGAAGAAAAATGAGTAAATGAATACTCTCTCTCTCTCTCAAGTTTGCTTTTATATGATGGTGGGAGTTAACGCGTGGAGGCCAAAATGGCCTCTCCAGAACGCGCCACGCGTGGTTGACTGCTGAGTCAACCAGGGGATCCCGTGTGGATCCCCCCACCGTATGATGGTGTACCCTCTCAATCCATCCGCTCGATCTGTTGACTGGGTCAAGTCTCCAGATCTAATGGTCTGGACATATCTGTGGGTTAACATAGTTGACCAGGCCTTAAGGGCCTTGTTGGCTTCGTTTTGGGCCAGTTCAACCTAGGCCCATATCTTGTTTGGACTTTATTTTTCTTTTGCTTTATTTACACCCCCCTTGCTATTCAATAGCATGCCCAAATTTGGGCTTCTCACTTTAAGCCCAATTATTCTTACTTTTGTTGTTGTTTGTTTTCTTTCATTTACTATCTTTCAAATATATATATATATATATATATATATATATATATATATATATATATATTATATTATATATATATATATATATATATAATATATTATATATATATATATATATATATATTGTTATTTTATATTAGTAATACCTAATGATAATTATTCAATTATTTAGTTATATCATTACTATTTAATTACTTATATTATTTAATCAAATAATCAATTAATTATTTAATTAATTAATTATATTATTATTACTATCATTTATAATTTAAATAATTACTTATTTTTGTGGAATTTGTGTGCATTATTATTTTGTATTTACTTATTTGTACCAAGTATTAAATACATATGTATGGCGTGTTACAATTGTGACAAGATTATGTCGATTTCACCGATTTAAAATCATTCGAACCAATTTCAAAAATAATTCACATATTTCTCGGTTCAAAGTCGAGCGCATTTTCAAACACCTTTGTAAGACGATCGCTTTTAAAGCATCGCCATCAACCTCACATGGCTTACTCTTGGGCCTTCTTACAATGAGACCTATTCGATTTTAATTAATCGATTAGATGAAATATTCACTAAATAAATTCGATTCATTCACAAAAATACAAATTTAAAACCTCGATCCGACATCAAGTATTCTTTATTAAAATTAAATTAAACTACTTAATCACAATTAAATATTATTTCATTTAGAAATAAGAAAGGAGATGATTTTGAGTTTTTAACTTCTCTCCTCGATTATTTGAACACGAATTCTTTTACTCGGTTAATCGAATAATCGTCATTTCTAATCCACTTAAGAATAAATAAATCAAATCCTTTTATAATAAGAAATGAAAAGGGAGATGACTTTGAGTCTTCAATTTTTCTCCTCAACTATTTGAATACAAGTTCTCTTACTTGGTTAGTCAAATAATTGTCTTTCCTTTAGAAATTTCGAAACCCCGATTAAATCAAAACACTTTCATAATAATGAAATGAAAAAGGAGATGACTTTGAGTCTTCAACATCTCTCCTCAATTGGTTGAATACGAGTTCTCTTACTCGGTCAGTCGAACAATTGTCATTTTTTCACAAACATACAACTTAATCAAATCATTTTCTTAACAACCTTATTTTCAAGTGCTTGGATATGAGTTGTTTTACTCAGTCATTCAAATACTTGTCGTTCATTCTAAAATACGTCAACCATATACAACCTTATTTTCAGAAATACTCAGATGAAACAGAAAGTGGTCTAGAGTCTTCTATTTCCCTTCCCGATTATTAGGATACGAGTTATCTTACTCGATTATCCGAGTATTCGTCATCCATTCAAAGCACCTTAATTACTATCAAATCCTTTCTATAATTAAGGATGAAAAAGAAAGTGGTCTAGAGTCTTCTATTCCCTTTTCCGACTGTTAGGATATGAGTTATCTTACTCAATTATCTGAGTAATTGTCATCCAACCAAAATATCTCAACCAATCAAAAACATCCAACATATTAATCCAACTTGTCACCCCCGTGTGACCTAAACTATTTTCAGAAGGAACAACATTTAATCCTTTCTAATGCGCATAACAAACCAATGCTTAAGCCTCCGTCGAGAGTAGAAAAGCCAACGTTTAGCCTTTAGAACGCAATCTAAATAGTTATCCACTAAAAAAAACCAACTAACTGTAGCTCCCCGAACTACGAATGCTCTGACTTCCTTATTACACCATAAGGATACGTAGGCAGGAGATTGCTGTATCTTCGCGAGCACACTAATAAAAAACCTCCCCTTTCGCTTTTTGAGGTTCTCATCCATTTCAATTTCTAATATTTTATAACCCAAAGATAACAAAAAAACAAAAATTAACACTCGAAACACAAATTAGAACTAAAAGGTTCCCGTTGAGTACAACGGACGTAAGGGGTGCTAATACCTTCCCCTTACGTAATCCACTCTCGAACCCGAATATGGTTGCGATGACCATTATTCCATTTCCTAAAGGTTTTATCGATATTTTCCTATCCCTTCATTGGGATAAATAAAATTCGGTGGCGACTCTGTTCGAACATTAAATTTTTCCGCGACCATCGTGAGGGATCGTATTTTTTGAGATGCGACAACCTATAACAACCGTTTTCATTCTAGTATTGGAATAACACTGTTTGATGCGTTGTATGATAGGAGGTATAGGACACCTCTGTATTGGTATGAATCCGGTAAGAGTGTTGTGCTTAGACATGAGATTATGCAATAAATGTATGAGAAGATCAATATAATCAGGAGTAGATGAAAGCTCCGCAGAGTCGTTAGAAGAGTTAACATAATAAGAGGAGGAAAACACTTGAGCTCCAGGAGGGAGATCACGTGTTTTTGCGAGTTACTCCGGTAACTGGTTGGCCGGGCTTTGAAGTCTCGAAATCTCACATCACATTTTGTTGGTCCCTATCTGATCTTGCAGAGGATATGATAGGTAGCCTGTCAGATTTTCTTGCCACCTCCGCTTGCTAATCTTCATGATGTCTTTCATGTGTCTCAATTAAGGAGATACATTCCATATCTATCTCATGTGATCCAAGTGGGTGATGTACAAGTGAGAGAGAACCTGATTATTAAGGCACTTCCCATGAGGATATAGGATCGGGAAGTGAAGTAGTTGTGTGGTAAGGAGATTTCCTTGGTGAAGGTAGTGTGGGAAGGATCAGCAGGTGAGAGCATGACTTGGGAGCTGGAGAGTCATACATTTATCCAGTTGAATAGTTGAGGTGATCTATTGGGGATACTATTTCTTGTTTTTAGTGAAAATAATTTCTTTTCTCCTTCCTTTTTAGATTGCGTATTTTCAATTTTCTTTTAATTATTACTTCTTATATTTAAACCCACGATGCACTCACTTTTCACACACTACGCAACTTCTTCTCACAAACTTCACTTGAAAGCTTTTCATCCTCTAAACTCTCTCTCTCTCTCCAAACCTTAGAACCTTAACCATGACTAAACATCAACATCAACTACAAGCGCTACTATAACAACAATAAGGTCATCAAAAGGAAATTACTATGATGGAAGGCCTCCCTAAAATTTCCTTATTTACTCCAGTGAATGAGTTGAAAGTTCTCAATGAAGCTATTGTAGATTTTGAGAATATAAATCAAAATGAGTTTGATCTCTCTCGCGATGTTGCGACCCAAGAATGGGAAAGCTACTTCAACAGGATGAAGGGACCATTGTATCCTGCACTGGTAAAATATTTTTAGATTCATGCAAAGGCTACAGAAGTTTAAGTCTTCTCTAATGTTCTGGGTCAGAAGATTCAAATTTATGAGAAATACATAGCCAAGTTGCTGAACCATGATGGACGTGAAAAAAGATACTATCAGATATTCAAAAAGGGGGAAAATGAATAAAGTTATGGCTACCATATTTCAAAAAGGATCAAATTCATGCGTCAAGAATCATAAATCTAAGTCAAGGATTTGGGCTAAAATTCTTTTGGTATGCATTCATCGTCGTCTCGTTGGGAACTCTGTTAACTACATTAATGCTGACCAGAAATATATGTTGTATTATCTGGACAAAGGTATCAAAATGAATCTTCCTTCTATCTTGTTTAAATACTTGAGAGGGATGGTTAAAGAAACAAGGAACTTAGGCAACAAACCAAGGAAGTGGATTCCTTTGGGAAGGTTGATCTATGGAATCTTGGTTGGAAGCAAGCTGGTAGCCAGGTTGGAAGAAATGAAATTTCCCGATGACCTCTACACAAATGTCAACAAATCCTTCAATGGAAGGAATCTCAAAAGTATGCTTATGATTACAGATATTGTGAGTCCTGTTGGAATGGACAGAGAATCTGTCTCCACTAGAAGGATAAAGATTGATGACTTTCCTTTATTCACTAAATTGGATCCTCCAGATGTTTTGAAGACTTACATGAAAAGTTGTTGTGGAAGATATGACTGATCCAGGTGTGGGCATTCACAACTTAAGGGATGCTCCTTTTGATGCAAATCTTAAGAGGAAAAGAAATTCTAAAAAGGATGGTGAAAGAACCTCAAATCCCCCTCATTCTCTAGCTAAGAAACCAAAGAAGTCTAGATCTTCTAAAAGGACTTTGAGGTTTGCAGATACTGAAACTTCTAAAGTCCGGATAAAGGAAGCTGTTGAGGCTGTCAGAGTTGCTGAAGCTGCTAGGGTTGCTCAGGTTGTTAGAGATGAAGAAGCTGCTAGTGGTGATGTAGTTACTAGAGCCTCTGAAGTCGTTGAAGCTGCAAAGGTTGTTGAAGTTGTTAAAGTTGTAGAGGTTATTGAGTCTGCTAGAATTGTTGAGGAATCAAGTCATCTGACTAAGGAAGCTGAAAAGGAATCAACTGAAGCCTTCGCTCATCATGATTTTTTAAGTATTCTAATGCTAAGACCTACACTATTTCTGACTATATAATTCTTGATACTTCATCTGTCTGTTTTCCAATCACAACCACTACCAATCCATCAAATGAATGTTTAACCACAAATGATCAAGAAACCACAAATACACTTGAAATAATCGAACCAGAAAACACAACTACAAATGAACAAACTTCACATAACACAGTTAACACAAATTCCATAACAACCTCCACCTCCACCGCTGTCACAAGCTCCATATTCACCTTAACAAACAACAATCCCCACCAGCCAACCTGAAATCATAATAAAAATTGAACTAATCAAACAACAACCTTAATCACCTCTCTCTTCTAAACACACCAGTTCTGAGCATTTAACCATCACTGAAGCCACACCCATGAACATCTCACCCCCTCCATCCAATCAAATTGATACACTTATTCCTGATCCAATTCTTGAAGGTTTATCCCTATCACATGATTTCTCTATTGAGAGAGATTTTTTCTCTAATAAGGACCCACTTTTAATTGAACTTTCATCTTCCTCCTATGAAACTAAAATTAATTCAGAGACAAGAATTCCCACCATAAATTCTGAACATACCTCTCTTGAGCCCTCTTTTGGTGAAATATGGACAAATATATAATTAAAAATAGCTAAAAGTTTGAGCTATATGAGGCAGGTTATCACAAATTTTGTTAGTTCTATTAAAAGCAATGCATTACGGGATCATTACATGGACTGGTCTATCTACTGCTTCACTTTCCTCAAGAATCTTTCATCTGAGGTTGTTTTGGAAAAATTTATTCCCATATTCACTGAAGTAATGACTCTGATTCTAGAGATAAAGAAGTTTGCTGATGAGTTCTTAGGTAGGTCTATGATTTTGGCACTTCTAGCACCTGAACAAGTTCTGCCTCAAATTGGTGTTATAATCTCCTCTTCTTAGATCTTACCTTTTCAGCACGATATTAAAGCAACTTTTAGGATTCCAATTCCTAAATAAAACCTAGTTGTTCGATATGGAGTTGGAGAAAATTCTAGGATTGCTCAGTTCTCAGAATCTTAGCATGAAGTTGGGTCAACTTGTGGACTCACATATTCTGAAACTCTTGCTTTTGAGGCTGGTATTTCTATGATTCTGAAGACTCTGGATGAGTTGAATAAATATAATGAAGTTGTAAGAACCATACTGGATCTCCAAGAAGAGACCAACCATAAGATTCAAAACATGCTATCAACAATCCTCTTCCACCCCAACCATGAAATCTTGTTTAAACTATTTTTTGTGTGACTCTATTATTTTGTTATCCTTTTATTCAAGTTTATAAAAAGTTTTGTTCTCGTTTTATCATACTCTTTTTGGCTGATGACAAAGGAGGAGAAAAATATATGATTTTGGTTCATGTTTTCCCTAAATTGGTAGCCCAAACTTGTCCAGATTTATTCGTTAAATTATTGTGAATCAAAATTTTCTAAGTCTTAATCTCATGGGGGCTTGTAAACCTCACTTTGTGAAATTAATCTTAAAAAATCTTGATGTCTAAAATTCAAAGGGAGCTTACAAACCTATCTCTATTTTTTTAGCTGATTACTTGTTTTGGTAAAAATAGTCAAAATTGTTCGTCAAAATTGTTCGTCAAAATTATAATGTTTATGATGATAAAAAAGGGGGAGATTTTCAGAACAAGTTTGGTTCTACAATTATTCCTATGTTTTGATGATAACAAAGTATAAAATAAATTTTTTGTTTTCTAACGATTTGTTGAGTGTGCAGACTATGAGCTTACTTAAAGAGAAGTAAAGCTAAATTTGATCAATAAAGAAGCTTAATAAAGATAGCTCTGAACAATCCAAGATGCTGAACAATGTTGTTCTAATCAGATTCCTAACCATGGTCTTGAAGAGACTCTAGACATAGAGACTCTGGACTCTGATAAAAGAGACTTTGAACTCTAAACTTCATCAGAATCTGAATCAATGCTCTCCTTATAGAAGTTCTGAAGATAATGTCAATTCTGGTTATCACCAGTAATCACTTTTGAAGAGGACGCATATGATGCACTATGTGTCGTCCTAACTTTATCTAGTCATTAGACTTTGATAGGTTATGAACTATGATTTTTCACTCGTATGCAAAAAAAAATGTTCTAGAGTGTTTTAATGGGTAAAGAAGTACTATGTTTTGTGACAATCAAATGCCAAATCAATAGTACTCCATCATCAAGAAAGAAAACATTGAAGAAACATTGAGTTTTATTTTAAATAATCTCAAGTGTATAAACTAAACTTCAGTGTGTGCAATCTGCTTGTTAAGAAGCACTTTTGTAAACACAATAAATTTTATTAACAATTGTTAATATCCTTGAGAGACTAAGTTTAATCAAAATTCTCAAGAAGTCATTGACAGTTAGTCTTTGGTTTGTTTTCTTTAAGAGACTAGGGTATAGTCATAATTTCTCAAGAAGTCTTAGACACTTGATCTTTGAGTTATATAATCAATTTTATCATTGGATTAAATTATTTTTAAATTTGAAATCACTCAGGTGGGTGGACTGTAAGTAACTTTGTTAAAAGCGAATCAGGATAAAAGTATTTGTGTTCATATCTCTTCCACTCATAACACAAGGAAGAAACTAAAACGCAGACGAAAAGCACAACTCTCAATCGAAAGAAACGGAAACCACCGATCTCAAGCTGAAAATGCAAAGGTAAATCTCTAAGTAATTCAAGAGGTTAGTCTATCACAACCCTAAAACCCTAAGGTCCATCTTCTTTTGCATATGAAATCCTAAAACACAAATTCAAGAGGTTTTTCTTATAATTTGGTTGATTTTGTATTCAAGAAACCATTTAGGATAACTTGTATGGAAGAATTATTAAAATATTTAACAATGACATTTGTTCCACAACTATTTTCGTGAAATCTTCGTTGAGTCTACGTGCTCTCTAGCTTCTTTGTCGGTTTCACAGTGATTTATAATGTGTGAGTTTAGAGATATGTGATTTGCAAGTTGTCAACTATGGTTTGTGAGTTGAGTTGAGAGAGTTGTAATTATTCATACAAATTTCTTATTTGAAAATTATTCTTCTGGTTTAGTCTATAAGATTTTTGATGAAGTTGGTCCAAAAGCAATGCCACACTGAAATCTATCTATGATACATAAAAACCAGAATGTTGGTAAATCATACCAAATCCTTAGGTGAAAGAAAAGTAACTTAACAATGGACACATGAATAACAATCTTGTATTATCCACCATCCTAGCATTGACATATTTGAAGCATTTGACAAGGTATGTAGTGATCGATAACTATAATTCTTTTCTTCTCGAATAATTTAGTAAGCAAACTAGAAATTCTCATAATATTTCCTCCCTTTTCGTCACAGATTTTGGATACCTTATATCTTTTCTCAAAGTGTGATATATGGAGTTATAGTCTACTCCATGATCGGATTTGACTGTACCGTAGAGAAATTCTCTTAGTATCTATTCCCGAAAAGATGAATAATTGGATCTTTCCTCTATATCTCACACTCTTGTTCACAACTCTCAATAGGGAAAGTTATGGAGCCGTTAGTTGTGTTTATGATTCTTGTGATTACAGAGGGGACCTAACCATATGATATATATAACCCTAGTCCCTACCCATTATGGGCCCGGAGTTAAAGCCCAAACTTTTGCCCACACCAATGAGGTTTCAGATACTCAGCCTTTAATTAAAAGAGATCACTTAACCAATAAAAGGACTTATATATGCACCCTCATCAGAATCACGATTAACCCGTTTTCACAAACTAAACAACAATTGATTGTAGCCCAGAAAAGTTAGATAAATCTAACATTCTCCCACTTGGGCAAAATGAATTGTATGATTTTTATTTTAAAATATATTTTGAAAACGACTGCCGGGTCAATGACTAATTCCTTAAAATGCGGCCGTATTTTAAGGAAATGCATGATTCACTATGCCAGAAACTGGAATAGACAGCGCACCTTAGAGGGCGCTTTATTACAAAAGCGCACTCTAAAGTGAAGCGAAAAAATAAGGAGCGAACAACTGGAATAGACAGCGCACTTTAGAGGGCGCTTTTGTAATAAAGCGCCCTCTAAGGTGAAGCGAAAAAATAAGGAGGAGATAGAGGGACAATAATACAGGGCGCTTTTTAGAAAGCGCCCTCTAAGGTTACCCTTAGAGGGCGCTTTTAAAAAAGCGCTCTATAAGTCCATGTGCATTTCCAGTTTATAAAGCGCTTTTGGAAAGCCTTAGAGAGCGCTTTCATAAGCGCCCTCTTAGGCCCCCTTTAGAAGGCGCTTTTTTTCCACAAGCGCCCTCTAAGGTCCCCTTTAGTAAACATTAAAATTATAACATACTGTGCGTTTTGTTATTTCACTCTCTGTTATTTTCGTTCTTTTTCACGTTAGGGTTCTCACTGCTACGATTTTCGCTACTTCTAAGGCGTTATCCTTCCACCTCTGTTAGATCTACGACGTTTCCTCCTTCTATTAATTCGTTGTTAGCTGTTCGATTTTGACACCATAGGTATTTTTCTAATCTTCATATTACTTGGTTTCTCTTCTGACGTTCGCTATTGTTCATTTTTGGTTTCATTTTTCTTGGTTCATACATTTATTGAGTATTCTCAACAATAATTATTGTGTTGCAATGCTAGCAATGGAGACTAGGCATTATGGGTTAAATTTCACCAACTGTTCCATTTGTGTCTCGATGTAGAAAAAGGAGGCAGCAATATCTAAAACACCTTCTACCAATCAAAGGTACACTATGCAGCTTATGAGTGTATTTATTCTAGCATACATAGCGTAGCTAGTAACTTAAGAAGTTTAGGTATGGATGTTATTTGATAGAGTAAATTAGAGTCGACTATTCTTCTGTTAGCTTTCAGTTAGACCATTATACAATTCTACATATATATTTTCTAGTCAATGTTTATCTTTTGTAAAAACTATATGATGATATATAACTATGCTACAAATTAGTGCATACCACTAATGCTTAATGCATGGTTCATACATTCTCATGCTATTGAAGTCAGAGATATCTGAAAATGTTGAGAAACTAACTCAATAAACCAAAATTGTTTTGGTTTTGGGTTGTTGTTGGAGACATGAATGCCCTGCACAGAGACTAACTCAATAAAGCGAAATTGTTTTGTCTCATCCCATTTTTTGTTTCTCTTCTGAAATTGTTTTTTGTTTATTCTAATTAGTAATGGATAATACATGGATGTCTTCCAATCGATTGTCGAGAGAGTACGAGAATGGGGTATCAGAATTCGTTAAGTTTGCCGTTGCGCACGCCGAAGACCCCAGTAGAATGATATGTCCTTGCTTGGGTTGTTGTTATGGGAAACGGGTCGTTAAGTTTTTCCTCCATCATTTTTTGACATAATGGTACATCTAGTTGTTCATCTTGTGAAAGAGACACAATTGTGTGGACCAGCTTATATGAGATGGATGTACCCTGTTGAACGTTATATGAAAATATTAAAAGGGTACGTGAAGAACCGAAGTCGACCAGAAGGTTGTATGGTTGAAAGATACATTGTTGAAGAAGCGATTGAGTTTTGTACTGAATATTTGTCTAATGTTCAGTCAATCGGACTCCCTAAGTCTCAGCTTGTCGAAAAGAAAGAAGGAAAAAATCTAATTGGAAATAAAATCGTGGCAGTATCAAGGGTCGAACGGGATCAAGTGCATTTGTATGTTCTGCACAATGAGAATGAGGTTGAGCCGTATGTTAAAATTCACAAGGATGTTCTCCGAGGTTTAAATCCCAATAGAAATGAAAATTGGATAGTACGAGAGCACAATCGATGTTTTATACCTTGGTTTAAGGATCATATTTATTCAAAGTATTATTCAGATCCCGCTTCAATAACAGAAAGGTTGAGAGCTTAGCATATGGTCCAATTTTCCATGTTTTTTCTTATAGCGCATACGCGATTAATGGATACACATTTTATACCAAAGAACAAGATGATAAAAGTACTATGCAGAATAGTGGTGTCACCGTGGTAGCTGAAGCAATGCACATATCAAGTGTGAAGGACTTAAACCCCAAATTTGCAAATCTGTCGTATTTTGGTGTTATCGAGCGCATTTGGGTGTTTGATTATGAGAAGTTTCAGATTCCTATATTTGGTTGCAAGTGGGTTGAAAATAATAACGGCATTCGAATGGATAAGTCAGGATTTTTGCAAGTGGATCTTAATAGGGTGGGATACAAAGATGAGTCTTTTATTCTAGCCTCTCAAGCTAGACAAGTGTTCTATGTCAATGATCTGAAAAGTACGAAATGGTCTATAGTTCTTTTTTCCAACAAAGTAATTGATGAAAACACTGGAGATCAAGGTGATATTGATGTTGAGATTGAATCGTTTACCAGAAATGATCAAGATGAGAATATTATATCAAATGATTCATATATTAGAAATGATCATAATGAGGGTATTTGGATCAATCCAACCGTCTGTGTTGTTAAGAGACATGTAGAACATATTCCAACAAAGAAAAGAAAGAGAACTTAGTGAAAAAGGTACAGGTCAAATGATTTTAATTGTTTTCTTTATTACAGGTAAAATGGCTTTTATTACAGCAAATCGAGTCAGTTGCATAAAAAAAAAGGTATAAACACAATTATATGATATTTATGCATAGAAAATGTTAATTCTTGATCTTATACTTCACCTAACTAATTTTATGATATTTTAGGTTCATGCTAATGATATTGAACAAAAAGAGGTTGTTGCTAAGAAGACTGCGGCTAGCAAAAAAAACATACATCTCAGAGATGCTTTTGCTACTTAGTTTTATTTCTTTTTAAGTTATGAATTGGTTGTATATTTAGAATCTTTAGAAGTTAAACGATTATATATCAGTGGATTGTTGTATATGTATGGATTGTTGTATATAAGGCTTGTTGAATGCAATGTGTGAAAAAGGGCTTCAAATTATACAGTTTTAGGTGTACTGCTTCAATATACAGGTTGTCTAAAATAAATAAAAAAATATAGCGCTTTTTAAAAAAATAAAATAAATAACCACCCACTTTAGAGGGCGCTTTCCAAAATAAGTGCCCTCTAAACCCTTTAAATTTCCATTTTAGAGGGCGCTTTCCAGTAAAAGCGCCCTCTAAACCCTTAAAAGTTTCCACAATAGAGGGCGCTTTCCATTAAAAGCGCCCTCTAAACCCTTAAAAGTTTCCACTTTAGAGGGCGCTTTCTTTAAAAAGCGCCCTCTAAAGTGGCCCTTAAAGGGCTTAAAGAGCCACTTTAGAGAGCGCTTTCACCAGGAAAAAAAGCGCTGTCTTTACCTATGCCAGCGCCAGATTAGAGGGCGCTTTAAAGCGCTGTTATAGGCCAAAAAAAACGCCCTCTTTTCCCTTATTTGGCGTAGTGATTCCAGGTGCAGTGTCTGAATATGACTCCATCCAACAAAAGTCAAACAACATGGAATCACGACAATTATTATATTCTTCATTGACATAAAATCTTCTGTGGTTACAACTACTACGGACTCCGTCAACTAGCCATCAATGTGGAGTGTGACAAGAAAATAACATGCTAATGTGATCCAACAACCAATTGTTATTTTCTATGCCAGTCCTTAACAATTTCTCTCAAATACATTAAAGCCAAAGAAATTGCATGGTTTTACAAACCATAATGCCTCAACTCCAATATGACGTCGACCACTGACGCAGTGGTCCAGACAACGCCGAGCTTAAAATCATACCTCAGCTCCAATATGGAATTGACCACCGATATAGTGATCCCGAAGACGCCGAGCTCAAAATTTTAACCATGCCTCGAACTCCAAACTTGTGTCGACCATAGGCTCGGTGGTCTCAATGACACTGAGTCCTAATTTTAATAATTTACATATCAATTGCTTAAAATAGAAAGTACTTGTCAATCCAACCCTTAAAGTGTCCAAAATAAAATACAACATGATAAGAAAATGACATAAAGAACAAACTACCACTAACCAAGTACATCAAAAGAACTCACAATGCTCATGCTATCAACTTGGTTTTTGAACACAATGGGCCTAAGTCCTTTAGTTAGAGGATCAACTAGCATGAAATCAGTACCAATGTACTCAATAACAATGCCATTTTTCTTTACAAGATCTCTGACTGTCAAATACTTCAATTCTAAATGCTTTGAACCACTAGAAGTCTTATTATTCTTAGCGTAGAACACAGTTGCACTGTTATCATAGTAAAGCTTTAGTGCCTTAGCAATGGAGTCAACAACATGAAGTTCAGTCGCTAAATTTCTCAACCAAACAACATGAGTTGCAGCAGCATAACAAGAAATAAACTCTACTTGCATAGTAGAAGAAGCGACCAGAGTTTGCTTTTTACTCTTACAAGATATCGCACCTCCAACCAACATAAATATATAATCAAAAGTAGATTTCTTATCATGAACACAACTAACAAGATCAGATTCAGTATACCTAACTATTTCCAAGTTGTCAATTCTCCTAAAACCAAACATATACTATTTAGTTCTCTACAAATATCTCATTACTTTGTTAGCAGCAATCCAATGATCATTCCTAGGATTAGATTGATATCTTCCCAATACGCCAATTATAAAAGCGATATCACGCCTAGTGCATACTTGAGCATACATCAAGCTGCCCAATGCACTGTCAAAGGGTTCTTCCTTCATTCCTGCCCGCTCAATCTCATTTTTAGGACATTGATCTTTACTGAATTTGTCTCCTTTAGTAATTGGAACATCCTCTGGCTTACAGTTCTGCATATTAAACCTCTCTAAGACTCTATTGATATAAGCCCTATGTGATAAGCCAAGTACACCACGTGATCTATCTATGTGTATTTCAATTCCCAACACAAAGGATGCTTCACCAAGATATTTCGTATCAAAGAATTGGTAAGCATAAGTTTGGTCTCATGAAGTAGACCAAAATCACCACTGGCAAGCAAAATATCAAAAATGAATTTTAACCCATTGACCTTATAGATGCACTGATCGACTTTATTTTCTTCAAAACCTAATGAAGTCACCACCTCATCAAATTTCAAGTACCATTGTCTAGAAGCATGTTTCAAACCATAACAAATTTTTCTCAATTTACAAACTAAATGCCCATTACCACTTGTCACAAAACCATATGTTTGTTGCATGTACACCTTCCCATCAAGATCACTATTCAGAAAAAGCAGTTTTAATATCAATCTGATGCAACTCCAAGTCAAAATGTGCTACAAGTGCCATAATTATTCTAAAAGAGTCTTTAGTGGAAACATGAGACAAATTTTCAATAAAATCAATCCTTTTTTTTTGTGAAGCCCTTAGCCACAAGTCTTTCCTTAAACCTCTCAATTTTACCTTTTTGAGTCATTATTTATTTTGAATATCCACTTGCATCCAATTGCCTTACAGTTTCTTGGTAACTTCACTAGTTTCCAAACATCATTATTTACCATGAATTTCAGTTCATCATGCATTGCATCTATCCACATGTTAGATTGAGAACAAATAATAGCTTCTAGATAATTTTCAGGATAAATAACAATACCAACATCATAAGCATCACCGCTAAGATAAACTACAAAATCATCTGGGACAACATGTCACTTTTATCTTATTGACCTTCTAACATGAATTTTCTCAATTGGCTCAACAGACTGTGCAACCTCAGCCATAACAGGAGGATCAACTACATTTTCAACAAGTGGTTCAACCATATTTTTAAGTGGATGTTCAACCATATTCTCATTTGGAGCAAAACCTCCATGAGCAGTGGATGATCTAGCATTATCAAAATTAAGCAGTGACAGAGTAACAACGCCATGTATAACATAATTAATATTATCAGATGCAATGACAAGCTTAACAACATCAATCTCAAGAAATTTTACATGCATGGACTCTACAATTTTATTACCTCTATCAGGACAGAAGAACCTATATCCTTTAGCTCGATCTAAATATCCAATGAAAAAATAATGACTAGTTTTGGGGTCAAGCTCTATCTTAAAGGGATTATATATTTTAACCTTTGTGGGGCAACCCCAGACACGAAGATGGTTCAAACTGGGTTTTCTACCTGTCCAAAGCTCAAAAGGTGTTTTTGGAACTGATTTACTAGGAACTCTATTAAGTATATAGAAGGTTGTTTTCAAAGCGTACCCCATAAAATTCTGGTAAATTACACCTACTCATCATGTTTCTCATCACACCCTTAAGAGTGTGCTTTTGCCTTTCAACTACACCGTTTTGTTCAGGAGTACCAAGCATGGTGTATTATGGAACAATTCCACAATCTTTCACCTACATCGTTTAAGATACTCAACCTTTAATTAAAAGAGATCACTTAACCAATAAAATGACTTATATATGCACCCCATCAGAATCATAATTAACCTGTTTTTCACAAACTAAACAACAATTGATTGTGGCACAGAAAAGTTAGATAAAGCTAACAGGTTATGGCAGTGACACCAAATCACAATGTTGCTGCTATCGTGGCTACTACATTTTATGTAATTTGGAACATTTTTTCAGGATTTGTCGTCCCGAGACCTATAAGTGCCAACACTTCGCCACAACCATCATCCTATTTATGTATGATTTGAGATTGATACAACTTATTGCATAATGATTGTTTAATTGCAAAATAAAAAAGAACCTTCCTAGCGAGATTTTGCGTTTTAACTGGGAATATGTTTATCATTTAATTGTTTTGAATCTAAGAATTTTGTTTTTGTAGAGTAATTTCATGTGAAATTATTTGCCGCTTTTTGATTGCTTGGTGGCTTTGTGTGCGATGATATGATGTTGGAGCAAGCAAAGAGTTCAGAATTCAAAAGCTTCACTAGCAGACTAACATCCTTGGTCTTGTAGCTGTTGCCCAAAATGTGCTTTGTTAGATGAAACAATTGTGCTATTGAATCAGTTTATGAAAAACGCAAGCTATTGTTAAGTGGGTTGATTTCAAACAAAACATTTGATGATGCAACAGTCTTGTCCTGTCCATTGCATTTGGTAAATGTATTTACCATTATGCATTTAACAAGGTCCATATTTTTTTACATACATGACTTAAGTGTCTTCTTAACGTGTAGATTTGAGATCTTATTGTTTGAAGACTATGATTATTAGTTTTTAGTTATAGGTGCATATTATGCTTCTTTGTATGTTACATATGTATGCTCAAAATAATACTTAGGTGTATTATATTTAACCAAGTGTTTTACTCTCACTAGCATCTTGCATCTCATTAGCTGCAACTTATCTTGGCATTTATTAAGTAAGTTTGAATCTGTGTCTTTAATTATTGAATTTACTGTAAGAGCAAAAAGACGGAGGATGAGCTCTTTTGGTACGTAAACTAGAGTCATATGCTTCATCACTTGCTCAGTTTATAGGTTTGGAGTTACCTTCTTTTAACTTTTATGCACTATCTTATCGTTAGCTTGAAAAGTTATCTCTTTTTATTGAAAAGATTATTTTGTATACATGACACATTATGAATATCCAATGCCTCCATATTTGTTGTTATCGTAATTCAATGATTATTTTAGACTATCTATTCATGTTTATGGTGTATTGGTTATGGTAGTAGTAATAAGGATTTTTTTTATAACATTAATAGAATTGGAATAGAGTTAGAATTTAGTTTTTTGTTTTTTATTTTTGCTTTTTTTAATAATAATGCTAGAAATTGGGGGTGGAATTTTATATTTTTTAAATATTCATAATTCACGAAGGTTTCAAACCACCACAATTCACCTTCAAAACAAAATAGTTTACACGTTAAGAACTGTCGTAATGATAATTTGGCGACACTTTAGAACCTCCGCAAATATGTATGACAGTTTTCTGAACTGTCATAAACAACCTCACAAACATTTTTTATTATTTGCAACGAGATTTCTTACACTTTCTAAAAAATTACTAGGTACTTGTCACATATTTGAAAACTATTTCATTTCTTAGCAAAGTAAAAAAAACACAGTGTTGCTCTTTATACTTCTGAGGCCAAATACATAGCCGTTGGCAACTGTTGTGAATAATTCTTATGGCTAACGCAACAACTATTGCATTATGATTTAAAATGCAACACTAGCACTATAAGCCTATTTAAGAATCCAATTCTAGATTTCGCACTAAATATATTGAGATTATGCATATTTTCCTTAGGGATCATGTTGAAAAAGGTGATGTTATTTTTGAATATGTTGACACAAAAAACCAGCTTTGCTCGTAAAACTTTTTCATAAAATCCGTAGGAAATTAAAAATCATTGATACATCTTTATATGAATAATAAATTATTCTATTTATCATTTCAGTTTTGTTATATATTCTATTGTGCACTAATGATTTGTTGTTCTTCTTATTCTTATTCTTCTATCCCTTCTCCTTCAGCTTCCTTTGGTTCAGTTGCAACATCTCTATCTGGATGTTTCATATTCATCTTGTGAACTACTTTCTTTACAAACTCTTCAAGTCTTTCCTTATCATCATCATCTTCTTCAACATCTTCCTCTTCTTTCCCATATGACTTTTATTCAACTTCCATTTTCTGATCTCTTTCAGTTTCTTTAATTCCTTCATCCATTTATTCTTCTTCAACATCATCTTCAACCACTATTTCCTCTTCACCCTCTTCTTTAACAACCTCATTTATGTCTATAAAATTATTAGAGTCTTCTTCTTGGTCTATTTTTCTTTCTTTGATGGAGAACATGTTGTCTTCATTGGGCTTTTAGCGTTTTTCTTCTTTTGGGTAGTGGAGACCACCAGAGGCACGACATAAGTCTCTTTTTCTTTCACTTGTCTTTAACAATTGTCCCACTAATTACTCTTCTACTTTGGAAAATTATGCATCTTATGATGATCTTCTTTATGGAATTATAGAGTAGGTCATGCAAACTTAAATATTTTTAAATTTGTAGATTATGTTGTTTAGGAAAGTCTCATAAGTTTTATACTCAATTATCCTCAATTGTATATATCGCTCTTTTTGTTTTAGTGCACACTAATTTGTCGATTTTTGCATCCTTCCCTTCTATTCGTGGTTATCAATAGTATATTTCCTATTTCCTTTTCTGATGCATGTACTAAGTATACATGGATTTACCTCTTAAAATTTAAGTTTTATGATATGAATGCTTTCAAATTATTTCAAAATTTTGTTCAAACCCAAGCTAAAGCTAAGATCATGTTGTGCAATTTGATTTAGGTGGCGAATTCAGATTTTCACCAAGTATTTGATAGACTTAGGTATCATATGTAAAATTACATGACCTCATACATCCTATCAAAATGACACTATTGAAAGAAGAAGAAAAAAGAAAATATTTAAGATGGGTTTGAATTTTGTAACATCCCATTTTTAACAATGGGAATGTATTTTTCTTCTATTTAAACAACAATAATACAATACAAAACATTTACAAATGTCTTTTTAAAAGTATTAATATCAAATAAAAGCCTTTGTGTTTAAATCTTTTTCCAAAACTAAGGCCAGAAATGGCCAAGGTTATAAAATATTTAACCATCTGAATAAGTTTATCCACAAAGTATTCGACATAAAGTAAAAGTCAATACAACTTACACATATAAGAAACTTGCTTTAACAATATACTTCGTGGTAAAAGAAATGGGCAATACCCTGAAACATAACCTTAACCTGATCTTGAACCCTAAGTCAAAGATGACTTAATGCCAAATACTCATGTGACATTGAGCCTCGATGATTTCGATCACCAAAGACATTCACATATTGCAAGTCTTCATGACACAATGGTACCCCTAACATTACAACCTCTAACAACTTGGGGCGTCCAACCCATTCCACAATAATAGAAGAGGGTCACGATCTAAAAATAGCATATATGAAAGAGTACATACATGAAATTACAACATGATATATAACATGCAATGCACAAATAGCCTAATGCAACATCTACATGTGTGAAATGCCACATCTAACTTATCACATGCATATGATTATGGAATTAACCACCCCTCAAAGTGTTGTAGGCCAACTCCTACTAGTTTTGTGGTTGCAACTGACACACATATGGGGCAACTCCATTGATGACTAATCCTCCTAACTAGCACTGACTCAATAAATCCCCCAGGATAAAATATGGATCCATTCTCGTTAATACAACAGAACGTAACTGTATTAGTAACCAAAGATCAATTTTCACATAGTCAAATTGAGGCTCTAAGACACCGATGAAATATTAGGTATAAAGGTTTTCATACTCTAAGCCAAGCAAAGATAAATTTTAAAGCAAACTTGTAAAAGAACTTTTCCAAACATATCCAAATTCGATTTTTTCTTGAGAAGGAGGAACAAAGGGTTTCGACACAAATCTTGTTTTCAAATACAACAACACAAAATCCAGAAGTTTAAGAACATGGATACTCACCATGAGTGATATGTGTAACACCCTCTTTTTCAATTCATAAAATAGTACAATATTTCAAATTATTTTTTACCCAAGGGTGTCACACATCTCAAATAAAACATATGATATTAAATGAAATAACTTGCAGAAAAAAATGAAACATTTCAACAACACCTTCACATAGTCTCATCAAATGAAATTACTCAAATAATATCAATTTTTGAAATGAACACAATAATTCTCCAAATAAAAGAAATAACGTCACATCCCATGTGTTATAATTTTAGAGCGAAACAAAGGGTACTAGACGAAATGAAAAAATAAAAATAAAGAAGGAGACAATGACCGTCATTCTTCAACATAACAAAACTACAAGCTACCTATATCTGAAACATGGGCATAAAAGCCACGCTCAAACAAAAAAAAAGGGTGAGAATAATCCTTACAAATTTTAGCGGTGAAACTAAACATCGCAATTATTTAAATGCATAGACCATTCTCACACAACAACAACAACAATACAATTTATAATACAAATGCAAAATGCACCAACTTCTTCTCCAATATGCACGTGGTGCCGTGTTTTTTGGCATCAAAGATGTAATACTGATTTATCCATGTCTTCGATTCCTCTCTGAACTGTATCCTTCTCTGGACATGAGACCGTCATTGTTGCTCTATGAACTTGACCTCACTAGACCAAATTCCTACCTAACTCCAATATATATGTATGAATGATTATGAAAAAAATTTAATAATACACCTCAAACAATCACCAAAATCATTCTCAAAATTTCATACTCAAATATGTTTCTCTCTTGAACCATAAATTCTCTGGAGATCAGGCTACACTGTAATTCCTTTGAATTACTCAACTAAAAGATGTTCGTATAATTAATTTTAATAATTATATTATAACTTAAATATTGTCAACAACCGAGTAAAATGTATCATTACTCATCAACTCGAAAATCAACTAACATACTCAAAACATCTCAACAAAATATTTAATCATTTTATTATATACTCATAACTCATCAACGGTTATAACAATTTATATATATACCTCAACAAAGTTCTCAAAGAACTCTAAACAACTCTATAACAATTCTTAAATCTCAAAAATGACTATAGAGTACTCAAAAGTACTATAAAGTGCTCAAAAATACATTACTTACAGTTTTTCACAGGTGATAACTCTACTGAACTCAACTCTAAGGGGGTGACAACTTGAGTCAAAATTACTCAAAAATAACACAAAGGTAAACAAAAGGTCTGTAACACTAAAAATGTTCAGAATCACCGAACTGACCCTCCGAGCTCAAAAACTGTTGAAACCACCGCCAACCCGCCGAACCACCTAATCCGCAGTCGTATCACCGGTGCCGCACGACTCCTTCTGGCAGCCGCCATCGCGGAGAGGTCCGCCGGCGCCACGACTCTGCTGTCGACACAACAATGATTTCTCGCCACTGCCATCACGAAATGGACCATTGTCGGCTCAACTCCGTTGCTAGCGCGACATCGATTTTGGCCGCCGCCATCGTGACACATGTTACACTCTATTTTTCTAAATTATTTAATTTATTTAAGTTATATGTATTTAAATAGATTCTAGATACATTGAGTGATTAGTAGTAATATTTTACGATATGTGCATCTATGTTTTCTTGTGATCGTAGCTTATGTTTCTTTTACTAGAATCCACGCGTCCTTTAATCATCGATGATCATATTTAAATATTTTTTTAAGTATTATAATATTTTGTTCACATTATACCTAAAACTGTTTATTCTTATTATGCAATTGTTTATTATCTTGTGATTTTATTCAAATAGTTAGTAAAATTTATATATTAAAGGTGAAAATAACACCGCCTTCAAATATTTTATTGTATTCTATTTATAAATAGCATATATTTTATTCTTTTTTATAAATCAAAATCAAAATTATTATTTTAAATGTTTTTATATAAAAATTTAATATGGGATAATCTAGTAGAATATTTAAGCTTTTTAAATAATCTACATCAAAAATCAATTTTCTGAAATAGAAATTGAGCTTCTAAATCTCTACATAAAAATAGTTCAAAACCCAAGTAAAACCAAATCCTTCAACATAGCAAGTTTGATTAAAATTGATAAAAACAACATTTTTCTACTACAACAACAAAACCTAATTGTATTAGTAACCAAAGATCAATTTTCACATAGTCAAATTCAGGCTCTAGGGCACCAATGAAATATTAGACATTAAGGTTTTTATGATGGTTTTAAATTGCGGTTGCGGTCACAGATGTGGTTGCGGTTGCGTGTGTTGCGATTGCGGCCATTGCCGTTGTTGCGATGCGTATTACGGCCATTGCGACGTGAATGTTTATTGAAAGATATGTGAAATACACCATTGAAAAACTCTTGAGGTTAATCTTTTACATTACGAATGAGATTTAAATTGAGGTTTTGGGTTCTCAAACATTGAGTTAAGATGGAAATATGTGAATAAACATTGGTAAAGTTGTTTGATACGAATTCTAATGTGCTTGAATGCGTGATTTCAAATCACACCGCAATTGCAGCCTGATGCGGATGCGGAGACTACCGCATTAGCAATATTGCGGCTGCAATTGCGGTTGCGGACCGCAATTTTAAACCATAATTTTCACACTCCAAAATAGAGCAAACCAAATTTGTAAAAGAATTTTTCCAAACAGATTCAAATTAGATGTTTTTTTGAAAAGGAGGAAATTCAAAATAATCTAAATTCTACTTGTTATTCATTATGTTATGTTGTTTGTACCCCTACTTATTCTTGATTGTGTGAATACTTTAGAATGTGGTTAAGCGGATGAATTTGGATGTTTTAATTTGGTTGTCATTGGAAAGAAAATTGGATGACTTTGCTTATGGTCAGACGGTATTATTTACGGAGAAGAAAACCTCATTGTCAAAGGGCCTAAGTTTTTTTTTTACTAAATCACTCGTTGTCAAAGACTCGTTTTAGAGATCAATTGCTTATATTATGCGCGTCTTTGTACCTTGAAATTTTGCGATCAGAGATCAATTGCTTATATTATGCGCGTCTTTGTACCTTGAAATTTTGCTATCAATGTGTGTTACCAAAAGAGATGTCATTCTATAGGAGTCTGGAATTG